>NC_080794.1:60785947-61409114 GCF_028018385.1 Neofelis nebulosa
AGCAAGGCTGGTGGCTTGTCACTGCACCAGGGACTGTATTGGAATTTCCCAGGGTGCTAGGCCGGGGAGCCACACCCATTCCTATTGGTTTTCTGTCAGCCCGCACAAACTGTCATTTGGCTTACAGAGGATCAAGGGTCTGCAGAATATGGGCTGGTCACTCTTGTAAATAAAAGTTTATTGGAACATAGCCATGCCCATTTGTTCGTGTATTTTCCTTGGCAGCTTTCCAGCAGAGTATCATATTTATAGCAGAGACCAAGGGCCTGCAAAGCCTAAAGGATTTACCGTCTGGACCTTTCAGAAAAAGTTTGTTGACACTCCTTGCTTAAGAAAATAATCCTTTTTCACTAACAAATTTTGCCTGATTGATCTTCTCCTTTCTTTGTCCTCCTCTCCTCTCTGTCCTGTTCTTCTTTTCCCCCTTATCTTACCTCAGTTTTGTTCTTCTTTTTACACTTCTTTATTTTCTCTTGCTACAGAGGAGACACGGTATATTGCTATAGCACCCTGACCGCCATCTCCTGACTCGTGAGCTGCCGTAGCCTCATACCTTCCTTCTTAGAACCGCCCGTCACTGCAGCCACAGTGAGGCCACTGTTAGCCTCAAGAGTCAGACCCCGTGAGCAAACAGGGCTTCAGAGTTGTAAATGTGGCCTGGCCTCTCATTTCACTCAGCCTTTATCATAGACTTGACTCCGGCCTCACGTCTTGTTTGTTCCTAAGGTAAGCCAAGATTTGGTTTTTCTCAAAATTAGTTGAGAATACTGTGGTATTCTCATTTAGATATTTAGATACAGAAAAAGCCTTTTCACAGAAGGGAAAACAAAGTCCAGTCACTAACCCAAGGTATTTATTATGTAATATTTTGGGCCAGCTTCTAGGAAACTAAAAATGTATCAGCACTGGTATTTTTTTAGTCATATACTTTCCTTTCAAAATTATTTTATTAAAGGCAAGCCAGCAAATGAAAACTAGGGGCTTTGAACGTGCTTTTAGGAAAGAATAGAAAATTGGGGCATATTATGTAACCTGAGTGTGACTGAGAAGTTGTACGTTATGTC
Organism: Neofelis nebulosa; assembly: GCF_028018385.1. Taxonomy (NCBI): domain Eukaryota; kingdom Metazoa; phylum Chordata; class Mammalia; order Carnivora; family Felidae; genus Neofelis; species Neofelis nebulosa. Next base: position 60,787,012 of record NC_080794.1, read on the forward strand.
TTTGCATCAAATCCAGTCAGCTTCCAGGCTGTTGGTCTTCCCCGTCCCCCAGAACTCAAGGATAAACTTCCATACTGGTTTTTTCCCAAAGGAAGTTGAATGTCATGCCAGTGAAAAAATTTCTGTCAGTGGCCCCAGAACACTGATTATTTCGGTTATTTTGAAACAGACAGTTATCGTTTTGACTTCTCAGCTATTAATTTTTGTCTTCTTATTGCTTGATACCCACTGAAAACCTGGAAATTTTTCTGTGAGTGTAAAATCGGGTCTATAATCACATCAGCAAGGCAGTCCTTACACCCCAGTAGTAAGTATTCTTCCCTGGGCTTGCTCCCAAATCCTTTTTCAGGGAAAAAAATGAAAATAAAAAGATTATTGCATTTAAAACAAGCAGAATTATGAAAAGCCTTTTGAGGCAACCTTCAGTTCATTCCGTGAAATGTCAGAACAGTTCGACCTCTTGTTCTACAGTGGACATACTGGAAGACTTGAAGGTCTGACCTCTTTCCTTTAGAGATAATAAGTCACACTCAAGCAGAAACCCAGAGCTCTCTGATGACGCTTCTGATGCAGGGCTTTGCCTTGTCATGCTGGGGACCCAGGGAAGCACCCAGGGCACTTCTGCAGAGGGTGCACTTGCTCATGCTTTTGCTCTTCGGATTGAGCCAAAGCTGGTCGTTTCCTTCCATTACCTCCTGTCTGTCCGATCTTCCTTTTCCCAGAGCCCTGGTGGCATACACTCGGTGCTTAGGGGACACCCTCAGCTTTGTTGTCTAGAGGGACGGCTGTGTAGTTAGTCCCGCCTGGCAAGCACTGTGATGCACAGAGGCTTTCTCACCGGCCTGAGACCATCCCACTTAATGCAAGGTGGTCAGTAGGCAAGGGACGTGAAGGTATAGACTGCCCATGAAAGAGCAACAACAATGAAACAGGTGCTCATGGTCTTATAGTATGCCGGAGGTTGGAGGAATGCATTTTACCTTTTATTTTTTAAAGGATTATATAAAAAAAAAAAAAAAAAAAAAAAAAAAAGGAACAGAAACCATATGTAGTGGACACAGCCTAAAATGTAAAATATTCACCACCTGGCTCTTTACAAAAAGCTTTACTGACCCTTACAGTACATTGTTCAGGATAAAATATGAGGACAGCTGGGCACAAACATTTTTTCACATAATCCAGCACTGCACCACATCCTTCCTTTTAGGGGGTCTCACTTGTTCATCTCGGCACACAGCTGCTGTTGCACGTTATTTCTGAGTGATGCTTGTGCACTAAAGAAGAAGAAAAGATCCCTCTTCGTTGATTGAATGTTTGTTGAATCGTGATCTGATCTACTAGGATAAGTAGTTAAAACCAGAAGTGCAAAGTCTTTTACGTCTCCTCTGTGGCAGTGCTGCTCACAAACAGATTTGGTAATGAACCTGAATCCCAGAACAGTGCCTCCCCTGGCCAGAACAGGCGTGCCCCTTTCACCCTCTAGCACCCTTTTTCCTTTGTTGTACACTTGCAAGCTCACTCCCCAAGCTCTGGCCACTACTTGTGAACCTAAACGAATGACCCCCGTGCCCATTTGAACCCGAGTCCAGCCTGCCCTCCCTCCGCCCTCTCGTGAACACCTGCATGTTGATGGCCCCTTGTTGGCACACCAGCAGCTGTAGTCTGAAGAAGTTCCGAGCTCTCTGGCCTGGCTCAGCTCGTCTTGAGGAGCCATCCTTGGCCCCTCCTCTCTTCCTCTTCTGCTTGTGCCGCCCAGCCCCCTTCTAGGAGGTATCTTCTCTGGGACAGTACCATACCTCCCAAGCATGTCACTGAGCACATACGTGTCATACTAGAAGCATCTTTCTTTTCATATCCCTTTATTTTCCTTCCAGCATTTAGCCGTTGAGTCCAAATAACTCTTCAATTTATCAACTTTTTCAGCCCACTTGTTTTCTATAATCTGCACCTCATGCTGTCTTGCAGCTGAAGCTGTAGTATTGGGGAGGTAGTTTGTGGGAAAGATGCCATACAAACAAGATCTGCATAATTATGTATGTTTATACCACAGGTAGGGATTCGTTTTAAGGCCACTGTATCTTAAGGGTATCAGTTTCACCAGTGTTCTAGGAGACTGTGTTCTTGACTGTGGTTTCAAATACACGGTGTAATACACAGTTACATTCACCACTGTTGAATTTATTTCACTGTGTAAATAGTGGTATTTTCCTGTTCAAATGCTTCTATAGAAAGTATTTATTTTAACAACAAAAAATTAACTGTCGAAAGGGCTTTCCAAAAAAGTGTTCTTTCTAGCCACCTGTCCTCCCCAATTACCTTGCTCATCCATTGAACCCCCAAACAACACAGTGAAGGCAGAAGGGTGCCGCCTCAAAACCCTCACTCTGGGCAGACGCAGAGTGGATTGGGAATCCACTGTCATCCCATCCCAGAACAAAGTGAGTCTCCCACAACTGGTATGGCTGTGCCAGGCATGGCATCGGGGCTTGCCTCAAGCTGCCCACTTTTTTTGCATACGCAGCTGATACCTTCCAACTGTCCACTCAACACCCTGTCCACGGAAACGAGCCTTAGTTGTAACCCCAAGGAACTCCAAACCCATACCTGTGGGGCTATGGAGAAACCACTGGTTGCCTAAAGAAAGCATTAAGATGTATTTTTAGTCTTTCTCATGTTTGTGAAAGACACACACCTATTCACATTCATTAACCATGGGAGATAAGCACGTTTCCTTTTGCACCTCGACAGTACTCTTGAGCACCTCAGCCCTCCTTCTCCTCACCCTCCTCCTTGTCTTCCCCCTTGCACTCCCCCTTCTCCCTGTCTCAGCAAACATCTGTGCAGATGTGGCCAGCCCCACCTGTCACCCGTGGTTACAGGAGGAGACCGTCTGCTCTAAGGTGTGTGCAGCTTTACCTCTCAGGAGTCTTGGTCTGCAATTCAGAGCACCCCTAGATTTAACGGAACGGATGCTTTATGATCATGTTCCTCTTCTCTGTGCCCCATTCCTGGGCACCTCTGTCTGAGCCGTGACTCTCATTCTCCGCAGCTGGCTGGACTGAGAACCACGGCTCCAAGACCAGAGAGCTTGGGACTGGACACATGGTGGGGGTGGGGTGGGGGGAGGTTCTCATCCGCTTGAACCGTAATTTGCATATTTTCTTATGGCCTCCCTTTGTCTTTTCTAACAAACGAGGAGGACACTTGAACAGCAATGCTGGAGAATGTTTTTTCTAAGATACTATTTGTAAGCAAATCTGATTTTAAGATGAAATGTGAATGGGTAACTAGGTGCCAGGGAATTTAGCACTGAACTAGACCGTCAAAACTTTTTTAACCTTTGCAGGAGGAAATAAATTTTGCTCTCATCTAATGTTCACAAGAAGTAATGTTGTAAATAGTTTTTTAAAAATATTTATTACACGTGCTGTATACAGATTCATGTTCTGAGTGATGTTGGTTTGCATTGTAGTATTGTAGAAGACTATATTTTGAGCAGTGGACTTCCTTTCATAACACAGTTCACACATGGAGAAAGAACAAAAACCAGCAGGTTGAGAGCTGTTTGGGGCATTTGATCTGTAACGCTACATCAAATCCAAGCTTTAATTGCCCCCTCTTCTCATCTGGTTATTCCATATATATATATATATATATATATATATATATAAAATATGTGTGTGTGTATATATATCATATATATATATATGATATATATATATGATATATATATATATCATATATATATATATGATAAACCGGTCAGTTCCCAGATCTGCAGAGCAGATTTCCAGGTGTTCTTTCTGATGTGTTGCCCATAAGCAATAAGATCCTAGGTAATAACAATTTATTCTGGGCTCTGCGTTGGCCCTTGTCTCAGAGGATAGGGTGGGGGTAGAACAGCTCTTGCTAAGACCTCTTGCCTTTGCCGGAGAGGTGGCTGTACTTGAATTTTTGCTTCTGTTCGTCTGCACGCTTCTTCATGTCCTACAACTCTAGCAATGGATGAGAAATCTGCCAGCACCAGACACATCAAAAATTGGGCATAGAGATTGAAAACTGATCTATTTTTCCATGAATTTGCAGGGCTTCCAGAATCTAGTCGAGGCAAAGCTCATTTGGCTGTGAACATAAGAACTTTTTACATTAAAATTTTAAATTGACAGTTAAAAGCCCTTTGAGTCTATCTGCCCTACCTTGGAAAGCTAAGCCCACTTCCTGTGATCCTCCTCTGTGCCTGGGTTTGAAATGTCTGGGGTTAAGCCGTTTAGATGGGAGCAAGGAAGGCAGTCCCTCCTCTCCCAGCGTGTCCAGTTCAACAGGTTTCTAAGCTGTTTAGCAGCCTCTCCTTGTGACCGTCCTAAACTTTATGAAAAATACCCCACACCCGAATAACCATTAATAGAATAATGTAGTTTTTTAGGCTTTTGGAATATGTCTTCTCTTTTGTATTTATGACGGTGTTTGGAATTTTTCACTAGTGTTTTTTTAGATTGAAGTGGGTGCGTTAGAATAAAACTTTCCACTGCTGAGCCTGAAAGCAAGCAAGAGGAAAGAAACTGACCTATATTGTGTCATTGGGAAGGTGACTACTGTGGTGGGAGGGCGGGGAGGGGGCGTCGTAGATTATGTGCGAGTAAAATAGAACTCTGGCCTGAGGCTCCCCACGTGTTTATTACCTTGTAATAAATAATCCCTTTATTAGCCTCACTTAATCTCAATAGAAGCCTGCTGTTTACCCTCAGGGAACAAGTAGTTTTCAAAATTGAGCTCCTCCAAGGTCATCGGCCAGTGCCTGTGTGCAGGCAGTGGTCGTCTTTGTGAACTCATGGCATTATTTTCCCATATGCATTATGGTAGTAAGGAATTCAACCCCAACCTGTATGAAAAGCACAGCCCAGGGTCCTACTTTAGGCTAGAGTTCATGCCTTTCAGGGGCCAGGGGGCCATAGGAGGCCCATGCAATTTAACTGAAGCTCAGGTGCCGTGTTGGGTTTTTATTCTTTTTAGGCCACGACCCTTCAGAATGAGATTAGGGCAGGGGCTGCTGATCCGGCTGTGGATCCAGGGAGCTCTAAGATGAATCTCTACCGTTCCTTTAAGGTCTTTCTGGTTCCTCCCAGTGTTGTCATTGCCGAGGTCAATCTTGTAGTTGTTCAGATGTGCTCCTTTTTGCTGTCTTGTGAGTCTTAGCCAGTGATCCAGATGCCTAAGGAGAGAGTCTCTGGATTCTCGGTACCAAGTGTGTGCCCCTAACCTGTGTGCAGGTGGTCTTTCCAAAAGCAGTAAATTGAGAAGTTCTACAAATGTTCATCTGGATGATAGATGTGTATCCTTGGGCCTGGATTTCCACTGTGTTAGTGAGTGTAGGAAAATACTGTGTCTTTAATGGATGAAAATTCAATGTATGCTGTGAATTTGTTGGTTTGAAACATTGAAAATTTTTCATTAGACAATGTTTACATACCTCACCTGAAGAACCTTTGAGAGTGTATATATGAAATTTAAAAATATATTAAGTTGCTTTAAAACAATATGTATAGCTATAAAAGTTGGAGTTATTTTAACTTTGAATATGTACCAAGTCTCTTAAATATTGAAATCTTGTGGACTTTTTGTGCTTCTGTGTTTTACTTTCCTATTAGGCCATGTAGGAAACTGTGTTCTTGTTATTGGTAAAGGGGCCCTCACTGAAATCCAAGCTTGGACGGATTTCCTTTGTTGTTTCAGATTTTCTTGTTTGGTTTTGAGGGATGGGGTATGGAGCTAGAGGATGTGTGGGAGGGATTTCTCTAACATTGACATCTATTCCATGAGCTTTTTCTAGGCGCTTATTTTATTGCAGCGTATTAAACTTCTTTGATATTAAAGTGTGTTTGTGTAGTTACTGGACAGGGAACAGAATGCACTGAAGCCCAGGATTCAACTTGTAGCCTGTGGCAAAGTTGAGCAGTTGCCAGAAGGAACCAAAAGACAATACTTCTAATACTTCTGCCTCGGCCACGGTGTTGGGACCTAAGGGAATGTTGTTTGGTAGATCTGAGGCCATTTTGTGAGGTATGCCTAACTTCGGGGAAAAGAAAATACTGCGGATGAATCCTTGGAATTCCCATGGTGGAGTTGGAAAGGTGCCAGTGCTTCATCCTGAGGGGTGGGGGACCTGGTGAACCAGGTAAGCCACTGTTAAATACCAGGGTGATATGCACAGCTGCCAAGGGGGGCTGCCCGGCTGTCTGTGTAGCCCATGTTGGGGAAGGGCAGAACGTTGGCATTTACATTTACTAGCCCCATGACCTGTTTCACTATATTCTTTCAGTTCTGCTTCAGAGGGGTTTATGTAAGGGTCCAGTGGGCCAGTGATTTCCTTTCGGAGTCAGCCATGGTTTCCTGAATACGTTACATGACGGTGGCCATTGACATGCAGAACTATATCCAGTGAAAATAACCCCACCTCTGTTCACTTGAATTTGGAGAATTTATCTTGTTCCAGATTAGGAGTTTTCATGGTTAAAATAGACTTCTTTTCCTCCCATATTCATCCCATGGGAGGATAACTAGAATATGGCCTGAGAGGTGCAGACTGACTGGCTTGGGGTGAGGGGACGTCTCTAAAATTAGCTCTGAGAGCACAGAGTGTAGGGGTGACAGACATGCTTTAGCACCAATCTCGGGAAAACTTGGCAACTCTAGCTGGAAGCCTGGTCATTCTTTCTGTTGCTTCCACTCCCCAACCAAGCCCTGCTATGCTCATTTCCTTGGTCGGGGATTTCCTTTTAACTGTTAAAGTTGCTACTTACTTTCCTTTAATTCAGAGGTTGCAAACTGGTGGCTCACTGTTGTATTTTATTGAGCCCAGTGTTTAAAAAAGTTATCTGTACACATGAACTGTGAGGGTTTAAAATTTGGTTTCTGGCTTCTCTTTTAAAAATCATAATGAACATCTAATAAAGTTAGTGCATGGTACGAATCAGGTAGAGCTCAGCAGATTGGAAAATGTGCTTCTAAGGTCACCAGAAGTCCCTGTCAGCTGCCATTTGTCCCTTTTTTCTTTAACAGTAGGGAAATCGGTCTCTTACCCGCTGCTACATCAGAAGTGGTAATACAAATGATGGGCCAGAAGGGCAGGTGCCCATTTACTTAGGTAACCTATTGGCCAGACACTTGAGCTTACAACCCTATTTTAACCCATTTTCTTCCTTATACCCAGTTCATTACATTTCCTCCCAAATCCCTAATTGCTTTGCAGACACTGCAGTTACCATCACCGCCCACTTTCAAGGTGACCATGTGCTGTTCAGGTATGACTTGTGTAACCGTCATCATGATCTAGTGGGGAATCAGTCTCTGATCCTGGCATCCGAGGAGAACCAGGTGGGTCTCCTTGGTGGTGGGGGCCTTGCCCAGCCCGACTGCCAGCACCTGGCCTCACCTAGATGCTCAGGTCATGCATCCTAAAAAATTGCTAAGAGCAATTCTACAGTCTGGAGTCATAGTAGAACTACTGTAGAAGTGTGTTTGCTTTCTTTCTCCACTGATCCCTACGAACCACTCTTCTAGTGACACTCAGGTTAACCTTACAGGACAGTTTGAGAAACCGTACTGCTTTCTAATCTGTTGCCCCAGTGAACTAAAACCTTCAGAGCCAGGTTAAATGTGGATGTGACTCTGTTCACAAACTCTGGGTGTGACTCCAGATACTTGAGGGGAAATGAGGACGAGGACCCCTCCCCCGCCCAGATCTCTGCGTGGGCTGTGCAGGGCCAGGCTCTGCCGCTGCACTCACATCCCCAGGGAGCTATGACCAAGCCATCCCCCAGACCTCCCCTTCCTCCTTTGGGAAGAACCGACCTCCTCTGCCACTTTATGAAGACCAGAGAGTTCCAAGGGCAGGTGTCCTACATGTGCTGCCTCTGAGAGCCATCGGGGGGTTGTGGCCAGTGTGTGGGCAGCCTAGAAACCCTCAAACCCTGGGAATCTGCATGTCAGCAGCCCTGGGCTCATCCTTAGTGCAGAAAAAGAGATCAACAAGGCAGAACCTGAGTGAATCAATGTCATGTTCACATGGAAGACAACAGACAATATCCAACATGTTCTAGAATAATTCTAGGGAAAGGGCAGGTGTGGCTCCCTCACGGGCCTGTTCTAAACCAGTCTCTCTAAAAGAGTGATCCAGATAAGACTACAGAGACCCCTAAACAAAGTGTCACTACCACACAGCATCTGAAAATCAAAACGAGACACGAGATAATTGACTTTAACATATAAAAATACTATAACAAAATGAAATACAAATATATATTAGAATCTGTTAAGTATTCTGTATAAAGAGATACTTTCGTGGTTAGGCTAACAGCAGGCAAAGAGGAGACGAGTCCGGCCTGTTCCTGACACCTTCCCAGGGAGCCCCGGCCACCGTCGCCAGCAGTGCTGCCAAAGCAGCAGCAACCTCAGGACTTGCCCTGCTTGTGTCCCTTCGGTGCATGTTGGAGACAGCCGGTGGTGACACCAAAGTGAACGAAGGTCTTTATCAGAGGGGTGACAAGGTGTGGAGGTGATTAATCGGAGCTGGTTTCGCCAGAGCCTTCTCCTGGGCCTAAATGTGGACAGACGAGATGAGCGGTGGTCCAGTTCCTTAGCAACTTGCAGGTTGGTGGTTGAGGAAACATTGATCCTGGGACACACCACGTGGCTCCTTGCTGCCCTCACTCTTGTGGTGGATCCCAATCTTGCAGCTCCACTGAGGGTGCATGCGGGGCCAGGCTGAGATGCCGGGTGTTGTGGAGGGGAGGGGAGGGGCGGCACCCAGCTCACAGGGTACCCCCTGCAAACGCACACCCCGTACTCTGCCCTCCCAACCCCACGGGAGCGGGAGAGCAGGACTTCTGGCAGCCATCACCCATCCGCAGATGAAGAGGCTGCTGCTGGTTAGTGCCCCTCAAGCCCAGGAAGCCACTTCTACTCCAGGGCAGTGGCGGAATGGCGGTGACCACGGGAAGGTAAGTGTCTTGGGGTCGGTTGGCCCAAACACCTCTCTTCCGTGGAAGGGGTAAGTGCCAGCTGCACTTGAACTTTCCTCCATATATCAGTACCTGCCTAGCGCTAGAACTGCTCTCCAGGGTGCCAGGTAAGAGAGGGATGCCGTGCAGCCTTAGGAGAAGGCCCTCGAGGCCCAGGCTGCTGTCCACGGAGAAGGGCACCGTGGCCCTGCTCAGAACCACAAGAAAATAGAGCCAGGTCCCTGGTGAGGAGTAGATCCAGCCATGAAAATGCCTCTGCAGTTGGGCAGGGCAGGATCCTCTTCCCATTACAGGGCTTCCAGGGCTCCAACTCGCTGGCCAGAGTCCTGGTGTAGTGGAGCGTGCCAGGCTTCCTCAGTTGTCGGAGGCTCCAGCCCTCTACCGCTCAGCACCAGGAGCTCCTCCCACCGCCCATGGTGGCTGAGGACACAGGTGCACTACCACCTCAGCCCCACCCAGCAGGCTCCCCCAGCCCTGTCTTCTGTTTGCAGGTGGAAGGAGCCAGGAAAGGGACATGCTTGCTCCTCTTGCCCACTGGCGTCCCCTGGGGGCACACTCTCTTGGGGAGACATCTGGACAGGAGCATGTGACCTATCTTCTAGCCAGCTTGCTATTTAAGCTCAAAGATAATCTTTGTTTTCATTGTGCATGGAAGAGAAGCATGGAAGCATGGAAGTTGTAGTCACATGGCCCCATATTCAGTGACTCTTCAAACACAGAGTCCTTCCTTGCAAACGCCTGGGGTAAGCAGCCCTAGCCTGGGCCAGTGTCTAGTGGTCGGAGCCCTCGCGTGGCTCAACTCTTCCCAGGCATCCTGGTCATTCCTGTGATGCTCTACGATTAGTTCATATCTGTCCGTGAGAGCAGAACACCCACAGTGCCAGCCCAGTTAGGCACATAAATACTTGATGTGATTCATGAACATGCATCTTCTACCTCCTCTAGCCTCCCTTCCGGAGCCACAGTGGGAAGGTCTACATTGCTCATATGTATGTTCAAACCACCTCCCCATGGGACAGCTAGGAGACAGAGGACCACACATGGGGAAAACGTTTGCCCAGAGTGACAGGCAGCAGAGGTTTCCTGGTGCTTGTACCACTGCTCCCTACTGGCCTGCACGGTGAGGGGGTCTGGACCCAGTCTCCGTGGGAGGGGAAGCCTCCCTGGCTAAGCAGCCTAGACCATACCCCCTTGCCCCTGCCAATGGCTTGACAGCATCCTGTGGCTGGCTAGGGGCTAGGAAGGCCTAGGACCAATGCCCCTTTGGTGGTGTCTGGAGGTGGTGGTTATTCTGCTGGAACCAAGAACCTCCCCAGCACCTGTCCTCTCTGGTGCGACTGCCACTCCAAACAGACCCAGTGGACATTTTTGAAGCTACAATGGTCAACTCGTAACTTCAGGATTCAGGGGTCTGGTCCTAAGGGACCCTCCTCTAGCCGCAGCCTCACTCCCCATTGAGCAGTGGCTTTAGTGCTACATCAGTCCAGGAGGCAAGGGTTAGTCCCTTCCCGGCCAGCAGGAGGGGGCCCTTCCCCTGTGCAGCCTGGCCTACTGCTGGCAGATGCTGCAGCAACAGAAAAAGCAGAGATCCTGGCTGGCTGCCCCAGGGGAGGCTTCAAAGTTATCTGCAGGGGACAGGGGGCAAGGGGCTTCTGAGGGCAGTGTGGGCCACCGGCGAGAGGGAAAGGCTGTTTTGGGAAGGGGCCAGTCCCTTCTTCAGACCCAGGTAGTAGGCAAGCAGGGTGGGTGGCAGGGAGGGTCATCATTCTGTGCACTTCTTGGCACACATTCATTCAACAAATATTTATTAAGCGCCTGTTTGTGCAAGGCACTTCCGGAGAGGGCGGCCTAAAGCCCGGGCCACGCCCACCCACCCCACCCCCAGCTGCCGGCCTGGTCACCCCCCCCAAGAGATTGCTGTGGGGTGGGGCCAGAGGGCCCTGCCGCTCAGGAACAGGCAGGATGGCCCGCACCCCCACCCCACTGCGGGCCACCCGGCTTCACTGCAGCCGTGCCCTCTCGCCTGCCTCACCCCTCCCCGTCTAGCCTGGCGCTACTCGCAGAGGGCACAGCCACACTTGGTGGGCTTCTCCACCTCCTCGGCAAAAGAGGTCCCGTCGCTGCACTCAAAGGTGAACTTCCTCCGCTTCAGCCGCAGGCCCTGGCAGCAGCCCTGACCTGGGCATGAGCCCCGGCACTCCACCCACGACAGCGGGCGCGTGGTCTGGCAGATGGCATAGCCCCTCTGGACCTGGTGAAAGTCCCGGACAGGGTCCCCCCGGCACTCGGACTCTGGATAGGACAGACACCAAGAGAAAGCCTCAGGGCACACCCATGGGCCAGCGCCGGCCCCGGGGAGGCCGGAGGCAGCAGAGAGGCGCATCCAAAGACCACGTCCTCTAGCGCTTAGACTCCACCTCCGACCCCACCCGACATGCACATGCACAGGCTTCCGTCTGGGCCCATAGGCCAGTCAGTAGGAAGAACTTTCTAGCTGCCAGGGCCCTCCAGGACAGAGTAGGCTGTCAGGTAAGTGGGCTCCCAGTTGCTGGAAGAGTGCAAGAGGAGGCTGGAGACTGGGGAGGCGAGAACAATAGAGAAGGAATCTGTGCCAGGAGCAGGGGCCTAAGGGCCCCTGAAGGTGCTTGAGTTCTGGACTTCTCCAGCTTCCCTCTGTCTAGCCTCAGCAGTCTCAATCCCAGCAGAAACATCTGGGTTACACGGGCCAGGGAGGGCCTGGGAAAGAGTCCCCAACCCTCAGACTTCCTGTTGCTCTTGGGTCGCAAGGTGATGGGGCCAAGATGTTGAGGTTTGTGCAGGAGCTGTTCCCCTGGGCAGCCCCTTCTATAAGGAGAGACCCCAGCCAGAAGGGGCACTTGCCCTGGATAAGGGGGCTTCAGGGCAAGCCGAACCATTTGGGGGTGGGGGTCAGAGCCTAGAGGGTAGTGGGTACTACAGCCCAAGAGCAGCCCAAGATGTGGGAGAGGAGAGGGGAGGAGGCACAGAGGGGATGCCAGGGTTTGGAGGAGGAAAAGTCAAGTCACTAATGCAAGTTGTGGGGAGGGGCCCTGGAGAGGGCATGTCAGGAGGGGGGCCCCTGACCTTGCTCACACAGCTCGCCCGAAAAGCCTGGGTCACACACACAGTGTGCCCCTTTGGTGGCCAAGGCCTGGCAGTGGCCATGCAGGCACTGCAGGCCCCCGCAGGGGTCTACAGGTGCCCCAGCCTGGTTGCACAGAGCCCCCGAGTACCCATCCTGGCACTGGCAGCTGTAGGAGAGAGCATCGAGGGGCATACATTGCCCGTGGACACACCTGGAGGGGACAGAGAAAAGGTACTGTGAGAATAGGCTGGAGCCAGTCCAATCCCAGGGAACCCACACCCCCAGCTTTGGCATCCGGGGAGGTTATCCTATTCCTAAGACAAAGGGAGAAAAATGTGATTCTGTATCCCTAGGGACCTCTTCCTGTTAATAAAAACTGAAAACTAGGGGAAAAAAATGGAAAAAAAAAACCCTGTGCTGGGCCACATGTTCCAGTTTGGGGTGTTAAAAATACAGTCTATGCAGCAGCAGCCCTCAGCATGGGGAAAGGAACGGGCAAGGGGTGAGGGCTCCCCGAACCCAGCTAAGGCTCACTTGTGGCCATGGCAGGGGCCGTCGGCTGGCTGGTCACAGTGTAGGCCCCCCCAGCCCGCTTCACAATGGCACACGGGCCCAGGGGTGGCATTGGGCTGGCAGATGCCATGCAGGCAGTAGAGCTTTCGGCAGGGCTCACAGCCTGGCACCACGCCTGGCTTCATCCGCGTCTTGGTGAAGTCCTGCAGTTCGTTGTTAATGTACAGGTTTCGGATGCAACCGTGGAAGCTTGTGCCGTTGAGGATCTGCCACAGGCGGAAGGCAGCCGAGTTCACATCCACTGGCATCCCTTGGGTGGGTAGGAGCGAGCAGAGTTGGGCTGAGTCAGGCTCAGACCATGTCTGACCCTACCGCCCTCGGTCCACTGGGTATCTCCACAGTGTTCCCTCCCGCCCTCGGCCTCCGTCTTTCTGTCTTTGCAACCCTGAGCCAAGATCCTTTGCCACCTTGGAGGGTCCAGACTCCTTTCCCAGAAAACAAAAAAGGAAAGCCTGTTCCCTCAATGACCAGAACCCACAGGTGCCAGGCTTGGCAGTGGCCAGCTGACAAAGGAAGCTCTGGGTGCCTAAAGTCTGCCCTCACCCTTCCTGCCCTCTGGGATACCAGCTCTCACCTCCCAAAGACTCCAAAAGCAGCAGAGGACCTGGGCCTGGAACCAAGGTGTATGCTGCTTTGTCACCTGCTGTCGTGGTGATCACAGCAACCCTTGGAGGGAGGAGTAGCTGAAACCCATCTTGTGGTCAGTGATTTGCCTGAAGTTGTACGACTAACAAACAGCAGAGTTGGGAGTAGAGCCCAGGGCTCTCTCCTTCACACCTGCCCGCAGTCTCACCAAGGCCCTCTGCAGCACTGAGAAAGCCCCACTGTTGCAAAAACCTGACTTGTTCAGACCTGGAAATGTTGGCGGGTGGCAGACAGGGGCATTTAACCCGCAAAGCCTGTAAAGCCAGCTGGGAGGTCCCAGCTGATGTGGAGACTCCTGCTGGGTGCCTGGGTCTCTCACAGCAGCTCCAAGACTGGGAATGGACCCTGAATGCTTGACAAGCCCCTTCTGGCCCAAAGACAAGAGGGAAAGTACCCACTTTGGAAGAGAGCTAGGGAAGTTCCAGGCTTCCCCCAAGGTCAGGCTAACCTAGGCATCTATCCTTCTTGGTCGGTCTGAGCTTGACAGCAGCCTGGGCTCCAGGCCAGGAAGGACAATCCCCTGGCAGCTTGGAATGCTCCCGTCGTCCGGTGGCCTGGGCACCAGCTGTCCTGGCAAAACTCAGGCCAGAAAGCAACAGAGGCCCCACTTGGAATGGCTGTCACATTGCTTGATGGGGAGGCCTGGGGAGAGCCAGCCGCAGCCTCTACCTGGCCAGGTCCTTACCTCCCACGTAGAGGGGGGCCTCGCTGTTTAGTGTGTAGTGTTTGCCAAAGTTGTCCATGGTCATGGGACTGCCTCCATCGATGGAGAGATTCACCATCTGGTCAAAGGTGACTAGCTCAACAGTGTGGAACTGCCCGTCATTGATCGTCTCAGCACTAGAAGAAGAGGGGGTGCCCCCACCCCAGGGAATGGGCTTCAGTTCAGCCCATCCCTGCCTGGGCCCTTCCCCAAAAATGCCACTGGTCAGCAGCTGCTTTCCAGGGAGTAACATCTCTCAGGGAGGAGACCATGGGGACTCGGTGGCCTGGGGCCTGGCCCCTCCTGCTCTGCTTCTTGGGACTCCCCAGGGAAAGGTGAGCAGTTTGGGGCAGGGGTCTCCAAATTATCCCCCCTCCCCTTCGCACTACAGACCCCCTTGTGAGGAGGAAGTAGGATAGGGAAGGGTCGGTCCACTGCTCAGGCCTCGATCTCAGCCTCAGCTCCAAGATGGGCCCAAACACTGTATCTTCCTACATGGGCAGCCCAGGTTCTGGAGGTCCCGACAACCACCTGCTCTTGGCCTGGGACACCCTGAGGGAGGGCGGTGGGCATGAGGAAGCCTTACCTGTAGATGGCAGAGCTGGGGTAGCTGCCTGGGTCGTAGCTGACACGCACATGACCCTGGTACAGCTCCACTGCGATGTGGTCATTGTCCCCATTGTACAGCAGGATCCCGTTGTCCTCTGCCGTGGAGACCTGATGGGCAAGGGCACTTTCTCTGCCACCCCACCCCACCCATCAGTGGCACAGGTAGGTGGGACAGATGGGGGATCCACATTTGGAAGAGGGATGCTGTGCGTAGAGCTGCCCTCCCCTGGCTGCCCAGGGGACACATCCTCAAGGGGATGCTGACAGAGGCTGGCAGCCCCTGGTTCAAATCCCATCCACTGCCAGGCTGGCCAGGGCCACAGAGAGAAGGCAGACAGACCAGCTGAGGCCTGGAAACGACGTGCGAGAAGGGGCAGGTAAGAGACCTTAGGACTATGTGCCCGGAGAGGAAAGTCAGATCGATGCAGGGTAGCTTGTTCTATGGGCCTCCGGGAGCCACAGAGAGGACAAGGTGAAGAGGGCTCTCTAATAGCCATGACCACCCAAACCTGGAAGGAGCCACTCAGGAGGTAGCACCTGTCTGAATCTGTGTGAGCAAAAGCTGGAGTTGCCTTGGTGGGGGGAGCCCTCTGTGAAGCCGCAGAAATGATGATCCTGCCTTGTCCCTCTTCCCCCATTGCTTCTGGTAGACAGCCTGACTCCCTGGTCTCGTACACAGGGCTGGCACACAGCCCAGGCTGGACACCTCATAGCACCCGTTTCGCTGGACTCAGTGACTGGTCCAGGGATGGGAATGGGACTGAAGACAGGCCAGTGACGGGGACAGCAGGAGGTGCCTGAGGCAGTGGCTGGGAGGGTGTGGTGAATTTTATTTCACTGAGCAGTTGGGCTAGCTGTGTTGTTGCAGTATAGACAGTGTACATGGGCAAGACTTAGGAGAGGTGATAAAGTGGGGGAGAGCACAGTGAGCACGTCGGGAGGCTGAAGGGCTCTGGGAGAAAAGAAGAGGACAGAGAGGAGAAATGGCTGCCAGGGTAGGGAATGCAGCTGTTGGAAGAGGGAGATGGCCAAAGAGGAGACGCAAACTTTTATCATGTGATGTGCACTGTCCTCTCCCTCCCCAAGAAACGTTTAGCAAACAGTGCCATTCAAGTGGGACCCGCTCTTTGCCCTCGAAACACTGATGTTCTGAGATGAAATTCAAGACACGAAATGGCAAAATAAGGGCCCCAGGGACAGGTGGCCAAAGATACAAGCCCAGAGCCAACCCTGACTGTGTCCTAGCCACATGGAGAAACCCGTGTGCAGCATTCGAGGCTGAAGCTCAGGAGTAGGCAAGACTGGATAGTGGGAGAGGACCCGGTCACCCAGGAGACCACTTCTGGCCCTGCCTTGAGACTGCTTCTGTGACCTGATAACATTTCCAGATGTGCCTGACCCACATCCCAAGCGTTTTGACTGACACAGGCTGCTCCCAGTTTTGGGCAAGGATGCCGTTTGATGCTCGGACCTGAGGCCACGGCCCCCTGCTGCCTGACTCCCCTCTGTGACTGGCGCCCTGGGCACGCACCTGCAGCGTGATGTTGGCCCGTGGCCAGTTCTGCAGATCGGTGAACTGCAGGTAGGTGTCCCGATCCACAAAGTTAACACTGAGCAACTTCTCACACTCGGGGCCGCCGAAACCTGGAAGGCACTGGCACACCGGCCCGCTGCCCTGGTCCACACAGTTGGCTCCATTCTGGCACTCAGTCCCCTCGCAGGGGCTTCTGGGGGCAGGTGGGCGGGGAGGGGTCTCACAGAACTGCCCACTGAGAGGGAAAAGATACAGGTCAAAGAAGGGGCAAGGCAGCATCTTTCTCTCCCACAGTCCTGGAGATAAATCACTAAACATCTTGGGAAACTGGACCCTTAAAGCAACAGAAGATGCTCCTAATGAACACTTTCCCCGAGAGAACAAGCCAGAAGGATACTGAAGACAAGGTAGGAAACAGGGGTGGTCCCTGGAACAGCATCATAGCTATCACCTGGGCATTTGTCAGAAATGGAAAACCTAAATCTGCTTAACAAGATCGTGTGCACATTGAAGTTTGAGAAGCACTCGTGGCTCGTGGCAGTCAAGTCTGCTAGCAAATTTTACTCTTGCCCATTTTACAGAAAAGAAAAAACAGACACGAGCAAAAGAGAGAAGACTCCAATTACTAAACAAATACAAGAGGGGACAGTACTTCCGGCAGGTAGTTCTGACACAGCATACATCCTGTAGCGTCAGCATTCACAACAGCCCAAAGCGGAAATAACCCAAATGCCTGTCAGCGGATGAATGGATAAACGAGTGTGGTCTATTCATGCAGCGGAATACTATTTGGCCACAAAAAGGAATGAAGTTCTAATACATGCTCCCACATGGATGAACCTCAAAGACATGACGCTAAGTGAAAGAAGCCAGTCACAAAGGACCACAGATTGTATGATTCCATTTATATGAAATCTTCAGGATAAGGAACTCTACAGACAGATACCAGATTCTTGGTTGCCTGGAGCTGAGATGGGGGGCAGTGGGGTGACAGATAAGAGGTATGGAGTTTCTTGTTGGAGTAATGAAAATGTTCTAAAATTGATTATGGTTAATGCATGCAAAATCCTGATAATAGAGTACAAGCCACTGAATTATATACTGAAGCTGGGTGAATTGTATCTCAATAAAACCGTGGGGGGAAAAAAAAAAAAGACCCAAGCAGAGCACGGGAGGTAGGTGCCAGAAGGAGGGCAGGTGTTCCTCACCCCCAACTTTTCAGAGAAGTCAGGCTGTGAAGGTAAATGACCTTTATGCTAGGACATGTCTTCAGAGGTTTTGCTGGGCAGGATGTGGTGGGCATTGACCAGTAATCTGTGCCCACCACCCCCTCCCTCAACCAGTTTAGGGACCCTGTGCCTATGATCCGAGTTATTAGGTAACTTCCCCAAGGCCACACAGCTAGGGATGGCATAGCCTTGGTTAAAACCCCAGGATCCAACTTCCAGGCTCTGACCCTGGCTCCCTCCTGCCGGCTCAGTGGCTGGAGGCTAGAAGGCCTCAGTCACTCAGGGCACAGTGGGACCACTCACCTGTAGCCTTCAGCACAGAGGCAAGAGTAGCTGTTGACTCCATCCACACACCGGGCCCCATGCTGGCAACGGTGATCCCCGCAGTCATCCTGGTTCTCACTGCAGTTGTTACCTGCGTAACCTGATGCGCACTCACACCTGGGGGCGTGGGGGGATCAGTCCCTCACTCAGCCGGGAGCCCGCAGGGCCCAGGGGCTGTGTGTACGTGACAGAGAACCTCAAGGCCTGCGCGTCTGTGGGACACCCAGGAGATCAAGCAGAGCTCTGGAGAGAAAGATGCCCCCAGCCCGTCCTGGTACGCTTTTCTGGCACAAGAAAGGAGCTTGTGTGGGCTTCTGAGTGACAGCAGCTTCCGGGCTGGGAGGATAGACACCGAGGGGCACGAGGAGATGGGGATCCGGTCACGGAAGACCCACCCTGGCCACTGACCACACAACCGAGGCCAAACTTCAGTCCCTTCTCGACCTGCCCAGCTTCTCCCCAGCACAAGGCCCTGAATCCTGGGGCTCATCTTGCCCTCTTCTCCAGCCTCCCCAGCTCCACTGGACCAGCCTCCTGGCCCTCCCTCTGCAGGGCTGGTGACCCCTCTCAGCGATTCCAGCCCAGCCCCCAGCCTCGGTGACCTGGGGGTCAACCATTTGCCTATCAAATCAGGAGCGCACTCCTCCACCTACTTTTCAGTCACAGCCTCTCAAGATGCCCCCTGGCCTGCTCCCCCCACATCGGGCCCACCTTGTGGTCAGACTGGTCTCCACTGGCAGCAACCCCCATCCCACCCACCAGCACTTCCCTACCTTCACACCTATTGATTCTGGAACATCCCCCTCCTCTCTCCCTGCCCCAGTCCAGCCTGGCCAATAACCTCACCTCCTCCAGGAAGCACCCCCAGCTATCATCAAGAGATTCCCCGTTGGAAACTCTTTAAACTGCAAACTCCACGGTTCAACCACACAACCTGGAGGGCAGGTACCCCGCCTGGATGTTTTTATTCATTCCCAGTTTTCCAGACTGTAAGTGACACCTTCCTACCCCAGTGAGCACGCACACGCACGCACCCCTAAAGCTGGTTTCATGCCACAATACTTTTCCTTACTACGTAAAAGGGCATGTTGCTTCTCAATGTTAGTTTTTCATGGTACTCTTGACCCACCCTATTGATCGCAATGCACTACTGGGTCTTGGGCTGCAGTCTGGAAAATGTGCTGCAGCTGAGCCTCCGCCCACTCGTTTACATTCGCTCCCTCGGTCATTCAGGGACTGAATACCCGCCAAGCTGCAGGCACAGCGGAGTTACTTACACCCGCCCGCAAAGACAGGAGAGCGAGAACAGGCACCACACAGCTGCTCTCTGCTCATTTCCCAGCACAGGGCGAGGGACCGCGTGCAGTCCTGCTTTATTCCAGTTCTGAGGCCCAGCCCCTCTGAGCGGCAGCCACACCCCTCGAGCTGCCACTGCCCCTCTGCCATGGCAACCCCACCCCCCAACGGCACCCCACAAGTGCAGCATCTGGGCGGCATTTGGGTGGGGGCTCCCATGCACCCCTCAGTCTCAGGCTGGACCTCAATAACCCCGGTCTCTTGCTTCCTGCCACTGTCCTTGGGCGGCTCCTGCTGGACAGTGGGCTTCCTGAGAGACTCCACCCCTGACCCTGGCCTGAGTGGCTGGGGTTGGGTCCCTCAGTCACAGGCCTCAACCCTGACCATCTGTTTTGTCCTGACCAGTGGAACGGGCTCCCCAAAATGGGACTCTGTTTGCAAAACTGCAGATGGAAACATTTTTAAAATCCATGACCTTTATGTGGTCTTCAGGTGACAATGCACTTCCATATATGCCAGTAACAATGACAGTGACAACGGTCAACGACCCCTTATGCAAACCTCCTGGGGCTAGATAGATTTTGAAATTCAGAATCTTTTGAGGTTTGGAAAGGTGACACAATGCCTAAAGCATTATGTAACACTTAACGGGATCTGGGGCAGCCCCTTAATTACGCACACTCACATTTCTGCAGCAAGAAGAGTGACTATAAGTAGCCTCATGTCACTGTACATCCGGTTTTATTACCAGATACGTTCAGGTCAGACCAGATTTTGCTATCAAATGGACTTTTGATCTTCAGAGTTTTGTTCATTTTGTAATTGGGGATGAGAAATTGTGGATCTGGGAAGATAACAGCCATTTACGGCACACTTATCAGATGTCAGACTTGGAGCTAAGTGCTTTCTGTGCATTTGCTCATCTGACCCTTACAACCACCCCACGAGGAAGACACCGGGTGCCCAGTTTGCAGACGAGAAAAGAGGCTCAGGGCAGTCAAGGCATCCATTCAGCGTCATGCTGTAAACCCAGGTCTGTCTGACCAAAGCTGCGGCCGCCACCACCCTGAACCCTCGTAAAGCTGAGACCAAACTCACTTGACAAAGTAAAGAAACAGAATGGGGAGACCAGAGGGGAGGGGACTTCAAGGCCCATGCCCTTGCCTGGCCCTGGAAATGGGCAACACTCACCTGGGCCCATCTGGAGTACCCACGCACTGGGCTCCATGCTGACACGGGTTCAAATCTGAAGAACAGAAGTCCACCAGCTGCTCACAGGCCCTTCCTGGGGAAAGAACGAGGAAGAGGCAGGAGAGAAGCTGCCCCAATCTCTGCCAGGCAGCTGGCCTGGCAGAAACCTCCTGTAGACACTGAGGGAGGGCCCCAGCCATCCTGCCCACAGGAACAGGGCTCAGGGCAGGCACACCTGCCCACCTCTCCCCACAGATGCCAAAACTCCACCACACTTACCCGCATACTGCAGGGGGCACTGGCAGGTGTAGTTGCCCACGCCATCCACACAGGTGCCCCCGTTGGCACATGTGTGCTCCACACAGTCGTCCGTATTCACCTCACAGGTCGGTCCTTCAAAGCCAGTGGGACAGGAACACCTGAGGTTGGGGGGGGGGGGGCGGGCAGGTGAGGAGAGACGGACAGGTGGGCAGGGCCAGGGCAGCAGCCTTCCTGAGGCACTGTGGAAGCCTGTGTCCACCTGTGACCATCATCATCCCAGAGCTTTGGTCCCCACTCCTGGCCAGGCCCTTGCTAGGCACTGGGGTTAGAGTAAACAAGACAGTCCTGCACTCTGGGAGCTCACTCAGTCTAGCCGGGGAGACAACAAGGAGACCGGCAACCAGAGGAGAGGCCAGGATGGGGCCACACTGAGGCCGGGGAGATGAGGACAAAGAGGCAGAGGACACCTAGCCCATATGTCAGGGATGAGGCGAGAACAGGGCTGGGGGTAAACAGGAATCAGCTCATAGAGGGTCCCGGAGACCAGTGATCTTCCAGCCGGGGGAGCACCTGCGGTTTGCCAAGAGATCTGTGGGTCAGAGATGTCTGAGAAATTGATTTCCAGATCTTCAAGTCCTGCACAAACACTTCCCTAAACAGACCTACCCAGAGCTTCAGAAAGGCACGTGCACTTCTCCCAACCGCAGTCCAAGGTGGGGACGTGCCTGGAGCCTAAAACCCTCAGGCACCAGATAAAGGGACAATTAAGAATTGACCGAGCATTAAAATAATTTCTGGGGGCACCTGGGTGGCTCAGTCGGCGTCCGACTCTTCAGCCGAGGTCATGATCTCACAGTTAGCGGGTTCATACAAAGACCCATGTCAGGCTTTGTACTGACAGAACGGAGGCTGCTTGGGATTCCCTCTCTCTCCTCTCTGCCCCTAACCCCCCTCAAAATAAATAAACTTTAAAAAAAATTAAAAATTAAAAATAATTTTTGATGACAGATCACTCTGGGGTTTTTGGTATATAATCTCGGAAGGGTTTCAAATAATTGAATGGCATGCTACAATAAAACGTCTAATCCCAATGATTTATTTCAACAACTCTTTCTCAGCATTCATAGCTATATACATATATTTTTATAAAGGAATATATTGGATGCTGAGTCCTCATTCTGTCATATTCACCCTGGGACACATGAATCAGAAAATTACACACAAAAAAGCTCCATCTGTTATCTGTAATAATTATCAATAAAATTTTGTAGCGGAGTTATGTTCTGATCAATTGTATATCATTGATTATTGTAATGACGACTCTGAAAAAGAAACCGTTCATCAGAAGTTTATGGTGACAAGAAAAAAAAAAACCACTTTAAACTTACATTCCCATGTTGGTGGCAAAGAAGTATGGCAGCGTGCTCAATAAACAGACTCTCTAGTATCACAACAGATCACATGCGAACAAAAATGGAGGCGGGGTTGGGGAGTAAAATGGAAATACTAGTTGGAGGAGAGAGAGGGAAGACGTTTAAGCAGTTAAAACAGGAGCTTATGGGTGTAATCTTTAAGTGTATCAAATTGCGGCGCTATTCAGATTCCACTGGCAAGTGATGAGAGTGAAGTAAAAAGTGAGATCTTTCAATGTTAATATTTACAACATCCTGGAAACTAACCTCCCTTGCAATGCAAAGTTCAACTTACCACGAAAAATTCCAGCCGTCAGTCTAAGACCGTGTGAGAGGGGATGGAATTAAGTTTCGTGGGGGCACGTGAGCAAAAAGGTTTGAAGCGCACTGTTTCGGGGCCTACTGTCATCTGTAGGCCTCCCACCCCGACCTAGCGGGAAGCGTCTGAGGGGGCTCCCCTAGCTCCCCACTCTCCACAGAACCCCGCCCCTGGAGTCTATCAATGAGGAGGGGGTTGGACAGAGCCTACTGTAGGGACGCCGTTTCCAAGGTGACGACCTGGGAGAGGCTGTTTAGTGTTTTATTTTTCACATCTGGTGATTTAGGTCTGCAGAGACAGGTTTGGCCATTCCTGCTAAGTAGACTCATTGTTTTCTGAAGAGGAAATTTGTTCGGCCGGCAGTTTATTTTCAGTAACTAAATACTGTGTGTTCCTCTGCAAAGCTCTGGGTCCAGGAGGGCTCTGGGAAGGTGGGGGGCTCGTGGAGGGGTCCTGGGGGAAAGCAGAGTGGGTGGGGGCTTGCGTGGTGAGCTCAGAGAAGTCAGGAGGCCCGGCAGCCCAGGTGTGACCTGTATGACCCAGGAGACCACAGCGGGAGGCCCCGTACTTGCTAGCAGGAGGCGGGACTATCGGGAGGAGACTAGGACTTGCTCCCACCTCTGGGGGTGGGGGTTGGGTTGCTTGATCCCAAGGAGCTGGCTGGGGGCCTGCCGTCAGGCAGCCCCGGCACAGCAAGCAGGTGGTTGACTTCCAATTGGAGGCCTTGGGGTTAGTGGAGATTATAGGGGTTTAAAACACCCCTAAACTGCCCCTTAGCACTGCCACTGCACATGGCCTTGGCCATAGACTCCCAGTGCCATCAGAAGGCCCTCTGGCACCTGGCACGAACAGGGAGGGGCCTGGAGCAGGGGCGGGCAGTGTAGCTCCGAGCCCCCGCCCTACCTGCTGCTGTGAGCCTGGCAGGCCCGCATCTCTCTGGGCAGCAGGGACCTGTGATAGGTAGGCATGGAGGGGTCTCTAGCACACCCCCACCTCCTCCTCCAACACAGGGAGGCCCGGGCCATCCCACCCACCAGGTTCCAGCCTCTCCAGGCAACTCACGTGAACCCAGCATCCTCGCCCTGCCGCGGGTGGCAGGTCCCGCCGTTTCCACAGGGGCTGCTGGAACAGCTGTCCAGGGACACCTCGCAGTCACGGCCCTGGGCAGGTGGGGGAGGGGGACAGTGAGTGAGGAGGACCTCAGAGGGACCCAGGGATTGGTGTGAGCCGACAGAGACAGCCAGCCCGCTCAGCAGCAGGCTTCCCTGTCCCGAGAGTTACCTGTTCATTCATTCATTCACTCATTCATTCATTCATTCATTCACGTGCTGGGTCATTGACTAAACATTCCCTCGAGCAGCTGCCCTGGGCACTGTGGGCAAAGTGGCGAACAAGACAGCACAGCCCCACCTGATCTTGAACGAACAGCCTTCCTCCTCCCCAGCCCCAGCCTCCACTCACCTTATAGCCGCTGGAGCAGACACACCTGTACGCCTCAAGGGCATCATTATGGCAAGTGCCCTGGTTCTGGCACGGGCTGGACAAGCAGGGATCACACTTGGCCTGGACAGCCAGCGCGGGGGGACCTGAAGCAGGGGGGAGGTATCAGGGGAGGGCAGGGCCGGACAGCCTCAGAGACAGTGCTGGAAGCTCTCTCCCCAAGGAGATTTCAGCCCTCCCTTTATTTCCTCCGCGTCTGGTTCACGCCCCCTTTCTAAGCCCACCTTCCCGGCCTCCAGACCCTCCTTTGTAAAGTGTGGTTAATAACAGCACCTGCCTCGGGGGCCATATTGGCTAAATAAGCTAATCTGAAAAGTGCTTAACAGGCAGGCGTTGGACGCCCAAGGAGCCCCCACACGGCGTCAGGGCAAAGCTGTCCGCGTGAGGGCATCACAATCGCTATTACTGAAGCCGGCTCTCACTCCCCAGCATGGTCACGGTGAGCAGAAGACTGAGGGCAGCCGCCTTGGCAAGGAGGGGACACAGCTCCATGAGAGGCCATGCTTAGGAGCAAAGAGCCCATTTGTCTTTGAGATGTTTCTCTCCAAGGCTGAACAGGAAAGAACCCTCTCCTGTCACCACAGGCAAGGCCTTCCCCAGCCCCTCCAGGACCCACTGGTCCTCTTCCCTGAACTTGGAGGTGGACGAGGAGCCAGCAGCCAGGCTGCTTGGGGCACCACCTGTGAGGGGCATTAGGCCCTCACAAGAATAAATAGAACTAGCTGGTTAACTCAGGTTTCCGCTTAGGACTCCTTCTAGAAAAGGAGAAATACTGGTTCTGCTGAAGAGGTCTGAGCATTAAGAGAAACAAACACTTTTCAGTGATAACTGGAAGGAAGCATGAGCAGGTTTCCCAGGCACTGATGGGGTTCTGTGTTTTGATCCCTGGTATGTTCGTTCAGTCTGTGAAAATTCAGCGAGCCATTCACTTATGATCTGTGTATCTCGCTATTACGCATGTTATATTTCAATAAAATAAAAAAAAAAAACTTACCAGTGTCAACCCCACCCCATTAAATAAATATTGAGCAAATGTTTCGCTCCCAACAGGCAAGCCACAGATCAGGTCCCTCTGAACCGTTACCCCTGTGACAGCATCCTTCACGGAAGGTGGCCATTAGCCTATGGCTGTCAGTTTCATTAAAAAAAAAAAAAATTTAAACATTTATTCATTTTTTAAGAGATGGAGAGAGACCGGGCGCAAGAGAGAGGGGGAGACACAGATCCGAAGTAGGCTCCAGGTGCTGAGATGTCAGCACAGAGCCCGAGGGGCTCGAACTCACGAACCGTGAGACCATGACCTGAGCGAAGTCAGATGTTTAACCGACTGAGCCACCCAGGCGCCCCATGTCAGTTTCATTTTTGATGGAGGTCTGTGAGCTTGCAGAGGGCAGGGGCTGCGCCCCCTAGGCGGCCCCCAGCACACAAAGCTGGGCTTGGGGCCGCCTTCAGCCGCCTCCCTTGGCTCAGCTGGGCTCCCGGGCCGTCAGTCAATCAGTCAATCAACCTCCGAATGAGTATTTACAGATGCCCTGAGTGAGGCAGCTTCAGAGCAAAGCGTGAGCGAGTCTCCAATCACACTCAAGTCCCTGTATTTCTGCAAATGTCAGGCGAGCGGCAGCTGGGTCCAGCGGCTCGGGGTTTAAGCTAATTGCCGCGCACAATTCCTACCATAGAGAGGCCCGAGCACTCCCGCTGCTGAGAGGCTTGGAGCTTCCAGAAACGCTGCTGCTATTTTTATTTTCCTTACATAACCCCAGGGAGGGATTAAGGCCCTTACAGCCTGAGATTTTCTGCCTGGCTTTTTTTTGTTCGTTGTACGTCAGGACTAGAAGGCGGCCATACTAACAAGCAGCAGGTGCCTCGTTCCTGCCACCTGACCACCCCCCCATCCAGCGGGTCACCACAGGGACACAGGAGCTCCTGGAATGCCCTTCCAGGATTAGGCAGGTCTCATGGGCTCCCAGCAGCAGGTGGGCGGGATGCAACCCTGTACCCACCACCCCATTCTCGTGCTCCTGGCCTCACCTTGGCATTCAAACTTCTTGGCAGGCGTGGTGAGGAGCAGCTTGCCCTCCATGTCCGGGGGCCCAGCACAGCGGGCAATGCCCGGTTCCTTATAGCCCGTCTTCACCCAGCCAGACAGCCAGCGGAGGTGGCAGTCACAGTACAGAGGGTTGGCACCAATGGCCCTGAGTCAGAGAGCAGAGAGAAGCAGGCATCTATAATGGGCTCCTTCACCCACTGGGCTCACTCAGCCAGGGGCTGGCAAAAATCCCAACAGCCCCCTTACATGAGCCTTTCCTGTGTAGCCAGTGCTGCTCTAAGCACTTCCTACGTGTTGGCTTCCGAGTCCTCCCACACCCCACTCTCCCCACTGTGCACATTGCACCAGTCTCAGAAAGGCCGAGGCACAAAGCGGGGAGGTGAGATTTGAACTGGCGCCGTTGGGGCCAGAGGCCATCAGTGTGTCATCTCCAGAGAGCACGGAGGGGAAGGAGTCACCAGTTACCGCTGGGATGAACCAGCTGCTTTCCCACAGCCAAGCATCCGACATCCTCACGAGCCCCACGGGGTAAGCTCTCTCCTCCACCTCAAACAGGGGGAACTGAGCCTCACGGGGGATAAGTCATTTCCCTGGGGTCACACAACGAATGAAGGGCAGGCTCTGGATCCAGGGTCTGGATCTGACTCTGAAGCCCATACTGTTATTCTTCTTTTCATTTTTAACTAAGCAAGGAGCACATGAACGCATTCTCAGTCTAAGCTACTTTGACATACTGCGCACAGAAGTCTCCACCTCACACGACGTGGTAAACATACTAAATGCCGTGAATTTTACACACCAAAATGATTCATTTGATCTTATGTGAATGTCACCTTCATTTTTTTCAGAAAGGCATGTGCCTGTTACTGACAGGAGAGCAAAATGGTGTAACTCTGACAGAGGGAACCTCGTGATATCTATCAAATCACCCATGCAGTTGCCTTTGGACCTAGCAATTCTGTTCCTGGAAGTTTATCTCACAGATACACCTCTGCAGGTGTATAAAGGTGTCTGTGCGGTGGGACTGATCACAGCCTTGTTTGTAACAGCCTGAAATGAACTACACTATACCCACATCACAAAGAAAAGCTGCACCCGGTGCCTCTACCACGTCAGAAGGGCCCATGGCCATGTGGCCACATGGTCACCGCGCTCAGGCGTGTGGCTTCCCGCTCCTCTCCCATAGTGACGTAGAAGATTCTTCACAAATTATATCCACCTACTGCACATCGTCCCCAGGCAGCTTTTTGTCACCAAGCGACATGTCTTGGAGATCCTTCCAGATCAGCATAAATGGATCCACCTCATTTTGTCCAAGGGCTTCCTGGCATCCCAAAGTAATGGACATCTCCTAGCTTACTGAGCAACGTCCCTCTTGCCAGGCATCCTGGTTGTTTCCAAAGGCAGCGAATACTCTTGTCCGTGCTTCTTTGGGAGGTGTGAGCATTGCTCTAGAACAGGTGCCTAGAAGCAGGCTTCTACTTCTAGATCGCGGAGGATATGCATGCTGGGTGTTCACAGGCCCTCCAAAACGAGGTGGCATCGGTTCACACCCGCCTGCGGCATAAGGCCATGCCTGCTCCCTCCCATCCTCGCCTGACACCAACACCACACAGCCAACTCTGTAGGGTTTACCAACCAGCGGACAACTGCAGCATCTCACTGACTCACAGCGGGAGATTTAGAGATGGGTCAGAGACAGGGCAGGGGAGGGTAGGGGGTAGAGTTCCTCCGCCTAGCAAATAGAAAAATCAGAGCCTGGGGCAGAGGTTCGTTTATATCAACGTTATTTTGAAAATATAAGGCCTGTGACGTTAGTGAGACTGGGCTCATTTATTAAGCACCAAATAGACGCGCTGCCCTCTTCCACCTGTTTCTGGGCAGCAGAGAGGACGTGGACCCCCCCGAAGTGCGTTCGGTCTGATGAAAGCAGCAGCAACCCTGAGCCGGAGTTCCCCAAAATAGCGCCGCTGACGACCGCGCAGTCTTACAAAGCGGCTGAGCGAGACCTGGACTGGGGCCGGCGCAGCTGCTCGCTACCCAGTGACCTTGAGCAGCCCGCCTCACATCTCCGGGGCTCACTTTATGACGCGCTAAAGAGCCTGAAGCCTGGAGGAGGGCAGAAAGACAAGCACCAATAACCTAAAATGGGCACCAAGGGAATAACGCAGCGTGGAAAAGAAGGCCAGTTCAACCTCGACGTGTGTTTAATTTTTTCTGTCCTGATTTGCTGACAACATCCAGCCCGGCTCACAGGACAGCGGAGATGCCTTCCCTTTGCCACTGAACGGGGCCAGGGCCGCTCAGAGGTACAGGAAGCTGGGGTGCCTTGATTTTCTGATGCTGCAGTGTGTTAACGGCAACAACAAAGTCTTTTTTAAAAAGCACAGGAATACAAAAAAATGTGCTCTAAAATGTTTACATGAACCAGAGTAATGTTTTTCACGTAAAAAGTGCAAGGTAATGCGATTATGTTACTCAAGAGGCAAATGTAGAATTTATTTTAAAATATGTTTTGTAATGCACCGCAGGGGTGTGGTCTGGTAATGGGCCACGAATTTAAAGTGTATTACGAATGACTTCTTTCGAGTCCTGTAGCTCATTTCGCGGCCGAGGCCACTGTGACCGTGGATGCCTTGACAGGCCAGGATTGCCACAGTTCCAGTCCCCAGAGAGCAGCCCCTCAATAAATGGCAGGAAAAGTGCGCCTTAAATCCAAGGGCCCCTTTCCGATTCTTCACATAAAAGCAGAAAAAAAGAATAACAGAAAGCACCAAAGTCAATATAAAGCTCTTCAAAAGTAAATTCCGGTGGGGCCAATGCATTTTCCTTGTTTCTATGGAGAGCTCGTCGATCCAAAAGGACTGTGGGTTCAGGCTGACACCCGGGCAAAAGTAGAAATAATCCTGTGTTGTTGATCTTTGGTGTATCTTGGAAATAGCTGAAACAGAAGATACTTGGTGTCTTCCTGCCAAGGCCCCGCTGGGCTTCCATTAACGGAACGGGGACCAAAATAGCTTTTCCTGTGCTGTTTCACAGACCGGCCAACGGTAGAGTTTAGCACATACTGAAACTTCCATGTCTCCCTCACCTGAGCTATACCCCCTCTGCCCACACTCCTCTCGGGCAATCTATTTGTGTGCATCACTATCTCCCGCTGCACTGAGGCTCCCGGGGAGCAGGAACCACGACCCCCCCGCTGTGCCTGACACCCGTAGGCATCCCTCGAACGTTTGCGAATGAACACCTGCCTACGACCATGCAGAATGCACAAAGCGCACTGTGAAAGCAAAGGAAATGCAAAAAGAAAAGAGTTCCCCCATCATCCCAGAAATGTAACCAGTTTAATTTTTGTGGATTTCCTTCCAGTTCTTGTGTTCACACGTGTACCTCAGTGAAATCAGAGTATACAGTCTTCTTTATCCTGTGTTTTCATCAAATAGTAAATTACGGTGTCATAATTACAATTAACTACTTGCTATTCCGTCCTATGGGCATAGTATGATCTACTTAATCATTCCATAGTTACTTTTTAAAGTTATTTATTTTATGTTGAGAGAAAGAGGGCACACCTAGGTGCTCAAACAGGGGAGGGGCTGAGAGAGAGAGAGAGAGAGAGAGAGAGACAGAAAGAATCCCAAGCAGGTTCTGAGCTGTCAGTGCAGAGCCTGACAGGGGGCTCGATCACATGAACTGTGAGATCATGACCAGAGCTGAAATCAAGAGTTGGACACTTAACTGTCTGAACCACCTGGGTGCCCCACCATATTTACTTTTTCACACAGCATTCTTAGTGAATTCGGGATCTAGCTTCCCAGCATGCAGTAAATCAGAGGCAACAAAATGCCAGATTATAGAAATGACCAAAGATGTTGGAGAACCTTGGCACAGGATCTGGCACACAGTGAATATTTGTTGATGAAGAGACGGACGGATGGATGGATGGATGGACAAATGGATGAAAATTGAGCTAGCTGCAAAGTAAATATAAAAGTAAACCACAGCAGAGCGAACCCAGGGCAGTGTGGACGCTTACAATCACTATGGCATATGGACCACAGTGGACCTTAGAAATAACCTTGGTACAGGCAACAAAGAGGCCCAAAGAGAAGAATGAATTGTCTGGGATCCCACTGCAAGTCGATGGCAGAACAAGGAACCTAACGCCACACGTCCTGATTCCTGAAGTTCAAGGAGACTGAATGTGGTGGACCTCAGCCTCCACTGCACCTGCTCACCCCGCCTCCCACATACTGCTAGTGAAGAGGAGAGGCCCGGGCAAGAGTCACAGGAGGAACAGAGGGCACTCCAGGAGCCAGGGACTCCGGATGCTAACTCTTGGGCAACCCCTGACTTGTTACAGAGCCGTGGGTGCCTCCCCCCGCTTCAGATTGCACACGGCCCTTGTGAAGCCAAGCGGAATGCGGTGAGCCTACGCCGTCCTGGTACCACTCCCTGACTCCTTGCAAGTGCTCGAGAAATCCTTATGGAACAGCTACGGCTCTCCCGCGCGGGGCAGATGGTGGACACGTGTGTGCACACGTACACGTGTCCTCAGTACCGCGCGTGCACCCACACCTGAACACAAGCACACGCACAAGTCCCAGGCTGCTGCCTAGTTCCATTTGAGACCCTGGGTATGAAGGGCAGACCTTATTCGTGACGCCGCTTCACTGGAAGCTTTCTTTCACGCAGATGCTGCCCTGTAGAGAGAGGGGCTTGGATGCAGTGAACAAACACATCTAATCTGCAATGCCGACGCCCTGTTCTACAATTGCTGCTTAACGGATCTCTACCTCCTGGTTTATTTCTTCCAGATTGGATCTGGCTTTTTGGCTTGATGTCACTGTTCTCCTAAAGAAAGTCTGAATTTATAGATGCGTCTGGTTCAACGGTTGTTTGGCAGCTCTGGTTTTTTGTTTGTAGAAAACATGCTGTTTGTTCCCCCCTCCCCCTTGAAAAACGAGGCCTCTAGATTTTGAGCTAGAGTCAAAATCGGAATGGACTTGGATATTGTTCAGTTTCATCAGGAAGAAGGAAGGGTAGTCAACTGCACACTTAAGTCCCAAGTACAGGAGATACGTGAAGGGGGAATCCAAAGGCAAGAAAGGTGGACCAGATGCTTGAAGAGGCCTTGCCTGGCAAGTGGTGTTGGGGGCATGGGCAGCTAAAGCAGGCCCTTGTCATAGTGGGGGGTGGGGTGAGGAAAGGCGGTGCGTGGGCCCGGAGCAGGGCAGACCCTGGTGCCCGTGAAGACAAGCACAAATGCCCTCTGGAGAGAAGCGTCTCTAATTTAGGTCCTCAGAGTTCCAAACATCCGCAAAATCTGAGCTCACCACCACTAACTACCAAACGCAGATGGAAACACGGCCCTGTTGACCAGGAGTCACCGAGAACAGTGATCCACACAGCCCTGGCCTGGCCTTTGTCTTGACCCACCATCTCCAGCCAGGCTCCCTCCTGCCTCATCCCATGCAGCCAGCCTCCACATGTCACCACAGCTTTCCAGGAGTTTTCTGCGACTTAATTCTTCCACAATTCCCTTCTATCTGTAAAATAAAGTCCCAACTCTTGAGCGTGACACAAAAGGCCCTTCACAATGGAATTCAATGTTCCTTTCCAGATTCGTCTCTTCTGACCCCACGCTCCTTGCCCAACCAAACCCTGTATGTCCTATGCTGGACAACACAGCATCCCTGAATATGTCATTTACTTTCTCGCCTTCTCGCCTCTGCCCATGCTGTTCCCTCCTCCTAGAAAGTCTTTCCCCATCTTCTCCAAATGGCAAAAGCGTGCAGTTCAGTAGCATCAATGAACACTCACAATGTTGTGCAACCATCACCACGATCTGGCTCTAAAACTCTTCATCACCCCAAACAGAAACTCTATACCCACTGAACAAAAATCCCCCATTTCCCCCCTGCTCCCAGCACCTGTCAGCCACCATTCTCCTTTCTGTAGCTTTGATTTGACTTTCCTAGGCCTCGTATAGGTGGAATCATATGATGTTTGTCCCGTAACGTCTGGGTTATTTCACTTAGCATGTTTGCAAGGTTCATCCATGTTTGTCGCAGGTGACAGAGTTTCATTTCTTTTTAAGGCTGAATAAGATACCATTGTATGGGGGCACCCAGGTGGCTCAGTTTGTTAAGTGTCTGACTCCAGCTCAGGTCATGATCTCACGGTTCATGAATTTGAGCCCCGCATCAGGCTCCCTGCTGTCAGCACAGAGCCTGCTTCAGATCCTCTGACCCCCTCTCTTCCTGCCCTTATCCTGCTCGTTCTCTCTCTTCCAAAATAAACTTTAAAATTAAAAAAAGAGATCCCAATGTATGTCTATATCACATTATCCACTCATCCATCAATGGACACTTGAGTCGTTTCTGATTTTTGCCTATTGCGTGAATAACGCTGCTATGAACATGGGTCGTACAAGTATCTGTTTTCAGATTTATTTGTTTGTTTAGAGCATTAATGAGGGAGGGGTAGCAGGAGAGGGAGAGAGACATGGGCTCAGTCTCATGACTGTGACATCATGACCTGAGCCGAAATCAAGAGTCAGACACTTAACCGACTGAGCCACCCAGGAGCCCCACGTATCTGTTTTGAGAATCTGCTTTCAATTATTTGGGGTACACACTTAGAAGTAGAATTGCCGAGGCACAGGGTAATTCCACATTTACCCTTGCGAGGACCTGGGCATACTGCTTTTTAAAAATCCACATAGTACTGCCAGCTACACGGTTTTAGAAGCAATTCTACATCTCATTATACCACTTCTTGGGGGCAGTACATTTCCAGAGCTTATCCCCCACCCCGTGAAGGGAGAGGCCCAAGTGTGGTGTCTTTTGCTTAAGAGCATGGGCTTTCGAGACAGAAGACCCCAGCCCCCACCACATATGCAACGCTGGGCAAGCTTCTCACACTTTCTGGGCCTGTTTCCCCGTGTGTAGGTTAGGAATAATTGTGCCTATGCTGTAGGATCGCTGTGAGGACTAAATTAGCCGAGGCGGTCAATCAATGGCCATCGCCACTTTTATTATTGCGTATGAAGAACCGTTCTCAGATTCCATTGCTGTTGACCAAACACCGAATGTGTAAGAGTCTGAGATGGGGAGTATCTGAAGTTCACAAGCTAAACTTGTTTCAGGGCAAAAGCCACAAACTTTGACAGTTACAGAAGATGGGGGGGGGGGGCGTGTTTCTCGGAATACAAGTTCTTTTTACATCCAAAGAGGCCTCGAGAATTGGGCCGGGGTTACTTACAGGTGAGACAGGGAGGTCACGTCTGTGAAGATGCCCTCTTGGAGGGTGGAGATGTCATTGCCATGCAGGGACCTGAGGAGAGAAGAGGCTGTCAGTGCCTCGTCCAGGGACAGAGACTTAAGAACTGATGGAGTGTGTCATGCTTATCCTTGGGTCTCGGTCAAGGTCAATGCTAGAGGGAGCAGTTGCCCCACTCAGAGACCCCACCCTGCAAGGCAAGGGAGAGGGAGCGCCTCCTAATCCAAGTAGATAACCCTGTGCCGCAGCCATCACAAATAACCATCACAAATAACTCATCACAAATAACTCAAAGCACCATTTCCGTTTACATGACAAATGGAACGCAAGGCCCTGACCCTGTGCCCTCCCTCACTCTGCCAGCAAGTCTGGGTGGGGGGGGGGGGGGAGGTAGGGGGGGAAGGTCCTTCTTGGTAAAAAAAAAAAAAAAAAGTTACTATGGCAAGCCATAGATTGGGGATAAAGAATGTCACCGTGCCCCAGGCAGGGCTGCCAGAGGATTCATGCAGATACTTGAGAGGACTTCATAACAGCCGTGACAGAGGACTTTGATCACAGGGCAAAAACTCCCAGTGGGAATTCTTAGGAAAGGTTCACAAATCTCTTGCCAACAATCTCCACTGGAACCGGAAACTCACATGCAAACAAGAGGCTACCTTATCTTGGATGCCCCCACCTCCCATTGCTCCCCCAAAACACAAAGTGGGGCAGACAGCAACCCCCATTTCTCAGAGTTTTCTGTTCACTCTTCAGCCTCCATGAGGGGCTTGAATGGAAATGGACAGGCCTCCCAGCTTTGGACACTGTCGGCTCTGCTGGGATCACAGACATGAAGACATTTCTACCCACCAGGTGGGCTTCACGGTCCTCTGTGGGGTGGGTCTCTTTAGAGGAATGAAGAATGAAGAACGGGGAGACTTACAGCAGGCGCAGGGAGCGCAGCCCCTGGAAGGCCAGTGGAGGGATGCACTGGAGGGCGTTGTAGCTGAGAATCCTGTGGGATGAGAGGGAGGGTGAGGGAGGGAGCAGGACAGGGGTGGGGGGCGCCATGTTGCTGACCAGGCCCCTGCAGGCTGGCTCAGCAGCAAAATGAGGGAGGCCTGAGCGTGGAAGAGGGTGTGGGCTGAGCTCCTGGCCTACTCAGCCCTGTGACCCGGGCCGTCCCCTAACCCTTTTATGCCTCTCAGCTCCCTCAGCGGCAGAGCAGGGACAAAAACAATGACAACTTGATAGGGTTTTTCTGCGGGTAAGGGGAGATGGCCCAGGTGAAGCCCTCAGCGCGGTGCCCGGCTCCCAGGGAGGCCTCAGTAAGGAGACTGGGTGTACTTCCTTGTGGAGGCCACTCCAGCAAGGGCCAGAGGCAGGGTCCCCGTGAAGTGGACACCGGACCAGGACCTGCCTCACTTCCAGAGTGGACAGGTGAGGTCCAGGCCCAGCTAGTAATCTAACATTGGGAAGCTGTGGTGGTGACGAGGGCACCATGACTACCCCCATCGTAAAGATGGGGAAACTGAGGCCCTGCAAGGTGAAAGAACTTCGCCAGGGTGGCGTAATTGAGTCAGTAAGCTGGGTTTTTAATTCAGCTTCTCAGTTTCCAGAGTCCACAGGCTAACCCACTCTCCCCAAATGTTTCCAAATAAATGAATCCATCAAGGGTAGATGGGCAGGTTGACAACAAGGGAGGTGATGCTCGTGATAGCTCCAGATGTCCATCAGCAGAGGGACAGGAACACTCCGGAGCAGCCATACAGTGGGACATCACTAGTCGCTGACAAGAAGGAAGGAACTACCCAGACGGGCGATGACATGGGGGAATTTCGGAGTAACTGTGTGGGTTGAAAGATGCCAAACGAAAAGGAGTATCGTTGCACGATCCCAAACATGCAAAACCCTAGGCGATGCGGACTCACCCACAGAGCCGAATGGTGGCGGCCCTGGGACGGGGGTGCTGGGAGGGGCCGTGCAGAAGGGTGTGAGGAGGCTTCTGGGGGTGACGGAAGGGGACTCTGTGTTCATTGTGGTGACGGTTCCAAGGACGTGAACGTAAGTCAGGATGTATCCTTATTTGCCGTAAGCATGTACAGTTTCTTTTATACTGACTGTACCTCACTAGGGCTATTTTCAAGTAATAATGACAGCAGGGGTGTGCTCCTGTCACAGGAATGGGTTCTGTTTCCCCCGGCAGCTGCCGGAACCACTGAGACCAGGACTTCTCAGCCCAGCACTACCAACAATTCTTTGTTGGGGGGCTGCCCTGGGCATTTTACGGTGTGTAGCGGTAAAATCCCTGGGCTCTGCCCACAAGGTGTTGGGGGCTTCGCCTGCCCCCGCTCTAGCTTTGACCACCGAAAATGCTTCAGACATTGCCAAACGGCCCCTGGTGGGCAGGACCTCCCTGGCTGATGGCAGCTTCACATCCAGGCTCACAAAGACTCTGAATGGGAACCAGTTGATGAGAAGACTCTGGAGCAAGTAAGGGCAGGTGGGTAACCTAGAACCAGAATTTCATGGCCTCGGGCCCACCTTCTGCTCCTGGGGGTCTGGCTGGGTCACGACCCCATCCTTTTTTGGGGGTACTGGCTCTAATGTTGGACCACAGTGGAGCCCAAGGGAAAGTTCTTAAGTTCTTGGCACATTATCTGTAAAATGAGGTGTTGAGAAGGGGAGTGGAATACCCCCGTAAGCTTCAGGCCAGTATACGGGCTGCTTGTTATTCTTTCCAACTGATTGCTTGGCATGTAATTAAAGCGATCGTTAAAACAACTCAGAATATGGGCACAAAAGTGTTCGGAAGCACCGTTCACAATAGTCCGAACTGGAAACAACCCCACTACCCATCCGTAGTGAGATGGGTAAGGAAGGTATGGCATATTCCTACAAAGGAATACTACACAGCAGTAAAAATGACCAGACCGCGGCTTCACATAAGTGGACCTCGCAAACATAATGCTACATAAAATAAGCCAGGTACCAAAAAAAAAAATACATCCTGTATGATTTAATTTACATAAAAAGAAAACTGATTTGTGTAGAAGTGCATATGTAGATGGCAGTGCTATAAAGAAAATCAAAGACATGATCACCATAAAAGTCAGGGGAGGGACTTCCTGGAGACGGTGGGGAGGGGGGAACGAATGATCAAGAAGGGGCTGGGGGAAGGACTTCTGGGCGTGCTGTGTTCCGTTTTGTGCCTTAGGTATTTACACATGTGCTAGCTTTATGGTTATTTGTTAAATTGTACTTTATATTTTTTTTGCATTTTTCTGTATGTATGCTATATTTCACAATGAAAAAATTTGCTTTTGCTTTTTTTTTCTTTTTGGCTGGCGAGGCCAGGCACACTCCCTGGTAGATGAAGAGTGACCAGTGGGGCTTGGAGAAAGTCTCGGTGACACAGCGCGCGTGCCCTCTCTCCACCTCCCCACCACTGGGACTCACAGAGTGGTCAGCTGGCTCATGTTGGTGAAGGAGGAATTGCTCAAGGAACTGATCTTGTTGTTACTCAAGTCCCTGGAAAAGACAAAAGCATCACTGCTTAGAAGAAAGAAGAACCCAATCCCGGCTCTCTGCTACAGGCTCCTCCCCTCCCCCACTCTGTCCATGCCCCCGCCCCCCGCCACTCCCCCTCCCACCCCCCCACCTCCCGCCCCAGCCAGGTGGCTGCAGGGGCTTGGGGTGGTGGTAGAGAGGGGCACTTGGTTCACAATAGTTACAGCCCTCTGCTCTGCTCCCTGAACTCCCGCTGCGTCCTCAGGGCTACATGTTTCCATTGCCTTTCCCCACCCCACCCTGCCCCCCACAAGGACAGACTGGCTCATGCCCCCTTCCACCGTGGAAATGCTCCCACCAAGGAACTACCAGATCTAGTGGGCTCCGTGCTTTCTCTCTAGCTAGTACTTCACACAGGCTCCTTCCCTAGCTCTCCTACCGTCCTATCAAGGGGACAATAACCACCTTTTTTCAAATGAAGCAGGGTGATCAAGTAACACCCCCCCCCCAACCCCCCCCCCCCCCCGTCACAACTGATACCCCTCTTCTCAAACCTCCTTTCAAACCCCATCCATCCTCAGACCCCTGACTGTCTTCCCACCCCCCCTCCCCACCTCCCTGGCCGTGCCTCCTCCATCTCTTGGTAAAGCTTCTTTCCCAGACAACCCTACCTTCTTGACCCTCTTCCTTTAGTCCACTCTGGGAGCCTCGGGAAGCTCCTGGCTTCACTCCCCACCACGTGCAACAGTGCCCTCACCTCTGAACTCCCCTCCAGAGACAGTCGAGCTCCAGTCCACATCTTGCACTTTTCCTACCCCCTACCCACCTAGTCCACAGCCCCAAGGACCCAGAAACACTGCCCTAACCAACCCCCCCAGCCCAAGCTCCTCTCTCTCAGCCTCCTCCTTCATTTCTGCTTACTCAAGCCATCTCTTTTCCTGGCTTCTGTCTCAGACTTGTATCTCATCTCTCCCCTACAGCTTTGCCCCCTTTCTATCCATCTTCCACACGGGCGGGCACCACCTGAATCTTTCTAAGACACAAATCTGACTAGGTCACTTCTCTGCCAAATCCCACAGTGGCTCTCATTTGCCTAAAAAATTATCCCAGCCACCTGCTAGGTGCTCCCGGCTCTGGCCCACCTCTCCCTCACTGCCTCCCACATGCCTGGCATAGATTTGCTACACTTCCTGAAACTCTCTTGCCCCTGTTCCCTCTGCCTACTGGTGAGTTCTGCCTCTGCTCTGGCCCCCACACATGGCCTGACTTCATTTCCTCTTAGTAAATGTTCCTCCAACTCATTTAAGACCGGTCTATTGTTCTCAGGCCACACTGCGGTTCTTCTCTGAGCTCTCGGCACACCGCATGGTCCCTGCTTCTGATTGGCAAGGACTGGCCCCACATCGGCCCTCTCTCCCTCCTTTCCTCCCAAAGGTATCCAAGCCACCAGTGTAGCTGCCTCAAATTAGACCAGAGAAAAGCCGTCTATGTCTTTGCTACTCTGTCACCAGCCACCAAATCACTGCCCTCCTCCCACCCCTCACACCATTGGAACAGTCAAAACACATCTGCTAGGTCTTTAGCAAAGACAGATCCACTGGAGCTTCAAGATTCTGTGCTACTCAAAGTAGCCAGTCCCTGAACTGAATGTCCCACAACAAGGACCTTGTGCCAAAGTGCAGTCACCTATGACGCTAAACACACAACTTAGTTTAGCGAACGCTTTTTTCATAGTGACACTTCTCAGTGATGGAAGCAAGACACTGATTTACATTCTGGTGCAAGTTTCTTATCTAATTGCGGACCCATTACAAACAGTTCTCTAGTGACCATTAGTCTATAGACCACACTTTGAGTAGTAGTACTGCTCCAAGCCAAACTAACATGGAATGTTCTCTGGACTTCTTTTTGGGAGAATCTAGCCAATAAGCACACCAAGACAATTGGAGAGAGGTGTTAATTAGGTTGGAGAGCTGAGAAGAAATGAAGTTTATTCTGAGGCTTAGTTCATATATTTTCATGGAGTGGAAAGGCTCAAAGGTGTAAATAACAGAAAAAGAGATGTTAGCCTGAAGAAAAACTTAGTCACTGATGTGTATTTGTAGCTGTCGTATTTCATGTTTGGTTTAGGGGCCAAGGATGGACTGCGTTTTCCATCAGCCTCTACTTCTGCTCTGGCCCCCTTCCTTTGCCAGGATGACCCTCATTAACAATAATTCTCAGCCCAGATGGAGGCTTGGGGTGACAGGCTAGGGAGAAGTGGACAGGGTCCAACTCAAGGGAGCCAGGAACCATGCCATTCCCAAGCATGGCCACTAGGTGGCAACACAGTTCTATGCACTGACATGCAGGGAGGGGAGGGGCAAAATAAAAACCAGATGAGCTGGAAGCCGAGTGGTAGGGAATTCCAGAAAAGCTGGAGCCAGAGCTCCACTGGTTAGATACCAGTGCGCCCGCCCCCCCCCCCCCCCCCCCCGCCCCCGCCATCCTCTAAGGAAGGCTTGGGATCCTCGAGAGGCCCGAATACTCACACAAGCTGCAGGTACTTGAAGGTAGACAGCTGTCCCGGAACCAGTGTGAACTGGTTCCCATCCAAGTAACTACAGGACAGAACACAACAGTTAGTGCGGTGCTAGGGGAGCCTCCCCTGCAGCCAGGGTCTTCTAGTTCCTCTCCTCTCCTACGTGCAGACCACACAATTGGCCCAGAATCACTAACTGGAGGAGAAAAGATGCAAGTTTCTTAGGCATTTGTGTAGATGCCTCCCAAAGAACTCGGTAAAAGCTCTGACACACAAAGCCTCCCTTGGCTTCCTTTCTGCCCCTGCCTCGCCCTCTCAGCCTCCTCCCTGTTGGCGGGCGCTACCCAGGGCTCAATGCCAGGCTCCTCTCTCTCCCCTCTCTGCCCTGCAGTTTTCTTGGCCAGACGGGTCAGATCTGCCACTAGTCCCCTCAGGTCCACCTGCCAGGCCCCTCACCAGCTAGCAAGGCCCTCCCTCCACCTGCCGGCTGGTCCCGTGGGAGCCCCAGACCCAAACCTGCCCAAACCTGACCTCAGGGCTTTCACACCCAAACTGGTTCCCCTGACCCCCTCAGCATCACACCATGATCCTAACCACCCAGGTTCAGGACCCTCAAGGTGACTCTCCTACTCACTCAACAGCACCCCACAGCTGCTGACTCTCCTGCCATTGGTCTCTGCT
The DNA here is from genome assembly GCF_028018385.1 of Neofelis nebulosa. Taxonomy (NCBI): domain Eukaryota; kingdom Metazoa; phylum Chordata; class Mammalia; order Carnivora; family Felidae; genus Neofelis; species Neofelis nebulosa. The sequence goes on from NC_080794.1 coordinate 60,826,750, forward strand.
CATGTGCTGTGTTCCGCTCTCACATCCCCCCTGAATGCACACTGTCACCCACGCCTGGACTCCTCAGCTGCCTCCGTCTGTTCCTCCACCTTGGCCTCCCTTCTGGGACCCACTATACACACTGCTACCCAAGTTGTTGTCCTCAAAGCCAAGCCCACCAAAGGTCCTTGTGACATTCCCTAAGGTGCCCCATGTCTACAAGGTGGAGCTTGGGATTCAAGATGCTGTGAAGGTCCCCTATCCCCCCAGACATCCTCGCTGAGCAGGGATCCAAGGGCCAGGAGCTGAAACCCCCGTTGGGCTCCCTGTCCAGGACCCCCACCGACTCCAGCCCTCAGGATGGCTCACCGCCACCCCCAAAGATCCAGAGAGCAGCAAAATCAGGGCTTTACTCATCCTGATCCATCACTCTGGGTCATACAAAGTGACTTCCCACCCATCTCACGTGATCCTCTCAATGGCTCTTCTCAACACACCCTAGTGGCCCCACTTAAGAGCTGGGAAAACGGAGGCCTAGAGAAGTCAAGTGATTTTCCCAGCCTCTGAACTTCAGCATCCTTAGTCAAAGAAGCCAGGCTGTTCCACCTGTCGTATTATGCTCAGGGTGGCCAGGAGGCACCAAGGAGGAAGCAGGACACTAACATGATGATAGAAAACTGGGCGAGGGACACAGGACAAGGACTGCAGTGGTTGGTGTGCCTGTAAAGAAACAGCCTGCCTTGCCGGTAATGAAAGAAACACAAATGAAAACCTCACACGCTCCCCACAGGGAAGGAAAAGTACAACTACGGAGGCCTGGAGGGACCAATCCCAGGGGACAGGACGAGTTGGGGACGGACCACAGCCTCTTATTTGAGGGTGTCAGTGGAAGAAGCCCAGCTCTCCTCTGTCTGTCACTCACACTGACATCCATGCCCCCACATAGGCTCAGATACCACATCCAAATCAGCACAGGTTTTAGTGCATGATGCCCAGTATGGACAGCGGGGGTGGCCACGAAGGCCATTTCCACACCCGGCCAGCTGGGGCGCGAGTACGATGGCTTTTCTGGAAGGCCATGATGCAAAAGGCAGCAAGTGCCCTAGCAATGCAGCGCTCTTTGACGAGCAGCCGCACTGAAGGGATGTTCACCTCGGGGACTTTTTTTAATAGTGAAACACTGGCAACAAGTCTCCAACAAAGGGGGGTTTGTTACATAGATCATAGTAGATTTGCATGGTAGTGTCATGCGCGGCCAGCGAAAACAAACTTCTTTGAGAGTTTTCATGACGGAGGGGATGCTCACAAGCTGCGGTGAAGCGGCCAACGTAAGGTTACTTCTTATTTCAAAAGCAGGCCTCAGCTTACAGCGAGCAAGCGCTCCCGTGGGAGACTCATGCCATCAGGTGACTGCAGAGGGGGGTCCGACAGAAGCTCAAAGGCTTCCTGGAACCAGTGTCTCCCGCGACGCCCTCGCTCCAAGCCCTAACCAGCTGTTCTTGGTGACCTCGTTCCCCCCACCGTCAGGCCTGGGGCTACTCACAGTTCTGTGACATTCTTGGGGATGCCTTTCGGCAGGACCTGGAGGTGCTTGTTGCTGCATCGGACCACCGTGTCCAGGCAGGCACATTCCTGGGGGCACTGGGGGCGGGGCAGGCAGCCCCCCTCCTCCTGGCCTGGGGAGGAAGGCGCGAAGCCACGTCAGTGAGGGGACAGGCCTTCTTAGGGCCTCTTATGCCTGGGGCCGTGCTCTGGGGTATCTCAGAACAGAAGCCCCTCTCTGACACTACCCCAGGCACCGGTAAGTCCCCTCTTGGCTGCACCCCTTCCTCACTAGGAACAAAGCCCCTTGGACCATTTCGAGGTTAAGATGGGTCTTGGGTCAATTTCTTCTGCCTCAGGTCCAATGTGGACCTCAGCACAGCAGGAGGATGGCAACCATACCATTTCTTGAGCACCTACTAAGTGCCAGACAATATGTCGAACAGAATCTCTTTAACGATGCAGAAAGGATGCCAGCACTACGGGGACTGGTCTCTGCTTTTTTGCTCACAGAAGGAGCCCAGCACCTAGAGCAGGGGCTGGCACACAGGAGTCCTCAAAATAGATCGGCTAAACGGACCTATGAATGGTTTTATACTTTACTGAGGGCCGGAGAGGTTACATAACTTGTTCAGCTCGGAAGGCTGGTCAGAGACAACACAGCGTCTGTGCCCCCATCTGGCCGACACAGACTCTGAGCAACTTCTATCACACCTCCTTCATTTATTCACTCATCTACCCAGTAAATATTCCTCCCTTCTGACTGGGTGCAGGAGGAACAATAAGGACACCACAGTAGAAGCTGCTGAGGGCACTAGGAAGCAGGTGACAGAGACTATCAGTTAGGGAGGGCAGCTGTGTGCAGGCGTCGTGAACTCCCTGAATCCTCAAAACATCTCTCCGGTGGATGTGCTATGGGCCCATCGCAGAGATGAGAAAACTAAGGGCAGAGTGGTTAAGTAATGGGCCCAAGGTCCCCCAGCCTGGAAGAGGGGCACGGGCCTGGAATCTAAGCCGGCTGCTCTCCACCACCTCAGTCTACTGCAGCAACATCTCAAAAGTGCTCCTGTCCCTTCCCCTCCAGGGAGCCCCTCTGAGGGGGGGAGCCTCGCACGTGCACAGCGTCGCCTGCCAGGATGCACGGACATGACAGCAGAGCTCTGGAAGGTCACCCAGCGGAACACTGACCGGGGGTCATTCCAGGACCGGGAAGTTGGAACAGGCGAACATTGGTGATCTTTTTACTCTTCTGGATGGTGTGTTGTTTTTTTTAAGCAAATGGTAATGCTTCACTTGTGATAAGAAAAATAAAAAGAAATCGTTTCTTGAAAAGAAAAGAATGTTTTCAAAAGATAATTAATGGCAGAAGGAAAGGCCCAAAATATATAGTCGGGTTTAAAATGAAACAGAATTTGGGGCGCCTGGGTCACTCGGTGGGTTAAGCGTCTGACTCTTGCTCTCGGCTCAGGTCATGATCTCAGGGTTCATGAGACTGAGCCCTGTGTCAGGCTCTGTGCTAACAGTGTGGAGTCTGCTTGGGATTCTCTCTCTCTCCCTCTCTCTCTGACCCCTCCTTCCCACTCTCTCTCTCTCTCTCTCAAAATAAATAAATAAACTTTAAGAAAAAAGAAAAAAGAACAGAATTTTTGGGTGGGGGACGGATAAAATAGGTAATGGGTTTCACTTGTTGTGATAAGCCCGGGTGATGGATGGAATTGTTGAATCACTATATTGTACGCCTGAAGCTAAAATAATACTGTATGTTAACAATATTGGAATTGAAGATAAAATTAAATTTAAAAAAAACATTTTTTTTAAAAAGACTAGGAAGTTATTACTATATAAAATGATATACAAATATATACGTGAGTCGTATGGAATTTTTTAAAATAGCAAGTGAAATTGCTCTAGGAAACCCATTGACTTTGTTTAGAGAAATACCCTGACCTTCTCTCTTGGTGTGAAAGTTGAAGCTCCTTGCGCGGCCTGGATGGGCCAGTCTGAGAGCCGAACTGCCCCCTGGAAGCAGGCTGAGAGCGGGGCGGAGGAGGCCAAGCAGGGGCCGGGGGGGGGGGGGGGGGCTGGAACTCCCCACAGGAAACTCCCGGCGACCAGGCTCAAGATCAGGGACTGCCGGGCTGAGCTGCAACCTTGCTCTGTTACCCTGGGTACAAATCTGCCTCCAGCAGCTGCCTTGCCTGCGTGGAGCTCTGTCGGAAAGTCACGGGATGGGGCTACTACACTCTGCACGGGCAGGGCTAGAAGGGAGGGCCTCAGGAAAGAGATGGGGAATCCAGAGGAAACAGGACATCAGGGTGAGAGGTGACCAGGTTTCCCACGTGGAGGATGGGGGTCCGGGAAGGTCCCACGGCACATCATGGACAGGCTGAGCCCACAAGTCTGGGGCACTGAGGAACCCCCAGGAGGCAGATCAGTGGATCAGGCACATTTACATTAAAAAAAGTACTAAGATGTAGGGGCGCCTGGGTGGCTCAGTCGGTTAAGCATCCCACTCTTGATTGTGGCTCAGTCACAATCTCACAGTTGGGAGTTCGAGCCCCTCGTCAGGCTCTGGGCTATCAGTGTGGAGCCTGCATGAGATTCTCTCTCTCCTCCTCTCTCTGCTTCTCCCCTATGTGCTCTCTCTCTCAAAATAAACAAAGAAACATTTTTAAAAATACACTGAAATGTTAACTGTGATTTTCTCTGAGTGATAGGATAATAGGTAACGTTTATCTCCTCCTTTTACCTATTCTTTCCATTTTTTAAACAATAACCATGCTATTGCTCTTAAAATCATGGGAAAACACCCCCAGGCAGCGGTAGGCGCAGGACTAAGACTGGGTCTCCCTGCTCCCCGCCCCACCCCAGGCCCAGGGCCACCCCTCCCCACGGGAAACTCTTCAGGGCTGGCCCGCCTGCCTCTCCCCTCCCGCTCAGGGCCCCACGACTTACCTTCCTCACACCTGAAGTCAGGGAAGGCCACGTCCTGCAGGGGGATCTGCCGCAGAAAGTCTGGGTTCTGGCACCGCGGGTTCCCTGTCACAATCTTCCTCCTCCGCAGCCAGTCCCCCAGCCAGGCCAGCTGACAGTTGCAGTTGAAAGGGTTGGCCAGAAGGTTTCTGGAAGAGGCAGCCGTGTGACCAGCAACACACCCTCCGGGCTGGGTTTCCCTGCAATGCCCTGTCGCCCCACCACAGACTGGCCAGGCGGCCACCCGTGCTCTTTCCCAGACGACAAGCAGTTACCAAGATGTGGCATTCTGACGTGGTGGGACCCCACAGACCACCAGGGCCCGACACCCCCAGTGAGTCCTTTCAAGTAGCCGCCCTTGGGAGGGTGGGCGGACGGGCGCCGGGGCTCAGATGCCGGAGCCAGACTTACAGCGTGGAGAGGGCCTGCAGGGTGTCGAAGGCCCCAGGGGAGATGGTGGCGATCTGGTTGTCGTAGAGCGAGAGCAGGCGGACGTTGCGCAGGCCCGTGAAGCTGTCGTTGTGGATGCAGCTGATGCGGTTGTTCCTCAGCATCCTGGGGGGCGAGAGGGGGGAGCCCGTGCTGTGCCCGCAGCCACCCACCTGCCTGCGCCTTGCCCACGGGGGCCTCCCACAGATTCTCCTCCCGGGGCCCTCCCCTCCCCACGCTCCCCCTCAGGATGCTCTCCCATCCACCCTGCCTGCACAGCGCCCACACGGCCTGACCTCCGCCTGCACTCCCTGGGTGCCCAGGGCCTCCCCCGCCCCCAGGCCACGCTCCGCACCAACGCCGGGGACACTGGCCCAAAACCTAAACCCAGTCGTGTTCCTCTCCAGGCCGAAGCCCCAGTGGCTCCCAAACTACCCACGGAATAATGTTTACACTCTTTACTGTGATACGCGGGAGCCAACCCCAGACCAGCACCAGCCGCCTTCCTGGAGAGTGACATACCCTTGACTCCTCTGTCCTGCGGGCATGCGTAGGGGCCTGCCTCTCCATGCCCTTCCCTGGCTGTGGTGTCCTTCTAGAATGACCCCTTCCCTCATTTTTATCTGCTTAAGTCTGTGTTCACCCTCCAAAACCTGGCTCCATTCCCCTCCCCAACTAAAAACAAAACTAAGCTGGACACAGAATAGGCGATTCACTAGGAAATTACAATGGTTTATGAACACCGATAAAAAAAAAATGTTTAAACTTACTAGTAATCAAGTACATGTAAGCAATATTGAATCTTTGCCTGGCAAATTGCAGAATAACTAAAAATATAGTAATATATAAATATAGTAATATAGTAATATATAAATATAGTAATAGTATAGTATATAATATAGTATAGTAAATATAGTAATAGAGGGTCGGTATGGGTGAATGAGCATTTTCACACTTGGGCCGGCAGGAGAATGGTTTGGGGCCTTCCTGGAAGTGAGAGGCAGGCGGCAAAGGCCCTAAACGGGCCTCATGCTTTCATCCTGCTGCAAGGCTTCTTTTAGGAATTTATCAATAGGGAATAATCCTGGATGCACACAGAATTTCATGATAAAGATATTAATCACATTACTCATAATAAAAAATTAAAATAGCTTGAATTTCTGGGGTGCCTGGGCAGCTCAGTTAAGCATCCGACTCTTGATTTCGGCACAGATCATGATCTTACGGTTTGTGGGTTCGAGCCCCGCATCAGGCTCTGCGCTGAGGGCAGTGGAACCTACTTGGGATTCTCTCTCTCCCTCTCTCTCTGCCCCTCCCCTGCTCATGTGCACGCATGCAAACACATACACGGTCTCTCTCTCTCTCTCAAAAAAATAAACATTAAAAAATCAATAATATAGCCTGAATTTCCAGTAGTTATGTAATAGACAGTCCTTCAAAATGATGTTGTAAAAAAAATTTTAATGGTATGTAAAGGTGCTCACGTTGTGTTTAAGACAAAGCAGGTTACTAAATAAAATGGATTCTAGGACTCCGTTCAGAAATACCTACATGGAAGCACCCAGGTGTATGGGTGTGTGTGTGTGTGTGCATATGTGCAAGAAAATGTGTGGATACAGAAGACTGGAAAGTAGTTGATATGGACAATTAACAGCGTTTGTGTGGGCTGGAGGGGTTATGGCACTTCTCTTCCCGTGCCTGCGCTGTCACTCATGGGTTCTTACCGGCTCTGCCCCAGACCAGCCCTTTCCCTCTCCTCCAGCCCCATCCACACCTCCCTCAGAAAGAACCCACGTGACTGGCTGACTAGCCCACGACACCCTCATTCAAGGACTACCCGGCAAGTATAGAGAAGAATGAGGCAGCCCCATGTGAACAGCCTGGGAAAACAGTCCCACTAGATCCACGTGTGAAAGAAGTCAGTGGCAAAACACAGCACAAAGGGCATCCCCTTTCTGTAAACCAAACCAACCAAACAACAACAACAACAAACCCCAAACCCACAGGGAACCCCTCATATATTCATTTCCTTTACACAAATTCCATGATGTGTGCTCTGAAAACGGATGGATAGCCCTACAGCCGGTCTGGGATTTAAACCCAGCAGGGCGGTGTCTAGAGCTATGCTCCCCCCCCATAGCGGCCCTTGGCTGTTCAGATTCAAAAGAATTAAAATGAAATGAAATTCAAAATGTTGTGCCTCAACAGCGCTAGCCCCATGTCAACAGCCACACGTGGCTACTGACTAGACAGTGTAGACGTGGGACACTTCTGCCACTGTAGGAAGTCCAACTGGATAGCATGGTCTATTGCGCCCTTGAAAGGTCTATGTGGTCACGTGAAGAGCTAGTGCTGCCCGCGTGGAGGGGGGGGCTCTGCAGCACTTGTGGGGGGGGGTGCGGGTGACCCCAGGATCTACTGAGTCCCAAAGTCTGGTTAGCTCTGGCTGGGCTCTTGTTCATGGGATCCCAGAATCCCAGAGATAATGGGCCATCCCTCCTCCCCCTTCCACACTGGCTGAGTCACCTCAGCAATGTCCCCGCCTTGGGGCCACCCAGCCCTCCTGCCACTCCTGAACTAAACACACGTGCGGTGCTCTTGCAGCCTGGTGAGAGGGCAGTGAGGGGGAACCTCCAAAAGAGCCCACCCCCACCCGCCCCTTCACCAAGCATCGACCCCACACCCCAGGGAACAAGAAAGCAGGCCTCAGCACGGTTACCAACATCTGATTATTTGCCCCCTGCAGACCCTGGCTGTAGACCTCATACACCCTCAGCTGCCCCTCTCCTCCTGCCAGTCGGGGTCGGGAGGGGTGCCTCCCATCCTCTCTCCTGATGCAGACACCACACGCTAGCTTGCTTTTGCCTGTTGCAGTCTGGCCCTGCTCCCTGGCCTGCACACTCACAGCGTCCTCAAGCCATCCAGGCCTCGGAACATGCCGCTCCGGATGGACTCCAGCTGGTTGGCGGTCAGGTGCAGCTCGCTCACAGAGCCCGCACCCTCGAAGGCCCCATCTTCGATTTCGGACACCTTGTTGTTGCTCAGATTGCTGGACAGAGGGCGGCAGAAAGATTATGGAGTTGTGGACCCTCCCCCACCTTCCTGCACCCGCCCCCTGCAGGGGAGCTCTGCCCCCATGAAACTGCCCCCATACACAATATTTTCCTTCTCCCTCCCCAGCTAGAGTCCTGGCCACAACCTCCCCACCAATGGGTAACTCACATCTTCTTCAGATGAGTGAGTTTTTTAAATATCCCAGTGGCTTCCAGGATGGAAATCTCATTGTTGTTTAATCGTCTGTAAGAGGCAATGAAGAGAACTTACACATTCATAAATGACAGACATTAGAGTATCTTCCAAATTGAGAATATTTGGGACTCAAACAAAGGGGCTCCCAGAAGAATTTATCTGGCAAGGCAAACTGATCGCTTATCAAAGGAAGGGTGGATGATGGTGCTGGAAGGGGCGGTGAGTGGGGTACTTTTAACACTAAAAATGCCATGAAAACTTACATACATGAAGGACAGATATGTGTAGCTATTTGTGCACATAGGCATGTGCACAAATTTATGTTTTTAAAGAAAAAAAATAGAGTATGGCCTAAGATCCAACTTGATCTAATGGAATCACATCTCCTAGAAGAAGGCAAAAGCCTGGTTGAGAAAAGGCACCCCGGCTCAGGCTGACGACCTTCCCTGCACACCAGAGATTGTTGGAAGGGTCTGGAGGTGGTGAGTCAGAAGCAGAGGGGCTTCAGGGGTGGGGAGGTGCTTCCTGCTAAAGCCAGCCGCTGCCATGCTGGAGTCTCCAGCGGTCCCAAATAGAGCCGGACCGGGGGGAAGCCCAGTGTGGATCGAGGAGGGCTAGGAGGACTGGGGACCGGTGAGGATGTGCAGGGGCTGGGGGCCCTCACAGCTCGGCCGTGGACTGGGGGATGCGCTCAGGGATCTTGGTGAGCTTCAGGCTGGAGCACTCCACCAGGCTGGCCTCACAGCGGCACTTGTGGGGACAGACCACGTCGCTGTTGCACTCGCTGTTCAGCTGGTAATCCTCTGTGCCTACGGTGAGAGGGCAGGGGCGGGAGGCTGAGGGCCCCAGGGCAGGGTCTCCCTAGCCCCCTCAGCCTGCTGCCCCTGCCCACCAGCTGCCACCGCCCCAACCCCCTAGGTCCCCTGGACTCTCCTACCTGGAATGAAATACTGCTCTTTGGCTGGGGAGAGAAGCAGAAACACCATCAAGCTGGAATCTTCCAGGATGTGCAAGAGCCCAGGCCCCAGTCCCACTGCCCAGGTGCAGGCACCCCGGGAACAACACTGGGGTCCCAAATCAGGGCCCCAGAGCCCACCTGCCCAGTCCCCATGCAGAGAAGGCCTTGCCACAGAGCACAGATGTTCCTTGGCCAGGCTGATGCTGGGGTGGTACCACCCCCAAATGAACCTCTCGGGGAGCGCCCAAACCATGGCAACGCTCATATGCAATGGTACAAGACGGGGATGGGGCAGAGAGGCACCCGGTTCCTGACCAGGATCCAGGCTCAGAAGCTGACTCACACTGTCCCCAGCCAGTTTCTGCTGCCCCAGAGCCTGGAGGAGGCAGCTCTCTCCCTGAGGAGAGCTCCTAGGCTTCTCGAGTGTGAAAAGCAGTAGCATGAAAGCAAACTGACCTGGGAGCAGAGGAACCTGGGTCCTTGTGCGGGAGTCCTCCCTCAGGGACCTTCAGCCAGCCCTCCCCTTCCCTGAGCCCCAGTAAAGTGAGGGGTGGGGCTGACCAACCGTTCAGATCCAAGTCTATAGTCTCGGAACTACCCCCTCTGAGAGGGTCTCCGGTGGCCTAGGACGCCCCTGTTGGAGCCATCCAGAAAACACCACCAGGTCCCTGAGCAGACTGAAGACAGGCAGGCAGGTGGACAGACAGACAGGTGGGCAAGCGGGCAGCTACCTGAGCACCGGAACTTCTTGCTCTTGATCTGCCCAATGCGCTTGTTGGCGAGGCGCCGGGGGCTGGCACAGCGGGCCCCGCTCGTCTCAATGGGGTTGGTGCGCAGGAAGTCTGCCAGCCCCTTGAGGTTACAGTCGCAGACGAAAGGGTTCTGTGCCAGGTGCCTGTCCAAAGGGGGCAGAGTGGGGATCAGAGACAGGGTTGCAAACTTTCACTGACCTCTGCCTGGACAGGGCCTCACTGCCTCCGGGTGGCTCCAAGCCCAGGGCTGGGCCCCGGGGGAGATGCACCACCTGGGGCCACCCCCCGGGCACACCCATCAGCTGGAGAAGTCTTGCCAGGGTATCGCAGCAGGGAAGGATCTCTACAGGCTCTGGGTGTCCAGCTGTCCCTGCTACACACCCCACTTCAAGCCTCACTCTGTCCCCTGTCCATCTACCTACCTGTACCCACCCTGGGACATTTCACAGACACCAGTGGAGGCAAGAGTGACCTGGACACTGGCCAGATCACCCCATCGTTCCATGGGTGAGGGGACACAGCGGGTACCTGAACCCAGGACTGTCAGTGCCCAGAAGCCTTTGATGTGGGTCATCCCTTCCACGTGGCCTTGGACGACAGCAGCTTCTTTCCACAGCCTTTGTCAGGAAGGGGATGAGGCCAGGGGTGCGAGGCTGGGTCCTGCAGCTGGGGTGACGTGTGTCAAAGTGCCTGCTGCAGCCTCTCACTTACGGGAATCTCCGTTCCCAACCCAGGCCTTTGGGACTGCTTCCCCCTGACCATTTTACATGCCGTCTCTTGACACAAGGGAAAGTCAGAGAACATGGCCGGATAGCTACTTACTGAGAAGTCACTCTTACTCTCTTTCCAGGCTGCCTGTGTGACCAGCAGGGTAGGTGTGGGGAGGGGGCAGCTGATAGGTGATGCTGACTATAGCAATCTGGGTTCCTGTAAGCAACCACAGGGCTGGTTTTCCTGTTTGTGGGCCCTCACCACCCCCAAAAGGCTCAGACCAGCCACATCTGAACCACCCCAGCAGCCAGCTTGCTGACCTGCATCTGGGCCATCACAGCACTGGGCATGTCCTGTTTTCTAAACTGAGACAGCCAGGGAAGAATATTCTAGCACCTGCTCAGGCTACTGTACCTGAGAGCCAATGCTTCTGCACGGAAGTACAGGGAGACAGAGCAGGGGCCAGCTGAGAGGCCCATCTACTGCCACCACTTCAGGCCGTCCACTTCATGGCCTCAGCCCAGTGCCCTGATGGGCCAACGGGGCTCTGCAGGCAGAGACACAACTGCTGCCCAGGGTTTGCACCCAGCTCAGCTCAGACCTTGGCCACTCGCTCTCCTGTTCATCACCTCCTGGGCTCTGGATGAAGGTGGGATGCTTGGTTGGAGCCTTCTTGGCCCAGACGTCCCTGCCACTCCCCTGGGCACTGTCCCCGCTTGCCTGCCTGAGTCCAGGCTCCTGTCAGCATCACCAGGTGGGCCGGGCCTTCTGCATCTAGTTGCACATTTGTCTCCCTATTCAAACTGTCAATTTGCAGAGAAGACGTGTTTGCTGACTCCCCATGGCAGAGTTCATTGCTGATGGAAAATGTATTAGGAGTCGGGGCTTGCTCTGGGACCCTCCCGACCACCCAGCCACATCTGCCTATGCCTCACTGCCCGGCCTCTGCCTGAACTAATGGCTTCCCTTTATCACAATCTTGGTAGAAAACTGCTTAAAATCAATCCAATTATGTTATTCAGGCACACGTTAAAATGTTCCAGGGGTGCGGCATAGAATATATCCTTTTTAAGAACAGGTTATTTGTGTCAAAACCAATCTATAAAAACTTGAACCACCCACAGAGACAAGAGGCTCCAGTATTTGACACAAATTAGAGTTTTTAATAATTGCAAAGGGCAGGGAGCTGAGAAGGGAAATTGCTCAAGAAGAAGGAAAAAATACCAGCTTGGGAAAATATCATCATGTTAAAAGCACACCCAGAAATGTGCTGCATGTGTGGCCATGAACATTTGTCACAGTAGAAGGTGGAAGGGAAGACTGTATTCTCAGTGTCTTCCTTGGAATATGCACTCAAGAAGTCACAACTAAAAATCTTGCGGGAGAGATGCTCAGCATCATTAATCAAATTAAACCCACAATGAGCTACCACTCCACACCCACTATGGTGGCCATAATCAAAAAGACGAATGATACCAGCTATTGGCAAGGATGCAGACAAAATGGAACCCTTATAATACACTGCTGGTAGGAACATAAAATGGGGCTTATAGCCACTTAGGAAAACTGACAATTAAAAAAAATTTTTTTTAACATTTATTTTATTTTTGAGAGACAGAGCATGAGCAGGGGAGGGGCAGACAGAGGAGGAGACACAGAATCCGAAGCAGGCTCCAGGCTCTGAGCTGTCAGCACAGAGCCTAACGTGAGCCTCGAACCCACAAACTGTGAGATCGTGACCTGAGCCGAAGTTGGACGCTCAACCGACTGAGCCAGCCACGCGCCCAGAAAACTGACGATTTTTTAAAAGTTAAACACAGATTTCCTACGTGACCCAGAAATTCTAAGAGAAATTAAAACATTTGTCCACATAAAGATTTGCAAGCAAATATTCATAGCAGCCTTATTCATAACGATTCCAAAGTGGAAATCCAGATGTCCACCAACTAGAAAAGATAAACACAATGTGGTCTATCCATTCAATAGGAAATTACTTGGCAATAAATAAAAAGGAACAAAGTACTGATACATACTGCGACGTGGACGAACCTCAGACACACAATGCTGGGACACCTGGGTGGCTCAGTCAGTTGAGCATCCAACTTCAGCTCAGGTCACGATCTCATGGTTTGTGGGTTCGAGCCCCACATCGGGCTCTGTGCGGACAGCTCAGAGCCTGGAGCCTGCTTCAGATTCTGTGTCTTGCTCTCTCTCTGCCCCTCCCCTGCTCTGTCTCTGTCTCTGTCTCTGTCTCTGTCTCTGTCTCTCTCAATAATAAATAAACATTAAAAAAAAAAACCACCTCACAATGCTAAGTGAAAGAAGTCAGTCACAAGATGACACATCGTGATGATTCCATTTTTATGAAATGTTCAGAAAAAGCAAACTACAAAGACAGAAATTAGACGAGTGGCTGCCTGGGGATGAGCTGGCAATAGGGACTGACTGGAAAAGGGACACAAGAGATTTTGAGGGAGTGATGGAAATGTTCTAAAATTTGATTGTGGTGATAGCTGAATAATTGAAATATACTAAAAATCACTGAATTGTACACTTGGAACAGGTGGGTTTTATGGTATATAATTTATACCTCATGAAAGTATTTTAAGTTTCATTTATTTATTTTGAAAAAGAGCATTAGCAGGGGCAGGGGAAGGGCAGAGAGAGGGAGAGAGACACAGAATCCCCAAGCAGGCTCTGCGACATCAGCACACGGCCTGATGTGGGGACTGGAACCCACAAACTGTGAGATCATGACCTGAGCTGAAATCAAGAGTTGGACGTTTAACTGACTGAGCCACCCAGGCAAGCCTCATGAAAGCTGTTTAAAAAAAAAAAAACAACTTTGAAAAATCTCTTGGGGCAAGGAAAACTGCAGCAAAATCAGTATTGAGACACAAGGCACTGAGCCACAGATCTCGGGGCCACGGACAAATCAAGCAGGATGTGGGGAGTTGATATCAGGCCTGACACACGATTCAGTAAAGGGGTTTAACCATCCAAACCTGTATTGAGAATACCTGATTATACCTCAGATTTGTATTTCGTTTATTCTTATTCCAAACTATATTTGAGTTGTTAATATACATTAGTTGTTTATGAAAGTCCAGTTCTGTTTTACGGCCTTTAAATAATAAGGTCTATTCTTATGGAAAAAAGCACAATTGAGGGGAAAGTTAACTGCCTTCTCAGTGATGGTGAAAGAGATGCCTGAGACCAAATCCCTGCTCTACTAAGATGTTGTGTGACCTTGAGTGAGTCACATGACCTCCTGCCTCTGTTTCCTCATCAGTGAAGTCAGGGATGCTAGACCCTCCCTCCACAGGCCACTGTGAGTATTCAGTAAGAGAATACATGGAAAGAGCAGTGGCCTGGCATTCTGTGAGGGCTCGATAAACAGCAGTGACTGTTGTTTTCAGTGTCACCACTATTTCGATCTCACCTGTGGGAAGACTTCCTGTTCTAACATTCTGCTCCAGCTTTGTGCCCCACTACTGCCCTATGGGCAGTGGCCAAGATCTCAGGCATGCCATCTGGCAGGCACTCTCTGAAATCCAGTCAGGGAAGTGGACACAGACAGAAACCATCCCCAGGGAGCGCAATCCATTTGATTTGTTCACTCTCTTTCCACCTTGAGAGGGTGACAGTTCCTTGCATGAGACCCTCAGTCCCATTCCCCATCCTCAAGTCTTTCCTGTGTGGGGGTCCCCGACCTTGAAATCTCCTGAGTGCATTTCTCTCGGACATCCCGCCAGCTGCATAAAATAATCCACCTTGCCGATGTCTCCCTGTAACTTTGAATTTCATGTATTTGGCAAGATTTCCCCATAGTGTTCTATCCCCTTCTCCTTGGCTGTAAGAAAATTAATTAGCAGGTGTGGGCTGCAGGTGGGCACATGGGCTTTAACAAGTTTGTCTTTGCGGCTAATGTCCCTGCTGATGAGCGTGGTTCCCGGGGAGTAAGAGCTGTGCTTTTTCTTTGACCTGTGTCAATGTATGCTGGTGCTCCGTGCACGTATTATCTGATGGAGACCACTGTCCAGCGGATAAATAATGGCAGGATGACAGTGACAACAAGGGCCATGGCGATAGTAACACGGGCCATGGCGATAGTAACAGTAAATGTCCATTAAGCACTCAGCTCTGGACCCACAGGTCGGCTCATCAAGTCACACTGCAGGTAAGGATTCCTTTTTCAAGCATAACCACAACACCATTATCAAATGAAGAAGGAATGTTAGAAATCCAGTATCACCATTTCAGGATCCCTAATGAACGAATGGGTCCAGGCACTGAAATGAGCAGCTGTGTTTATTACACAAAGAGAGCTGACCAGATATCATATGACTCCCAATGGAAGTACACAGTTCTGTGGAGTCATCCTGCCTAAAGAAGAAAAAAAAAATCCAAACCTGACCAAGCTCCTGGATAGAATTTTCTATCTGCAGGACACAGGACAGAGGGGAATGTGAAGCTACATCACAGGGAATGTAATCTCCCAGCAACGCGCAGACCATGGGGAGCTCTATGGATGCAATAACACAATGCCTTCGACTAACATAGCACAAGGAACAAGGCCATGGAGAGGACACCTAGAGGCTAAAAACAACTTAGTGACACATCAGCCAGTGTCAGCCAGTTGTACCATCTAGGCCTTATTTAGCTCCGGATTCAGACAAGTTATTTTAAAAACTGTATGATATGTATGAGACGCTTAATTTAAACACTAATTCGATATCTGATGATATCAAAGAAGTGTTAAATTTTTAGATATAATAACAGTGTTGTGGTTGCGTTTTCAAAGAATCTTTGCCTTTTATACATATGTATGAAGTCTGTATAGATGATGAGTGATGCTGGGGTTTACTTCCAGATAGTCTGGGAGGTAGGAAGAGGGGATATTATGAAACAAGACTGGCCACGAGTTAGAGCTGGGCGATGAGTTCTAGGAGGCTCACTATTCTGCTTTGAATATGTTTATAATTTCCTTCAGTAAAAGATTAAAATAAATGCCTAGGGTTGTTCCTCTCTAATTTTTAATTTATAGCCATCATTGCTATTGCCATATTTCATCTGGTTTAAGATATTATCAGTTGCAAGATGCTCTGTTATTTTATGTATTAGCAGAAAAGAACAAAATCCTGCCAATTAGGGGCACCTGGGTGGCTCAGTCGGTTAAGCGTCTGACTTCAGCTCGGGTCATGATCTCACAGTTTGTGAGTTCGAGCCCTGCATCAGGCTCTGTGCTAACAGCTCAGAGCCTGGAGCCTGCTTCGGATTCTGTGTCTCCTCCTCTCTCTGCCCCTCCCATACTCATGCTCTGTCTCTCTCTGTCTTTCAATAATGAATGAACGTTAAAAAAAAAATTCTGTCAATTAAATGACATGCCATTGATTGTAATATTCATCCCAGCTTAGAGCTGTTAAGGTAGAAACAACGGATGTCTTAGAATTGATATTATTATTATTAATTACAGCCAGCATTTAAGGAGCATTTACAATGAACTAAGTTCTGTACAAACATCCCCTTTTATCTCATAACAACCCCTGAAGAAAACAGTATCCTCATTTTATGAATGAGTGAGCTGAAGCCCAGAGAAGCTAAATTAAGTTGCCTAGAGTCACACAGCTAATAAGAGGCATAGCTGGGATTTGGACCCAGGACTATCCAATCCCAAATCTGTGCTCTTTCCTCTGTGAGAGGCCATCCTTGTGAGCAAAAGGCACAGGGCAAGACAGCTGCCTGTCCCTGGGGGACTGTCGCCTCCCCCTAAGTCTTCCTGCAGGTGCAGGGACCGAGGGGAGGAGGGCAAGAGGGCACTCACAGGGTCTGGATGGCCCGCAGGGAGGTGAAGGTGCCCTTGGCGAGACTCTGGATCTTGTTGTCATACAGGGAGAGGAGCGAGAGGTTCTGCAGATCCTGGAAGGCATCGGGCCGGACACAGTTGATCTTGTTGGCGTTCAAGAGCCTGTGGGCAGACCAGGGCCAGCTGGTGAGGGGAGAGGCGCGGATCCCGCTGCATCAACACGCCCTGGGCACCTCCCGGCACGAAGCATGCATTGTCTTGGGGAGAAGAGCACGGGAGCAGGTGCAGGGGGTCTGGCCCTCTGCATGTCTACTCCCTACAGGAAGCCGAGAAGTCCAACTGCCCTCTCTAAGCGAGGGATCATCCTGTTCCACTGCTCCTCTCCCTTTCAAGCAACTGCTACAAGTGCTCATGGGGTTCTTGGGAAGCAAAGAGCACAGTGGTCAGGCCTCCTCCCAAAGACATTTTGGGGGCTCCCCTCCTTTCCAGAGTCTGCCGGGTTTCCAAGTATCTGAGATGGAGCATTTAGGTTCCGTGCCTCTCAGATTCTGGGAGAGAACCCTTGCCTGAACTCTCATGGTTGAAGGAGGCTGAGCTGTGTCTGGATGTCCCCTTGCAGGAGTCAAGTCTGTCCCCAGCCATGCTGACCTCCTTGGGAACACAGGCTGCATCGCGGGAGCCTCTCAGCTCAGGCGTCCTGTGATCGGCTCTGAACCTGACCCCCCCTCCCTCTCTGGCCTTGCCAGAGTCCCAGAGACCCCCATGGCACCCCCAGCTCTGCCGTCATCCAAGCTCCTTGCCCCAACGAGTCCCACACCCCAAAGAGGCTGACAAGGCTACTCTGAGAAGCCAGAGGAATACTAGCCCCCTCCCTGGGCGCCACCCAAGGACACCTGCAGATGGGTCCTTACAGGAGCTGTAGGGTGTACAGGCCTCCAAACACACCCCGGGGGAGGTCTGTGATCTTGTTCCCATACAGGACCCTGGAGACAAAAGGCAGCAGAAAGAGAGAGAGTAAGAGGACAGCCCACCAGGAGGGACAGGGCTCTGCCAGTCACACCCACACAACGGCACCACTGCTAAGCCATTCACAGGGCACAGCGTGGTGGTGTCAGTTTGTTGTAACAAGTTGCCAGCAGGTGGCAGTAAGGTGTGTTCCTAAAGGGTTCCCCATTTGTAGTTTGCAAAAGGTACCCTATGGGCTAGAGGCAGCAGTGATCCCCCGCTACTGTAGGAGCAGCCCCCCGATAACCCGCTCTCTGCCTCACACATGGAACCCCCAGAAGCCTGCAAAGGGGCCCTCTGGGGAACTTCATGGGAAATTAACCCGGCCCTGGATCTAAAAGTTTCAAGGAGGAGAAAAATCCCATGAGCAGGATAATTAACATATTTTCAGAGGATTATAGGAAAAAGAACAGGAAGGCCAGACGGCACGTGTGGAATGAGCTCTGACGTCAAGCAACAGAAAACACCCCAGAAAGAAAGAGATCAGTTTAGCCGAGCTGAGATCTGGGCGGTGGGGTGCGAGTGGGTGTCATACCTGAGTTCTCTGCGTTGAGCAGGAATTCTGGTGTATGATACAAAAAAAAGCAAAGGTTCAAAAAAGCCATGCAGGCAAGAATGGGTTGGGGCAGAGGACGAAGTACCAACGGGGCTTGGGAACTTGCCCAATATCACAAGCAGCCCCCATAAGCCACCCCTGTAAACAATTCAGTCTGAGTAAAAACAGTATATGTGGTCTCTTCATACACGGCTTCAAGATCCTTCCTGAAGGAGGGCATGGCAGAAGCAAAGGCCCTACGGTGGGGTCCAGGTTGCCCCTCCCCCTGGGGGGGGGGTTCAGTGTGGCTCAGGGGAAACAAATGGAATAATAGCTTGGATTTTACCCAGCCAGCACCAGGAAGCCTCTGAGACATGATCAGATTTGCATTTGGAAAGATCCCTCAATATGCTCGGTGGAGAACAGAGTGGAGGGGACAGGGGCTGAAGCAGGGAGACAAGGTCAGGGTCTGCCAAGATGGATGCTATCAATGAGGTCCGTTAACATGACATCAGCACAAAAGTTCCCAGATGGTGGGGAGATGGCTTTGACCAGGTACCCACGAGCAACAGGAACCTACTTAAATGTTATTGCATTTTGGCAGGTCACCTTCAGATTCTGATCTCCTCGGCCAACAATAGAGACTCATCACCAGGCCGTCAGGTACAGCTATGTAGTTTGTATACTGCACAATTTACAGGGTGCCATTCACAAACAGTCCCACCCACTAGCTCAGACTCTACTCCAAGAGAATAAGGCTCACAGAGAGGCACTGAACTGGCAGCCTCACGCACTCCCCAAGGGGGAGTTCCATCCTATCTCACTTCTCAGGCCCCTAATCTATACAAGGCATGTGTCCATTGCTGCCAAGGACAAGCAGAAACACTAACTCTTAAGAGTAACAAAAGGCCCCTACCAATGGGGAACTCGCTCAGCTACAGTGCATTCTCTGCATAGACCTCCGACAGCAAGAGACTTGGTGAACTTGGGGTACAAGCAAGGGCACCGGGAAAAGGAGAGATGAAGTAACATTTTTGAAGCTGCATGACATTTTGTAGATTGATGGACCCCCCCTCCCCACCTTCACCCCCCCATCCCTCCCCCCCCCCCCACACACAATAAACCCTCCAGGGAAGGAAAATGGACAGAAGTGGAGGAAAACGCTTTTTTCACATCACCCACCGCAACCTGGGATCAGAGCACATTTGGGAGGAAAGATACAAGGTGTGACCGTCACAACTGGAGCTGAGAGTGGCTGCCCTTACATGTGAGCTGGGGAAGTTTAGGAGCATAGAGTGCTGGGCCTCTGTGGGGAGGGGGGGCCAACAGGAAGCCTGGGCCAAATCAGAAGACTGTAGCAAAGGATGCTGGGAAAATCCCCTTCATGGCAGGAAGAGCATCAGAGTTGCCAGGGGCAACAGCTCTGCCTGGCTTTTCCAGGCACTCAGCCCTGGATTCCCTCCACCCCTTCCCAGTTGCAGAGCGTCCACCAGAGAGGAAGGGGGAGCTGGGCACAGCATCCCCTTCCAGGGCCCATCAGAGTGGCCACAGCACAGGGGCGGGGGGCTCCCTGGACCCTGGCAGACTTGCACTGCTACTCACAGCGAGTTCAGGGAGCGGAGGCCCTGGAAGGCATCGGGAGCGATCTCTGCAATCTGGTTGTTGCTCAGGTCTCTGCAAAGTGCGCAGGAGGGAAGATGGCTGAATCCCGCGGTGGCCACCAAGCCCCTCCTCCCGCTTGGCCCCTCCTCCCAGATGCCATGGGAGGGCAGACATTTCTTTGACGTTAGGAAAATGAGGGGCCAGTTCTCCCATCCACCTGAAATGCCCCGGCCACTATTTCCCCGTGCCGTGAGAGAGTCATGCTCGGGCCAGGAAGTCCAGCCTTGGTCTCCTTTCTTGATAAAGCTTTACCCCACATCCCAGTTTCCCCTACACCCCCTCTCATGTCCTAGTAGTGCCCCTGCTGAAATAGGAGGGTGACAGTCAGCTCTGGTCATGTGCCAGACTCAGGCTCAACACCCCATTTAGGCCTCATGATAACCCTATGACGGGGTCACAGCCACCATCCACATGTCAGAGATGACCTGGGCAGGTAGAGTCAAGACCTGCCCCGTGTCTGTGGCTGCCTGCTCCAGGCTTTTCCTCCTGCCCCAAGCTGACCCCCAGGAAGCAGCGCGAGGTACTCACATCCTCCGCAGTTTTCTGTAGGGAGAGAAGGCTCCGGGAGGGATGGACTTGATCCCATTGAGCTCCAGGCGGCTGCAGAGAGAGAACACAGGAAGCCCAGGGTCGGGTTACCCCAGTCCTGACTGTTGTCTGCTGGGATCGCCTGCCCAAACAGGGCCCTTTGCCCCTGTTCCCATCCTCCGTCTGGAGTAGATGGGCTGGCACAAACAGGGGAAAGGTACACTGCTGTATTGGAGCCCATTATCTCAGGCTTTGGTGGCTGCAAGGGGCCCATAAATCAGGCTAATACTAAGAAACCGACTGCAGTGGACTCAGCTGGGCTGGACAATGGACCACAGAGAGTCACCCCTTCCCCAGCCCTCTAGAGCTGTCCAGCTTTGGGCAAAGGGCTCAGCCCAGCTGAGGCTAACTGTATCTCCTCCATTTGTACAGAGGGGCCTCAGGCAAGCCCTGCAGTAGAGCCCTGCTCCGTCTCCTCCCTGGACCGCCAGAGCCGGGCCGGCCCGAGCACCTGTGCCCCAGCACCCTCCCTGCCCTGTACTCACATCTCTGTCATGCTCTCAGGCAGGTTGGCGGGGATGGCGGTGAGGCCTTTGCCACGACAGTCCACAATGCCATTGCTGCAGGTGCACATGGCCGGGCAGGAGCCGGAGGACAGGGTGCAGGAAGGCACTCGGCCCGCTTCTCCTTGGCCTGAGGGAGCAGTGGGCTGTGATCTGGGGGTGTCCCATGTCAACACCTCCCACCCCAGATACAGCATTATTATACAGAGCACATGTGTCTTTCTGACTGAGGATGAACCAGAGGAGATCACCAGGGACTACCATGTGACTCTGTGGGTGCCTGGCACATGGCAGGTACTTGCTAGATGTTTGCTGAACTTGAATCTGGATCTAACTGTGCTGCATGAGAGTGTGATTCACGCGCTAGGAAATCCTGGCCTAAATTCCGAAGCTCCAGGTTCTAGTCCACGTCACTCAACACTTTGAGTCTCCTCATTGGTCACCAGAGAATGACAAGGACTATGTCCATGGGGCACTCGCTCTGTGCCACATGCAACGATGTTAACACGCGTGGTAACTCATTTAATGCTACTGCTGAACCCATGAGGAGTGTGATGTTATTGTGGCCATTTTACAGGTGGGAAAACTGAGCCCTTGATAGGTATTAGTTTGTGGAAAATCACACAGCTGATAGGTGGTAAAACCAGGATAAAGCCTACTGACTGGTATAAATTTTCTAAATTGAAGTACGACATTTAAAGTGCATCATCTTAAGTGGAGATCCGGCTGAATTTCCACTTATGGATACACCCACAGAACCGTCCCCAGACATAGAACATTTCTGTCATCTAAGAAGGTTCCCCATGCCCCTTGTCCAAGTTACCACTATTCTGAGACCTGTCTCCAAAGATCTGTTCTGCTTATTTGTGGACTTGACATAAATGAAATCAGAGAGCAGGTCCTCTTTGTGTCCGGTTTCTTTCGCTCAATATAAAATCTGTGAGATTTGCCCATGTGGTTGTGCGTATCCATGGTTTGTTCCTTGTCACTGATGAGCAGTATTCTATTACATGGATATATCATAATTAGTTAATCCATTCTCTTGCTGGTGGACATTTGGGTTGTCTCCAACTCTGGGCTATTATGAAAAGAAGCTGTCTTGAATATTCTTGGACATGTTTTTGTGATGGGTGAGAACAGGAGATAAGGGATGGGGCAGGAGGGGGAGATGGATGGGGGCAGGAGGGATGGATGGGAATAGGAGATAATGGGTAAGGACCGGAGATGTGAGTGGTCCAGGCAGTGGTGGATAAGGACAGTAGGTGATGAGTAGAAAAAGGAAGTGATGAGCAAAGAGAGGTCATGGGTGGGCTAGACGTTAGTGCATGGTGACAGGAGGTAATGGGAGGGAATGAGATGTGGGGGGAGGGAATGAGATGTGGGGGGAGGGAATGAGATGTGGGGGGAGGGAATGAGATGTGGGGGTAACGGGAGGCAGGTGATGGGCAGTCAAGGGCCTGCACCCACCTGAGCAGCTGAACTCACTCTTCTGGACCTCGGCTACATTGAGGCCACGCAGGCTGGCGGGGCCCGAGCACTGGGTGAAGAGCCCGATGGTTGGCCGCTGCCTCAGCCACTGGGAGAGCCAGGCCAGGTGGCAGTCACAGAACAGGTGGTTGGAGTGCAGGCGGCTACAGGGAGACAGGGCAGCTCACAACCCACCTCCCTGGGCCCCCAGCCCCCAGCCGAACAGCAGGAACACCGATGGGGATTACCTGCAGCGGGGGGACACCTCCTCTGGCTGCTGCCCCTCCCCGCCCCCCAGCTCTCTCAGGGGCAGCTGCTGGCTGCAGTGTGACCAGCCAACAATTCATCTCACTGAGCTCACACAGACCCACTGCCCAGAATCGCATACCTCATTCTCAAACACAAAAACAAAGCACTTGTTCTCCAAGTTGAAACCAAATATAAGACATTCAACATCCTTCCATTTTAGCTCACTTCCCTCCCAGCCTGGGATGGCTCTGACACTCCCAGCCTGGGATGACCACTGAAAATGCAGAGAAGGAGCCCTTTCTCCTGCCTGTGGAAGCCTTTGCCCCCTTCCCCACCACCCGGGGCCCCAGCCTGTGCTCGCCCGCCAGGCTCTAGGCTGCCCCTGAGCTGACTCACAAGGTCCGCAGCTTGGGCATGTGGTTGAAGCTGGACACGGGGATGGTGGTGATGTTGTTGTTGTTCAGGGTCCTGACCAGGGGAAAGCAGAGTCAGTCGGCATCTATGCAGCAGGAAGTTATGTGCGAAGGAGGGACAGGACTGCTCTCTGACAAGCACACAGACTCTCACACCCAGATCCACGGGCTGGACCCCGGAGGCTTTGCCCGCCAAAGAGCTTGTGACACGGAGCCACCCTCAGGGATAGCCCAGAGTGGGTCAGAGGCTAACAGGCAGCAGCCACGGACTCCAGGGAGAGGGAAAAGCTGCCCACAGGCTTAAGCCAGTTTGAAACCCCCAGGGTGGGGTTTCATAGAGGGAGACAGGGAGTCATTCCTGCTTCATGTGTCAGAAAGTCCTGGAAGACACAGACACTTCCCTGGGCTCCATGTGAGCAGGGTAAGCCTGGGTCACCCGCCGCAGGTACGATGCTGTGAGCATGTGCCCCACCCCCATCCTGGGTGGCGGGTCTAGGGCAGCAGAGAGCATGGCCTCTGCCCTGGGCCTAGCACTGCCCCCCGGGGTGTCCCGGGACACCTCCTGTGCTGCTCCTGGCCCAGCTCCAGCTGCCTGGGCCTCCGCTCCTGCGTTAGCAAGGCTCTGCGGCCTCTGCTGCCCTTCCCACGTTCTACTTACAGCACCTCCAGCCCCCGCAGAGCCCGGAAGGCCCCTTCCTCGATGCAGCTAATCTGGTTCTTGTCCAGCTGTCTGTGGAGCAAAGGAAAGTTGTACCGGAATGCATGTTGCCTAGAGCAGGGGTGTCTGTCCATGTGTTTTGATCAAACACTCATTAGTTAAACAAGAAAACAAAAAAAAAAAGAGGCCTGGCCCCACTCATTCAGTACACGTGCGTTCATCCAAATAGCAACTACAGTAAAACCTTGGATTGCGAGTAACTTGTTTTGTGAGTGTTCCGCAAGACGAGCAAACATTTCTGGTCAATTGTGATTTGGCAAACGAGCGATGTCTTGCAATACAAGCAGTACGTGACGGCTAACGCCATGTGATCGCAGCTGACCGACAGTTCTTGAAATTCGCTCTGATGTCCAAGCGCTTTGGATTACAAGCACGTTTCCCGAATGCATTTGTCACAAACCCAGGTTTTACCATACTTATAAAAGTTTCAATTCTTTCTGATTCAGTTAAAACAACACATCTACATAAAAGTTGTATTCCTTCACCTAAGTCGGCATAGGCTCTTGGGGAGCAGGCGTCTGTGCCCCCGCTGTGGAGACCACCTAGAGGGTGCTGGCAGCTAGAAAATGAGACAGCCTCTCCCTGGAGCAACGGCAGCCAGCGCTGGCAAACAGATTTCACCCTGAGTGCCAAGCGAGGCCGACTAGCCGTGGCCACCTGGAATGCTGCCTTTGGAATAAACCGGAGCTGTGACTTGGGTCCCCTGGGAAAGAATGCCATGCTCCGCTGTCTACTACAAACATGGGGTCAGGGAGCAAGACACAGGCCGGGCACCTGCCATCCCTGCTGCAGTCAGAGCTCAGGGAGGTGGGACGCCTGGACCAGAACAAATTTGAGTAGTAGGAATAAACCGTCACATTTATTTGTTTTTAAGATTTTCTTTTTTTTTTTTTTTTCAGTGTATTTATTTATTTTGTGAGAGAGTTCAAGCAGGGGAGGGGCAGAGAGAGGGGGACAGAGACAGAATCCCAAGCAGGATCTG
Source organism: Neofelis nebulosa (assembly GCF_028018385.1). Classification (NCBI taxonomy): domain Eukaryota; kingdom Metazoa; phylum Chordata; class Mammalia; order Carnivora; family Felidae; genus Neofelis; species Neofelis nebulosa. The sequence goes on from NC_080794.1 coordinate 60,851,271, forward strand.
CACGGTCAGCAAAGAGCCCAACGTGGGGCTTGAACCCACAAACCGTGAGATCATGACCTGAGCCGAAATCAAGCGTTGGACATTGAACCGACTGAGCCACCCAGGTGCCCCTAAACCATTACATTTAAATAGCACTTGACAGAGTGTATTTATTTCCATGTTTTGTTTAAACTTCAGAATAAGCCTGTGAGGTAAATGGGAGAAGTTAACTGACTTGTAACCACTTACACAATATGTACCTGGAAGAGAAGATTCAAACCCAGCTCTCTCAATCTGCTGAAGGGCAAGAGCATAGAGGCTGTGCCATTTAAATGGACCTCACCTAAGCACCCACAGTCCATGACACTCCCTTCTACCCAGTCCCCAAAGGCTGCCTGTTTCCTTCGACCCCAGATTGTTCCAGAAGACCATCAGTCATCTCAGAGCCCACACCAGCTCCTTGTCTGCCTGGACCACAGGGCTAGGGGAGATGCACAGGATGCTGCAGGGGTGGCCCTCCAGCCCCTCCACCCTTGTCCCTCCCAGGCCTAGACTCACAAATTTTTGAGGTCTGTAGCTCCACGAAAAGCTTTCCTGGGGATGGCCTGGATGGTGTTCTCACTCAGGTCCCTGAGAGGATAAAGCCAGAGGGAGAAAAACACGATCAGAGGAGACTTCTCCAGAGTGCCCTGATGAGTCAGGGAGGTCAGGATGGCCAGAGAGTGCTCCAGCACCCAAGACAGTGCTCAGTAAGGCAAGTGTTTGTTGAATGAATGAATGAATGAATGAATGAATGAATGAATGACAGAGCTGGAGAGAGGCTCCCTGCCCTGGAGGGAGCTTTGCCCCCAATCGCCTCCCGTCTCTGCAGGGAGGGGGTTGCAGCTGGAGAGACAAGCTTGGGGCGGCCGTGACCTACTCCTCTGCCAGATCCCAGGGAGGTCAGCTCAGCCCCCACGGCATCAGCCAGGGCTGTAAAGGAGCAAGCCAAGGAGGGCTTCTTAATAAGCCCACCGCCACCCTGGGGCCTGTGGTACACACGACTCACTCTCTGTTTTGCTGAGGAGGAACAAGGCTCGGGAGGAAGGCACCACTGGTAACCCAGCCAGCATGTGGCAGATTCAGGTCACGAAATCCAGGCCAGGTCTGACTCCAGATCCTGTGCTCAGAGCCTGCCATCAGCAGAGCCGACTCTAAGAGCCTGAACCCACACTGGAGTCTGGCCCCTGAACCTGCTTCTCGTACTGGGGGGGGGGCCACAGTGCTGCATCCCTGCCCTGCAACTTGGATGGCAGAGGTCACCAAGGACTTTGCCATTTCCCCATTATTAATGCCCTGATGGAGGGAGGCGGACTTGCAGGGACTCTGCAAATCCCCAGCCTCTGCAAGTTCCCAGACCAGCTTCTGGACACTTCCTCCAGCTCTGCTGGCAGATAGGGCCTCTGGCACCTGTCCACCAGCCTCTCCCTTCCTCTCTCAGCATCCTTACCAAAGACTTTTACAACATCCTTACTACTGCCTTTGCAGGGCAGTTTTTCCCTCACCACTGCAGTGGCATCAAACAGCCACTGTGTTCCAAGCATGTCCCCCAGGCCAGCATAGCCTAACATGTCACATACAGGAACCCACTTGACCTTGCACTAACCACGGGGAAAATACTATTACCATCCCCCTTTTCCAAAAGATAAAAAGGAGGCTTTGAAAAATTCAAGGGAACACAGCTGGTGAGTGATGGCTCCAGAATCTGAGCCCAGTCAGGCAAGGTCCCTCCCGGAGCCACCCCTCACACAGCTGCCCTAGGAGCAGGCACTGGAAGTGGGGGAATGGATGTCTTCCCCTATTTTGCAGAGGAGGGGCCTGAGCTCCAAGAAGTGAAGCAATCTGCCCAAGGTTAAACCAGGATGGGGACCCAGGTGGTTTACAGGAGAGCCCTGCATCAGATGTGCCCTCAGGGTCCACAACATGGGATCCAATGCTAGACAGCTCCACAGACCCCCAGCCCCCTCTGGGCCAGCCCCACAGGGCTTTGACCATATCCTTCCTTTCAGCCATTCACCCCACAGCCCTTATGGTTCACTGCCAGCCCCCGAGCACACAGTCCCTGGACTATGAGGGCCACCACCACTCCATCTGGGTTTTCCTGCTGAGAAAGTAAACAGAAGCGTGAGGGTAGAATGCATGGGCCCTTCAGATCCCAGCTCCCTGGCTGTGTATCTGTCAGTCAGCCCCTTTCCTGCCTGAGTTGCAGTGTCCTTGTGTGCAAAGTGTGGATATGAGCCTGGCAAGGACTGTCCCCACCAACCCTGTCCCCCTGCATAGAGTGTGAGCTCCCTCCCCTCCAAACCCCAGCCTCTCCTGTCCCCCAGCCCCCTAACTGGCCCCAGGCATCTGTGCTCTGGAGGGGCTTCGTCGCCATCAACACCTCCCATTCCCTGTTCTCTCTCCCCTTGAAGGAAGGCATCTCAAGCCTGTGGCACAGACACTTCTCTCCTCCAAAACTGCATACAATCCCCCATCACAGCTTGTGCTCCGCTTCACCATAACTGGTTGTCTCCATCCCTCCATGCAGCCGTTGTTTCGTCCACATCCACCTGCCGGCAGGTGGCAGTGGGTCTGGGGTGACGCTTGGGTCCACCTTCCTCTCCTTCCCCCACCCCACGTGCCAGTCTTCCCTCTTCCCAGAGTCTTTGATCTCAGTTGTCAGTGCGCATCTCTGGCCCCCGTTTCGTCTGTGTTCCTGGAGACATTCTCTGTGCCCCACTGACTTAAGCTGCCCCAGAACTGCCCCTGGCCTCCCCATCCATGCTACCCGCCCCACTTTCCCCTTTCTCGGCAATTCCCCCCGGCCCCTCCATCTTGAGAGGAGAGGGGAGCACTTCAGCCTTTACTCATCTGCCTAATCCTATTATCACCTCTTCCTTGCCTACATAGCTCTGTCCCCTGCCCAGTTCCTGTTATGCAAGTAATTGCTGCACATAATAGAGTGCAGGTGATACACCCTGTGACCTTGATCTCTACCTCTTCTTAGGTAGACGCTGACACCGGGCAGCATAGTAAACAAAAGAATTGGGAGCAAGGGCTGTACAGGCCACACAAGTAAACAAAAGACTGCCAGCGCTCAGGGGGTCACAGTCACACGACTTCTCTCTCATCACTCTCTCTGGGAGAAGCCAGCCACCACGTCAAGGACACTCAAGCAGCTCTCCAGAGAGTCCCACATGGGGAGGAACGGAGGCCTCCTGCCAATAGCCAGCACCGGCTGCCAGCAACGTCAGTCAGTCATCAAGGAAACAGATTCTCCGGCCTCAGTCACTTCCCGACTCTGCATCCGGCTACGGTCCACACGCTGCCCTCAGGATTCAGACACTGAAATCCCACCGCCCAATGTGCCGGTGTTAGGAAGTGGGGCCTTCGGGAGTGCTTAGGTCATGAAGGTGGAGCCCTGGTGAGTGTGACGAAAGGCCCCATAAAGGAGGTCTGAGGGAGCTCCCTCCTGCCGCGGGAGGACACAGCTGTGAGCCCGGAAGTCTGTGAGCCAGGACATGGGGCCTCACCCGACACCAGTCTGCTGGCACCATGCTCCTGCACTCCCCAGCGTCTCGCACTGTGAGAAATAAATATTTCTTGTTTATGAACGACCCAACCTATGGTGTTTCTGGTACAGTAGCCCAAACAGACTAAGACACAGCCCCAGCCAACATCGCGAGTGCAATCTCATTCAAGACCCCACGCTGGGACCACCCAGCCACCTACAGAAACTGTGAGGGCAAGACAAGAGCAGGGAGGGGCAGCGGCCTGGAGACTTCTACAGACTCAGGAAGACAAGAGGGCACACAGGAGGCGTGGACCTCCAGCAGGACAGTCCTGTTGGCCCCAGCTGGCAGCTCACCCTTCAGCCGGGCCTGGGAGGGAACTCTGGGCCAGCAACTCACATCCATTATTCCGTTTAATCCTCTCCACAACCCTGCAAGGGAGGTTTTTTATCTGTATCGATCAGTTTATTGATTTAAGCCAACCTTGTTCCAGAAAGGCTTTAAGGCTGCTTATAGGGCTTTACAAAACAGCAAGAGAGCAAGAGTGAAAAGTGGGGCAAAGAGAAGAAAAATCAATGGCAGGCACCAAGAATACAGCACGATATCACCCACGATGTCAGGTCCAGGGCAAAGCGTGAGCTCTAGGCTTTCCGAGAGCTGACGTCCATGGGGGAAACCGGTCTGGTAACAGCATTCCCAATATGTGTATAAATTTAAAAGGACCAGTTTCTCAGGAGTATAGTTGTTTGGGGTACTAAGATGAGACAAGAATTCTCCAGGGATCTTTATGAAAAATGACAGGGTGGCCTAATCAATAACACTAGATCCTTATAATAAATGGGTTTCAAGTGTGTCTTATAATTGTATCAAAGTACAGTTCAGGAAATGCAATTCTATAAGGACTCACAGCAGGAGCTAAGTGGGGAAAGAAGGGCAGAAAGAGTGTGTGCAAAGGCAAGAGGTGGAGTAGAGCCTGGAGCAACCCAGGAGTAGTTAGGTTTGCCTGGAGTGGAAGGTGCTGGAAATGTGTCTGCAGGAAAAAGCCTTGCAGGCCAGAGGCGACAGGTTAGACGGGAGAGGGGAGAGGCTCTGATCCAACGGCCTTTTAGGCAATGCTCTGGGGCCCCAAAGCTTACAGAGGAAAGATGTTGCCCCCAGGCAGGCAGGAGATTTGACATCAGGAGCCCATCCATGAGGGAAGGGTCCAGGGGTGGGTGTGGAGCCAGCCAGGGCCAGCCCACAGGACGGAGCAGCCCACGCTATTAAAATGAGGAAAGGAAACTGAACTTAAGACCCGGGAAGAAGCCAGCCTCTAGACCAGAGGAAAATGGGTGAGCTTTGGAAGCCTGAGGAAAATGCAGGATGCTGGCAGCACAGGAGGGGGTGGAAAGAGCTTGAACTGTGCAAGGAGAAGGATCCAGATTCAATTCCTGCTTCTACCATCGTAGCCAGGGATCCCGGAAGTTATGGACCTGCCCGCTTCACCGTCCCTGTTTGCAAAATGGAGATAAAAATACCTACCACACGGGTTTGGAGAGGAGGAGTTCATGTGTTTAAGCTTCTGTCCTAGTACCTCCATTTAGCAACATTTAAGAAAGCCGGCTTTTGTCCCTCAAACACAGTTGGCCAGTCTCTTTCCTAAGGTTCTGACTGTAGTTTCCAGTTTGCTCGCTAGGGGGCACAAGAAGACTTCCCTGGACGCGATGCCTTCTCCACCACTGCAGAAACCCAAACAAAGCTATTCTTTTTTTTTTTTTTTTTTTTGCCCCAGTTGGCCTCCTATCTGGTCAACAATTGTCTTGTCTTTCCCAAACCCCTGTGAAGTAATGTTTCTCATCTCCATTTTCACTAGGTTGGCATGCAGTCCCAAAGGCACCACCTACGTCTTTCATTTTTGCACCACCACCCTATGGTGACCTTGTCACAGGCCCTGAAGTGAGTGTGGCCTGGGTGTGTCAGGGCAAAACGAGATACACTGAGAGAGTCCATCCTGGAAGAGGGAGGGTGCTGGAGCTGGGAAGACAAACCGAAACTGGGAGCACCTGGTGGCCTGACCCTGGCCAGGGGAAGCGGAGGGCACAGAGCCATGGGGAAGATGGGGGCTCAGAAGGAAGTCCCAGGCAGGACAGTGAAAAGCAGATTCCCAGAATAAGGATGCAGCAGCCAGACGAGGGACAGACTGGGGAGATAAATACAGGCCCGGGGACAAATTCTAAGAGTGAGGATGAGGTCTTGGACCTTGACAAGCTCCCCAGGAATACAGATGCTGCTGGTCCAGGAAGTACACACTGAGAGGCCAGCGTGTAGAAGAGAAAGCCCACAGCAGAGTGTCATAATAGAGATGGGTTCAATAAACCCTGGCTTGCCCACTTAAATCATGTGGCCTTGGGCAAGTCACTTAAACTTTCTGGCCTGTTTTCTCATATGCAGAATTGGGCATGAGAAGTGGCACCTACTTTGCAGGACCTCATGTGACAGGCACTGTATGTTCTCAGTCCTGCCTATCACTCCACTTATGCTGCCGTACCTTCAGTTCTTCAGATCCCTCCTGCCACAGGACCTTTACACTTGCTATAACTGCTGCCCAGGATATTCTTCCTCTAGTCTTCACCCAGTAAACGCCTATTTGTCCTTCACATCTCAGTCTACAGACACTTCTCCTGACTGTTCCTTCTGCTTCAGGTTCTCAGGACCCCATGCTTTTCCTTCCTGGCACCAATTCAGGTTTATAATGAAATATTGCTATACTGAATGTAATTAGTACTAATTTTTGGTTAACATCCATCTCCCCCTCCAGACCATAATCTCTCTCTCTCCCTCTCCCTCTCTCTCTCTCTCTCTCTTTTTTTTCCCAGACCATACTTGAGTCTCTTTTAAGGGTGCCTGGGTGGCTCAGTCAGTTCAGCATCTGACCCTTGATTTTAGCTCAGATCATGATCTCGCAGTTTGTGAGTTTGAGCCCTGCATTGGGCTCTGCGCTGGTAACTCAGACCCTGCTTGGGGCTCTCTGTCTTCTCTCTCTCACTCTCTCTCTCTCTCTCTCTCTCTCTCTCAAAAATAAATAAATAAACCTTAAAAATAAATACAGACATGTTCCTGATTCTTAACAAAAACAAAAACAAAACATAGTACTGTCTCTCTTGCTCCCCTCTGCTATCCCAGACCCAGCACATTGTGGGGACTCAGTAATTTTTAACTGAATTGAACTAATGTGGGTCCACATCTTTGTTTTGCTCCAATCCCTCTGCGCTTTCCTGGCCAAAACAAGGAGTGAGGCCAGGCTGTGCAGCAGAGAGGGGAGGCCAGGGGCTTGGAGCTGGACGGGCTGGCTCTGCCTCGTCTTTGCGAGACACGAGCCCCTCACTCGTGCACTGGGTACCCCCGTACCCACTCTGCCTAACTGGGCAGCAGCAGGCCCTACAAGATGAGGCTCTGAAAGGGGAGGGAAGTGCTGGCGAAGCCCTTGTTGCCTTGTTTTATCATCAACCCTGCCCTTCCGCTCACACATCCTTACGGAACCTCCGTAACTGAACGAGTCCACGCGGTTCTGAGGTGGCACCAGCAGCACGAGCATGGAGGTTCGGGTGGCACTGGACAAGGGCGACTCTCCTGGGACCCCACAAGGAAGAGAGGGAGCTGGAGCCCCTAAGAGTCCACCCCGGGGAGCTCCAGTTAAGGGTCCCTGAGGCAAAGATCCTCACGGTCTGAACCCCACCACCCAAGATCAAGGGCCCTGAGAGGCAAGCCGCTGCCAACTGCAGCAGCCCCCAGGTCTGGGAACACCCCCCGAAGACCCCAGCCAGGCCCCTTTCCATGAAAAGAAGGGGGCGGCCAGGCCCACGCCCTGACTTGGGCACAATCCCAGGGGCTCCTGCAGCCTCTGCCAGGGCTGGGGGAAGCAGGGCCTGGGAAGCCGAGGTCGGGACCCCATGTTCCTGCTGCTAATCCCCCTTCACGCTCTAACCAGATTGGACCCTGCTGGCAGACTGGCCTCTGAGGGGATCAGCGGGGGGCCCAGCCGGGGACTGCTGGGCACCAGCCCAGGCCAGACTCGGTCCGGGTTCCTGCCACCAGCTCGCCAACCCCACTGCGGGCCCCAAAAGGGCCTGCTCTGTCTGCCTCTCAGGCCACACGGAGGGAGGCTCCGGGCAGTCTGGCCTGTCCCCTTGCGCTAGCAGCCTGACTGGTTATCCTGAGCCCGGGCCTAGTGGGAGGGAACTAGGGCGTCCTGTTTCAGGCCCCCTCACCCGATCTTTCTTGTTGTGAGACTGTCCGATAAGGACTCAGGCCCAGGAGCAAAACCGGCCACGAACCCACCATGGGGACCCTGGAGCCTCCTCGTCCATGAGGTGGGAATGATCGCGGGCTTGTGGGGCTGCACTGAGGCTGCCACTTGAACTTTATAATGGTCCTTACGGGGCCCTGTAGGGAGGGCTGGGGTGGGGGTGGGGATGGGCGGTCAGGGCTGGAAGATCCAGGAGTGGGAATCAGGGCGCTGAGACTGGAGGTCAGCTCTGCCCCCAGCCCGCTTGGTGACCTGGGTCAAGACCTGCAGTTGGTTCCCCAGCTCCTCAGTCTCCCCTTCCAACAACACTGCCCTCCCAGAGAGGTCGAGGTCAGGAGGGTTCAGTCACAGTGTGTGGCGGCCCAGCATGGGGGTGGGGTGGCTCACGCCGCTGCTATTAGGGAGTACCCCCCCATCCCACAGTGGGTGACCCAGCACCCATGCCTCCGGCCCCTGGGCCGGCAATAGTGGAGCCACCCGGGAGTTCGTTCTAAGCGAGGACTTTCTGGCCCTGCTTACTGAATCAGAATCTGCATTTTAGCAAGACACCCAGTTGATTCATATGCGTATTAAAGTTTGAGAAGCCCCGCATCCGACTGAGTGGAGTTTAAAATGTTTCCCTGTCGGGGCACCTGGGTGGCTCAGTCGGTTAAGTGTCTGACTTTGGCTCAGGTCATGATCTCACGGTCCGTGAGTTCAAGCCCCGCGTCGGGCTCTGTGCTGACAGCTCAGAGCCTGGAGCCTGTTTCAGATTCTGTGTTTCCCTCTCTCTCTGACCCTCCCCCATTCATGCTCTGTCTCTCTCTGTCTCAAAAGTAAATAAACATTAAAAAAAAATTTAAAAAAAAAAAAAATGTTTCCCTGTCCCGCTAGGGCTAAATGGGGTTGTGTTCCCTGCTCCCAGCCAGCATTTCAATGAAGGGGCGGAGGCACCAGCTCCAATTCCTTGGGGGTGGGCGGGGGTGGGGGGAGGAGGGAGGGATATTGTCTGAGGGCTTTGCTGAGAACCAGGCTGTGGTAGTAATCAGCGCGTGAGACTGCAAGGAGGCCAGGGGTCACTGCTCCAGGGAGACTCTGCACCCCAGGTCCCCACTGCAGGAGGCGCCCTCAGGGAAGAGGTTGGCAGTGCCTCCTGGGTGGGATACCCGGTGCCCACCTTGCTCTGAGGTGCTGCTGGGATCTGGAAGGACCATCCCTCTCTTGTCTCTGCCTGTCCTTCAATCTTGCCTCAACCTCTACCCCTCCCACCCGGGAGGGAAATTAGTTCTGCAATTACCCCTCTCTGTTTGCTCTCCCAAGCCCATGGACAACATTCAGGTGCCCCAGATTCACCTTGTGGGTGGGCTGCGTGTGTGTGCCCCTGCCTCTTGGTGATCTTCAAGGGGGGTTCTTTAAAGGCATTTCGTGGCAAGGACCTGAACCATGCTGCCTCAGGCTCCGACCTCAATGTAGGGATCAGGGCTTTGTCTGCTCATAAATCTCAGGCACTCCCAGGAGACACAATCTGTGTTTATCAGGGGCTGATCTTGATGTGGATGAACTTGTTTCGTCAACTCCAAGAGTCAAGTTTTGACAGAAGGAAAGAGGACAGTGCAGAAGTGACCAGAGTGTAATGCCAAGGGGCACTCTAGTGGGGTGGGGCATGCTAGTTTCCTCTGACCTGGGCCAACCTCCCCCACCCCCCCACCCCCGATGTTGTCAGAACAAAGGAAAGACTGAGGGAGCTGTCTTTGCCTGCTCCTCAACTGCCCTCTAAGTGGCCAGTTCCCCTTGCTAATCCTTATGCCCTCCTGACCCCCTCTCCTCTGCTCTCCTGATCAGCAGAATCAAGCCAGCCAATGGCGGGGCCAGCAGAGAAGCCAGGATCCCCAAAGGGGCCTCAGTGACAGTGAGGAGCTGGCCACACAGTAGCCACTCTGGGAGGAGAGCCAGCAAACCTGGGTTGAAAAGTAAACCTCTTTGCACCTCAGTTTCCTCATCTGGAACATGAGCTTGTAAGAAGAGTAAATAAAAGTATGTGAAAGTATCCAGAAGAGTATCTGGTGCACAGTTGGTGACAATCAAGGTACTGCTGGTAAGGCTCCAAACCCCTAGTAATTCTTGCTGGGCGATCCAGCTCTGTCCCCTCTCCCTCACCTCCTCTTCCCGTCCTAAGGTGGTTATAAGATTCATAGAATTAAAGCTCACACATGCTCTGTGAGCTCCTGAGAGTTCAAAAAGCATTGCATATGCCCAGGCTTTTCTCAGGGAACTCCTGACATCCAAACTCCTGTAGGTGGTTTTAAAGGCTGACACCATGGATGGCAGGGTTTGAGCTTTGCAGGAGACACGGGCTGGTCCGGACAGGGCATGTCAGATGCTGTCAGCTGGAGCGATGCCCTCCCTCCTCTGCCCACCATACTGCCCTGAAGCCACACACCCTCCTGTGGCTGCCCCCCCTCCCCCCCTCCAGCCCTGCAGAGTTAATGTTGCAGAAACCTCATTAGGAAGAGACATTAAGCAGCCCTGGATGGCTGCACCATAAAACCAGCCTGGGTAACATTTCCTCCTCAAACCGGGCTGTTTGTTATGCAGCTACTAAACATCACTGTAATCGATTCCCACAACAGAGATATCAGATGAGAGGCACACACCCCCCAAAGCAACCTCAGAGCCCTTCCAAGGAAAAGCTGCTGAGAGGCTGGAGTCCCATTCAAGAGGGAACAGCTTGAGGGTGGGGGAGTGGGGGGGGGGGGACAAGAAACAGAACCAGTAGGCACAGGTCTCAGCTACCATGGCAAGAACACAGTAATGGCCATAGGGTAGAGGGGGTGGGGGGAATAGGTGGGGGGAATGCAGGCCTCTCTTAATCTGGGTACCAGGGCAAGACCTTCCCTATACTCAACCACCACACACTGGACCCCAAGGAAGTGCCTGCTGTTCTACTGATCTTATCCTGGACACCTACGGGTTGTTAGAACCAACAACTTCAGAGACTCCCAGACCTGACACACGGTGGTGGGGGTGGGGTGGTGCAGCAGGAGGAAGAATCAAGATATAGAAGAAAGAACGTGAGCTTTGGAGCCAGACAACCCTAAGTTTGACTCCAGGTTCTACCACCATTTATTGCCTGTGTGCTCCTAGGCAAGTTACTCAACCTGAGTCTAGTTGTTCATGTGTGAAGGGGGTGAATCACAGCTCCCTCTTGTTTAGTTGTGGTGAGAATGACAAACCATACATGCCTTTTATACAAAGCACAAAACAGGTGGAACTAATCTTTGCTATTAGAAGTCAGAATCACGGAGGTGCCTGGGTGGCTCAGTTGGCTGAGCGTCCGACTTTGGCTCAGGGCGTGATCTCGCAGTTCCCGGTTCGTGGGTTTGAGCCCTGCATCAAGCTCTGTGCTGACAGCTCAGAGCCTGGAGCCTGCTTCAGATTCTGTGTGTGTGTGTCTCTCTCTGTCCCTTCCCTGCTCACACTCTGTCTCTCTCTCTCTCAAAGATGAATAAACATTAAAAAAGAAGAAGAAGAAGAAGAAGAAGCAGCCAGGATCATAGTTACCCTGGAGGGAGTGGGGAGAATTAAAGACCAGAAGGAGGTACCGGAAGTTTTCTGGGTGCTCATGGTATTTTTACTTCTTGGTCTGGTGGCCCACCATGCTGGGCACATGGGTGTGTTTGCTTTGTGAAAATTCAGTGAGTAATATAGATGAAAGATGTAACACGTACACAGACAGTTGCACTTTTTTGTATGTATGTTATTCTTCAGTGAAAAGATTGTAAAATAACATGTGAAGCACTGATTCCCATGCCAGGTGCTTTGTAGACATGTAACAAACACCTGTACCCTGCCTCCCTGATCCCTCACTGGAGGAGGCAAATGGGGAAGAAAATCTTCCAAAGTGACAAACTCCAGAAGAATCGAGGCTCACAATTCTAAGTGGTTGGGAAATACGTGGGCTGAGGGGAAACTGCACAGAGGGCAGTGTGGTAGGAAGAATGCCCACCCCAAAGTGATGAGGGACCAGAGACCAACTTTAAACAAGTAAGGAGGTGGGAAAGCAGGCACTGTGGGCACGCGAGAATTTTGTGCTGGGTGGAGATGCTGCATCTCCTGGGGAAGGAGGGCATCTGTCTCTAATGCAGTAATGCATGTCTCAGTTCCATGTCTTTCTAGAGAGAGGGGGCTGTGCCCTGCTCCAGGACGACACCTCAGGGTCAAGCAGGTGAGCTGAGATGCTGGTGCTGGAGGGGTGAGGATCTCGGGGAATCCAGGGCAGGAGTAGGGGAAAGGGGCCAACAAAACAGCCTTCAGAACAAGTCTAGATTCTTTTTCTGCCTGTTTCAAGAAGGAATTAAGGTAGTTTTAAGGATACATTATTAAATGGAGTAAGGTAACAGAAACCAGAAGAGGAAGGAAGGAAGGAAGGAAGGAAGGAAGGAAGGAAGGAAGGAAGGAAGGAAGGAAGGAAGGAAGGAAGAAAGAGGTAGAAATATAAAATAAGAGAGAGAAACACACTCTTCAAAAGCCTTTGCGTCTGCTCATATATAAATGTGCCCTGGCTTCTCCCAACCTAGGGGAATGTGGAGACTGATGTGCTACGTAATTTATGAAGACCACAGATGAAAACAGGCTTGAGAGAGGTGTGGCCTTTCCTTGTTCTAAAACCAAACAAGGAAGCCTCCCACCAGTCCCCATAAAGAGGTGCCCAAAGTATGGAAAAGCAAGACTGTCATCGGCATCTCCAAAGGCGGCCCAACTATGGTAGGTCACTCCCTTCTGAGTCACTTCCCCAGAAACCAACTCACAGATCAGCCAACTCTCCAAAGGGTCAATTTCATTGTTTCCTTTACCAATTTGGCTTTGTTGGGTAGCTCCCCATTTGTCTTCACAATGGCCTTTTAGAATCAGTTGGGTTGTCCCTGCCCTAGCTCCCTGCTCTGCAGTCACAGGAAGAGACGAGGGGTAGTTCCACCCTAGTTCAAACACCAGGAGCAGGGGCAGAGACAAATGGAACAGCCCTTCAAATATTCTAATAAAGACAAAATGAAAACCAGTCAACTCACACTAAACAGTTAAAGGAAGTAAGTCAATGTGATGAATTGGTCATTTGACAAATTGGCCATTCAGTGAATTGACTTTTGGCAAATTGGCTTTTAGCAAAATGACATTTGGTTTAAATTGGTCTGCTTCTGACACAGCAATGTGTTTCACAGGGCAATTACTCACACTCATGGCTGGGTACGAGAGCTCAGGAGAAGCCATTCTGCAGACGGACCAACCCCACTTTATCAAACACACTGCTCTCCACTACACTGGCCCAACCCAAGGGGGAATTTAGAATCTTTTGAGGGATACACACATTGCATGGCATGCAGTCTCACCCTTCATCTGTGTTGTTTTCCTCAGCTAAGCTCACCAAAACTCTAAGGGTCAGACTCCTTGGGTTCCCCCCAAGGGAATAAAGACCTGGGAGTTGGATGGGCAAGATTCAATGTGGTTTGGGAAGGGAGAGATCCAAGGGTAGGGCAACAAGGCTGGGCAAGTAGAATCCAGGCTGTGCTGGGGGAGGGGGTTCCACTCGGTGCAAATGACGAAATTGTCAGTCTGAGCTTCCCCAGGAGAAGAGGGGAGCCATAACCAATGTGAGGGCAGCTAATGCCAGAATAGATATCTGACTGAAGCCTGTGGTAGGAGCCATCTTCCAGTCCACCGAGGAAGCCAAGAGAGCGTCACTGAGCCCCTGGGGCATTACCAATACTCTATTTCCTGACCTCCAAGAGAAAATGGGACTTTTTTTTTTTTTAATCTAAGACAACACCTATTGTCTCCCCATCTCTTGCACTGCAGTCCAGGCACTGTAAATCTTGGTCTCTGGAGTTGCTCAGAGGAGTTGAAGGATTGGAATGGCAAGAGAGAGGTCAGCCTCCCCGGCACATCTGCCACTCTTAATGTCCCCTCCACATACAGAGGGATGCCCAGAGGGCATGAGACACTTCCCAAGGAGGCAGAAAAACAGAGCCCTGCTAAGTTACAGGGCAAGAATGGTGTCAAATTGGCTGAGTGTGATCTGCAAGTGGCCACAGTAGGAAAGCCCAGGAGCTCGAGGACCACGGGCCTGGAGGAGCTGTCCGTGGTCCTGAACCATCTTGGCAGCTCTTCTGGTCAGAGCCAAAGACATATTTTGTTTGTTTTTTGTTTTGTTTTGTTTTGTTTTAGCTAAAGACATATTTTGGATCCTACCCAACTTCAACCTTACCCATCTGACCCACACACCAGACCTTGTCTATTCAGCTTTATTTCCCAAAAGCCCACAGGGAGTCCAGCTTATAGCATGCACACAGAGGGTCAGTTGAGCACCATTATGAGTTGCAAAGGTCCAATTCTTTGACTTTTAGGGTTAGGGTTAGGGTTAGGGTTAGGCATGTACTGAGCACAATCCATACCATTAAGCTACTTCCAGATAGGAGTGAAGTTTGATCCTGCCCCATTTCTCCATAAGTCAGACCTCCCATTGCCTGGACACAGACCCAAGAACAGAAAGGTGCTGAAAAGTGCCTGTGCCCCAAATACCCTCGCCCAGATCCTCCCACCAAAGCCACTTACTTTAATCCTTAGGACCTTAATGATCATCACTGACTCTTGTATAATACACAATTATAATTGATGAAGATGGTGATAACTACATATATTAAACACATTTATTATGTGCCTGGCACTGTGCTAGGTATTTTATATGTTTTACATACATTATTTCATTTCATCCTTAAAACAGTCTTCTAAGATAAATAGTGCCACCACTCTGGTATGGATGTTGACAGTGCATGTACAGAGGGGAGGAAGTATATGGGAACTATCTGTGTTTTCCATTCAATTTTGCTGTAAACCTATAACTGCTCTAAAAAAAATAAAGTCAATTAGGGGCACCTGAGTGGCTCAGTCAGTTAAGTGTTCGACCCAGTGTTGGTTTCAGCTCAGGTCATGATCTCATGGTTTCATGGGTGAAAGCCTTGCATCAGGCTCTACAGAGGCTGCTTGGGATTCTCTCTCTCTCCCTCTCTCTCTGCCCCTCCCCCACTTGTGCTGTCTCTGTCTCTCTCAAAATAAATAAACTTTAAAAATTTATAAATAAAAAATAAAATCAGTTAAATAATTCTCACCGTTAAATTTTTTTTTAATTTAAAAAAAAAATTCTCACCATACCTATTTTCCAGAAAATGTAATTGAGGCATAGCAGCTTTCCCAGGCTTTCTGACTGCAGCTATCCCATTATGCTACACTGGCTCAGCACATTAGAATCATCAAAGTGATAGGCAGGTGGGTGGGGAGGCATCTAGAAGCATATATGTGTCAGCAGTGACATCTGATAGATGAACTTGGGGAAAGGAGGTGAAAATCTAAAAAGCAGAGTATGATAACGAACATTCATAATGTTGACATTGAGTCATCAAAAAAAAAAGGTTAAATTACGTTCAGGACTCTCTGTTTTAGAACTGAGATGATTCTATAGTAAGTTTTAGACATATGCCATTAAAAAATGGCATGAGGTTCAAGTATTTTCCCTGAGCTGACATTCTGTGAGAAGAACAGAGTGTCGGCCCCTGACTGGGATGAGCATTGTCCAGGGACTTCTTGCACCTGGATTCTTACCAGTATCTCAGAAACTGTCACTCCTTCCAAACCTCCTTATGGCTGAAAGACAAAGAGGTGAACTTTGGAATCCTGTGGCGAGAGGCTTCAGCCACAAGTCAGTACAGATAGGAATGTCTCTGAGTCCCTGGGAATAAAGTGGTCTTGGTGTGGGCAGGCTGGAGGGAGGATCGAAGTCATCAGCCACTGGTTTCTCAGAGCCTCTGGTATCTGCCGCCCCCTCCCAGGGCCACCACCCAAGATCCCCCAGAAGAATGAGTGACTGCTAGGACTCCCGCCCCCAGTCTTCACCTAGGTGCAGAAATGAGGCTAGGCTGCAAAGCTTGGAATAGAGAGGGCATCATAACCTCCTGGTTTGGTGGCTGTGGCCAGCTTCTGGGTGAGACAGACAGAAGGCCGGGGGGCTCTGACCATGTGTGAAAACTAGAAACTGATATTCAGGTTGAGGAGCTTTCATTTTAGCACCCAAGTTGGTCCAATTTCTGATTCTCCAGAAGAGATGGAAACACTGTCCAGCTTCTGGGAAGCTGGCTCCAACAGCCCTGCTCCCCCAGAAATGGCCGGTGCTGCTAGAAACTCCGCTGTCCTGCCTCATCCCTTTAACGCTCCAGACCAGGGGTCCCCCACCTGTGAGCTACGGAGCCTTGAGGGCCACACAGCTGTTGCAACATCTGGGCATGCTCATGCACCCCTAGCACTGTCTGCAGCCCGACTGAGAGTTATGTAAGACCGTGGGCTTCACCTCTCTGTGGTTTCTTTTCCGTGTCTAGAAAATGGGCACAGTTAAGACACATTATCTCAGAAAAGTGCCACGAAGAGTGGGCAGGTGGGTTGGCAGTTTAAAGCCTGGTAAGTGGGCACAACTGTTACTGATTGCTCTTCTCCTTGTCCCTCCCACATGGGTGCAGATGCTGTTGTGATAAGATACAGATGCGATTAAGCGTACTGCTGGATTCATAACAGGATACGTCTTCTCAGTTATCACGTAACTGTACCCAGGCTTTTTTTGTTTTAAGTTTATCTATTTATATTGAGAGAGAGAGACAGAGAGAGAGCACGCAGGGGAATGGTAGAGAGAGAAGGGAGAGAGAGAATCCCGTGCAGGCTCCACACTGTCAGCGCAGAGCCTGATTCAGGGCTTGAACCCACAAACCTATGAGCTCATGACCTGAGCCAAAATCAAGAGTCGGACGCTCAACCGACTGAACCACCCAGGCACCACTCTTTCCCCCCGCCATTGCTTTTCTCTTCTTAGCACTTGCCATAGTCTCTTTTTTAAATGTTTATTCATTTTTGAGGGACAGAAAATGAGCAGGGGAGGGGCAGAGAGAGAGGGAGACACAGAATCCAAAGCAGGTTCCAGGCTCTGAGCTGTCAGCACAGAGCCTGATGTGGGGTTCAAACTCATGAACCACGAGATCATGACCTGAGTCGAAGCTGAATGCTTAACCAGCTGAGCCACCCAGGTGCCCCAGCACTTACCATAGTTTTAAATCAATTGGCTAGTCATCCAATTATTTAATGTTTATCTCCTGAACTAAATCATGCATTCTATGAGGCAAGGCCTGTGTCTGTTTACTGCATGCCTAACAAAGAAGTTGGATTCAGTAAACATTTGATGATCATTTAGGCTACTCAAAATGTCAAACTAGCATTTGGGAGGGGGTCTGTGACATTCTGACATTAAAAAACAGGTCCCTCTCAGGGACTGTCAGGATAAGGGTATAAGGCCCCCTGTCTGTGACCCCCCCCATCCCCACCCACCCAGCTGTTATTCTTCTGAGGATCCTGCCCTACAGCAAAGGGCAAAGGGCCTGAACTGGGTCAGTGTTATGTGGGAAGGGCCATAGGCCCTGGGAAGAAAAGCCAAATGTTGTCTGCAGACTCCCCTTTCACCATGTCCATTTCCACTCTCCTCACCACCTACCCTCTCCTCCATGTGTCACAAAACCCTCTGCTGTTTCCATCACTGCACCTGTCACATTGCGTGTCTGTGAGTCTCTAGCCTCCTGACAATAATGACAACACAGCTGTTAGGAAGGATACACCTGCCCTCTGCCTGCCTCCTGGAGAAAGACATACTTATGTGAGGAGAGTGGCCAGCACCCGGGCCACATGTGGGCATAGCCACACCACCACGGAATGCCAGCCACACAAACGTACCAAATACCCTCTTGAGCTTGCTGATCACTGCTTTCAGTGCCTGTACTGAGCATGTAGCCAGAAGCCGGTAACATCCCAGATCCAACTCCAGCTTAGAGAGCCCGAGGTCTCCAAGCTAACCTGGTGCTCCAACTCAGGCTTATCAGAGCTCTGCACTGGACGGCTTGTGTGGATCAGCACAGCCAGTGTTTCCTATTTTTCATCTGTCATTGTCTGAGAACAAAGCCAGATTGGAGAATAAGTAATAAAAACTACAGCCTTACCACTCACAGTGTGACCAGAGATGTGCAGTATTGGCTTTGGTAGAAATGCAGAATCTCAGACCCCCTCCCAGACCTACGGAATCAGAATCTGCATTTAACAAGGTGACTTGTGTCCATTTAAGTTGTGAAGCACTAGACAGAGCAGTAATCCTCAAACTTGGCTGCACAATAGAGTCTGGGGAGCTTTAAAAACTACTGATGCTTGGGGGTGCCTGGGTGGCTCAGTCGGTTGAGGGTCTGACTTTGGCTCAGGTCATGAGTTCGAGCCCCCCAATCGGGCTGACTGCTGTCAGCACAGAACCCGCTTCAGATCCTCGGTCCCCTTCTCTCTCTGCCCCTCCCCCGCTTGTGCTCGCTTTAAAAAAAAAAAAAAAGCCACTGATGCTTGGACCTCACCTAAGAGATTCTGATTTCATTGGTAGAGTCTGGGCACCAGGACTTTTCAACGCCCATTTTACCCATTCCAACGTGTAACCAGGATGGAGAATCCTTATTCTTCTGTCCTCTCAGCCCCTCAGGCGCCTCGTCTTGTCCTCCTCCACTCAGTGTACCTCCCCTTACATGGCTATTTGCTTCTCCAACCCTTTCTTTCTCAGTATTTCCAGCCCCCCAGGATTACTGATAATAATCAAGTGTTGAGGAAAGTAGTTCACACTAGATGGTGAACAACTGACAGCTGTGACTCCCATGAGTATGTGCACTTTTAAAAGAAGTGGGTTCCCTTGGGGCGCCTGGGTGGCGCAGTCGGTTAAGCGTCCGACTTCAGCCAGGTCACGATCTCGCGGTCCGTGAGTTCGAGCCCCGCGTCAGGCTCTGGGCCGATGGCTCGGAGCCTGGAGCCTGTTTCCAATTCTGTGTCTCCCTCTCTCTCTGCCCCTCCCCCGTTCATGCTCTGTCTCTCTCTGTCCCAAAAATAAATAAAAAACGTTGAAAAAAAAATTTTTTTAAAAAAAAAATAAAAAAAAAAAAAATAAAAGAAGTGGGTTCCCGACTCAGCTGTCATCATTGGTGGCATCTGATCAGTCTGAAGAATGTAAAGGGAACACTTGAAGCAGAGTAGGCCTTCCCAGTCTCCCTGAATTTGCCTTTTCTATTCAGCTAAATTTACTATCCAGGAAAAGAGCTACTCGTAGCATGGGTAAAAGTTTACTACTAAAGTCAGATGATTGAGCAAAGACACCTGCATGTTTACCTGTGTGTATGTGCTTTCTGTCTCCTGTGGATGGTGGGATGTCCCAGGACATTTTGGGTGGGAGGGGAAAGAAAAAAAGGGGAGAGGGTCAGAGGGTACTTTCAGAAGTCAAGAGCAGAGGCTGAGGCCAACACCGTAGGTGGCAGGATCAGAAGTGCCCACATCTCTCAGACCCCTGTGGTGACACTGGTGCCGATGTCTCTGCACAAATACACTCCCCTCAGACTCAGGAGCTGCCACGGGGAGGGAGGGTCCAGAGACCATGGGGTAGAGGCCAGACCAAGTTTATTTATCAGATGAGCACCACAGACTTGAACAGAAGCCAGAATTCCAGGCAAGACATTCTGAGCCCACCGGCACACCCTTGGGAAGTACCACGGAGGGGCGTGGGGAGACCCAGCAGGGAAGCCATGAGCTGGGACCCCAAGGGAGCAGTCCCCAACCCCCAGACTCAGGGTACGTGGGAAAGCCACCTGGGGGAAAGCAAGGAACCCAGAGACAGAAAGAGAGATGGAAACACGAGACCAGTAAAGAGAAACGGGCCAAAGAGAATGAAGAGAGAAGCTAAATGAGAGGAAAAGACAAAGAGAGGCAGACAAAAAGAGACAGAGGGGCCAAGATCCCCGATTGAAGATGAGGCTCTGAGGCAGGACTGGAGGCACCTGGCTTTTCAGAACAGCCAGGGGCGAGTCAGTGTCACCGTTGACAGCTAGCTGAGGTGCAAATGAAAAGAAGCAGCGTGTGAGCCTGTGGGGGGCTTTCTGCTCTGGGAGCTGGGCTCTAACATCCCCTGGCCTGTCTCTTTTGCAGGCTGGGCAGCTGCGGGATAATTTGCCTGTGGCTGGAGGTGTCAGGCTCTGATGATGAGTGTGAAGTCTGCAGGTGACCTGCCCTTGGGGACACATCCTGTGTGACTAATCACTGGGCAGAGGTGGGAATGGAGTTCCAGCTACTGGGGCCTCTTCCCACCAGAATCAAATCCCCATGTGTGTATGGTTTGGGGGGGTCCTGTCCCCATTTGTGCCTGGAGAGGGAAGGCTTTTGCATGAGAAGGACCCTGAAGGCTAGCAGTAAGCTAGGGGACAGAGCCAGTAGGGACAGGCTGTCATCATGGAGGGGTGGGGGACACTGGGGAATGATGGTGTGTGGGGTGCATGGTTCATTTTCTCTCTTGCACACCACAAACCCAACAAATACTTTACATGTAAGTTAAGAATACAGACTCTGGAGCCAGACTGTCTGGGCTTGAATCCCGGCTCTGCCTCTTACTGGCTGGGTGACTCTAAGCTTGTTGCCTAACCTCTCTGTGCCTCATGTCTTCCTCCATAGGCCGGGAATAACAAATAATAATTATATCTAGCTCATAGGCTGTCGTGAGGATTTAATGAGTGAATATGCATAAAGTGTTCATATCAGTTCCTGCCGGCACATGATAAATGCCGTGTGTGTTAGTTATCATCATCCTTGCTACTGTTGGTCATTCATCCCTTATAAGTGGTGGGCCCTGGGCTGGGGGCTCTGTCAGAGCAGTGACCAGGACAAAGAGGTGCATGCTGCCATGGGTTTGGCCTGCCACGTAGGAACTAGAACAGGGCGCCATGCTAAAGAGTGACTGGGAAGGAGGAGGCTTCAGTGGCCAGGGTGGTCAGGGAGGGCTGCCCAGTTTGTCCAAGGGGAAGCCAAATGGTGAGAAGGAGGGAGCCATACGGAGTCCTGGGGAAGTGCATTCCAGGCAGAGGAAGCAATAAGGCAGGCGAGAGACAATAAGGCAGGAATGAAGTATCAGGGGACAGAAAGGAGGCCCGCATGACCAGCGTGCCATGAGGAAGGGAGGAGACACAGCCAGGAATGGAGGCAGGGAGCCAGCGACAAGGACTTCATGGGCATGGCCAGGATGTAAGGTGGACTCTACATGAGTTAGAGGGGGTTAAGTAGGAGAGACGTAGGATCTGACTGACATTTTCCAGGAGAGCTGGCTGCTGGGAGGGCACTGTATTATGAATGTGGGGAAGGCAGGGGGTAGTGAAACCAAGTGTTGAGCCTCTTAATAACCAGAGAGGTAGGATTTTTACGGTAAGGGAGCTGAGCTCTGGTAGCTGCTGCAGGACGAAAGGAGTACAGGACCCACAGTAGCTAGCATTCACGGAGTGCTTACGTCTCCCATGGCTTGCACTTTCACTGTCACCACCTACAGAACAGGTTCCATTGAGAACCCAGAGTCATCCAGCCGGTCCTGGTGTCCGGGTCTGGCTGGCTCCAAAGTCCTTGCCCCTACCCACTGAAGCTGGCCGTCTGCTGGTGCCGAGAGAGGGGAGAAAACCCTGGGGGTCCGGGGTCTGCACACAGAGCTCTTCCCTGCTCTAATCTCAGCACACCTACCCACGTCACAGATGGAAACAACCCACTGGGATGGGAGGAGGGCCATTCAATGTCAGAGGTGGTGCAAGGGGCAAAAAACCCTTTATGTTGCATTTGAGATCATTTACCTAAGTCTGAAAAGATACCTACTTACCCGACCAAATTTTGGTCCTACCCAAAGCGCACTCTGGTTTGATGAGATTCTATAACCTATCCTCAGACCTCAGAATCTGTCTCTTGCAGAAGGCAAAGGCTACAGATTCAAAGCACAGGTTTCTTTTCTTTTCTTTTTTTTTTTTCATTTCACTTAACATTAACTTCGCAGCTGCATCAGAAAACCAATCAGGGTGGGCCTGTTCAGACACGTTCCCTGCATCATTTCTACCACCCTCTTCCTGGAAATGAGCTTCTCCTGATGTCTTTCCATGAAGCCCGCCAGGACCCCCAGGGAACTTAACCTTTGTTCATCTCACTACTGATTAGGGCCTATCCTCTGTGAAGTTACGAGTGAATGTGGAGATTTTTGTGTGGTAGAGTGGTAAATTATGACTGCCCGGCAGCAAAGATCACAAAGGTGAGTTACTGCCCTGCAGGACATTAGCCAGCATCATATCTGACTTTGTAATTTTACTTCAACGTTCTCTTTCATTGCTTATAAGGGACTCAAACCCTCCTTGAGACAACTTTACCATCCTGCGGTTTTCTCATTAACAGCTTAAATAAACCTTTGGTCCCGCAACCACTTTCTATTTGCGTGAGAGTCACGTATCTAACTTTTTCCAGTGACACTTTGGCAGTAGTTTATCTTCATCTTGCAGATGAGGCCACTGGGGCTACGAGAAGCCAGTGAACTAGCTGAAGTGCACAGAGCCAGCAGGTGTACGGGCAAGATTTGGACGCCCCTCGGCCCAATGCCAGAGCTCACAGTGCAACCGCCCCTGAAGGTCTCACATGTCATCTGAGTTGACACAGGGCCTCAGAATGGCCTGACCAAACTCCTCTATGTTACAGGAGCGGACCCTGAGACCAAGGGGAACTTGAAGCCTTGCACACTATCGCACGCTGGTAAAGGACAAAGGGCAACTGCAGCTGAAAAGCTGTTTCTCTTTTAACTACCGCCTCGTCTTCTTACATGTAGCTCAGGTCTTTGCTCAATCAAGGCCACTCACAAGGACCAAAAAAGAATGCCTGCCATACAACAGAATCTCACCTGCTCACTGGAGAGGTGAGGCATCTCCAGCAGAGAGCCACTCCTTAGAGTGTCAAACAGGTCTCTGATGCTCTGACCCAGAGTCCGTGGAGGCCCTAGAGGACCAAAGAGGGGCTGCCCAAAGTCTGTGCATCTCCTGGAGTTGTGTGCAAATTTTGCCTTATGTGCACAGTGCATCAGATTCTCAAAGGGATAAAACTCCAAAAAGATTACATGTCCTGCCTTGTCTGCAGAAGGGCCCTTGTTAGAAGCAAATGAGCTGCCTGAGAAGGAAAACACATTAACCTCCTGAGCACTTGCATAGGTCAGCCTGCCCAGATGGGCCCATTTGTGACTATGAGAACAAAGCAATCCAAAAGTTATATTTAAAAAGTGGGTCATTTCATTGGTCAAGTACCTGAAAGGCTCAGGATCTATTAACTGCATGTGAGAGGCTCAGGCCTAGAGATACATATACCCACACGGATGCCACTTCCAGTGACATAAAAGCAGCCAAGGGCCAGAGGGTCTCACCCAGAAAAAGGAGATGTCAGCTCCCTGGGGTAGGGATTCTTGTCTGCTTTGCTGGCCAATTACCCCAGGACCTAGAGGACAGCCTGGTACATCGTAGATGCTCCATAAATATATGCTGACTGAAAGAGAATTGTCCAGGAGGGAAGAGACATGTTACTGACTGATGATAAGAGCCATGCCAAGGGCAAGACCCAAAAATAAGAATAAGATTAATAGCAACTAACACTTATCCAGCCTGTCCTGTGTGCCAGGCTCTGTGCTAATATGCCCTGACCGCATTCCCTCATTCACTCCTCACAGCAACTCCCCTAGGTCAATGTACTATTGTGAGCTCCATTTCATACACGCAGAAAGTGAGGTTCAAAGAGGCTCAGTGTCCCGCCCAAGGTCATATAGCTGAGGAGCCCAATCCACAACCTGGACCAGGTCTGTCATAGTCCAATCTTAACCACACAACACTGCCTCCCCGGATGCATGGGAGGAGTGGCAGAGGAGAGAACCACAGCAGAGAGAGGGTGGGGTGAGGCGAGGAGAGGGCACTGTAGCAGTCAGAAGACAGGACCTGCATTGCAAAGCTCTGCTGGGACAGCATTTATGAGACGCTGGGAAGGTCATGGGAAGGAAAAGGGGAGAAGCGGCTGGATGTGGCAGAGGCTGCCCGTTGTCCCTAGCCAAAATTCATTCTCCCCTTTGCCTTCTACTGGAACTGTGATTTTATTTGGCCAGCCATGTGCCCCGATAAACGAGTACATTTTCCACTTCCCTTGTGTGTAGGCATGGCCAAGAAGAGGTAAACAGAAGTTGTAAGTGAAAAAGCTTCTAGAAAATCTGTAGAGCAGGCTGACTCAGTTGCTGGAGGTTCCCCTGTATCCTTTGTTCCCCTCTTTCCCCCTTTTTCCTACCTAGGGCCCACCAGAAATAACTGGAGCTCCATCAGCCATCTCAAGCCATGAGGTGACCTTAAGGACAGAAGACAAAGCCTAAGAATGTTGGAGCAAAAGATAGAGGGACCTTGGGACCTTGACTCCTAGCTGGTTCTGGAGCTGCCGTCTTTTGATGTGAGAGGAAAACTCCTATACTTTGTTTAAGCCACCTTTTATTTTATTTTTTTTTAATTTTTTTTTATCGTTTTATTTATTTTTGAGACAGAGAGAGACAGAGCAAGAGCAGGGGAGGGTCAGAGAGAGAGGGAGGGAGACACAGAATCCGAAACAGGCTCCAGGCTCTGAGCTGTCAGCCCAGAGCCCGATGTGGGGCTCAAACTCACGGACCGCGAGATCATGACCTGAGCTGAAGTCAGACGCCCAACTGACTGAGCCACCCAGGTCCCCCTAAGCCACCTTTTAAATATTTACATTTTTTTTTTTTAGTTTTCTGTTCTGTAGAGTCAAACCCAATCCCCCCAACTGGCACAGAAATCAATCCCCTGTGGGGAGAAGACCAGCAGAGCCCAGGACTATATCTCCAGAAACATTGGACAGAGGATCTGCAGGCTTGACCACAGCAGACAAGCAGAGTCCTGAGGTAAGCAGGGCGGCAGGGGGGATAGGCTTCCTTCACACCGCAGACTCTCTTAAGGCAGGTAACAAGAGAGGGTGGGAGGACACAGTGGCGTGAAAATGAGAGTGAATGCCAGAGAAGCTGATGACTGCAAAGAGAGGATTTTCAGAAGCTCTGAAAGTATGTTAATCTGTGGGAAAATTGTAGGCAGCAAGTTCCAGGGCTAGTTCTGGAGCCAGAACCCCCAGGACCACTGCCAGGCCATAGGGGACCTTTGTGGGAACTGGAGAAAGGTGCCCCTTCTTCAAAACACTTTCATTTACTTGGAAACTGTCATAATAAATATACAAATCTACATCTGTGATATGAATGGCGTCCCTTAGAAATGGCGCCCTTGGACAGTGCACAGCCTGCACAACCATGAAGAGTGACTTTGCAGATCTGTCTGGTCCCACCACACCTGCACCAACTTCATAGCTCCAAAAAGTGGCTGAATGCTATGCCCCTAAGGATGTCTCAGCATTATTAAGTGATGATTACACAAGGCCATGTGGACCCTGGTTAAAAAGGCAGGAGATATTTCCACCCTAAAAAAAAAAAAAGATGCAATGTCAGATTCGAGCACCTGGTTAAATGTCACTCATAAGGAAAATGCAGCTATGTGAAGCAGGTCACAGCTACACTAAGATGAGAAGTGACTGTAGCTCCTGTCCATGAGTTTGATAAAGACCAAGCACGGCACCTAAGTAGAAATCCCAGCCTAGTAAGAATCTGTGGACTGCAACAATCAATGACCAAATAAAAGGAGACAGGGGTGCCTCTGAACTTTATCATAATTAATTCAAGCTTCTTTACATAATTTTATTGGTCTATTTTTTCCCTTGGAGGGAAGGAAGCACTTTTACAATTTATGGAATTATTTTAGATACAAAAAGCAGGGGCGCGTGGGTGGCTCAGTCAGTTGAGCATCTGACTTCAGCTCAGGTCGTGATCTCGTGGTTCACTACTTTGAGCCCCACATTGGGCTCAGTGCTGACAGCTCGGAGCCTGCTCCGGATTCTGTGTCTCCCTGTCTCTCTGCCCCTCCCCTGCTCATGCTCTGTCTCTCTCTCTCTCAAAAAAAATAAAACATTAAAAAAAATTTTTTAAATAAATAAAAGCAATGATAGATCTCAATAAATAAATTATTGCAACCTTAATTCTCTGCCCCTACCCCAACTACCAAAAAAGCCCCCCAAACTAAAAACCAAACTAAACCAAAACAAAACCCACAAAAAACAAAGTAAACTGCATCTACGCTTTCCAGCCAGGGCCCAGCTGCTGACCTCACCACACCTTAATGCTATTCTTGCAGACCAACCACATTTTCTAGGGAAGGTCCCTCTGCTGGGGGCTCTCCAGGCCCTGCACATCCCTGCTGCCCTTCGCACTTTCCCATACTGACTCTGTGGCAAGAGAGAAGTGAGCATGTCTCAGATGAAGGAAGGGGTGGGGCGGAATCAAGTGCCAGAGAGATTGCTAATGAGAAGAGCTGGAGTTCACCTATCAATGCCAAACGGTTCCCGAAACTGTTCCCTGGGGCAGAGACAAGCCATCCCACTGTGGCAGGAAGAGAAATGACAACCACACTTGTTGAGCTTCCATTTGTGCCAGGCACCGTAATGGACATGAAGGTTGCATGAAGCTGATGGTGAAAAATGCTCTGGACCCTGATTCAGAGGCTTTCTTTCTTGTACTGTGTGACCCTGGGCAAGACCCCCTGACCCTCTGGGTCTCAGTGTCCCCACCTACAAAATAAGGGCCCCAACTGTGTCTAAGGCAGTGCTTCTCAAGCTGCAGGGTGCACAGAAATCCTCTGGGGTCTCATTCACACCTCGGGGGAGGGCCTGAAAGTCTGCACTTCTGACTAGACTGGCCCTGGGCCTCATTCTCAGCAGCCAAGCAGAGAAAGCAAGCCTCACTGAGCGAGCCTGGCAGCTGGCCTCTCTCCTGCCTCTACAATTTCAGCCCAGCAGACCAAACAGCCAGCTGTAGGCAGAGCCCAGGGACCTCAGCCAGCTGCCTTCTTCTTTTCCCTTTCCAAACAAAATTTGAGATGTCACTTTTTTTTTTTTTAAATCACAGAACAGCTGAGAAAAGAAAACAAATATTTCCTCCACATCCGTCTCTGCTTCCCACCCCCACCTACCACTGGGCCAAGAAACTAGCCTTCTTGGTGTCATCCTGTCCTCTTCTCCCAGCTCCCACACCAGCACCCTTGTCTGACAGGGTCCCCCCCCCAACTCCGCAGGCACCCCCCCACCTCCACTCTCTGAACTCACCTCTGGCAGAGGCTTGCCAGGCTTATTTTAACAGCTCTGATTGAAGCTGGGATCCCGCTGACATTTACACTCCCTCATCATTATCAGCTCGAAGCTTCCAGCAGCCAAGCTAAAAAGGCTTCGCAGAGCGGGAGGGGCCAGGGATGAAATGTCAGCAGCTCACGCTCCTGCCTCTCCCAGAGCCGCCCCACCGCCTTACCTGGCACAGCCCACCTGCCCCCCTTCAGCCCAGGCCCGGGCGGCCGGCGGGTTCTTGTTCTAGTGACCGCATTGTCTCTCTCGACAATCAGGACACGTGGTGCGATTTGGAAAAGCATAGATGTGAAAAGACTCATAGAGGCAGAAAAATTAAATCCCATTTAGCGGTGTAATCAGAGCCACCAGCGAGCCCCTCCTGGGCAGCTTTCTCCCCATTTAGACATCAGACAAATGTTCACTGCCCAACCGTCGCTCTGCTGAACCTACGGCTTTCTGGCTCCTCTCTTGACTTCTGGAATATCCGAAGCTCTGTTTTCTCTCTAGAAGGGGGTAATCGTCCCCGCCCATCGGGTTACTGGGCCATGAAATGGGAAGAGGCAGGTACCTGTAGTCAGGCTCAGCCAGCGCCACACTCTCACGGCCGCCCTCTCCCTCGGGGGCCTCCCTCATCCTACACCTCAGACATCAGTTGCTACAACCACATCTGATCCTTTAAGCTGCTGAACTGTTGAGCCTCAGAAAGAAGAGACATGAGAGCAAGGAGCGCCTCCACGCTTCACGGTCTCTGAAGAAATTCATGGCTGTGTTTTATGTCTGCTCAGCAAGGGCAGGGTTCACAGGAATGCGTCTGACTCACCACTAAATAATTTACTCCTGGGTCAGAGAGGCAATAATTTTTACAGAGAAAGCATTTCCAACTGAATGCACTAAAATGATGTCAGTTCATTGCGGGGGGTGGGGGGGTTAGAGGTGAGAATTAGGATCTGAGCGATTCTTCTGTTGGAAGGAGAGACGAGCTGTTCAAAGCACAGGAAGGACAGACACCATTTATGATGGGAGATGACGAAATGCCTATGCGATGAGATGGGGTCAGGTGAACCGTGCAGGCATTGTGATGTAGCATTAGGCCACCGGTGACCTTCTGGCCACACCTCAGGAGGGTCATCTGCTTCTGGACCACAGCTGGCCATGGGGAGCTGACACCATGGAGGGCAAAATATAAAGATACTAATACAAAAGCAAACGGCCTAAGATGTAGGATAGTGGTTGTCTTAAAAACAAACAGGGGCTCCTGGGTGGCTCAGTCCATTGAGCGTCCAACTTCAGCTCAGGTCATGATCTCACGGTTCACGGGTTCAAGCCCCACATTGAGCTCTGTGCTGACAGCTCAGAGCCTGGAGCCTGCTTTGGATTCTGTGTGTGTTTGTGTGTGTGTGTGTGTGTGTGTGTGTCTGTCTGTCTGTCTCTCTCTCTCTGCCCCTTCCCCACTTGCACTCTGTTTCTTCTCTCTCTTTCAAAAATAAATAAACATAAATAAATAAATAAATACATACATACATACATACATACATACAAACAAACAACAACAAAACCTGTCCATCTCAAGGAGTCCCTCCAGGAAGTCTTCCCTGATTTACCCCATCTGATCATTCAGATTATAAAGATTACTGTTTTACAGCACTTGGCTATATGGTCTGGTCTGTAATCCACTGCACCTCAGGAGAACATTAAATTCCTCATTGTCTCCAGCATTCGAGGCAGGCCTTCCCCAGCCATACACTGTCCATGGGCAGCCGTGGGCCTCGTCCTTCTCTGCCACGCCCGGTGAAGACAGGTGCCACGCTGTGTCTGGCTTGTTCAAAACTGCCCTCCACTACCACACACATATCTATAATCACCAGCGTAATAATTCTGTTAAATTACCGTTCTGACATCACCCTTTCAAGCAAATCAGGAAGCCCAGTTTATAGTTCAATCTGCAACATTCTGATCACATTGCCAGCTAGCAAATGTCTGGCAAAAGCAATCGCCTTGGACTATCACAGCTGGAACAAATAACTATGTTCCTAGAGTGCCTTCCACATAAAACATAAAGTGGCTGGGTTGTGTAAGGGGTACAAGTGGCATGCAGGCACAGGCCAGGTCCTCATGGAGCTCACCGAAAAAACAGCGGTGATCCTGAGAGCTGAGAGTCCTGGAACTCTCACTGTGCACTATACAGTACCACATTTCATCCCCACGAAAGCCCTGCCGTTCAGTGCTATTCCTATCCCCGGTTCAGAGCTGGAGAATGAGGCTTAGGGAGGTGGTCGCTCCGAGGAAGCCACACTGCTCGGAAGCACAGGCTGGGTTTCCAACTCGGGTATTCCTACTCCAGAACCTAAGTATTAACTGTGACACCAATTCTACCTCCTCAGACCCTGACTGAGACAAGACTCTGTGTGACAAAGAACCCAGAGAGAGAGAGACAGAGAGAAAGAGAGCGGGAGCCCTGACAGGGAGAGAGATAGGAGAGAGAGAGAGAAAGAGACAGGACCCTGAGTGAGAGAGAGACAGAACCCTGGCAGAGAGAGAGAGAGAGAGAGAGAGAGAGAGAGAGAGAGAGAGAGAGAACACCCTGACAGGGAGAGACAGGACCCTGAATGAATAGGATAAGCATGTAACAGTCACCCAGCACCCACAGACAGGGCTACACAGAGGAACGGACTATGGAGGGAAGTCATATGGAAGAAAGCCCCTGGGTGGGAGAGGCCTGGGAGGGTATGTGGAAGTGAGGTGAGTGTCCCAGGAGAAAGCAAGGATTGGGAAAGGCAGACGGTGAACCATACTCCTAGTGCTGGGACAGAGCTGAAAGCCAGTCTGCTGGAGCATATCGGAAGACGCAAGCCTGGAAGGGGCCTGGTGCCAGGGGGCCCTTGAGAGCCAGCAAGAGGAAGGTGGACCCGAGCCAGCGCAATGAGGACCTCTGTATTTTCGAAGACAAGAGTGAATAGACCAGAGTGATGTCCAAGAAGGTGATGCCTGGCACCCTGAAAGGGTGGCTGGGGTTGGGAGGGCCGGGGAGGGCGTGGGGCCACTTGGGAAGCCACACTAATCCTTCCAGCACTACCAATGGGGCTCCCGACCTGGAGGACCTGGCTTCCCCCATATGTGAAACTGTCTAGGGCAGCAGATCAATGTGGCTATAAGCACGAGCTCTGGAGCTGAGTGGCCCTGGGAAAGACACCTAGCCCCTTGGGTCCCAACTTTCCTGAGCAGTAAAACAGGGGCTGCTCACGTGGGGCTGCTGAAGGACTGACACCGGAGGGAGGGCCAGGAGGGCAGGGGGCAGGAGGGCGTCAGATCTCTCAGCCACACACGGGCCTCCTAGAGCAGCAGGTTCAACAACAGCAGGACGGGGTCAATGCCACCTAGAGTTTCCAGAAGCAAAAATGGCACAAAGGTGGTGACACTCTCCAGGGGCAGAGGTCACACATGTTACTGGATCTGCGGCGCATCTGGTCAGGTGTCTGTCTGTTTGCACCCCGCTACTGCTGGCTCATCCCCTTTCCACCTGTGCCCCTGGCCAGGCCCTGGCCCTTGGTCAGCACACATACACACACAGGCGCTAGGCATTCGGGGAGGGGGCACTTCCAGAATTTTCTTCCGCTTTTCCTTTTTAAGCAAATCTGGTTTGACGGTCCTTGTGTAGCTGCCCTGACCCAGAGGGGGAAAAGGCAATCCTGGAAGGAGAAGGAAACCCTGGCAACCTCTTGCCTAGGGGAAGCAGTAGACCCCAGGCAGTGGCCCTGCAGCGGCTGGTTGCCATGAAATGGAATTTATACATGAAAATCAGGAGAGAAGCGGCCCAGGGCACCCCAAGTGTGGCTCTGACAGAGCTGACAGCTAATTAGAAAGCTGCATTCGAGCTTCACGTTGAAAAGCCATTTAATAATTAAATGTCTTATCTGTATTTAAATCCCTCTGACAATATATACTTAGAGTGTGGCCAGAGAACAAATGTTCTCACTTCTATCACCCTACAAGACACAATATTTGAATCCAAGCATCTCCCCCAGTGACAGTAAGTGACATTATGTCACACGACTTGTACCGAGAGCCTTCCAGCATCAGGGGGCTCTTCGACCCGGTTCTTGGATCAATGTGGCACAGAGAGACTCAGACTCAGAAACAGGCTTGACATGAATACATCGCTTCACAAGTCACAGAGCTGGGAGGCAGGGAATGGGTGAGGGGGCCTGCAGCCTGGTGGGGTATGAGGAGGGGCAGAGGGATCAGCTGGCCTGAGTGTGGCCAAAAGAATGCATCATCTGTAGAGTAAGAATAAAATTCTTAAAATGATAATAAAATCCTTGTTTTAATAATAATAATAATGAAAGTTGGTCTGATTTCCATTAACTCCATGCACAAGTAGTCCTAAAGAATATTGATAAAGTACTGCTCCCCACTTAGAAGGAGGCTCCCACGGCCACCCCCTTGGCACACCACCACCTCAGCCTTACTTAGTAAGCATGAGCACAAATGGTCTGGAAGCCCCAGGGAGCGGGGAAGGCTGCAGAGGGGGAGGGGGAAGAGGCCACAGAGGAGAAACTGTTTTAGAGTGGGGGGTGCTCTGTGTGGTACAGGGATGGACAGACATAGGCTGGGTTGGGCCCCATGAGTATGCTCCGCCCACCCTGCGGAAGCAAGAAACAACGAGGGAAGAGACCTCTGTGTGGCCCATCGAAGCTGCACCCCATCCTGCTGGCGGCAGGGGCCATAATGTCACCGGCATCCCCAGGTGGGCTGCGAGGGCCATGCAGAGCTGTGGGAGGAGGGTAAACACCAAAGGGACACATGGAAGCCTCTGCAAGGAGACCAGATTCACATGGGAGGGGGTCAGGGATGGTCCCGGCTGGGACATAGATGGAACACCTGGAGAAGATAACAGGGAGGGAGGCTTAGATCCTCTCACTGTTTGGTTGGAGCTCTCCTGGGACAACACAAAACACTGCCTCCCCTCGGCCCCAGGATAGGTCTCAGAAAGCACAAGGCTGCATTTCTGTCTCCCCTTCTGGAACCTTCTCCTGCCATCCAAAGGAGCCAATGAACCCCCAGCAGAGAGTGCACATTCAAAGGAATAAGACCTGGAAGGGAATTTAATCATGACCTAGTTCAGCTCTCTCTTCTAACCAACGTAAAAAACCCAGAGAGGTCAAGAGACTTCGCCAATGTCACCCAGCTGGTTAGCTGGTGCTCTTTCCATGGCCCTGCCTGCCATGCTTCTGAGAAGCATTATGGTATCATAGGGGCTTTGCAGTCAGTGAGTTAAGGTCCAGATCTGCTCTCCTCTTAGAGCTGTGTGATGTGAGATACACCACCAGTGCTTCCTGGCCTTGGGTAGCAGCCTGGACTGGTGGCTGGACTGCCTTTGAGCAGCTGAGCAGTGCCCCAGTCCCAGACGGCACAGTCCTGGCTTTGGGGGTGGGATACGACTTTGCATATCTGGGATGCTTGAGTCACAGCCAATAAGACCAAGTACCTCTCTTCAACACACGCTGTGTCATAACCATTGAAACTGGCCTGGACTATCATTAAATTCGGGAACGTCAAGGGTCTTGGAAAACACTAACTACCTGACACAGCCGTCATCCCGCCCTCAAGGTGCTCTCCATCCTATTGGGTTCAACTGTTGATTTACCAGGGATTCAACTGCTACCTTTCAAAATGTAGTCCGCGGACCAGGAGGGTCCAATCACCCGGGACCTAGTTGGAAAGGCCCCTCCTGGACCTGCTGGATCCAGATCTGCATTGACACAAGACCCCCAGGTGACTCAGATGTACCTTCAAGCTCGGGGGGCACTGGTTTAGGGCGGTGTGGGGACATTCCAAGGTGATGGCCCTGAAGACAGGCCAGCATCCCGCCCAGCATCAGAGACCATCACAGAACACGTGTGACGTGGTGCCACTGTCCCTCTGCTCTCGGACGGATGGGAGAGGCTCAGCTCGGTAAGAGCTCAGGTGGAAAGCTTCTGAGTTTCTGAGGACGGCAAACATAGCGTGCTCCCCCTTGTTGTCATGATGCAGCCGGCCGCCAAGTTAGGAAACTTCCTTTACACAGTGTCTGGGGAACACAGGTCCCGGGCTCCCAGACCGGCTCTGCATCCCCGCTCTTTGTTCCCCAGCGCTGGGACAGCTGCATGTCAGCTCAGGTCTCCAGGACTTGTTTCCACATCTCCATCGTGACATATGGATACAAGAAGATCCTAGATGTAAAAAGCCGGCCCTGGCCTGGTCCCTGATGGGTGCCCAAGTAGTAACAGCTCTGATTGTGATGTGGGGGTGGCGAGACTGACTGCTTCTCCAAGTATCCTAAGGGGGCAGACGTGGGCCAGCGAGCCATGGGTACAAGTCCTAGGACAGCAGTTTGGGCTTAGTGTGTGGGAAAACCACGAGCAGCGAGCGAGCTCTCAACAACAAATGCCCAGCAGGGGCTGGTGCAAGCGTGGCACACGCCGCCGGAGCTCAGGAGAGGGACCGTGGCACTACGGGAGCTGAGAGAAGACGGAGAGCGACACCCTTTCGTCTCCCCATTCCTGTTGCTCTAAGGTAGGGCACAGCCTCCCCCAAGATGCAAACGGGCGTCTCCCACTTCCTCTCTCCCAGCAGTGGCACAGACAGAGCTGCGCTGGAGCTGGTGCCACAACCTGCGGCAAGCCGGGCGCTCTTTCACCAACACGCCTGGCAAGCAACTCTCATCACGTAGCCAAGAACGAAGGCACCACCGGCCGCCTTAGTACCCACTCCCCAGGCCCCTCGGTAATGATTTTAACACGCTTCCGGTTCTCCCGGCAAACTGCTCAATTTTTACAACAGCCATACTCTTCTTTTTTTCTCCTCTAAGTGTTCATTTTAGTGCAACTGAACAGAACACAGTGGAAATTCCAAACCAAGTTTGACAGCGGTTTCTTCAGAGTGCAACACCCTGGATTAACGAACCCGCCGGGAACGAAGTTCCTTTTAACAAAGACACTGTTAAAAACAAAGCCGAAAAAAACCCTCACTCAGCCCCTAAGTGTTTATCATCCAGTCACAATGAACCAACAAGAGAGTGTGCATGGTGTGGGTTATGTGGATAGCTCAGACCATTCCCTGCTGCTGAAAGAAGGGAGAGAGCAAGACGTGAGTATCTATAAGAAAGAGTGTTCTAGGCAGAGGGAACAGCCAATGCAAATGTCCTGAGGCAAGAGTATGCATAGTGTTCCAGGAAAAGCCAGGATTGTCAGGAAGGCTGGATTAAGAAAGAGGGTGAGGGGTGGGAGGTTAAGGATTTGGGATATCAGACGGAAGCAGGAAGCCATCAGAGGGTTCTGAACAGACGAGCAACTTGATTCATAAGCTGATACACTTAAGTCACCAAGAACGGGGCCTGGCACAGTAAGTGTTCAATTAATACTAGCTCTTGTTGTACTTTACCCCCTAAATTTCCATGTACTCACCCCAATATGCAAATACACACACCCCTCAAAGCCCTTCAGTAACACCTCTCTACCTACTGAGGTGTCCCAAGTCCTTCCATCTGGGATTCAAGCCCCTCTATAAGAAGGCCCAATCCACACTTCCAGCCACCGGCCCAGAACATGCCCAGCTACAGATTTGCTCTCCCTAGACCTGCACACCTCCCCTCTTCTTTGCTTTCCCCTGTACAATTCCTTTCCTCCTGGGAGGAGGTACCTTCTTGGTATCCAAGGTCACATCCATCTCAAAGGCCACCTCCTCCATGAAGGCTTCCCTCGTGCATCAGCTGATAGAAGACACGTCTCCACCATTAGCCAAGCTGTGCCACTAATGGACCTTCTTATCCTTGGTGCTGGTTTCATCCCCCCACTGAAGCCCACCTCCAGCCCCTGCCACCACCCACGAGGAAGCTGCCCACCAAGCTCCTCCACGGGGCTTAGCCAAACACTGAATGTTGACTATCAGCTGAATAATGCAATAAATGCACAGCCTGTTTACCCCCACCCACTCGGCAAAGACCTGGCTGAGACTCAGCCAAGCAGTGAAGGGGGCAACCTACTCTCTCAGGCCCTCCCAAGGGGCCAGTTAATTATAAATAAAAAAGGCTGGAGGGGGTATTCCTCTTCCTTCAAATATAAAAACTCAACAGACAAAAATAAATCTAACAACTGCTCAGATCAAATCAGAACCGTTCTGACCACCAGTTAATCGCAAAGGCTTTGGCCCCTCTGTGAGCATAGATACAGGCATTTCACCAAAAAAACCAGCCATGATAAAGAGGAGGGGAGGTTCAAAACCCCTGCTGAACACCACACATGTGCACACACACATGCCATGCACCCACACGCCTAGCATAGCTGTGTGGCCACATTCAAGCTCTTGCATCTAGAGAAAGGACATCCCTCACACAACGAGGAAGCCCTGAAGCAGCCACGAGGCAAGAGCCTGATGAGAAGGAACTGAGGCCATCCTTGCAAAGTCAGTGGCGGGGAGCACTTCAGCTACATCATAGAAGCCTCCAATGACCATGGTGTAACGAGGACGGGAAACATAAGTCATCACCCGTCTTTATGGAAGACATGTTAAAGAGCTCTGAACTCCCACATGGTTTTCTGAAGCAGGCAGAAGGGATGCCAGATCAAACAGGGGTCAGAATCTTCTAGACGACTGCTTAACCAGATGCGGATAAATCACAGGACCACAGAGCAGCCTCCAGAGGGTCTGAATTAAGGAACTCAAGGTGAAAATGGGGCCGGGACTCATGAACCGTTGTTACCCGGGCCTCTTGTGGAGGCTCTGGCTTCTCTCTCTCAAGCTATTTCACCAGGTTAGCCCCCACCCAGGGCCAAGAACCCAACAGACAAAGCAACCAGCCAGAGAAGGAACCGATACCCAGAATCTGATCAAAAGGCCTCTGCCAAAGGACAATCAGTTGGATCTCCGGTCCCATAAATGGCACCTATAATGGACATCCAGTGGGTTTTGTCTGTTTTTATCTGCAGCATATGCTCACTCTACTTCCCAGTGATAACCCCAATTGTTTTCTTTAGGGATCTATCCCTCCCCAACTCTGCTCTCATGGTCAAGTAGATATGACTCCACTCCCAACTCCAGGCCCCATCACCTGGCCATGGTGGCTGGTTCAAGATGGCCACAGAACTCATCAAAGCCAATATGATGGTGTGAGACTTTGGGGACAGAGGCTAACATTCTTTCCTGTGGACTTGGAGCTAAACACTGGAGCTTCTGTAGCCCCCTTAGAGCATGAATGGAGAAAGTGCTGAGAAGAGAGCCAGCGTGGTAGAGATTAGAGGAGGGAGGGACAGAGACAAAGCGACTGGATGGATGGATAGATGAATGAATCATCACTTGATGAATGAAACACCCTGGTATCATCATTTTAGCCCTTGATCAGGCCTCATCTGATTTAAACTCAGGTCTGCCTGATTCCAGAGGGAAGACTGTTAATGGGTATTGAGTGTTTATTGCTGGACACAGTGCAAATGTTATTGAATTTAATCTTTACAATAACTCTGTGAGGCTTCCCCCCCTGCCTGTTTTATTCGTAGACAAGGAAACTAAGGCTAAAGAGGTTTTTTAACTGTCCCAGGTCAGCCGATTCACTAGAGGCAAAACCACAACCAAGGGTCACCTCCAAGGCTATGATGTTCACGCTGTGCCCTTCCGCCCCTGGGCAAACAGGCCAGAGCTCTGGAGAGCATCCTCAGAGGGCTGTGGACACAGGGGAGCTCACATTTTGATTACTGAGCCAGAGGAGGGCTTCCAGGGAAGCATCTTCGTGAGGGACTACTGGGCATAATGTCTCCTGGGAGACAGATGCCCTATCTGCTGGACGAGGCTCCAGAAGGATCTCTCAGGGACTGCCGAAACCTGCAAGAGAGCAGCTGGCAAACGCGTGTGCACACAGTCCTCCAGGTACAGAGTGGGCAGTCATCTAAGCTTTCTGAACGGCAGTGACTCTCAGCCGTCAGTCGTAATCCAAGAGGGAGCCCTCGGAGTCCTCCAGGGTGATTGCCAAGGATACGGGCCAAAGCCAGAAAAGTCACAAGGCGGTACAACACCATGGGGAAGGTGTCAGAAACAAAAGACAAAACGTGTTACTTTGGGGAGAAAGTACCCCCGCTGCTCCGGAGATGCGCCTACAGCACTACCAGCTCACGCGCCACCGACGGGAGGGAGGACGGAATGCCCCTGGCAATGCGTCGCAACAACAGCAACCGTGCTGTGAGATGTGGAGCAGTGGCATTATTTTAACTCCGTTCTTGGTTTGTGAAGACTCAGCCTCCGTTGTTAAAATGACACGGCAGTCTTTCCCCAGGGCAGGCAGGGCAGCCTGCCAAGGACGCCACCTCTGTTCCCTGGGTGTCCCTTGGCTCTGGGTACCTCACACCTAACTATACCACACAAGCCCCCAAAGGTCTGCTCATTGCCCTTGACGTTCAAGCCCATTTGGTCGTGGGCCGGTTCCCGTTCTCTAAGACAGAGCTCTTCGCTGCCTGAAGAGGAATAATCAGGACTGCAGGAAATCCTAAAGAAAACAGAGGGAAGAGCAAGGAAGCATACAAGCAACCTCCTCCAAGGTCTGGCTGGGAGAGCTGGCACCCCCACCCTGCTGGCAGCCCCCCCTCGAAGTCTGGAAGCCCCCGGCCCATCCCACGTGCTGCCATCCCAGCTAAGAGCGGCATGAGCTGCTGGAGGATGGGGAGCTCACTGGTAGGGCCTGCGCTCAGGATAAAGCAGGAGCCGTGCTGGGGCGGGGAGGCCCCAAACCACTGCAGAGGGGGCCTCGAGCACCCCACCCCCATTTCACCCACAGGGAAGAAGTGCAGACTTGCTAACAGGAGGGCAGAGCCAGAAGCCGCTGCTTGAAGAGAAATCAAAGGGTGAGACGTTCGTCTGGGGGAAACCAGGAACCCTAAACGGGGCATAGTTGGGCCTCGGTCTTTCCTGCCTCAGGCACTGCCCTCCTGCCCCATCTGCCCACGAGATGACTCCTTTGGGATATCCTCTGTGCCTGCCGTCCTCCTCCTCCTCTCTCCACCTAAGCCCTCTCCACAAACAGGGGCTGTGCCCTCCCCTGGGGCTACATCAGCACCTGGTAGGTCCCTGCATGAAGCACTTCTGGAAGGTAAGAAGCAGAAGCAGAGGAAACAGGAATAGGAGGGTAGGCTCCCTCTCCTCTGCTACCCGGGTTACACTGCTCCGCCACTTTTGTCATTTTTAACTAAGTCACTTGGCCTCCTTGTACCTCACCGTCATCATCTGTAAAATGGGGGAGAATGACACCGAGGAATCAATGAAATCATTCGTGGATTTCACTGATGTTTCCTTTTAATGCGCCGCAGAAGGAAAGCGAGAGATGACTGATCAGTGCCTGGCTCGTGCAATAAATGTGTTTTTGCATCTCTAACTTGTTCCTTTTCCTCCATGAGATGGAGAGCTCCTTGGGGGCGCAGGCTGGGTGTCACCCCCATCTGTGTCCCCAGCACACAGCCAATTCCACTTCCCAGGTAGCAACATGGAACAACACTCCACAGGGCCAACAGAGATGGTCAGAAATGGAGTGAGGGATACAGGTGACAACTAAGAGCCACATTCGGGACCCAGCGGTCCTATTTCCAGTGTGGGTCCAGGGTCAGGGTGCAGTGACATGAACAGGTTCCTTTACTTCCCTGAGCCTCAGCTTCCTCATCTTTAAACCCGAGTTAAAAATGACAACCTGAGGGCACCTGGGTGGCTCAGTCGGTTGTGTCTGACTTCGGCTCAGATCATGATCACGCAGTTTGCGGGTTTGAGCCCCGTGTCAGGCTCTGTGCTGACAGCTTAGAGCCTGGAGCCTGCTTCGGATTCTGTGTCTCCCTCTCCCTCTGCCCCCCTGGCCCCACTCACATTCTGTCTCTCTTGCTCTCAAAAATGAATAAATGTTAAAAAAAAATTTTTTTTTAATAACAACTTCACAGAGTCACTCTAAGGACTAAATGAGAGGATGTTTCTAAAGAACTTAGCACAGTACCTGGCCCATGGTAAGTCTCAATACATGTAATGGGTTCTGTCACTTTTAGTAATAATCACACTGGATTACTATCAATAATGGACAGTGGGTACCCTGAGTTTATCTGGAACCACGGCTACTTTCTCAAGAGGTATTAAAGGAAAAACGCAGAACAGAAGGACTGCCTCTGAGATGCTGGGGGAGGAGAACTGCCTTCCCACTCAGAGCCCAGATCAGAAGAAAGTTCTGGAAATATCCTGGCAGAGACCCTTTCCAGGGAGAAGCTGTGGGCCCCTGCCGCTCTCGGCATCTCTTCTCTGAACTGTGCCGTCTTCCCTCCTTGCACTGCTAGCCTGTCACACACAGAGAGGAAGGCGTGAAAGGTTGGAGTCTAGAAATTAACATTTCAAAGTCAGCGTTGGCTATGTGCTGCCTCCCGCTTCCTGAGTGGCATGCGAGGAGCCCCAGCACAGAGGAGGGCTGAGGGGCGGATCTGGCATGTGCGGTCCCCACAGCTTTTGCGCCTGATCAGTCATGTCTCATCTTCCTTCTGCAGCACATAAAAGAGAAACATCACCGACAAATCTACCCGAGGCAAGCTAAGCCAGCGCTCAAACGCAGCCCTGTCCTCTCCGCGAAGGAAGGGAGGGAGAAAACTTTGGCCTCCTCTCCTCCTGCAGACCTCCGTCAGACTGGACAGGCCGGAATTTGGGAGGATGAGAACAGGGCATTCAGCCCAGGCTGCTCAGCCATTCGGTCAGACGGCTACGGACCTCCCAGACTGGCCCAAATGAAGCACAGAGAAGCATCAATCACTTGTTCGTTGACCCACTGTCCATTCAAAAACCACTACAATCAGATCCCACCTGTAAAGTATTTGTTGGCTCATTCTCTGTCCCTCTGAGAATCACACCTGGGGAGACAGCACAGAGACAATTCTATGGCCCACAACCATGCAAAGGTTTGCTTCAGCCCCTCACTTAGTGCGTAGTCAAAACAGTCACAGTGACGGAGACTCTCCTGAGAGCCCTGAGCGTGACACGGGGGAAAGTGGACAAACTTTACAACCATTTTGTAAAACAATTTGCCAAGAGCCAGTAAAGCTGACAATGCTCAGGCCCGCGTCCTAGCAACCCTGCTCCCAGGGATTCACCCAAGAAACTCTCCCAAATGTGTACCAGGAAGCACATGTGCGGATGTTCTCGGCAGCACTGAGTGCAGCCCAAAAACCTGGAAACAAGTCAAACACACCCCATACATCCATCGTGGGAATTTGTACAGTGGTGAAAATGCGTGAGCCACAGCCACCAATGTTATCATGGGTGAATTTCAGAAACATAATGCTAAGTTAAAAAAAAAATTGTAGAAGAATGTACATCATTTGGTTCTTTTTATTAAAAGTTAAAGAGTAGGTAAAACTTAAAATAACGCTTACATATACACATACATGTAGTAATACTACAAAGAAAATCAAGAAAATTACAAACCCCAAAACCAGTGTGTGGTTCCCTGTGTTCCTGGGAGGCTGGGGTGGTCATGGACTGGACAGGAAGGGCAAGGGACCTTCCAACAGCACTGTAATGCTCTTTCACTTAAATCAGCTGGTGAACTCATGGATATTCATTTTATTATTATGCTCTGACATTAACATATACATCATGTATAATACATTATGAACATTCTTTTGTATTATGACAAATTCGCTTAAATGTCATGTTTAAACAGAGGGCTGCTGATAATGTTGGGAGGGGCATCTGAAGGCAAAAAGGCCCTGGAACTCTCAGGAATCGCTGAAGCCGAACCAGATGACCGCTAACATCCTGCCAGCTAAGCGTTCAGGTTATAAAAACCACAGACACGAATGAGCAATATAACAAAGCTGCTTTTACTGTGCCCAATGTGTCATCAGCACATGCTGGTCTCTTTACAGACATTATCCTAATTCCCATTGTGGAAGATGGGAGCCATTATTGCCGTGGAAAACATGGCTCTGAGAGGTGAAGTGACAAGGCCAGGGTCATCAAGCTGGTCTTGCCGCCGAGTGAGAAAGCAAACGCACGCCCCCCATCTGTCCGCGCCTGCAAAGACCGCGTCCTTCCACGATGCCAAGCAGCCTCTCAAATATTTATAGACATAAATGGTGAATGAACCAAAGCGCAATTCAATCCAACACATATTTATAAATATTTATAACCAAATGTTTTGCTTTGATAAGGCCTATTCTCTGAAGTGCCTGGCGTCAGACAAACGGGGCTTTTTCTGTGGGAGCAGGCTGCGGCTCACCTGGGAACGTTAACTCATTTCCATGAACACACACTTATGTCTGCACTCACATCCTACACAGATGGTCCTCTGCCCCGTTACTCATCGCCATCAATTTAACACACCATGAAAATAAGACTCGGGTGCTCAGGGACCGCAGGGTGCTTTGTTTGTGAGGGAATTCATGGCTCTCTGCTGCCTAAAATCTGCCAGAGGCTCCCCCACCGTTTTCGGAATGAAATCCAAACCCCTCAACAGAATGACACGTCCTGGCTGAACTCACATCTTCCCGCTCATGGCTCACACCTGCACCCTGAATGGAAGGAAGGCTGGGCTCCAGCGGCAGGTTCTTGAAAGCATCGTGCTCCCTCTCGCCACCTGCCCCTGCTCTGGCCATTCTGTCTCCCCTTCCTCTCTTCCCCCCTCTGCTGGCTTGGCCAGTGCCCACCGCACACACGCTCAGAGCCTCACAGTGGTGCCTCGTCCAGCAGGGGGCTTTGCTGAGCCTCATGGCTGGGCTGCCATGGCTCCTGCACAAACCGCCCCCTGGTACTCATCCCTCGGCACCAGCCCTGTCTTCTCGTCTATCCTTCCGCACAGACCCTGAGCTCCTCTTTCTGCATCCACAGCCCCTAGGCTGGGCCGATATGAATTCAGAGCTCACGATAGATAAATGCATGTTGTTGCCTGAGCCTCATGCCCCAGGGCCACATAAAACAACGGTGGGTCGGGACAGGTGGTCTGTGTTGATGTGCACGTGCCAGCCTGTGCTGAGCTTTGACAGCGTGATGTGACTTAATCCTCATAACTACACCACGGGGCAATACCATCCCCATTTCACCAATGAGGAAACCGAGCTTTAGAAAAGTCCAGTGTCAGGGCCCCCGGGTGGCTCAGTCAGTTAAGCTTCTGACTCTTCATTTCAGCTCACGTCATGACCTCGCGGTTCGTGAGTCTGAGCCCCGCATCGGGCTCTGCGTCGACAGCGCGGAGCCTGTTTGGGATTCTCTCTCCCTCCCTCTCTTTCTCTGACCCTCCCCTGCTCATGCTCCCTCTCTCTCTCAAAATAAACAAACGCTTAAAAAAAATAATAAAAAGAAAAAAAAAAAAGACAGAATGAAAAGTCCAGTGTCAGGAACAAAATCACGCAGCCAGCCACCCAGGCCTGTCAGACTCCAAAGCCCATGATCCGTGATCAACTTTTTGAAGAAACAGTTGAATGCCCTCGGAATCTAGAAATCAAAGGACGTGAGCCCTGAAAAGCATCTTGGGAAGCAATAATGATTTTCAGTGGTCATTGTTGTGTCTGCGAGAGTCTTTTAATTTTTGAGTCATGTATAAAGATGCACGAATGACAACACCTTAGATTTTGTACAGCACCTTGCAGTTCCCAAAGATTTTCTGTCTTAATCAGCTTCTCTGAAAATTTGCCTTTGAGCACTTTGAAGATGGGTTTTATGGGTTGTCCCAAGGGTGGCATGAGCTGGTACAAAGACCGGCCTATGGACACTTGAAGCTTCTCACCAGCCCCCCAAGCAAGGCAGAGGATGACAGTGAGGCAGTGGGGGGTGGACGGCCCCCAACAGCACTGAGCATCCTAGGTCCTCCGCGCCTGAGGCCACTCCCACCCCACCCGGGCCTTCAGGACACTAGGGACCTCCCCAGCAAGGCAGGAGATGGAGGTGAGTGGCCCAGAAGGTGCGCACCATCTGCCCAATTCTTGACCGCTTCACAGTATGACTGCCCGTGGCAGCAACATTATAAGCCGGGGACCAATGCGACAGGTAAGAAGAGCAATTCACCACAATCTTCAGAGCCAACAAGGGGGCAGCCATGGCCCCAGGTCCCCCACAGAATCAATGCGGTTGGACACAGGGTGCCTGAGGGCCGAGGCAGTGGTGGTGCATCCACCTCAGAAGCACCACTCTGGGGCCTGCCCAAGGGGGGGCCACCCAGCCTGAAGGGGGCCCAAGTGAGCCCAGAAGCCGAGAGAGCATCATTACTGCACAGTCCCAAATCTTCCAATAAGGACAGCAGAGGCCTTGGGAGTACTCCGCCCAGACACCTGGCATCATGTCTTAGCTCAGAAAGAGTCTCAGGGAGGCTCGCCTTCCCAGCCTCCTCCTCTGAGCCCTCGTTGGTTGTGGGATCTTATGAAAACCGCTGGCTACTCCAAGTCTCAGTTTTCTCGTCTATAAAGTGGGGATAATAACAATCCCGACCTCACGAGGCTTTTGAGAAGATTAAATAAGACACGGCATATAAACCCCATAGCACATAACAGGCCCCTAATAAATGGCATCTCCTGCCGTTCCAAGGTTCTCCTGTTATAGGCAAGATTCTTAGCTGTGTGCTGCCTCGGAACAAGGACCATGCCTACCTGGTCGCCCCCGAGCGCCTGGCCACAGACTGCATGCTCAGCAA
The DNA here is from genome assembly GCF_028018385.1 of Neofelis nebulosa. Taxonomy (NCBI): domain Eukaryota; kingdom Metazoa; phylum Chordata; class Mammalia; order Carnivora; family Felidae; genus Neofelis; species Neofelis nebulosa. Next base: position 60,894,892 of record NC_080794.1, read on the forward strand.
ACAGCAAGTGACTAAACCATCAAGCCGTCAGACATCATTCAGGCTGGGAGGGAATATTTGGATCACAGAGTGTGGGGGCTAGCCTAGCTCAGGAGCACCTTCCAGGCATAGGGGTTGCCCACCCAGGCTCTGTGTGAACACGCCCAGGTCAGAGCTCTGACTATTAATGGAGGCCCGGCATCTACGCTCAGGCCGCTCTTCCTCAGACTTGACTTAAGCCACCTGCCAGTGCCGATCCTACTTCTGGAGAGGGTAGAGTAAGCCATGCCCTCCTATGCCTGTGTCATTCCCTCAGACGCTCTCAGCAGCTCTGGGGACCACCCCCAAGCCTGCTAGTCATTGACTTCCATCTCTCCAGTTTTTTCACTGACCCCTCACAGGTCAATGCTGGGTACCTGTGGGTTTGGCAAACTTTCCAGGCGAGAGTATGGAGCCTGGCAACAAGTTCTAGGGAAGGAGCTTTCTGTGGCAGTCCTCAGCCACCCTGCTGGCTTCCCTGACCACCCAGTCCCAGGCCTGGAATGTCCCCTGAGTCTCTCCCATCCCTCTGGGATATAGGGGTCTTCTGTCACTGGTTGTCATGTCAATATCATGTCAACGTCATGTCAATGACTAAGGTCACTGATGAGGGGAGTAAGTAAGTAAGTAAGTAAGTAAGTAAGTAAATAAGTAAGTAAATAAGTAAGACCCATCACTGTGCACCCAGTGTGCTGGGTTCTTCTCCCCTAGAAATCCAATCCCCACCTATGAACCGCCCCGATCTCCCACAGAACTGTGGAAATAGTATTTCTCTGCCCTTCCTTCTAAGGAGCCAACGCTCAGAGAGGAAGCCTGTATCAGATTCCAAGTCTTCTGAAAACGAAGGAAACATATACTCCCCCCAGAAGCACCACGGGCAGTTAGGGAGAGCTGCCTTCCCATAAGGGTAGCGGGCTCTGTCCTTGTCAGTAGAGTGGGGGAGTCAGGGGTGAGAGGACCTAGCACAGGCTTTGGAGTCAAACCTGCATTCAAGTCTTGGTTGTGTCAACTTGCTTGCTGTGTGACCTCAGGCAAGTTGCCTGACCTCTCTGAGCTTTAATGTGAAAGAAGACTCAACCAAACGTACCTCACGGGGCTGTTGTAAGAAGGGTCCTTAGCTGTCCTGGATTAGGGCCGGGACTGAATAACGGTCTTCAACTGTGATGGTGATGATGAAGAACCAGAAGGAGGAGAAGGAGGAGAAATAATCTTTCAACACCACACCATACCACCCTCTCCCCCACTAGAGAAGACTGCTTCCTGAACTGTTGGAACCCACTGCAAACATTCCAGGTTTCTTCCTCCCTATGAGCTGTCCTGAGGCCCGGGGTCAGTTCCCCTTCCCCACCTTACAGAGGCTAGAAGAGTGGAGACCACTGACAAACAGGTGCCCACTGCCCACAGGCCCAGCCTGGCCTCTTGGACCCTCTCCCCAGTGTTGCTGACCAGGAGCCTGTCCTGGCTCCCTCACACATGGTGGCAATGAGGTTGTCTCCCTGGCTAGCTCATTTCCAGAGACAGTGGGGACAGGGGCTGGGCACCCTGCCCAATTAACGCTCTCAAGAATGCCAGTGGAGTGGCTGCAGGAGCAGTTGGACTCCCCAGGGAGAAGGGCCCAGGTGTTCCTGCCACTTCTCAAGTACGGGCTCAGGGAGGGTCCAGGAACTGCCAAGGAGACGAGGAGGCAGGGTACCTGCCAAGGACTTGCCACCAGGCCCAGGCCCAGGCGCCACCTCAGGGCATCTGGGCTTCCTCTGTAGGGGAGCATCTGGCAACCCAGGTCCCCTCTGGGGCATGCACTCCGTGGAGACAAAAAATGTGTGGCCTCTGGAATGACAGGACCTGGGATTCACTGCTGGCCCCAGCTTATTACCTGTCTATAAAATGACAGCACGCTCTGCCCCGTGTTGTCACAGGGTAACATTAAGCCACGTGGCTTGGAGCTTGGTCCACAGTCAGTACCCAATGACTTGCTGGTTTCCTCTCTCCCCTTCCCACTCCTATTTAGAGTGGGTGGCAGAAATATGCCAGGACCCTGCTGTATAAGGAGAGACTATGGACTCAGAGACACACACAAAAAAGCAACTTTATCTCTGCCTCTAAGAGACTGGCTTGAAAGAAAAACGCTCAGCATGAAGAAAAGCAAAAGAGACTCTGAAAGCAAGGAACCTATCCTGGAAAGTCTGAGAATAAAACGCATGAATGAAGTGTGCAAAAAATTATGCAGGTAAAAACAGGAACCAAATACAGGGAGAAGAAAGACTGGGAACAACATCTATTAAAAAATCATAGCTTCTTGGGGCGTCTGGGTGGCTCAGTCGGTTGAGCGTCCGACTTCGGCTCAGGTCACGATCTCGCGGTCCGCGAGTTCGAGCCCCGCGTCGGGCTCTGGGCTGATGGCTCAGAGCCTGGAGCCTGCTTCCGATTCTGTGTCTCCCTCTCTCTCTGCCCCTCCCCCGTTCATGCTGTGTCTCTCTCTGTCTCAAAAATAAATAAACGTTAAAAAAAAAAAAATCATAGCTTCTTGCCTCTAATAATTTATTTGCTTATAAACATGCTCTCCAATATTTGATTGATGTTTGCTTGCATTTAGCCTCTTTAATAAAGCTATTTATCTTTGTGTTTAACAACAACAACAACAACAACAAAACAAAACAGGATGTGACTCTGCAAGGTATAAACCCAAGGGACTGTGGATTTCCAGTATTTTCACCCTGGAGGGTCTGGAGCACTCTACTGCCACCTCGTGACGGTGTACCTGAATTGGAGGCACAGGACTGGATACAAGTATATAAATCTCTTTGGTTGCTGAATCTGAAAAAGCCATGAGGCTTTGTCATATCACCCACCTTCAGGCCACTCCTTAGTTACCAGCAACCGTTTTGAACAATCAGCGAACTAAGGTCCGTTCCCGGCCCTGCTGGAAGGAAGGCAACTCATTTCTGAGTTGCAAGCTAACCTCTTCCTTGTCTATAAGATGAAGGAGAGACCTAAGGGATCTCTGCTGGCTCTGACGTTTGGAAGTTGCACGAATGTATTTCAGAGCCTCCAGAGGTGTCTGTCAAAATGCAGATTTCTGGTTCCAGCCTCAGATTCTAAATTATAACATGGGGAAAGTCTCTAAAATCCACATTTTTAACAAGCAGATTCTTATCTCTTTAACGTTTGAGAATGGCTACCCCAAGTCCTTGCATGTAATATTTAAGATGCTGCTTTATTAAATCTAGAAGTTTTGAGGTGTCTGGGCACGTTGTGGCACCCTAACATTTCCTGAAGGCCTGAATATCACACAATATTCTGTGCAGCTTCACGAGGACTCCATAGTGTAAGACAGGTTTAGGATGGAGAAACTGAGGCTCCAAGAGGCACCATGAACAATAGCCCAAGAGCACAAACTGAATGAACTGGGTCTGAACCTTCATTTTTCAAACATCCATCAACTTTCCAGAGACCCCGAAGCCTTCTCAACTCCATCCTCAGTGCAGTGGGGCCGGGATTCCCAGCAAGCAATGGAGCTCAGGGCCTGCTCCCAGCTCTCAAGAGCTTTCTTCAGCCCTCTGGGACACACTTCAGACTCCAGCCCAAGCTAACAGAAGATCAGCATCTCACGTCATCCTGTGTCATCCTTCAAAGCACTCCTCTAGCTCCAAAGTAGTCACTGTGGGTTTTGACATTCGACTGAGAAAGGCAAGGGCATGACCAAACCCTGTGTTCATCTTATCTGCCCAGGAGAACACATGTTTCTTAGGCAGGAAGAAAAGGTGGCTAGTCTCTCCTACAGTAGCTATGTCCACTTGACAGAGAGAAGCAATGTGCTCCGTGATTCAAACTCCCTCTCTGTTGCACACTAGCTAAGTGACCTTGGGCACCTGCATCGCTCTGAGCCAGAGTTTCCTCCTTGGAAAAATAGCGATTAAAAAATCCTACTTCACAGGGTTGCTGTAGGATTCAGTGAGATAATATACACAAAGTGCTACCATGACTCCTGGGATATAGTAAGTGCTCAATAAATGGTAGCTTAAAAAAATATTCATACACACTCACAACATATGGCTTAGAGAGAAACGGAAATAAATCCCTGCTCTGACCTATCCGTTTCACCTAGAAGCACATGCGACAACAGAGCTTGCTGACAGGCACTGTGCTAGACTCACATCTGTTCTGCGAGAGGCCAGTTTCCTAGGCTGGGAAAAGGGTTTCTGGTTAAAGTTAACATCAGACAGAGGTTTCCCACTGCCCCTCCCACCTTCTTATAAACCCACAGGAAACTTCTCTGGGGAGCCCCACCTTCAACGTGAAGGTCAGGGCATTGGCTCTTCACCATCTTTATAATTACACGAGATGGCAGGCAAAGTCCCTTCCCGTGATCTTCCGAGGGATGGGGGGGGGGGGTGTCTATTTATCTTTTAATTGAAACGGGAGGGGGAACGTGAGGCGCTCCTGGCCAACCTAACTACTGCCTCTGTGTTCTTCAATTACTGGTACAAAATGATTTGATGAGAGGAACCAAGCCGACATCTGGGTTGCAGTTAGCATCTGACATGGGGCCTCGCTAATTAATCTGGAAACCTTGAATTGACAAAGGCTCAAATCCAAGCGCAGTCAGGGAGAAAGCCGGCTGACGGGCCGTGAACAGAAGGTGGTGTGTGGTGGGCGGGTGTAGAGGTCACCGGGAGTGTCCAGGAGGACTCTGAGATGGCGCCTAGCTTTGTTATCTGACCCCCCAGAGGACAGGCAGGAGGTGGCCCAGCAGCAGCTGGGAGGAGCCCGACTGACGCCAGCCTGCTCTGTGTTGGCAGCCAGCTAGGCAGACAAAGGGACCCAAACATTTCAGTCCCATCAGCCAGATCAGTAGCTTTGTTCCTGCCTGGCCTGACGCCGGCACATTGTTACATCTTCCCTAATTCTCATTCTTCCGCACGTAGTCTTAAAGGTCAAAGGAGGAGGAGGAGGAGGAGGAGGAGGAGGAGGAGGAGGAGGAGGAGGAGGAGAAGTTGTTCGTATATATACAAAAGTACTCATCTGTTTAACAATCATTTATCAGTAAGTCACTTTTATAGTTGATCCCTTACTAAGCACCAGGCACAGCGTTACCACACTTAATCCCCATAGCTAACACAATGAAGTTTTATCTCCATTTTATATATATCTCCATTTTATAGTTGAACCAAAAGAGGTCCAGAGCTGTTAAGCTAGTTGCCTAGGATTGCACAGCTACAAATGCAGAGCCAGACTCCAACCCAGGATTGGGTGAAAAAGGACAGCGGACCAGGCCCTTGTTAACACAGGTGGCTCCCTAAACCCCTCTCCCTACAACCATGTCAATGTGATCGCCAGGGGGTGGGGGTGTTGGAGCCATAGAACCTCTGCCAGTTAGAGCTGAGGATGCCCTAGAGATCATCGAGGACCATTCTAGTGTGTCCCACACAACTTTGGAGGCAGGCCTGAGGCGAGGGGCAGTGAAGACGTGAACAGGGCCCCTGCTTCCTCCCCCACCCTGCCCCCCGTGTCTATTCTATATCACGGGGTTCCCTGCGAGATTTATTCTGAATGAACAGGCTGCCACCTATAAACGTTGTGCCCTGCTGATTCAAATCCGCTACTCGCATTTTAGAGTGAAAGATTCAAAAATCCGGGAGAGTGCAATGGCTCATCTCGGAGGACGAGAGCCAAAACCCAGGTTTTCCGATCCTTCATGCTTCACGCTGTGTCCAGGAGGAAGCTCCTAACAGAGGTGCATGCCTTCACTGGCATTGCATTTTCATGGGCTGGGCATCCTACCGGGGGTGTTTGTGATTCTGAGTGGACAATACCTATGGAAGAGCTCGGCAGAGTGCTTGGCACACAGCACGTGCTCTGCAAATAGTAACTATTATCCCTGTTTTGTTTCACCGCTCCCTGGTGCTAAAATAAAGGCTCCCATCAGCCCCCCCACTCCGGCTCTCCCTCCCGACCTCCCATCCCCACCCAAAGGAAGCTGCCACTTATCTGACACAGCACTGATCCAGATAAAACACTTCACACAGTCCCTGGCTTGTAGAAGGGCTCAGGCAAGGTTGGCTGATATTGTCATGACTGTTATCATAGCACCTACCTGCAAGACGTGTCTCCTCTCCTTCCCTCCGAGTCTGTAAGACATCAAGGTCTGTCTCACCGGCCTGGAAGTGCCAGCATCTCACACCTTTCCCCCGGCTGACAGTTGGCACTACTCTACATTCTCTCCTTCTGCAGACCTATTCATGGCTCCCCTGTTTCCTTTGGCTTTTGAAAATTAATTATCAGTGATTTGTTAAGTTCATTAGCTCTGCCTCTCAACAGCATGGAAGGCCTGCCATCTGGACCCGTATTTTCATTTTCATGCAAGTTGTTCCATAATTACACAATAAGTGGTGTCACCCTGCGAGGCCGTGCTGAACGCACTCAGCTCACCCCGCCTGTCTTCAGACTTACACGATCTCTCGCTGGGACAAGCAGATTTGTCCACCCTGTTCGTGGAGGCCCTACCACCTTGCTCTTCTTAAACTAGTGCCAGATCTGGTGTAGGCCCTGCTTAGACATTCTCTTGTCTGCACCTGTCATTCTCTGAGGTTACTATCATTAACCCATTTGCAGAGGAGGAAACTGAGGCTCAGATGATGAAGTAATTTGCCCAAATGATGCTTAATTTTCAAGTAGTGGAGCCAAGATTTGAGTCCAAGCCCTAGGTCTACACCAGAAAAACCTCGGGCTGGGTGTAGTATGGTCCTTCAGGGCCACCCCTGTCTTTCCACTAAATCCATGCTCCCTCCTGCCTTCCACCACAGGACCTCTTGGGCATGCAGTCCTTACCTGAGTTCCACTGAGTTCACTAATTCCTGCCTGATCAGCCAGAGCCCAGCTCCACTCTGCTGTTTTGCAGATGCCAGATTCTCGGCAGGAGAGACGCACATGCAATAATATGAAGAATGAATTCTATTTATTGAGCCCTCGTTACATGCTAATTGCTAGATGCCTGGATTATCTCATTTACCCACACAGCACTCTTATAAGGCAGGTAACCATGGGCATTATCATAGCCACTTTACAGAGACCGTGAGGTTACGCACTGGCCTTAGTCACCCAGGTGTAACTTATGGAACCAAGATTTGGACCCGGGTGCACTGGCTCCAGAGCCTATTAAGCCATCCTCCCTCAGAAGGAAAGAGCCAGCCATACTTCTGAGAGGCTGCTACACACATAAGGACCCTGATCAATAAGGAAGACGGGTCTAGCATGTCACGAGGGGAGTGTAGACAGACTCCCACAACTTCCACTGTGAGCAAGTGAAACCCTGTTTTCAAGTGAACAATCATTGATAGGGAAGGTGATTCTTAGAGCATTCAATCAACAAACGTCTACTGAATATCCATTAGAGAACAGGGACCACACCGGGTGCTGGGAACATTGAGGACAGTAGATGTGCACTCCATCCTTCAGGAGCCACAGACTCTGGACAGATAATTACAAGTATCCAAGGCCTGATGCATGTTACAGAGAGGTGAGGTCAAGGGTGTTGAGGGAACACAGGGCAGGGAAACCCCACCTTGCCCACAAAGTGATGACAGAAGACTTGGCTGAGTAAGCAGTGTCTCAGCTGAGACCCAGAGGATGACAGAAACTGTCCAGATGATGTGTCTGTGAGAGTGTTCAGTGAGCGCGTCTCTCCAAGGAGGCGCACGTTCCAGGCCAAGAGAACAGCGTGAACAAGCCCAGAGAAGCATGAGGAACTCAGAGAGACTGGTACCACCCCAAAGCAGCAGAAGAGCCCATTCATTCATTCAACAAACGTCTTTTTTGTTTAATATATGAAATTTACTGTCAAATTGGTTTCCATACAACACCCAGTGCTCATCCCAAAAGGTGCCCTCCTCAATACCCATCCCCCACCCTGCCCTCCCTCCCACCCCCCATCAGCCCTCAGTTTGTTCTCAGTTTTTAACAGTCTCTTATGCTTAGGCTCTCTCCCACTCTAACCTCTTTTTTTTTTTCTTTCCTTCCCCTCCCCCATGGGTTTCTGTTACGTTTCTCAGGATCCACATAAGAGTGAAACCATATGGTATCTGTCTTTCTCTGTATGGCTTATTTCACTTAGCATCACACTCTCCAGTTCCATCCACGTTGCTACAAAGGGCCATATTTCGTTCTTTCTCATTGCCATGTAGTACTCCATTGTGTATATAAGCCACAATTTCTTCATCCATTCATCAGTTGATGGACATTTAGGTTCTTTCCACAATTTGGCTATTGTTGAGAGTGCTGCTATAAACATTGGGGTACAAGTGCCCCTATGCATCAGTACTCCTGTATCCCTTGGGTAAATTCCTAGCAGTGCTATTGCTGGGTCATAGGGTAGGTCTATTTTTAATTTTCTAGGAACCTCCACACTGTTTTCCAGAGTGGCTGCACCAGTTTGCATTCCCACCAACAGTGCAAGAGGGTTCCCATTTCTCCACATCCTCTCCAGCATCTGTAGTCTCCTGATTTGTTCATTTTGGCCACTCTGACTGGCGTGAGGTGATATCTGAGTGTGGTTTTGATTTGTGTTTCCCTGACAAGGAGCGACGTTGAGCATCTTTTCATGTGCCTGTTGGCCATCCGGATGTCTTCTTTAGAGAAGTGTCTATTCATGTTTTCTGCCCATTTCTTCACTGGGTTATTTGTTTTTCGGGTGTGGAGTTTGGTGAGCTCTTTATAGATTTTGGATACTAGCCCTTTGTCCGATATGTCATTTGCAAATATCTTTTCCCATTCCGTTGGTTGCCTTTTAGTTTTGTTGTCAACAAACATCTATTGAGTGCCAGACACGCTCCCTGGGACTTCCTTTTCTGATAGCTGCTTTACAGGCCAGCAAACTTGGCCTGGCTCTGGAAGTCAGTCCTAGAGCTGCCTCATCTTCTGGGTTCCTCCAACAGTCTCCGAGTCTTTGCCTCGTCCACTCACAGCTCTCCCTGAAGTCTACTTCACCTGTCTGTTTCGAGAGTCACCCCCTCCAGCACCTCCCGAGCTTTAACTCTGGTCCTTGTCAACAGATGCCACAGCCACTTAGTCCAGGGAGGGAACCGAGCGAATGTGTACTGAAGCCAGCCCTGCACCAGGGGCCCCTGATACCCTTCAGGGAACCCAAACAACCTCCCTGTGAGGCCTGTTATCTCCATTTACAGATGAAGAAACTGAGGCTCGGGGAACTGGGTGACATCTGCACCACCTCACAGAGCCTGTCGCGCTCTTCCCAGCATTCTTTGCACCCTCTTGCCCAGAGAAACGACCCTCAGAAGTCAACGTTCTGTCCTCCTTAAAAGGGACTGTAGAAAAGTCACAAATGTTAAGCAGCCTCTCCCTCTATGTGCCAAGCCCAGCTCCAGACACGTTTGGAGACAGAGAAGAAACCTAGTAGAGGGTCCCCGTTCACGAGGAGTTAAGCACTGGCAACTGAAACGCCACAAATGCTTATGCGCCTCAAAGCAAAACCCTAAAGCCTTGTTCTCAACCAGAGGTCCACCAACCCTCAGGCAGCATAGGACACATTCAAGGAGTCCTGAACCCCTCCGTCAAACAGTACTGCCTCCATAAACAGTATGCCTTCCGCATGTACACAGACTCAGGAGGAATGAGTGAAAAACAAACCTACTTGAAAGCATTTCTGCAGTGGAAGCCTCGGGGATGAGACCGCACAGGATCTCCCTTTCTATGTGATACAGCTCCGGGGTCATGAGTATGTATGACCTTCACAAATTTTTAAATGATCCAAATAAAAATGGTATTAAATTCGTAGAAGCTTTGTCGCTGTATTTTCTGAAACGATACATACTCCAAGTCCACTTATGACCAAGCAGGGCAGCGGAGAGCAGGTCTATGAAGTCTTTTGACATTCAGAAGGGGCCCCTGGCCTTGGAAAGGTTGGGCCCCAGGGACGGGGCTTTTCAGCCTGGTGCTCCTCCTGAGCACGGCGGCTGCCCTCCCTCGAGCCCTGCTATTCCAAGGCTGAGGCCATTTCATGCCTTATCAATAATTCACGGGTACAAACAATAGTGCCAGCTGGATATTCTCTTTGGGTGGGGGGAGGGGCCTCTGAGGAGGCTGGCAGGATAAACCTTTAACCAACTAGAAGCAAACAGCCACACATGTGCCCATTCTGCCTACCAGAGAGAGAGAGGACCTAGCTGACTTGAAGAGTCAAGGTCCAGCCTGAGAGGGCTTAACTTTGGAAACACCCTGAAAGACCCCCAAATCCCTCTCAGGGCCAAAGGTATTCCTGGGAATGCCCAGCATGAGATCCATCCCCCTCCCAGGAGCACAAGGTACTGCCATTCCAGCTCTCATACAGGAAGGGAGCCTGGGCACTAGAAGAACCTCTAGACCAGAAACCCGAAGAGTGAGTTCTGGTCCCAGCTCTGCCATGTGCCTGCTGTGTGACCTAAGAAAACTGGATTAACCTCTCTGAACTTCAGTGTGCTCCTATATAAAATGCAGCTGGAATAAAAACAACGGGCAAAGGACTCAAACAGGAAGTTTAACGAAAAAAGAACACAAACAGCCTTAAAAACATTAAAAAGTGATGTCCAACCACACTCATAATGAAAGAAATACAAGTTAAAACGAGATTTTTTTTTCTTTAGTCCATCAAATTGGCAAAAATAAAAAACACTAATAATTCCCCAAGGGTATGGAAAAACAGAAATCCTCATATACTGTGCAGATGCTATAGCCTTTCTGGACAGCAATTTGACAACAGCCTCCATAATATAAAATGCATTTTGACATAGCACTTCCACGCTAGGAATCTGTCCTACCATTATAAGGGCAACAGACAAGGATATTGCTTTTTGTTTTGCTTACAAGAGCAAAAAAAAAAAAAGACTAAAAACAATTTAGTGACCCTTGATGAACACACAGTGAGAGTTTGCAGTGCCAGGAGAAGAAAAGCAGCTCTAAATGTGATGATACACAGCAACCTCTGAGCTCTACTGGAATGAAAAGAAAAGGGCATGCTCCCATATCTGGGAGGGAAGAGAGAGACAGAATTGGGAGGGAAGTACGTCTGTTTTTACATGCACAGAATATTTCTGGAAGTCTCCATAGGAAGCTGTTTCAGTAGCTGTATCTGGGAAGGGAACCAGGAGATCTGGAGTGAGACCAATTTCTTTTCATGTTATATGCTTTTGTCCTAACTAGTGTTTTAAACCAGGTATTACATTTTCAATCACTTTAAGACGCGAGGGTTTTGTTTTGCTTCAATGGGGAGCATCTTGCCTGTGTGAAAATTAAGAGCAGTTGATGTAAGAGTGTTTCATAAACTGTGAAGGACCATGCACGTGCAAAGTGCTATTAGTTTGCACACACATATAAATTCCCACATGAAATGTGGGTGTTTCTTAGGGAAGAAAACTACTTGAACATCTGGGTGAACAGTGAATCAGGATGGAGCTCACTGCTTCCTAACGTTTGTACCTCATTCATCCACAGACGTGTTTCAGGAGCCATTGAAAATGACAGGGTCTGAACTGGCCTTTACCTAAGAGGTTTGGGTGGGGACGGGGACGGATATATTTCATCCGATGAACGCACTTTAAATTGTTTTTAATGTTTTTATTTATTTTTGAAGGAGAGAGAGAGACAGAGCATGAGCGGGGGAGGAGCAGAGAGAGAGGGAGATACAGAATTTGAAGCAGGCTCCAGGCTGTAAGCTGTCAGCACGGAGCCCGATGTGGGGCTCGAACTCACGAACTGTGAGATCATGACCTGAGCCAGACTTGGATGCTTAACCGACTGAGCCACCCAGGTGCCGCTGATGAACCCACGTTAAGGCCCAAGGCTGGCTCTCAAAGAGCAGGGCTAAGGAATGCCTGAGGGTTTTGTCTTGCCAACTGACAAATGCCAACACCATGCCACCTTACAGCTGGAGCAGGTATTGTTCCCTAGTCCCCCTAACACTCAGCTCAGCGCCAGGCACAGGGACCCACCCAGCCAACATCTGTGAAATGGATGAATGAGTGGCTGTGAATGGGCTACAGGCCCAGAAGCTCACAGACAGTTGGATCTGGAAGGACTTTCTGGAAGCCTCTGAGCCCCATGTGCAAATGGGACTTGCTCAAGGCCATGGCAAGACGGGAAAGAGGCGAGACCAAAACCCAAAATCTGTGGCCCTCCCCAAAGCTTCCTGCCCTGCTCATTCCGAGTGTCCACAGAAGTCACATCACTCCAGATCCCATGTGCTGCCTAGTGCTCTGTCCATCTACACCACCCTACACGCATTAGAGGTTTTTAAGTTGGTCTCCAGTCTGAGATTTTTGTAAAGCATCCAGATACATCAGAACCATCAACCCCGCCTTATAATTTAAAAAAGCAAAGGAGGGGCGCCTGGGTGGCTCAGTCGGCTAAGCGTCCAACTCTTGATCTTGGCTCAGGTCGTGATCCCCTGGTTTGTGGGTTCGAGCCCCATGTCGGCCTCTGCACTGTCAGTGTGGAGCCTGCTTGGGATTCTCTCTCCCTCTCTCTCTGTCTCTACCCCACTTGTGCTCTCTCTCTCCCTCAAAATAAATAAACTTAAAAAAAAAATAAAAATGAAGCAAAGGAAAGAAAAATCTTATCTCTGCCATGTGCAGTACTTAGGCCACGTCTTTCCAGTCCCTGCAAGATACCAGGAGTGTGCAGCTCACGATCTCCTCAAGAGACGGACTCAAGGTGCCTCCCCAGCAGAGTCAGGTCACTCTGAACGTGCAGAAACAATTCTACAAGGGCCTCATCAGAAACTGTGTCCTCTGGGTACAAAGATGAGCCCAACGGGTTCTACTGGCTGACTTTTACATACGCAAGTTGTACTTCACAAAGAATCATGCACCAAGGTGGAAATCTGAGTCTGGGGTACAGCTCCCAGCTCTGCTCCCACCCAGCTCGGAGACTCTGGGTAACACATGCCACCTCTCTGGGCCTCTGTTTCTTCATCTATAAAGCCACGATATGGATCAGAACCTCTCCTGGCTTCCTTCCAGTCCAGTTCCAGTTCTCATATGTAAGACTAAAGCAATGATTCCTCAAGGATGAGTGAAGGAAACCCCAAAGGCAAAGATTGGCAATGAATTAACAAGCAGTAGCCTTGGACAGACCCAGCTCCACCCCGGCCTCCTAAACAATCCAAACAAAGAAGCCCCTGGGAACCACCATGGGGTGTCAGGAAGAGCCGGGCGCTGTCCACCCTGCCCGAGATCAGACCCTCTGCCCCACCATCTCCCATGACCAAAGGCAACCTCAGTCCTGGCCCTGGTTCCCTCAGTCCTCTGTCCACACTGCCCTCTCTCAGCAGACCTCTATGATCCCAGGCCCCCGGACCTCCCCTTCCATGCAAAGCCTGAGCCAGAGTCCCAGGGGGCTCTTCATTGCATTTAAGAAACAAGCCTTTTGAACAGACATGTGTAATCGTAAAGATGGGCCCAGCAGGAGAACCAGGAGTGTTTGCCTCTCACCTGGCACAATGCCTGCCTCAGGCAGCCCGGGCTGCTCTGGCTCAGCGCCCGTGCACACACACACACATACACACACACACGCATGCACGCACACACACACACGTGCACACACACACTGCCCCAATCCCGCTCCTCCTCAGCAAAAAGCTGGGAGTGGGTGTCCACCAGCTCACTTCCCTCAAAGCTCTTCCTCCTCACTTCCCAGCAGGCCCCCTCCTCCCCTCTCTGACGAGAGGGAGCCCACAACCTGCATTGTGTGTGTAGGATGCACAGAAAGTATTACAGCAAAGAAAGGCACGCCTGGAGCCTAGAGCCCAAAGCCTAGGGCTGATGGCGGTTGCTAAGAGACAGAGGATGCCCAGCTGGAATCGTGACTGAGGTTGCTTGTTTGTGCAAGAGCAAGATGAAGAGGAAAGGAGAGGACGCATTTGCTGTGATGAATTTCAGCCTCCACCAGATCCTGCCAGAGGAAGAAAAGATCTCACTTGGAATTATACCCAACGATGTTCAGTCTTTCTAGCCTTCTGGCAGCAGAAAAAGCTATAAACCCCATTCTTTCCCTATTCCTTAAATATATGCCTTGAAAAACTAAGCCCTCCCCCTCCAAAAAAAATCCTAGGAAAGGGTAAAAGCGAGCCATTCTATTTGGCGAGGTGCAGCACTGTAGAGAGGTAGCTTCAAGTCCGGATCTATCAACTCAGATGGTCTCCATTCAATCCTAGCTTCTCTGCTTACCGCTGTGTGTCTTTGGGAAAATTGCTTAACCCATCTGTGCCTCAGTTTTCACATATGTAAAATGGAATTAATATAAGTGTTATGAGGATTAAGTCCAGTGACCCATCTAAAGTACTTAGCACAGCCCCTGGTTCTCAGTTAAGACCCACAGATGTTCACGTTTACTAAACACAGACTGTCAGAGCTAGATTTTCCAGGGCTCCTTATTCTGAGCTCTGGAATCTGAGCTGCAGAATGGTCCAAAACATGAATCCTGTGATGGATTCAAACTGGGCTAGGGAAGAGGGGGCCGCTTGCCACTCCACCAGGCCTTCTCTCCCCTTCCCTGGGACAGGCAGCAGCCCATCAGCCCAGCCTCCCACGAAGGTAACCCTGAGCCACTCTGCCACTGGAGCTAGCTCTGCCCTCGTCGTTTCCTCATCTCTGCCCAGCTGGCGCCACATCAGGCCCTGGGAGTGGCACGAGATGAATGCGACACAGCCCTGCTCCCTACCCCCAAGCTTTCCACTGGGAAGCCCGCACGAGTCCCTTCACAGCCAGATGCAGCCCCGGACCCCACCAGTCCCCCAACCAGACCCTCAGCCAGGACTGAGACCACCTCTCTCCTCACCCAGGCCCTGTGGCCGAACGCACACCTGCCTGGCCCTGGCATGGCCCCTGATCCCAAAAGCGGTGAAGGCTACAGGAAGAGGGAAATCAGTAAGAAGCACACTCCTGGCAGGGCAGTCTCTGAGCCGCCAGGGCAAGGACGCAGCTCCAGGAGAAGGAGACACTGGGGAAAACTGAGAGGTTTTGGACAGCACCCGAGGGGGCCAGATGAGTGAAGCCTCTAAATTCTAAATCAGGCACGTGCTCTGATGCATGGTTTATTTGTGTAAAAAATCTGGCAGTCTGGCAGTTCCTCAAAAAAATTAAACATAGAATTACAATTTGACCCAGCAGTTCCATTTCTGGGTATATGCATGGAAGAAGCAAAAGTGGGGACTCACACAGATTTGTGCACCCACGTTCCCAGCACACGATTCCCAGCAGCCGGGTAGAAGCAAGCCCAGTGCGGGCCATCAGAAGAGTGGAGAAGCTCAAGGTGGTGCCTACGTACATGGGATATCGTTCAGCCTTAAAAGGGAGGGAGAGGGGCGCCTGGGTGGCTCAGTCGGTTGAGCGTCCGACTTCAGCTCAGGTCATGGTCTTGCAGTCTGTGAGTTCAAGTCCCGCGTCAGGGCCTGTGCTAACAAACAGCTCAGAGCCTGGAGGCTGCTTCGGATTCTGTACCTCTCTCTCTCTCTCTCTCTCTCTCTCTCTCTCTCTCTCTCTCTCTCTCTCTCCCTCCCTCCCTCCCTCCCTCCCTCCCTCCCCTGCTCATGCTCTGCCTCTCTCTGTCTCTCAAAAATAAATAAATGTTAAAAAAAATCTTAAAAAAAAAAAAAGGGGAGGGAGATCCTGTCACATGCTGCAACAGGGATAAACCTTGAGGACATTAGGCTGAGTGAACTAAGCGAGTCACAAAAACACAACTACACACTGTACGAGTGCCCTTCTGGGAGGAACCCAGAGCAGTCAAATTCAGAGACAGAAAGTAGAATGGCGGCCGCCAGGAGCCAGGGGGATGGGGATGGGGGGAATGGGGAGTTAGCGTTTAATGGAGACACAGGGTCAACTGGGGAAGGTGAAAAAAGGCCTGGAGGTGGATGGTGGTAATGGTTACACCAATGTGAATATACTTCACGTCACTGAACTACACTTAACAGAGCGAAGGTGGTAAATTTTACGTGGTATGTATGTTACCGTACACACAAAACCAGGCTGGCAAAGGTTCCCAACAAAATCACATTTAGCTGCACATTTAAACACGGTACCTACTTCTTGAAAAGACTGAAGTAACAGGCCACTTAGGACCAGCACAGGAAATGCAAGAGGGGGAGTTATCACCTGTGAAATGGAAACTTCCAGAAAACATCCCTTGACTAAAGCTCACAGAGTGCCCAACTCCCAAGTCCCACGTCCTCCAGAGCAGCTGGAGCCAGGAAACACGCATCCTTGGCCACCGCTGGTGAGACAAGGAAGGAAGGGGAGAGATGACAGATCCCTCACTGAGCAAGCAGTGTGGGTGCTAGGGCCTGGGTGCCATCAGGAGGTCCAGTGCACACAGGGCTCCAAACGTTCTGCAGAAGGAGCCCATGCTGGGGCCCAAATCCCACCCAGCTGGGAGACCTCCCAGGCCAGTTACTCTGTGGGCTTACTGAAAAACCAGGGGAAATGACCCCAAATCTAGAGAAGTTTTAAGAAGATTAAAGATATGGTGAGAGAGGGGCACCTGAGTGCTTCCGTCGGTTAAGCATCTGATTCTTGGTTTTGGCTCAGGTCGTGATCTGACAGTTTGTGGGTTCAAGCCCTGTGTCAGGCTCCACGCAGACCCTGCAGAGCCTGCTTGGGGATTCTCTCCCTCTCGCTACCGAGAGCTCATGCTCTCTCTCTCTCTCTCTCTCTCAAAATAAAATCAAATAATAAATATTAATTAATTAATTAATTAATTAATTAATGAAAGAAAACATAATGTAGTGGTAAAAAAAACATAATGTAGAAAGAGCTCATGCTCTCTCTCTCAAAATAAAATCAAATAATAAATATTAATTAATTAATTAATTAATGAAAGAAAACACAATGTAGTGGTAGAAAGCATGAACATTGATGCCAGACTGCTTGGGTTCAAATCCTGGCTCTTCTACCTTCCGGCTGTATGACCTTGGGCAAGTTACTTAACGGGCCTGTGCCTCAGTTTCCCCATCTGTAGAACAAGGATAACTGCACTTTCTTTGGAGGGTGTTCGGGAGGATTAAATGAGCTGATGTATGTCAAGCATTTAGAACAATGTGGAGCACATGGCAACACCACGTCAGTGCTGTTATTATGATTGGTGGTGACAGTGGAGTCCTTCTACCCAGAGCCCAGATGTATAAGGACATTTCTGCCTTCCTTTTACTCACCTCGATTTGCTCAGAGAACCTGCCCTGTGGTGCCGACCCACAAGGAGCCCAAGTTCCCTGAGTGAGACGGCCCTCGGCCATGAGGACAAAGTCAGTCTTGGCCATCAAACTGTGGGTGGGTGGCCAGGACACTGAATGGAGTCTGGGGAGCCCAAGCAGACCATGACAGGTGGGGATCGAAGCATGAAATAGGCTAAGTAAGGGCATCGTGGACGATCGTGACCTTCCCTGTCAGTCAGCACCACGGCAGGGCATTTTCTTCTGTCCTAACAGGCCACTGATCCAGAAAGAGCCTTTCACTTTCTGTGCAGCTGTCTGTCCGGGGCCCATGGGGCACCTCCTAATGTCCTTGTCAAATTCTGCCGACATCTCTCACCATACACACTCTCCTCCAAGCAGGCCCACTCAGGCAGCTAATCTGCACAAATTCCCCCTGGGTACTGACCGCCTCCAGTGGCCAGGAAAACACAAACAAGGCCTCTCTTCTGGCTGCCCACCCAGTCCTAGATGGGGCAGCACTGGGCATGCAGGCCCACGTCTCTGCAGACACAGGCCAATGACACATTCATCACACACAGCAAGCATTTATGGCGCCCCACTCTGAGAGAGGCACCAGAGAGCCCCAGAAAACAAGGGATGTGAGTCCTGCCCTCTGGAGTCGGTGGTATTTCTCAAATAGCTCTGCCAAAATACCCAAGAGGCCAAGGACAGCTGCCCAGGCACAGAACTTCTTGGAGGTCTTTTGTTTTATCTTAAACATTCTAGTCCATTTTGAGTTCTCCTTACTGTCTCAGTTTTGGTTTTACCAATAGTCATGACAGTAACAGCCACCAATCTCTATGAAAAACTTGCCTTGTTTCAGGTGCTGTTCTGACCTCTTTATATGTATCACTTCACTGTTAGCACCGTCATATTACAGATGAGGACACCAAGGCAGAGAGGTGAAGCATCGTGCCCAGGGTTACACATTTTGCAAATGGCAGAGTAGGGATGGGGAACCCAGCCTGGCCCCTAGGGGTGCTCCCTTTGCCACTATTTAGTGTAATATGAAAAATGGTTTTAATCACCTAAATGCCCACTCCCCCACCCCAATTTTTAAGTAAAACTGAAGCTCCAGGATGATTGCCCCATTCAAGCCTGCAGCCACATGCCCAGACTGGCTCACTGCCCTGGCCCCCAGGGCATCCAAACTCTTCAAAGTTCAGGTTCTAGGCACTTGCGTGAACTGAGGTTCTGATTTCTCTGCCTTCTGCAGACTCCAGTCTGGCCCCTCTGCAGGCTCAGGTAACCTCAGTTCTCAGACAGCCAACGTGGGGTGCCCCTACGGTCTCGGTCCCCCCTCTCCCCACCATGGTGAAAGAATTTAGAAGTGTAGCAAGCCTTCCTTGATGGTTCTCTTAGGGTAAAAGCTGACTCCTTCATTTCCCAGGACACCCCATCCCAGCCTGGACCCTAAGAGTAGGTTCCCTAAGCCTCAGGCCACCTCCAGAGCTGCTGCTATATATATATAACAAGTTTCTGTGCCACAGTCTCATGGCCAAGACCTTGTATCTGAATTGTCCATGTGAGCTCCATCTTGCCTCTGACCCCAGGCTACCAATCCAGTAACCAGCTCATCCCCCTCGCCCTTGTCCCTATTTTTAAACTCCAAACTATGTATCATTGGACACAACCCTAAAATACCAAATGCCCCTCACTGTATTTCCAAGGGACACGTACCCCAACTGTTCATTGTGTATTCCCCTACCTAAAGGGGCCTCAGTTATTACCAGGCTCACCAGTACCTGCCAGACACACTGGGGAGTCCTGTGCCTGAGATGCTGTGCCTTATCTACCTGCCAACATCCCCAGCACGGGCTGGGCCAGCACATGGGCTCCCAACCCATTGCCTTCCCTGCCTGAATTAAGACCTTCACAAGACAGAAAAGTTGGCAAGCAGAATGACACAGCCAAAGATGAGCATCTTTGGGAGACATGAAAGGAATCACAGACGGTACCGCTTTCGGGAAGCCTTGAGTGTCTGGCAAAGGGGCAGGGAAACCAGTCACCTGCTCACGTCTGGAGGTCATAAAGGAAGTCAGAGTGAGCCTCAAAACCCAGAAGAGGCAAGTTCATAGCAGTATTATTCACAATAGCCAAAGGTGGAAGCCACCCATTAACAGGTGAATGGATAAACTGTAGGATATACATACAATGAGGTATTTTCCCACCTTTTTCAAGGTGGAAATCCTGACGCCTGCAGCAACACTGGTGAACCTTAAGGACCTTAAGCTAACTGAACTAAGCCAGTCACAAAAAGACATGCTGCATGACTGCCCTTCTAGGAGGTACCTAGAGTAGTCAAATTCACAGCAACACAAGGTAGAATGGTGGTTGCCAGAGGCGGGGGGGGGGGGGGGGGGGGGGAGGGGCAGGCAAAATGGGGAGTTCTTGTTTAACGGGTACAGAATGTCAGTTTGCAAGATGAAAAAATTCTGGAGACTGGGTGCACATCAGTGTGAATGTACTGACCCCTATCAAACTGTATGGCTAAGATGGCAAGTTTTATATGTATCTGACACAATTAAAAATCTAAAGAAATACAATAAAATCAAATTGGGGAGAGAGCTGTTTTGCAAGCCGATTACACATAACCTATTTCCTCTCTGTGCGCCCTAAATCGCATTTATGGGAAGCTGTGCATAAGGATTTGGAGAGAGAAGGATCTGACACTCCCATTATACCCCCAGGTTTCCTATGGGCCCTGCCCACTGCCGGGTCTCTGATTTGCTACTATTTTTGGACAGCCAAGCGTCCTTGCTCTTAGTTTTGGACAGTCTCTTGCTCTAACCATGCCCTTGCACTCTCTGGCCGGGGAGCAGAGGTCCTATTCAGTTGTTGAGCATTTCCTGGAGCATCATCAGGACTGAGGTCTGGCGAGCCCCCAGCTCCCAGCAGGCAGTCCTGGACCTTCGTCAGACCCTTCGCAGGCCTTCTGAAGTGCCTGAGAGTCTGGGGCGGCCTCACTTCCTCTCCTCAAAAGGGTGTGTTTGCTCTGCTCTGGGGGGGATCATTAGCGTGTCCCATCTCATGCCCCTCACCCCATCCTGCCCCCACCCACCTCCTCCCCCAAACCCCCGTGTCTCCACTGTCATTGGGAACCTCAATTGCGTGACAAATGACTGAGGAGGTCCTGGGGACGCCATTTCATTCTGTAGGCGTTATTGTGCCTGACCTAAACCCAAATACCCAGGCCCCAGTCTCCCGGGTGACACCTGAAGGCCCCAGTTTCCTGGCAACTGGGAACAATGGCCCCTGGGAAAAGCACACACAGTTTGGGAAAGGGCAGCCTTTTTTCTCTGCGCCCCTGGGTAGGACAGGGAACTCCCCACTTCTGCAGGCAGAGTCTGGAGGGAAAGTCAAGCCATGAGGGTATTTGGGCCTCCCGTCCCCACCTCCCCACCCTAACCCTGAGCTGCAGGAAGTCTCCCAGGCAAGCGGGAGCTCACCCACCTGGGGCTGCCTCTTGATGGGACAAAAGCCTCTTTGAGCAGGCTTTCTGCCCCCCTCTCCCCAGGGCAGCCCTCCTTGCCAGTCCCCAGTTGTACTTGGTTCCCGGAGCTGACTCAAGGCATTCAGACTTCTGTTCTGGTGACACCCAGTGTCACCTTTTGTCTGCAGAAGTGACATTCTCTTTCCCCTTTGAAAGGGTGTTAGGAGGATTAACAACAGCTCAGGTGCACAGCAGGTGCTCAATACATAGCAGCTGTTGTCAAGACCATTTTCTGGGTTCTAGGGGCGCCTGGTGGCTCAGTCAGTTAAACGTCTGACTCTTGATCTCGGCTCAGGTCATGATCTCATGGTTTGTGAGCTCGGGCCCCATATCCGGCTCTGCACTGACAGAACGGAGCTTGGGATTCTCTGTCTCCCTCTCTCTCTGACCCTCCTCCTCTCTCGCTCTCTCTCTCAAAAATAAATAAACATTAAAAAAAAAAAAAAGACCACTTTCTAGGTTCTGGAACGGCACCTCTTTCCCAGTGGAAACAGAGAACTGAGTGACCTGAAAAAGATTGAGGAGGTCCCCTGACCTTCACCATAGCTTCTCAAACTGCAGACATCTGGAACAGGGCTGAACTTCTGGGTGCTAAATCACAGCCCACAGGCTCCCCACAGACACAAGAGACTCTTAGGAGGGTCTCAGAAAACTCCTTCCAAAACCAGGAACTCTCAGGGCGCCTGGGTGGCTCAGTTGGTTAAGTGTCCAACTTTGGCTCAGGTCATCATCTCATAGCTCATGAGTTCAAGCCCCACGTCAGGCTCTGTGCTGACAGCTCAGAGCCTGGAGCCTGCTTTGGATTCTATGTCTCCCTCTCTCTCTGCCCTTCCCCCACGCTCTCTCTCTCCCTCTCTCTCTCAAAATAAATAAACATTTAAAAATTATAAAAACGCAGGAACTCTCTTGTGAATTCTAATATGTCGTAAAGGCTGCTATTTGTGAAATAACTCTTGCTTGTATGCTAGGAAAAGAAGATCACACTTTTTTAAATCCACGCAAGCCCTGCTCATCTAAAAACATTCCTTCTGACTGAACCCACAAGACAATTTCTGCAACATCAACTAACTGACCTTTGAGTAATGTCTTTCCTCTCTAACCTTTTTGTCTCAGCTTTTGGAAGGGAGGCAGGAAGGGAGGAAGGGCATGGCTCCTCCTTTACCCACGGGATACTGAAGTGCAGGACATTCAAGACCAGGGTGTCTCAGCTGGCTAACGTCACAGCTGAGACCAGGCAGTGGCCATACACACATGGCTCAGCCATCCCGTTGGCAGAGAGTGCCAGGAGCAGGGACAGGAGCCCAGAGCACAGGTTACAGGAGAGGACAGCGACACCAGGACCAGAGGAGCAAGCCTAACTCCAAATCACAGACACGGGGGAAAGATGGGCAGCAGGAAATGCACTATAGTCAGAAGATGCCAAGGCCAAGGACGTAGTGAAATAGGAGGGTTCTGGGCTACCCCAGGTGCTGGTGAAGGTGGGACAAGATCTCAGGTGTCACAGATCTGACCTCCCCAGGCTGGATGGGCAGGCACAGAGCCAGACAGAGCAGCTCAAATGAGCAGGACGGCAGAGGGCTGGACTCAAGCATCCCTGCCCACCCGCAGCTCCAGCCCCCGTGCTTTAGCTCCCAGAGACCTGCAGTCCTTGCCTCCATCACACTCACTGCCGCATCACTATTGATTAGAGTGCCACGCTGATGGCTATCTCTCCCCTTCGTGACGCAGTTAAGCCCTGCACCTTCAGCCAACTGAAGTTTTGAATCAAACTCTTTTTCTCTAGCTCACGTTGACTCCCATCCCCAGCAGGACCTATCAGCTCTGGAGAGCAGAGACCACATCCTTTCGTTTCCTCACTGCCCCACTCCCCAGAGACCGGAAGGAGGCAGGCAGAGAAATACATGTTCAGTGTTACAAACGAAAGATTAAAGATCAGACCCAAGAAAAGCCAGCACGAGTCAGGGCCCCATGCGCAGACTTACAGGCATGGGCTTCACAAATGACACCTACTACGGATGGTGACCTGGGGAGCACGGTGTCCAAATAACTTGCTCTGGATTTTGTTCCCTCCCCAGCCTTACGCTGCACCTATGTTTTCATTTGCTGATAACAAGTCAGCCAGTCATCCCATTGTTCCGACATACTGAGTGAGGCCCGATGGCCACTCACCGTATGACCCCTCAGCTTCCCCTTGGGAGAGTACAGAAGGGGCCAGCCAATTCCATCCTCCTCCCTAGAAGGGAAGCCCCTTAAAGACAGCAGTGGACCTAAAAGGCCAGGGCAACAGAAGAGCCACAGCTAATCCTAGAGCTGGTGCTGACAGAGACCCAGGCACTGGCCCCCTAATCCTCACTTCCCCCCCACGATGGAGGTCTGTTATGATCCACACCTCACAGATGAGGAAACAGGCTGGGGGGTTACACTGCTGGTCCACAGCCACATGGTTAGAAGTGGCAGCCAGGGCACTTGACTCCAAAGCCCTCCCTGGCAACCCCCACGCCTTGGGCCTAAAAGTAGGATTCCCTTAGGAGGCACAGAGTGAGAAGCAGAGATCCCAGGAAAAACTGGAATCAGCAAGGGGGCGGGGGTGGGGAGGGGGTGAGTTTGATGCCTTGGGAACTAGAGCAACAGCAAAGATGCCCGGGTGGGAGTGGTTTCCTGCTGGGCAGCACTGAGGTCCTGGGTGGCAAAGGCCCCAGACTAGAAACCTGAGCAGAGGCAAATCCAGGAGGGGTGCACGAGGTACCCTAGCTGAGAAGCACCTTCCTTCAGCCTCTCTCCAGCTCTCACTGGACACTGCGCTCCAAAGCGCA
Source organism: Neofelis nebulosa (assembly GCF_028018385.1). Classification (NCBI taxonomy): domain Eukaryota; kingdom Metazoa; phylum Chordata; class Mammalia; order Carnivora; family Felidae; genus Neofelis; species Neofelis nebulosa. The sequence continues at coordinate 60,918,452 of NC_080794.1, forward strand.
TCTAAACGCCACCAAAGCGTCCTGCCTCCTGTTTCCAAAAATGGCAATGACTAGAACCGGTTGGGGGTGGGTCTTCCTCTAAAAATGTTTCCTTTAGTCAATCTGACTTTGCCTGCCTGCTAAGAAAAGCATCTCATGAACGGACACGGCATGCCCGGGCTCAAGAAGGAACGGTGGCTGGACAGGCACTCCAGACTCCTGAGTGGGCTCCTAAATTTCTGGGGTCCCTGGGGTGACCATGGAACTTAATGTTGGATGGGATTCTAGGGCTCACCAGCCTTGAGGTTTCAGCATCTGCGTTTGGCATTAGTGATAAGGAATGGGGGGACACACTAATAAAACCATATTCTGAGAAAACAGCCCATCTCCTCAGATGAAAATAAAAACAAACCATCTCTGCTGGGCTTTTTATAAAGGGCTGACAGGCGTGATTTGTTCCCCCACAAGGGCTGCCAAGGCCGCGAAAGGAACAGAAAGGAGTGATGTTCCTGTGTTAACAGAGCCCCTAATTTCAAGGTTTGGAGGCACATTCTTGGTGTGTAAGAGGCAACACTGCATCCTCGGGGCACGGTATGACATGCCTGGGGGCGGTGGCCTCATCACACAGGAGACATGTCACCGCAGTCCCTCCTGGGTGTGAGCTGATGTTCACAATGGGGACTGAGATTGGAACAGATTGAACAGGGCCAAGTCCTCCCTGTTAGAGTCAAAACAGATAACTGTCAAGGCCTATACCTCAACCGAGCCCAATGCGCTCTGGGTTAAATGAGCTATAAAGATCTGCAGCCTTTAACCTGGGCCAAGTGGATGCCCGGGGAAGACACATAAGAGAAAAAGGAACCTTTTTGCTGGTTAAGCTCCAGTTCCCATGGCCAGCATAAAAAACCACCACATTTTTATTTTATTTCTTTAAAAATAATGTTTTGGGGCTCCTGGGTGGCTCAGTCGGTTAAGCGTCTGACTTCAGCTCAGGTCATGATCTCGAGGTTCTTGAGTTCAAGCCCTGTGTCAGGCTCTGTGCTGACAGTTCAGAGCCTGGAGCCTGCTTCAGATTCTGTGTCTCCCTCTCTCCCTGCCCCTACCCCATCCCCCTTGCACTCTGTCTCTCTCTCTCTCTCTCTCTCTCAAAAATAAATAAACATTAAAAAACTTTTTTTAATAATAATGTTTTTCTCCTCCTTAATAATAAAGGAAATTCTTTACAGCACCTCTCCATCAGGAAACATTAGATGCTAACAGAACCACTTTGGAGAGAGGCATTGTTTTCATGGCTCACTTCCCTCTTGCTTGAAAGAACTCCAATATGTTTACTGTCCAGAATGAATTTCCAGAACGTCAGCCACCTTTGGTTGCCCAATGATCTTTGTTTGGGGGCGGGGGGGGGGGGGGAATCAAATTACAAACCATCAAAATACCACTTTTAGAAAATTTTGTTCTGACAAATTCCAAGTATAGAATGGTAATAAGATGTGATTACTGGGTAATGGAAATGTAACTGTTTTCTTTTGTTTCCTGCATCTCCTTCTGTTAGAGGAACTAGAGCTTAACTATGGAAGAAAATATAAGCTCAGTGTTTCTTGATGGTTCATCACACACAGAATGTGGGCCCAAGCCCACATCACTGGCATCATCTTATTTAACTCCTGCTCAGCAATTTGAGATAAGTCTTTATTATGCTCTTTTCCCTGATGAGAAGACTGAGTCCATGCGAGATTAAGCACTCTGCCCAGTACTAGTAGGTAGTAACAGCAGGGCTGTTGGATTCCAGGGTCCAAACTCTCAACTTCCATGTTATGCCTGGTCCCCAACTCTGGTGATGTCAGCAGCATCAGCACCTAGAAGTCCAAAGAGAAGTTGCACGAGGACTTCTCCACGCAAGGGCCTCTGGGTCACCTGTGACTTCAGAAAGGCACTCTTGACCTCTGCACGCACCCCTGCCATCAACAGATGGCGCTCACCAGCAAGGGCTGCACTCCTATAGGGCGCCCAGGGGACAGAGCCATTTGCAGTCTGCGGTCAATGTTCAAATGACCACAGCTTTCCCCCAGAGACAATGGAGGTCTCACACCATGTCCAGCTGGCTGTGAAAGATGCTATTAAAAATCACTGATAAATGAGTTCCAGCCTTTGCTTACACAGTTTACTGTAAGGACCTATCAACACTGATTTCTTATCCTTTGTTTCCTATCAGTGGAGTTGATGACTGTCCGAAATGGATTTGTTTTTTCCAGCTGCCTTAAAAGAAATACGACATTCAAATGCCCAGGTGTAGTGACATTTCAATATACCTGAGACAGAAGATGAAGTGCGGGGAAGTTTATGTTTGAATAGCAGTATAATTGATATGGGCATTCGTTCCCATGAAATATGATTTTTCACTCCTATTAGTTTTCTTTCACATTCCTTTTCTTTTCTTTCCTTTTTTTTTTTTTTTTTTTTTCATTTCATGGGCACTGAGAGAGAAGCCAGAATACAAACTGACCATCAAATTCTCACAGCTTAAGCCCACCACCCTCTTGAGGAATCAGTCATCACAGAACCACCAGTCAAGCTCCAGCCAAGCCCCAGACCATGTCTAATTCATCCTGATATTCCTCGAGCCCAACAAGTCACTGTGCACAGCAGGCTTGTAATAAGTTTGTTGGGTGAATGAATCCATCCATCCATCCATCCATCAAGAGAAGCTGGGTCCAGAGTCCCCACTGCCACACTGGGGAAAGTGACACTCAGAAGGAGGGCTGGCTCTCAGCCAGGCAGGAAGACTAGGGGACATCTCCAGAGCTCACGTCTCCAGGAAGGACCCCCACCATGGGACCTTGTACGTACTCAGAAACCTAACAGCAGTTGCTGCTTTGTCAACCTCAACCAGGAATCTCAGTAAGGATTCGCACCCACAGCAGAGCACCGAGGAGGGGTCCCAAAGCGATGGCCCTTTAATAAGGCTCTAGACCCACACCTGGGGCAGATGCCCCCCGCCTTTCTCTTCTTTCCTAAACATTATGAAGAGCAGAGCTGGTCACACGCATAAATAAATAGATAAAAAATTCGTTTGCTGTTGTGTTTCCTAATAAAAGAATACTAACGTGACCAAAAATGGTTGCTCTGTGACAGACACAGAACTAAAACCTCCATCGATGAGCCATGATTCTGGACTCCGGGATGCCCCTGGTTGTTTGGGGAACACCATAAAAGTTCAAATACCAACTGTTAAATGGCTTCCTCCAAAAGCCCCCAGGCAATAACTACCATCCCCTTAGAGTTGACATGTCCAAATGATTCTCCTATAAACGATGGACAGAGTTCTGGGGGCAGTGAATGAGAGCCCTGATGTCTGCCTCCTCTACAGCAGTGGCCTGGGACACGGGCCTTTGGCCCCCCTAGCCAGCTGGTGACTCCTGAGGGCCAGCCTGGGGTGCAAAGCCTCACAAGCGGGGTCTCTGCAGGGCCGCACCACCCCTCTACCACGCATGGAGAGGCCGCTCTTCCTTGGCACTCAGCCTGGGGCTCTGGCTTCTGTAGAGAACGCTCTCCCCTTCCGTGACCATCCTTCCCGAGGCCCTGCGGGCCATGAAACCCCAGCCGCCTTTACCCCTTGCAGCCATCCCTCACCCTGGCCTCGTCCCTGGGAGCGGGAATATCTCTGGCGTTGGCACCGGGGAGGGTGAAAGAGTGGCCCCTGTCTCCCTGCCAAAAGGGATGTCACCCCACCAGAATTTATGTGCCAGCTTTCCTTGTACCAGCTTTTCCCAGGTTACCTCCCCACCCATTACTACCCCATTAGTTGCCATGTGCTTTCCCCTCACTGTCACCAGCCCACACTGCCTCTTTGTTAGCCCGGGGCTCTCAGGCCGGCCCCTCCCCAGCCAGGGGCCGAGCTTGCACTCGCACTGTGAAATATTTCCTCCCTTGCTCCTGGGTCCCTCCCCCGCCTCCTCCCCACAGCCTTTAGTAAAACAAACCCACCAAAGGGCATTCTTGCTCTGTTTGCACAGCACGAGTGGGCCCCCGAGTTGCCTGGCGCCCCTCATCCTCCATGAACACACTTCCCCTCCTTATTGGTATTCAGTCAATACCTTCCTTTCCTGACCCTTCCCTGCTTGGCCCCTGAGATCCGCTGACAGAAGGGCCTTTGTTGAAGGAGCAGAGGGTGCAAACACCAGAGCTCTGAAGACAACACATGGACTTCAAAGGGGGAAATGAGTCACTGCTCATCAAACTGGGTGGGGGGCCGGCTCCCCGAAGCACCTCCAGGACCAGACTCTTCCTGAGGACAAACCTTCCGTGTCTTCTCACAGACCAACACCATTTCCAGAGCTATTTGTAGGTTTTCATTGTTCCAACTCTGACTACAAAACATGGGCCAGAACCCGAGGTCTGGTAAATATTTTGTTACACAATTTGCTGGAAGCACTTTGCTGTAAAGGATGGCTTGCAGCACAGAGGCTCGGGCTAGGGGCCTTCCAGGTTCCCACCATCTGCCAGTTTCGTGTGTCTGCAAGCTGATTACCCACCCAAACACCATTCAGAGCAGGCCTCTCCTCTGTTTACTGTGGTCAGACAGCTCTCTATGGAAAAGCATCCGAGGCCACCAAACCCAGGGCTCCCCAGCATCTCGGCACATAGTCCCAGAAGATAACGAATCCGCTCCCCCTTGAACTCTTCCGTGGATAAGCCAAACAGCAGAGCAGCCCTCCCCTCTGCAGCCAGCTCTCCAGGAAGCCTGCCTCATACAGAACAAAATCCACTTCCCCACATTCCACCCACTGTACCCAGTTCTGCTTCTGGAACAAATCAGCTCCCTTGTTCTCATGACGGCCCTTCACGTAGATTTGAAAATTGCTCTCAGAGTTCCTCTACATTTGTTCTCATCACACCAAATAGCCCCAGGCCCCTTGACCATATCTCACATGAAATGTTTTCCAGATTCTCTCAATGTTAGCCACCCTCCTCCAGAGCACATTTAGTGTTCTCACCACAGCTGCCCACAACAAAGTACAGATTCGGGTACTGAGCACTGTTCTCTGTATGTGCTCAAATCAGCACAGACAGAAACAGGCCTATCCCCTCCCCTGGAGAGGACACCTTGCCTCCATTAATTCAGCCTCTGACTACATTGCTCTGTCAGCCACCTTACCACCCTCAATTCATTCTCAACTTGAAATCACAGGCCCTTTTCCTAACAAGTGCCCCAAACCAGGTCTCCTCCAATCAGAGCTTTCAAAGTCATCTTCCTATTTATCAGTATTTCATTTCACCTCATCGATTCCAGTCTAGTTCATGGAATTCTTTTTCAATCTTCCGTCACCTTGGGTACAACGGCCATCCCTTTCCAGTCTTGTGCCACCTGTGAATCTGCTGAGCATCCCTTCTGTATGCTCGTCCATTTCATTAATAAAAATGATAAACGCAGCAGGGTCCAGAGATGTTAATGACTTGTCTGTCCAAGGTGTCACAGCCAGATGGGGACAGAGCCAGATCTAGAACACAAGTGTCCTGGTTCTCAGTCTAGTGCTCATGTCTATCACCCTCTGCCAAAAAGTCCCCAGAACCCCCTCAGACTGCTCTCTCCAGCCCTCTACCACCCCCATTTCCTTACTGGTCTATCCAGGGACCCTGATTATAGACAGGAAGGTCTGGTAAGGACTGGCTTTGTGGGAGGAAGATGGGGAAATTGCCCCCTACCTAAAGGATCCTTATTTGTTAAATTATATGTTTCCTGAAGCTACAGCTCTATGCTTCAAGGGGGCCTCTAAGAAACCCACCCAACAGAGCAGTAGAAACGGGACTGGGAAGATAAGGAGTTCCTGGGATCAAAGCTGCCTGAGATAAATGGGTTAGAACGAGGAAGCCTACAAAGATTCTGAGGATAACCCTGAACTTTAGAAAGAATCTATACAATGGACACTTAAAGATAGCTTCAGCCCTATTGCCTCTTATAGACCAGTCTTGCATGGTCCCTTGAAGATAATGACGAGTTAAAGGATTGACCTAAACATACATCCTTTCTCTGAGTATAATTCTAGAGAGTAACACCAAGATCGCTGGGTGAACATCCCAGGAAAACAGGTCAAGTTTAGTAAGAGAATTCCTAATGATCAGATCTCACCACAAGACCAGTTGTCCTGTGAACTCCCCATCACCAAAGTGTTTAAGCAGAGGCTGGAGCAAATTACTTTTGTCCTATTTGAATCCAAAGATCTAAGTTTCTGTAGCCTCTTTCCTGCTGTGACAGATCCCTTGTGCTACAAAGTAAAAAGCCATCACCGGACTCCAAATAGCAAAATAATTTTGAAAAAGAACAAAGTTCGGGGCGCCTGGGTGGCTCAGTCGGTTAAGCGTCCGACTTCGGCTCAGGTCATGATCTCGCGGTCTGTGAGTTCGAGCCCCACGTCAGGCTCTGTGCTGACAGCTCGGAGCCTGGAGCCTGTTTCAGATTCTGTGTCTCCCTCTCTCTGACCCTCCCCCATTCATGCTCTGTCTCTCCCTGTCTCAAAAATAAATAAAACGTTAAAAAAAAAAATTAAAAAAAAAAAAAAGAACAAAGTTGAAGAACTCATACTTCTTGATTTCAAAACATATCACAAAGCCACAGTAATCAAAGCAGTGTGATATTAGCATTAAGACAGGTACACAGACCAAAGGAATAGGATGGAGAGTCCAGAAATAAACCCTCAGCTGTATGGTCAAATGATCTTCAACAAGGGGGCCAAGACCATTCAATGGGGAAAGGACAGTCCCTTCATCAAATGGTTTTAGAAAACTGGACAGCCACATGCAAAAGAGTGAAGTCAGACACTTAGCTTTTCCTACATATAAAAATTAACTCAAAATGGATCAAAGGCTTAAATGTAAGACCTAAAACTATAAAAGTCCTGGGGGTGGGGGTAGGGGGAAACAGGGGAAAAGTTTCCTGAGATTAGACATGAAAAGGATTTCTTCAATTTGACACCAAAAGCACAGGCAACAAAGGCAAAAATAGACAAACAGGACTACATCAAACTTAAAAACTTCTGTGTACGTAAGGACACAATCGGTTGTGAGAAAAGACACATGGAATGGGAGAAAATATTTGTAAATCATATATCTGATAAAGGGTTAAATACCCAGATTACAGAAAGATGCTTCTCCAGCAATGACATACAAATGGCCAGCAAGCATATGGAAAGATAATCAACATCATTAGTCATCAGCAAAATGAAAATCAAACCCACAATGATATATCTTCTCACACCCATTAGAATGGCAACTATTCAAACAAAAACAAAAACAAAAACAAAAACAAAAAGCCCAGAAAATAACAAGTGTTGGCAAACTGGTGCAGCCACTATAGAAAACAGTATGGAGGTTCCTCAAAAAACTAAAAATAGAACTACCCTATGGGCCAGAAATTGCACTACTAGGCATTTATCTAAGGGATACAAGTGTGCTGTTTCGAAGGGACACATGAACCCCCATGTTTATAGCAGTGCTATCAACAAGAGCCAAAGTATGGAAAGAGCCCAAATGTCCATCGATGGATGAATGGATAAAGAAAATGTGGTATATATATGCAATGGAGTATTACTCGGCAGTCAAAAAGAATGCAATCTTGCCATTTGCAACTACATGGATGCAACTGGAGGGTATTATGCTAAGTGAAGTTAGTCAGAAAAAGACAAAAGCATGTGACTTCACTCATAGGAGGACTTCAAGAGACAAAACAGATGAACATAAGGGAAGGGAAACAAAAATCATATAAAAACAGGGAGGGGCACAAAACAGAAGAGACTCTTAAATATGGAGGAGAACAAACAGAGGGTTACTGGAGGGGTTGTGGGGGGGGGGGATGGGCTAAATGGGTAAGGGGCACTAAGGAATCTACTCCTGAAATCATCGTTGCACTATATGCTAACTAATTTGGATGTAAATTAAAAAAATAAAATAAAATAAATTTTTTAAGTGAAAATAGAACTACCCTGAAATCCAACAATCCCATTTCTGGGATATGCTCAAAAGAATTGAAAGCAGGGTCTCAAAGAGGTATTTGTGCACCCACGTTCATAGCTGCACCATTAACAACAGCCGAGGGTGGGAGCAATCCAAGTGTCCATCAGCACACGAGTAGATAAACAAGATGTGATATATACATGTGATGGAATATTATTCAGCCTTAACAAGTTAGGAAATCCTGTCACATGCTGCAATGTGGACATAATGCCAAGTGAAATAACCCTTGGAGCGATGAGGAGTTGTTTAACGGGTATAGAGTTTCACATTTGAAAGATGAAAAAGTTCTGGAGCTCTGTTTCATAACGACATAAACATACTTAACACTGTTGAAAGGTACACGTGAAAAAGATGGTAACCTTTATGTTATGTGTTTTCAGTCACAATCTTTTTTTAAAAGCTGTGTCTGACAAGAGGCAGGACAGTGTGGAACTGGGAAGGGCCAATGGAGCCTGGATTTCGATGAAGCAGAACCGAGCTACAGATACATCAGTGAAAGCTGAGGAGTCTTTTGCAATACTGATACCAATCCTCTACTCACATGTGACAACCTCTACCTCCCCTGTGGACTTCTGATACCAAGTTGACCTCAAGTCCCAAAGTAATAAAACCATGCGTGTGTTCTAGGAAACCTTCTGATGCTAAGAGGCTCAACATTATTAAAGTTAAGATCAGATGAAGCAGAGATCGATACCGGTCAAGAATTAACGACAAAGGTAACGCAGAGTCCAGCTGTTTATTTCCTTAAATCCTGCACTATTATAGATCACAAATTCAAATGTAAGTTATAATTCATGTTAATAGTCACACCAAGTTAATCTACTAAAGAGCTCTACATTATAGTCAACTCCCGGGGAATGCATTCAGAGAAAGCGGCTGCAGAAATCCTTCTTCCGTTTGTATGAAGTCACTATCTCATTTCCAATCTATAAAACCAAGAAAAGAGGCTGCATGGGTAAAACTCTCAGGTGACAAGCTGCCTGCCAAATGCAGAGTGAGCTGCGGCAAGAGGCGGCAGGAGGTAAGTAACTCTGGCCACACAAAGAAGACAGCGTGTCTTCGAGCAGGCCCCACACTGAGCCAAGGAGACAGGCAAAAAGGCAATCCGGACCCTCACACCAGGCCTCGCCTGCAACCTCCCGCCGGGGCCATGAGGAAAGGGGAGCCAGAGAAGCCCACAAGCCTGGGGCAACCCACAAAGACTTCTAGAATGGCAGCTTGTCCTCTACGTCCAAGTAATACGGCTGGACGGAGCATGCCTGCCCACCCTCTCCACTGCTTTCAGGATGATGGTTTGGGTGACGATGGTATTCACAGCAGTTGAACTGGGTGGTCTGTAGAAATCACCCCTGACTCTCACAACATCCCCCACCACATTTTACAGATGATGAGATAGACTCAGAGAGTTTAAGTAACTGGCCCAGATTCCGACAGCTAATCACTACCAATGATCATGGGAGGAAAAGCGAGGACTCAATGCCCACGAGGCTAACTATAACCTGGAAGAGCTGGTCATGCTTCCCAGAGGTGCACTTCTTTGGAGGGCTTCTGGAGCTCCGATGGCGTGTGCCCGTAACTCCAAAACCCCGGGCAGGGAGGACCTAGGCCATGCTTCTGGTCACTAAGGTTTACTGTCCTAAAGGGAAGACAAGATGCAGTATACAGAATAATGCCCCCCAGAGATGCCCTTGTCCTAATCCCCTGGGACCTGTGATTGTTACCTTACGTGGAAAAAGGGGTTTGACAGACGTGGTTATGTTACAAATCTTGACACGGGGATGCTATCCTGGATTATCCAGGTGGAACCAGTATAACCACAAGGGACCTTATGAGGGAAAGGAGGAGGCAGGAGAGACAGGAGATGTGACAGCTGACACAGAAGTCGGAGAGGGGCAGGTGGATGGCTCAGTCGGTTAGGCATCTGATTCTTGATTCAGAGTCATGACCTCATGATTCATGAGTCTGAGCCCCTATTGGGCTCCACACTGACAGCGTAGAGCCTGCTTGGGACTCTCTCTCTCTTTGCCCTTCCCCTGCTTGTACACTCTCTCTCTCAAAATAAATAAGTAAACTTTAAAAAAAGAAGAAGTTGGAGAGAATGATATAGCCACAGGCCAAGAAATGTGATTGACCTCTAAAAGCTGGAAAAGAAAAGTAAGATTCTCCCCTGAGCCTCCAGAAGAAACACAAGTCTGCCGACACCTGGATTTTAGCCTCATGAGACCCATTTCAGACTTCTGACCTCCAGAGCTGTAGGATAACACATCTGTGTTGTTTTAAGCCACTGAATTTGTGATCATTTGTCCCAGCAGCAGGAGGAAACAAATACAGACCGTAAGGCTACAGCTGCCAGCAGCTGCGCCCACATCCCCACACGGAGTCCCAGCCAGGTGAGGAAAATCCAGCCAGTCAGTGTCCTTAAAGGCAAAAATGGTTCCAAGTCCATTAAACTGACAGGCAGGGTGCACGGTTGGCTCAGTCAGTTAAGCATCTGGTTCTTGATTTTGGCTCAGGTCATGATTTCATGGTTTGTGGGATCGAGCCCCACGTCAGGCTCAGCGCTGACAGTGCAGAGCCTGCTTGGGATGCTCTGTCTCCCTCTCTCTCTCTCTGCCCCTTCTCTCACTTGCTCTCTCTCTCTCTGTCTCTCTCAAAATAAACAAACAAGGGGCGCCTGGGTGGCGCAGTCGGTTAAGCGTCCGACTTCAGCCAGGTCACGATCTCGCGGTCCGTGAGTTCGAGCCCCGCGTCAGGCTCTGGGCTGATGGCTCGGAGCCTGGAGCCTGTTTCCGATTCTGTGTCTCCCTCTCTCTCTGCCCCTCCCCCGTTCATGCTCTGTCTCTCTCTGTCCCAAAAATAAATAAAAAACGTTGAAAAAAAAATTTTTAAAAAATAAAAAATAAAAAAATAAACAAACAATTTTTAAAAAGACTTAAAAAAACTGACCAAGCAGTATGGGGAAATGGAGTACATGCTCTTTACCAGCTCAGGGGAGTCAGCAAACTTTAGCCAATCTCAAGTTGCCTCTTTAAGATGTGAAAAAATATACCATATACCAACTCCAAGAGTTTTTCTAAGAAGTTTTTTGCAAAGTGTTAAGTGGTCTAAGAATATACGGTGTTAATTTTATGGTGCCTATTTTTCATAAAAGACAAGCATTTCCTCTCAGGTTAGTGCCCATCTTTTTACAAGGGCTGGTCAGGAACAGTTCTGCTCTGAGAAATCCAACCCCTCCCTCCCTAGCCAGAGTCCAGTCTCTTACCCAGAGTCCACATGAGGGTTGGCTCATGCCAGGTCACTTGTCAGGTAGAGACTTGCATCTCTTTAGCAAAGGTCTGGAGCCCACAGAATTATGAGGGAAAAGAGCCAGATTTGGGAGAGACTTGGGATGGGTTTATCAGCTCCCTATCTCTTCTTTACCCACCCCACTCCAAGGCTCCCGACAAGAGCAGGAGACCAGAGCTGTCCTGCAACAAAGACTGAGTTTCTGCCAAGAAGCTCCATCCATATTAACACTGGGGCCAAACCAGCCAGGCGTTCCTTGCCCTACAGCATGGGGATGGGAGGTCTGGTGCAGGAACGGGTCCAAATGTGTAAGGCAATGGTTCCCAGCCACTTCACCAAAAGAGTGCCCTTTGATCACACTCCCCAAACATTTGAAAAGTATGGGCCATTAAAATATCTCTATTAATAATATATCTTCCCATATTTTTTTAAAATTTTATTTGAGAGAGAGAGAACACAAGTGAGGGAGACAGACAGAGGGAAAGAGAAAGGAGAATCCCAAACGGGCTCCACGCTCAACGTGAGCCAGACCCAGGGCTCAGTCCCATGACCCCAAGATCATGACCTGAGCTGAAATCAAGAGTCGGACACTCAACCGAATGAGCCACCCAGGAGCACCTATCTTTCCAAATTTTTATTATTAATCAAGAGCCAATTAATCAACTGCCAGTCAGGGCTTCTCTTTAGCAGAAGATGGCCAGTCTACACCAAATGCTGCCCACACTGCAAAGAGCTTAAAGGAACCCCTGGTTTCTTCTTTGAGCTTCTCAAGACCTGTGGACACCTGGCCGGAATCCCAAGTAAGAAACAGAACCACTTAAGCCACAGAATTAAGTATGGGGAGGGTCTCATCAGGAGATGCAGGGTCCTGGCCCATCCTAATAAAAAATGGAGTCAGTCAAACCCTGCCATGCATCCCCTGGGTTCAGCCTCTTTACAATTCATGTCTGTCTCCACCAGCTAAAAGGTCCATGTTTCCTTCTTGATCTTGATTACCTCCTGTCTCAAGTTTTCATGGCCTCCCAGGCATGAGAGGCAGCAGGGGCTCCCTAGAACTACCTTCCACACCCCATTTCAAGCAGAGGGGTATGCCTGCCTGCTTCTACAGAGACTCCATTTAGCCCACCCTCAACAGATTTTACTTCTACAAGCCATCAGTCCTTGAACAACTAACTTCATATTTCTGGGCCACAGGTCAAAGTCAACCACAGGTCAAGTAGAACAGGGGTCAGTGGGCAAGTGCTGAGTCCATCAAATCCATGAAGCTGGGGCCCGACACACAAGCTCAAAGCCCCAAGCCCAGAAATTACAGAAGGGAGGGAGGAAGTCCCGGGCTCCTCACAAAGAGCTGAAGCTGTTCACTCTCCTCCCACAGGCTTCGGGACAATGCCCACCACCTGAAAGACACGGCTTACCGGCCCTGCTAAGCCCACCCGTGCTGGGGAAATGAGGATGGGCAGCCTGATCACTGCCTCATCTGGTAGGAGAAGCAGGAAAAGGAGTCATGAAGAACGTCGGGGGCTCGGACAGAGATACAAGCAACTGTACCTGATGGAAACAAAATGCGGTCTAGCCACACATGGGGATACGACTCAGTCGTAAGAAAGAACGAGACTTGGATGGACCTTAAAAACACCACGCTAAGTGAAGTAAGACAGTCCCAGAAGCCAAATATTGTATGACTCCACATGTATGACACACTTAGGATCGGTGAATTCCTAGGGATGGAAAGCAAAAGGGAGGCCACCAGAGCTGGGAGAGAGGCAGGAATGGGGAGTTATTGTTTAATGGGTGCCGAGCTTCTGCTGGGCACGATGACGAAGTTTGGGGCACTGACAATAGTGATGGCTGCCTGACATGTGTGTGCAGTTAATGCCACTGAACTGCACACTTACAAGTGGTTACAGTGATAACTATGTTTATTTTAATACACACACACACACACACACACACACACACACACACATTTCAGGCCAGCCAAGGATAGACATACACTCATCCGTCCTCATGTCATGGGATGGAGACCCACAGGAGGGGAGGGGGCTCTGGTTGAGGGAGTGGCGTATTCAGGAAAGATGACTTTTACTCTCTGCTCAGTCACTCTGCTCGTAAGTACCCTCTGTGGCCCCCTCTGCCCATCATCCATTCCAGACTCCTCGTTCTAGGAAACAGAGACCGTCTATACCTTCTGGGCCGAGATCCACACAACACTCTAGAATTGTGGGGCCCCTGCTCATAGGACAACTGCATCCTCTCGATCCAGCCGTGTCTCCCACATCCTTCAACACCTGACTCGAAACTTCTCACCTTCCCAGAAGACTCCTGAGCAATCTCTTTCCTCTTCCTGTTTCTATTTTTTATCATGAAAGGCAGTATAGCAGAGAGGGTTAGAGCCTGACCTGCATTCAAAGCCTGGATTTGCCAACAAATACCCGTGTGACCAAAGACTTCATCCCTCCATGCCTCAATTCTCCCCACTGTAAAACAGGATAATAGTTGCATAGGACTGTTAACAATTAAAATGAGAAAATCCACATAAAGTGTTTGGTGCATAGGTGCTTAACAAATGGTAATTACAATTATTCTAACAATTATATATAGCTTTGGTATTAAACTGCATTTTTTGAAAATATTTGAATGATAGCTCAAGCATTTTTAAATGTCTTAATTTAAAAAAAAAAATCCCTATCTCTTACTTTTCTTTAATGGCAGCACAAAATTATTTATATAATTTCTGAAATGGCTTTAAAAAAAATCCTCCCTCCCCTAAAAGTTATTCATAATTGCTCCCCTCCTATGTGTACTCCTCTCTGTTCAGAATCTTCTTGATGCTTATGAATTTTCAGTTTGTCCCATACTGATTTTTGTAATGCTGTAGGAGAGGACTTTTCATTCCTTTGAGCCACAAAACGTCCCCAGCAGAGCACTCTGCCTTTGCTGGGCTTTCTCCTGGGGGGCGACCTGTCCACTGCTCTTCCCTCCAGCCCTCCCCCAGGCGCTGGCCAGCTGCATTTGTGAAGGCCCATGTGGTTCTGAGGCAGCAGGGTCAGAGCCAGGGGCCAGTGCTGTGTTTAGGACATTCAACCATGCTGGGCGCATCAGCCCTCTCTGGCACTCAGGATGTCAATCTCGGGCTGGCTGCCCTCTGCTGCAGAGGCTCCCGGCCAGCCCAGTGGGACGCTTGCCTTTTTCACTTGAGCCTTGACAGCAGGCACAGATGTAATGATTGGAAAGCACTTTGAGAATTCAGAGTGCTCTGTAATTGCTAACTCATAATCCCCAAATTGTTCTCTGTGTGGCCGCAGGAGGTAAAGCGTCTGCCCTTGGGAGGGTCTTTGTTAGCGTGGCTCCCACACCAGAACCAGGCCGGGCGGAGGCAAAGGGGGGTTCTGATCGTAGAGGGGTACCTATCTAAGACTCATCAAAGTGTGCTGAGAGGAAGGCTTCTCAAAGTGTGAACCAGATAAGGAGGGGCTTGATAATAATTCAGATTCTTGGGCCCTCTCACATCTACAGACTCGGGATCTCTGATGATAATGCTCTGATGATAATCTGCATTTTAATAAACTCCCCTAGACAACTCTCATTCACACTAATTAGAGTACTAATGGTTTAGAGGTAGAGTACTAATGGTTTGGGTCAGAAGGACCTGGATTTGAGTCAGCTATGATCCCTATTGCCAGAGCTCAGCAAGTGACCTGACACTAGACCCACAAGATCTAGGTATTCCGGAAAAGAAAAAGAAAAAAAAACAATTTTTTTTAAGAGTTTCAAGGTCAAATCAGTTTGGCCAATGCAACACCCCACATGTCCCCCAGGGGCTTTATAATGCACATAAGCAGATTAAAGAGGCTGACCCAGTACTTCCCAAACTGTCTAACCAAGGAAGTTTCTTTCCATCATTACTGCCAGAAACATCTCACAGACTTAATATCTCATGAGACAAAGCTCATGAAGGTCCTTCCTGGCAAAAGTGAAGTCTAGGGAGTAAGGAATAGAATCTTAAGGCAGCGGTTCTGGCAAGAAGGAGGCCCTAGCCAGTGTGGGGCAGCCACAGCAGCCCCATCCCTCATGCACCAGGGTCCTTGGCGGCAAAGCTGGTTCAGTCCCGCAGATCTGCTGCCCAGAGTGGACGTGTCACAACAGCGAGGTCACCTTCCTGTTTCGGGTAATTTCCCTTGGAGGCAAGACAGATCCATTTTTAACAGCTCTTCATTTCAACAGAGAATGCCCTCCTGCCTCTGATGGGGGCTGGGGACCAGGACTGGAAGGGAGGCTTTGTTCTTCTGACCAGTGCTGACAGTTTAATTAAACCCAGCTCCAGACGGGGTCGGCAGGGTCAGGCATTCTTCAACAGGGCTCCTGCAGAATATCACATCCACGCCTCTCCAGCCACCAGGGCTCTGTTAATGAGCTATCCTGGTCCTTACAGCAGGGATATAAATAAGGGGAAATAAATGCCCTGGGCTGCCCTTAATCACCCATCCCCACCCCTTCCAGGTCCAGCAGAGACACAAAAGGTTGATCTTGTCCGGAGACATATTAGTTGCAAGGCTAAAAAGAAGCCCAGAGTAACTGGGTTTCCAGAAGTGGCTTCTGGGTGAACAAGAAAAAGCAAGCAGTGAGAGGGGGTGTTGTAAGGCAGCACAGCGGACCCCTCCCTGAATCTGGGAGGACAGAGGCACAGAGACTGACACCTACTGTGCTCCACACCCAAACACGAATGGAGAGTGAGTTTTGCTGATGTAAGAGGAGCCGTCTGGTTCAAACAGGTCTGACCCCTGTGTGCATCCATGAAACATCTCCACATTCTCTAGTGATTGACTGTCAGATGAGGAAGCTAACCCCAAATCCAGGTAACCTGCTACCAGGGTATAACCACCTTGGCAAGAGACAGGGCTCCAGCTAGTGAAGCATCTGCCTCTACCCACTCCGTCCTGCTGTTGGTCAGAGGCTGGCAGATTGCTCTCAAAAAGCAGTGATGACAGACCCTCCCCTCCTGGAGAGACAGTGCCTACCCGTCTGTCTACACAGCCCACTGCAAGTGTCCTCAGCGCTGAGGACAGCACTTGGCCTACAGGAGGCCCTGGGTAACTGTTGGATGAATGGGTGGGCGGGTGGATGGGTAGGTTTATGGGTGGATTGGTAGACAGGGAAGTAGAAGGAGAATGAGTGGGGGGCTGGATGGGGAGGATTGATGGGTAAATGAATGGAAGAGCGGATGGGCAGGCAGATGGATTAGGCGGGTGGAAGTGTGTTCGGTGGGTGGAGATGGGAGGATGGGAGCTATGGTACAGGGTACAGAGACAGATGGGCAGATGGGTAAGTTGACTGGTGAGTCGGTAGATAGGTAAGCTGGAGTGCATCAAGTCAGAGGTGGATAGGGGGCAGGTATATGACAGGTTGATGGGGCTGAGGGGATAGGTAGGTGGTGGGAAGATGGGTAGGTAGATAGGTGCAGGAGGTGAATGGGTAGTAAGTAGGAGGTGGATGGGTAAGGGGCGGTGGAAGGATGATATGGAAGGATGAGCTGTAGCATCAGAGAGACCAGGGTTCAAATTTGGCTCAGCCCCTTGGGCAGGTCACAAACCCTCTGAGCTTGCATTCCTTCATCTGTAAAATGAGGGAAATGCCGACATCAGAGATGTTGTGATGATGAAATCAGATAATGTTTGTGGGTTGCCCCCCTGATCCTGGCCCAGAATAGCCTTCCATTTGTTCTAACCATTGCTGTAACAACTGCGGTCCCTGAGACCTCCTGTGACCGTCCTGGGAGCCCCAGGCAGTGAGAGGACGTCACAGGATGGGCACTCTTCTGCAGAGCCACTGACTCCCTCTAATGTGGACAAGGAGTGTGGGTGGGCGCTCTCTTCTAAAGATGTGGTGGAGTGGGGGTGCTGAGCAGGAACTCGGAGCCCACTCTCAGTGGGGGCATCCCCAAGGAAGCAGAAGAGTGCACAGGTGACTCCAGGGTACTAACAAACATTTCTGGAGCAACATCACCTACTTGCTCCATGCTTGTTCAGGACAGTACCGAAGAGCACAAAAGCCAGATTCCCTTGTCAATTCCTGAGCCTGCACAGTGAGTGACCCAGGTCACACCCCAGCTTCTGCCTGCAGAGCCCTTCTGCTGGCGAGCACACCTCCGTGGCTCCCTCCGTGGCCCCTAGGGGTGCCTCCATAGGTGCACCTCGTGAAAAACAGCCTCTCGTGAAAAAAAAAATGTTAAACCTGTTGGGGGAGGTCCCTGCAAAGCAAGAGGATGGCTCTGTGTTAAGACAGATGAGGATAAATCACCAGCAGAGGACAAAGGCTCAAGTGTAGGGTCAACTTAGAGGCTGTAGTGCCACCTCCAAAGCAATCCCTACGTAGAATCACCTAACATTTCCTGAGCATCTATTACAGGCCACAAAGTTTACAGCTGACACGAGAGTGGGTTACACCTTTCTCCAATCCCCACAACAGCCTGTGAGGTAGACAGTATTATCTTTATCTGATAAAAGAGCAAAACGGTGCTCGATGGGGTTACAGGAAGTCCTCCAACATCACATACCTAGCACTCACTGTAACTCAGACCACAGAAGCTTGCCATCGTTTATACAAGCTGGGAGGTCTCCTACCGTAGAAATTACACATGCTTCTTTTCAGAATATCTGGGAAATAAATAGAGAAAAGGAAAAAAGTCGCCCAGAGACCACCCCTGTTGGCAGTTTGCAGTCTGTTTCTGTGCTTTCTTTAGAGTGATTTCTTTAGTGGTTACATTGTCAGTACAATTTTGCATCCTGACTTTTGATAACACAAACATTTATCTGCGTTGCTTTACATAAAGACCACTTTTGGTGATATAAATATCTCATCAAATAGATACACCAGAATTTGTTTAACTGCTCCCTCAACACTGGACACTTTGGTTATTTCTATATTCAACATTCTATATTTCAATAGAGGAATATTCTGTATTTCAAATTCTAATTAACGCTGCAGTGAACATGTTTGCACCCATGTATTATTATTTCCTTGGGCTCGATCCCCAAATGTGAGCTTCAGGACCTTCAAAGGCCCGGTGTCTAATTTCAACCCGATCACCTCACTGCCCTGTGGTCCAAGCCAAGTCACCACCTGGGCCTCAGGTCCTGTGGTAAGGAACGAGATGGACAGACCAACCCAACTCGGGGAGATATTACTGAAGAATAGCCAGGAACAGGAACCCTGCAGCCACGTCAACAACATCAACATAACGTGGGCTGCAGCATCAAAGTGCGCCAGTCACTTTGTGACCACACCTTACCCTACGTATTTGGTCTCTCTCAAACCTGTTTTCATGCCTAGTTAGCATAATGGCCTCTGCTGAAAGTCCATGATTTGCTCCCGGTGAAAAGGATTAGCAATGGATCCCTTAAAGCAGAGGGGAGGTCAACAGGTGAGAGACCAGAAACGCCAGGCCCTGCCTCCCCTCTCTCCCTGGCTCTTAAGGGAATGTGGTCCCCCTCCAGGTCCTGGAGGAGGAGCGGGCTCCATGGTAAGACTACACCGGGTGATCCCACAAACCCCCAACACAGCTCCTTGGCCTGGGGATGATCTCATGACCAATCATGAGGTCATGATTGAGCTCTCTAGACCAATCATGAGGTCATGAGGTGAGCCAATCAGATTCTTTCCCCAGAAATCTGGACTTAGGACCTGAGACCTGGGCATTAACTCCAAAGTCAGAAGAAGCAGGAGGGGAGTCGGCACTGTGGCTAACCAAAGTCATGGTGGAACTGAGATGTTGTCCATAAGCCCATAATAAGTAGATATTCAGAAAGAACTAGAAACACCCTTCACATCTCAGTCCTGGTCCCAGCTCTACTTCACTTCCTGTCCTGGGGAAACTAAGTCTGCTGGTTGTCCCCTTACAGTACCCACCACACCCTTACCGTCACCAGCGTGCAGGAGTTTCTGTTTCTGGAGCCGAGAGTGCCCAAGTGCTGCTTGGACAGACCAAGTGGACTGGGAGACTTAACAGAGGTGTTTTGCAATGCCAGATGTTAAGTCAATAGACAGGGTGGAGGTGGGACAAAGAATGTTAGCAAATAAATCTCTAAGCACTAGCTCCTCACTGTTCCCTAGAACAGCAACAAAGGTAAAAAGCTCAGTGAGGCCACACGCCACAAACAACCAGATCAACCAAAGGGTTTGTTTAACCATTTCCCTCAGAATGTGTACTTTTGAGATGGCCTGAATTGGAGGGGCACCATGCTGCACTAAACCAAGTTGGGCCCAGTCATGAACTCAAGTCCTAGGCTGACCTAAGGGGGAAAATGCACAGGAGCTCTCCTCAAAGTCCTGATGGCTGGCACACCTGTGCTTACAGATGAGCTTAAGAAATATTCTAGAGGAGAGCTAGAGAAAGCAGTCCCCCTCCACCCGGGTCTGGCTATGCCCCTGGATAAGAAACATCTCCTCCCAAGAGTTAGGGACCCATTGCCTAAAAAGAAAAAGCAGCAGGCACTGGGAAAGGTTCTGGCTCTAGAGCCTGGAAATATTCCCCAAAGAGCCACCAAGCCTTCGATCGGGAGGGCCCATCTCCTGGAAGTCCTTCTGTTCACTGCTGACTGGCCCCTCCCCAAGGCAGCCAGCCCCAAGCCACTGGGGTAAGAACATCCAATGTTTCTGGAGGCCACTGCCTCCAGCTCCCAGCCCTATAGGGTGCCAAGAGCACGAGTGAGGCAGACTCCTGTCCCCTTCAATGGCTTTTCCACTCCTTGAATGGAGCTCCTTGTGCCAGCCTTTGGATATAAAACTCAGCTATTTAATATTTGTTAAGGCATAGAAGTGCTTTTCTCCAGTAAAACATGAAAGAGCACTGGGTGGGGAGTCCAAAGGGACTTCAGTA
The DNA here is from genome assembly GCF_028018385.1 of Neofelis nebulosa. NCBI lineage: Eukaryota > Metazoa > Chordata > Mammalia > Carnivora > Felidae > Neofelis > Neofelis nebulosa. Next base: position 60,938,598 of record NC_080794.1, read on the forward strand.
CTGACCCTGAGGAGGTCGCTTTACCCCTCCAACTTTGACTTTTTCCTGACTTTCAACAGCAATAAAACCATGACACTCTGTTCACCTCGCAGGGTCACAGGTCTCAGACGAGACACGGGAGCGTCAGCTTCACTGCAGGGCCATTCACTCACCAACATTGCCCAGAGCACAACGGACATCGGCTGCAGGCCTGGATGCTTTACGTGCACGATCTCAGCTCAGCCTCCTGATAGCCCAACAGCGTACAGGTAAGAAAAGCAGGCCCCAGGAAGTTAGACCATCTGGCGTTATACCTTGAAAAATCCAGGACCACCTGACCCTTGATTTTCTCCTCCAGGCTACCTTCCCATTCCACCAGGAATCCAAGCTCTCTAGACACAGGCCAAGAAGGCAGCCACATGGACCACACTGTGTCACCACTGTCAGGAGGGGAGCCCACGGACAGGCAGGACACCAATAAAAGGCACCAGGGCACCTGGTAAAAGGTAGACCCAAGAGTTGGAGAAAGACCCCTATGGAGCCATCCTATCCCCTTCAGCCCCAAGACCTGGTGGAAGGCTATGGCCAAAGATGTCAAAATATGAATAGGGTTAGAAGTAATCTCAAGCAAAAGGCGGGAAGTTTGTGAATTTAGATTCATATGAGGAGATCTTGGGTATTTTAAAATAAATGAGAGATGGAAACAACCTAAGTGTCCATCAACAGATGAATGGATAAAGATGTGAGATATATATATATATATATATATATATATATATATATATATATATATATAATGGAATACTATTCAACCATGAAAAAGAATAAAATCCTGCCATTTGTAACAATATGGATGGACCTTGAGGGATTTTGCTAAGTGAGATAAACCAGAGAGAGAAAGACAAGTACTCCATGGTATCACTCATATGTTGAATCTAACAAAAAAACAAAAAAAAAAGTCAAATTCATAGAAACAGAAAATGACAAATGGCAAAGTGGTTGCTGGGGGTGGGGGAAAATAGGAAGAGGTAGACCACAGGATACGAACTTTCAGCTATAAGATGAATAAGGTCTGGGGTGACTGGGTGGCTCAGTGGGTTAAGCGTCCAACTCTTGATTTCAGCTCAGTTCATGATCTCACGGTTCGTGGGTTCAAGCCCCATGTCAGGCTCTGCACTGGCAGTGAGGAGCCTGCTTGGGATTCTCTCTCTCTCTCCTTCTCTCTCTCTCTCTGCCCCTCCCTGCCTTGCTCTCTAAATAAATAAATAAAATGTTTCATAACATAAGTGAGAGAGGGTCAAAGCAGGTGCCCAGAGCTCAACGGCAAGCACGCACTACACACATACTCTGAACGCTGGTCAGTGGAAGACAGTGGGTCAGGATGGCTGAGGGGAAGGGAAGCCGAGCAGACAGATAATGCTGGGAGCATGAGGGCAGACTTTTGCAAGGTGAAGAGGGCTTGGGGAAAGCAAAAAGAAAAGTACAGGAGGACACCAAGGGAAAAGATGTTTGGGATGAATTTTTGCAGAGGCGGAGCTGTGATAAGACCTGCGAGAGCCAGCTTCTAGAAAGGACAGCACAGAGAAAACAGGAGCTGCTGGAGCCAGGGCAGGGCAAGGCCAGCACCTGCCCGTGACCAGTAACAGCACAGAACTCAGGTTAAAGCACAGGTTAGGGAGATGTTAGGGCGGAGGCATCTGCTGGGAAGGACCATGCACCTTCAGCAGCTAAGTAAAGTGCCCACCATGTATGCCCAGCCTGGAATGAAAGCACCAACCCACCAAGTGATGGGGGACTGAAGAAGGCCCGGCTCAAGTCCAGGGGTGGTGAAGACCAGCAGAAGGGGTCATCACTGAGGGTCACTACGGAGATCCTCCAGGCCAGAAGGAGGAAGAAATGGGAAATGACCATAGAGACCATTTGGACAGCTTAAAGACAAAAACTTGAAGGCAGGTTCAACGACACAGGCTAATCAAGAGCTCTGGAAATTGTGACAGACGTGGAAAGAACCGGCTGTGCTTAATCCAAACTCCAGAGCCCAGTCACACCCATCAGCACTCAGGCAGCCCTAGGGTGCTGTCTCCCACCCAGCCCCTGCCCCTCAGTCTTGTCTAAGTCACTTGCTGCCTCTTCCTCCACCTCGGTGCTGCCTATAAACTTCTTCAGGGGAGACCAGCAGCCTCGCTTCCTCACACGGTGCTCTGCTGGCCATGCAGGTCCCAACCAGGTTGTTAATGACAACTGAAAGAACTCAAAAACCTCCCAACCTAAAATTCAAAATCCCTATAGCCTTTCCAAAATCTAACAAGAGGGGCACCTGGGTGGCTCAGGCAGTTGAATGTTCGGCTCTTGGTTTCAGCTCAAGTAACGATCCCGCTAGTTCATGAGTTCAAGTCCCCAGTCGGGCTCTATGCTGACAGCGCGGAGCCTGCTTGGGATTCTCTCTCTCTGCCTCTCCCTTGTTCACACACGCTCTCTCTCTCTCGCTCTCTCTCCCTCAAAAAATTAATAAATAAACATTTTAAAAAATCTAACAAGAGGACACAGGTGTTGTAGATACTTACGGAAAGCAAAGTGAAGGAAAACATAAATTGTTGGAACACAGATTTGGGGCTCAAAGTTAAAATGTTTCTAATATGCAGATCTGTGCAATAATGCAACTGACTGTGGAGGTGGTGAACTCTCCATCATTAGAGGTAGCCAAGCAAAGACTGAAGGACCACAGGCTAAGGAGCTGCAGAAGAGATTCCTTAGATGATCTCTAAGGTCCTCTCCAACCCAGGATCCCAAAAAAGAAGAAAATGCTAGAACAAGTACAGACACATTTAGCACATCACAGAGCAGCAGAATTAGCCACTACCCTTTAAACTTGGAAGAAGTACATTTACAGCAGATAAAAGTACGACTTTATGCCATGGTTACTAAGTTTCCAGACCTCATTACCCCGATCTGAAAATATAAATAGGTCCAAGAAGGGCTTAGTTGAATGAATAAATATTCGACCCAAGGCAGGTTACCAAAGGCTGAGACAGATGCGCAAAGACAGTGCTCCCTATAAAGCCTGGCATCACGGCTGACGAGAATGTCCACTCCCAGAACATTCTCACATCCACACTGTCAGAGGCAGCACATAAAACTGAATGAGTCGTGGATTCCGCAAGTGCTCACCAGACAGAAATGCCCCCACGCAGCACCTTCCTACAGAAAGGGCCTGGCTTTTGATGCCCCGTGCAACTCCTGACAGGTGAGGAGCAGGAGGTCACCGTCATGGGAAATTCTGGGTCCCCCTGACCAGACACTGCCCCTCCCACAGGGTGAGGGACTAGACCACAGACAGAGTTTTGGCCACAGTGTCACTCACAGCCTCGACAGAGCCTGGTTATTCTGGAACAGCAGTTCTGGCAAACTGTGCAGCTGGTTCCGGTTCAGTCGTCTGAAAAAGAGAAGAAAGGAAGAGTTGGAAGTTGCCTAAGTGTTCCAGGAAATCCAAAGACTTTTCAGACAGCACTGGATTCAGAGTGAGAGGGCACAGGGTTCAAATTTTAACAAAGTCACTGTGTAACCCCAGGGAAATTACCTCCTCCGGGCCTCAGTTTCTTCATCTATAAAGTGGGAATTCACCATCCAACACTTGGGGAGGAGAAGCACAGAGCGCCTGTGAAAGCTCCTCACCAAAGACCCGAAGTACAGTGGGAGTCGACACCTTCCATGACTTCCTCCCTTGCTCATCATCATCATCGTTACATTTGCATGACCCTTTGTAATTTAGAAGGCACTGATTCAAATATCATCTTGGTTTTCGAGCTGAATACCTGACTACACTTGAAATGTGAGATATACCCTTATGGGGTAGGACTAGCCACAAGGTCCTGATTTTTTGTTGTTTCATCCACATTTGACTCCGTGGCAACTTAACTTTTTTTTTAGTGTTTGCTTTAGGTCTTTTTTCAAAATCAAAACAGCTTTCTCGATTTTCTAAATTATGTATGAAATTGCATGCTTAATTCTTTAAAAACTTCAAGCAATAGAAGAAAAAGTATTCAGCCACCTGCATTTTCCTCACTCAACAATTTGTGGATGTCTTTTCATGCCAAACGATAGAGAACGACCCCTTTATTTTTAATGACTGACTAGTATGCCCATCATTTCTAATTGCTCCACTGGTGGACAGACGACTCCCCGTTTTGTAAACACAGGCAGGAGTGGGAAGTCTGGTCCTGGAAGGTGGCCTGGAGGAGAAGACCCAATACAGAAAGGACCCGGACTCGTCCCAGGAAGGCAGCGATGCCTAACCAGAAGCTTCTTGCCACCTTCAGCACCTAGTTCTCTACACCAGAGCACCGGAGGCCAGTCCACTGGGGCTGTGGCACCTATAAATGTAGAACCTTGGTGCTCACACAGACCATCTGCAGGGGCCTCACCTGGGAGTTGGTAAGCACTGCGTACCCCAGACCTGTTGAGTCAGAGTCTGCAGGTTAACAAGATCCCCCAGTGATCTGCGTGCACGTCAAGGTTGGAGAAGCACAAGTGTACGAGGCAGCCCCCGCCCTCCAGACTACAGCACAGTTTGGGCCTCACACGACCATCCCCTTCAACAGTGCTGGACAATGAGAAACCAACTCGGCAAGAGCTTTCTTTCAGTGGGAGGGAGGAAGAAATGTAGTTCTCTGCGGCCAATAGTAACTGGTCTGTGGTAACCTCCTCGGAGGTCGCTCTTCGTCTGATATGTGAGAAAGGCATCATTTTCTAACACGGTGCAGACAATTAGACCAGCTGGAAGAGGTTTACTCAAAAGGGAGGGCTCCTAGGGAAACACATCACTGCCTTGGAAAAAAAAGGGGGGGGGACCACCAATATAATCCTTAAAGCAACAGGAGTAGACATCAGATCACCTCAAGTTCCTTCACCTTGTCCAGTAAATTAATCCTGTGTTTATACTGTCTGGTAATCATTGTTTTTTTTTTTGTTTTGTTTTCCCCCAGGACTTTCTCATCTTTCTGGCTTCAATTTCTGAAAACATTTAAGAGGGAAAAAAAATTCAATAGCCAGTTTAAAGTAGAAAATCAAAGGACGCCAAAGGAGGGACCCAGCACGGCGAGGAACCTGCAGGTCCCTGCCCCATCCTGGTGGCAGCAGCAGGCATGACCTGGGCCACCCCCAACGTGGGTAGACCCCCGCCCACCTTTTCTCCTCCTGCAGGGCAGGGCAGCCCCCAGCCAGAGCCGCAGTGGGTTAGGTCCCAACCAGGCCCTCCCAGCCAAGTCACGAGGACATATTTTGTTCTGAGCCTTTTCAAGAAAACAAACACAGGACTAATCATCTGTCCTAGCTGCAGCCTCCTTATTGCTCAGGTTTAGGCCTGGATGAAGAACACAAAAGAAAGATCGCCTTGAATGTCTTCCAGGCAGCAGGAAGGCAAGAAGACAGCCATATTCTTCTCCCTTTATTTAATACCTCCCTTTCTTTGAAGTAAAAGAGAAGAGTGAGGTATGAGGTCATAGTCATTAAGATCTCAGGCTTTGGAGGGAAAATGATCCGGGTTCTAATCCCTTCTTCTGCCCTTAATCTCTTAATAATCACTTAATAACACAAGTGCCTTAACTGCACTGCACCTCTGTTTCTCATCTGTAAAATGCCACTGACCACTGTGTTGTTTTAAGGATTAAATGAGATACAGTAGGGCAAAGAGCTCAGCTTGGCGCCTGGCACAGAGTAAGGCAATCAACAGTAGCTATAATTATAATTATAAACTCATTGTAAGAAAATTCATCAAAAAGATGAGCACAAAGAATAAAATTATCCCACCACTCAGTGTAATGAGAGTTAATATTCCCAATGATTTTCCTCCTCCTGTATTCTATGTACATACAAGCTGATTTAATTTACATAAATGTCACTTCCTGCCTTTTTCATTTAATATTACATTGTGAGCACATTCCAATGGTCTCAACTGTTCTTGACAAATGTGATCTGATATCTTATGTCTCCACCAGAATGGTTTTCCATTTTTTTGTTGTATTTGTTGTATTTAAATGATGTGCCATGAATATCCCCCGATATACAAATTTTTAGCCACATCTCTGATTATTTCCTTAAAATGAAATGGGACTTTCTAGCTCGAAGGGCATGAACTTCAGGACTCTGCGCACCTCTTGAGAGCCAAACCAAAGCAAAAAAATGAGACCAGTGACCACCGTGAACTTGAGTGTCCATCCCCCACCTCACTCGTACCACATTCCCTTTTCTTTTCATTACTGCCAACCTGAAATGCAAAAATTGATCAAGACCCATTTTCAAATGCAAAAGCCCTGTATGGAGCAAACCATGTAAATCAGAAACATTTCCACCTTCCGGTTTCTGTGCTGTGGCCCTGAACACCCAAGACGCAAATCCTCAGGTGGCCAGCCACTGTACCTTCCCTGACAGTCCCCTTGGCACACCATTTCTTCCTTATGGCTACACGAATCAGTGGGTGTGAGATGATATGAAGCCATCTCACTTCCTCAGTACTGCACGGATTTTTTGCCATAATGCATTTTCAGGGAAAACCGACAAAGACAGTTGCTTTTAGAGCATGGGGTGCGGACACCCTCCAGCTTTGTCCTTGCTGTCATCTCACGACAACAATGCTGTGACGGCTTCCACGGCTGCGGCTCCCCCTGGCTCCCATCAGCAGGTGGGAGGCGGGCGGGGCGTGCAGTCCTCTCCCCGCACACGGCCCTCGCTGCCAGACTCAGCCATCATGTGCCCCCGGCGCCACCCCACCGCCCCAAGCCTGTGCCCGCGGATACTTACAGCCGCTCCAGCTCCTTCATGTCGTCGAAAGCCCCCCGCTCCACCACTCCAATCTGGTTCTCCATCAGCTGCCTGGGGAGGCAAAGAGACAGGACAGCTGCAGGGTGTTGGACAGGAACTCTCAGCAGCAGATGGCACAAGGGAGTGAAACAGGAGCAGGGCCAGAGATACACGCAGACCCGCGTCCCGGCCCGAGCGGACAAAACTGCCTCACAAGCTTGCAAATTCCCGACAGGGCTTGTGGGCACGCTCAGCCCCGACAGCAAGATGCACTTCCAGCCCCTGAGCCCATGCCGATCCCTCTGAAGCGGCCACCGTGGTCACAGGATCCCAGAGCACCGGGCCACGGCTCCAAAGACAGCCTCGTCTTGGGAAGCTGAGACCCAGGCAGCAGGGGTCAATGCCAGGCTGCTGGCGCACGTGCCCTCCTTCAGCCCAGAGGGCACACGTCCAAGCGGCAGAGCAGGGGGATGGGCCGGTAGCAGGGGGCAGGGAGCCTGTGCCAACTGGGCAAAGCCCACACGTGCAGCAAACACACTGCAGGTGGCAGCCAGCACCCCTCTGCCCACACTCCTACACCGCCTGGCCCCATCTGCTGCCCACTCGACCACCTGGCTCCACGAGACTGCACCTCCTCACCACCAACGCGCCCTACAGCCCAGAACATCCGGCTGGCAGGCAGTTTGCTTGTTGCGTGGGAATTTTGGAGACCGTCGAGTAGATTTTTCTCCCTGTGGTTTTCTCCTGTCCACTCTCAAGCAGGTGGCTCGAGGTCCCACACGGACCTCAGAGAAGGTTTGGGGATAGGACAGGGGCAGAAGCTGCCACCACACACTTCTCTTCTTCCACCTTGTTTCCAAAAGCTCGAGCTGTTGAGGAGCTCGTGCTGGAGGCCTGGGTGGGTGGGGGGTGACAGGAGGGAAGGAGGGTTTTCCTGTACTCAGAAGAGATTCCTGGAGCCTGGGGAGGAGTCAAAGATCAGAGGGTTCTGGAGCAGCAGAGACCCCTGCCCAGCAACTGACAGCTATGACCCCAGGGAAGATGGAGACCACAAGGTCCCCAGACCTGCCCAAGACCCTCAGAACTGCAAAGTAGTTCTGAAAGAACTGAGGCCCCAGGACCCTTGCACTACCCTGACAGTAGGGGGTGAGAACCCTGTGACGGTCTGATGTTGAATGTGTCAGAATGCATGCATGTGTCTGAGAGGAGTAGAGTAGGAAGCGACGAAGGGATCCACCCTTTCCCCTCCTCACTCCTCAGTCCTCACTCCTCACCCCTGCCCAGCCCAACAAGGGAAATGCTGTGGACAGCTCCTTTGCTGGCTAGTGGTCAATGCCAATAGAGCCACACCCATCACCTCCAATATCTACCACTGTCAGGCACCCAAGGGGGTCACCTCTATCCTCAACTGCCCCCACTCATCTACCGTCTCAAATCAGGGGTAGCCTTGCCGGAGAGTCTTTCTGAGGCACAGAGTCAAAAGAACTATGGAGAATGTTATAGGCTGAAGTGCATCCCCCCAAATTCATACACTGAAGCCCTAACCCCCAACGTGATTTGGAGATGGAGCCTTTAGGGAGGTTATTAAGGTTAAATGAGGTCATAAGGGTAGGGCCCTAATCTGGTAGGACTGGTCTCCTTATAAGAAGAGAAAAAGACACCAAAGATCTCTCTCTGTGCACACACAGAGGAAAGGCCATATGAGGACACAGCAAGAAGGTGGCCAAGAAGACAAGCCTCACTACAAACAACCTTGATGGATGGCACCTTGATCATAGACTTCCTCAAGAACTGTGAGAAAGTAAATTTCTGTTGTTTAAGCTACCCCGTCTGTGGGTATTTTGTTATGGCAGCCCCAGCAGGCTAAGTCAGAGGCCTAAAGGTTCCTCATGGTTACCCGGTCTTCCCTCATTCCAGGATACAACCAACAGACAAGACGCCCCATCTGTCCGGCCCAGACCCTGCCAGGCGGCGACCGCTGGTGCCTATGCTGAGCCCAAGTGCTCAGCCGTGTGCAAGACAGTGGCTGCTCAGGGGAAGGACTCACTGGCACTTCCACCCCACCCCCCTCAGGGCATCCAGGGTCTCTGGCCCACAACCCTACAACCCACAGCCAGGACTCTGCTCAGGAGCCACAGGGCCACTGCCAAGGGTAGGGGCAGAAGGGAGGTTACTCACAGCACCCGCAGCTGCTTGAGTCCCACAAAGTCATTTTTATGGATCCGAGTGATGTTGTTGCCGTTGAGTTCCCTGGTGGAGGCAAGGAGAGAACGAAATGGGTGAGATGCCCAGGGTGGCCCCTAGGCCAGGGCTCAGCTCCACACTCCCTCTCCACCTGCCTCTAGCCTGTCCTCTCATCAATGGGGCTGGGTGCTTCCCAGCCAAGCCCCGGGACCCCCAAGTCTATGCCAAGGCCCAACAAGCTAAGGCCCATCTTTGCAGCTGATGTGAGGCCAGAGAAATGCACCGGGCACAGGCTTGCTGCTGGAAGAACCGTGGAAGCCAAAGTCATGGCTTTTGCCCAGAAAGACCTCAGGCTCATTGGAGAGACAAGACATTCACGCAGGGAAGAACTTGGAAACTAGACAGTTGGAGGCTATTCAGGTGGAATCCTCACTGAGCCTCAGTTTCCTTATCTATGAAGCGGGGATAATAACTGTGACTAGCTCATCAGGTTAGCATGGGGCATAAACAAGTGAAGAGCATGGCCTGTACTTGAAAAGGGCCCCCTTTTCAGACACCCATGCCATTATCTGGTGGCACTGGCTCCTACAGGCTGTTGTGAGGAGACAGCAGGGTGGACCATGCATTTTAAGGAGATTGGGTACACGGGGCCCAAGATGAGACCTAAAAGACAAGGCAGGTGTGCACAGTGAGAGGGACAGAGTGGGCATTCTGGAAAAGGGGAACGGCCCTTTGCCTGGGGAATGAGGGAGGAGACAGGCTGGGAGTCGGGAGCTGTGGGAAACGGGGTTGGGGATGGGAGTCCGGATCACAGAGGGCCTGAAAAAGCAAGCAGGGGAAGACAGGGAGCCTGGAAGGCTCACAGCCAGGAGCCTGCCACAAGGTCCGTCTTGCATCGAGGAGAAGGAGGGCAGGGCCAAGGAGGACAAGGGGGCCCACTGTCTGGAGCAGGGCCAGGCCTGAACTGCAGTGGCTCCTCTCCCCACACCACCCCGGCCTCTGGCCCTTCCTTCCCTTCCACGGCTACTGTGTTCTTCTTCAGCCCTCCCCAACCATGACCCGGGCACCTTGGCCATGAACCCCACCTTAGAGGCCATCTGGCCCCTGCCGAGCCTCTGCCAGGCCACTTCTCTTCACAAGGAGCTAGCACAGCCTCAGAAAAGCAGGTCCTTCCAGGAGGCAGCTACGATACTCCCCAGAACGTTCTTCCACTGAGCCACACATGGCACAATCTCAACCTCAACCACCTCCACATCTAATCTATCTCCCTCTGGCAGCTCTGTGGCCACATCCACGCCACCTCCTCCTCTTTCTCACCGCGTCAGAGTCACTCACGTGCTTGGCAACAAGCTAACTAGCCCCATCCCAACGCACATGCGCACACACTCACACACCATATTCCCCTGCAGCCCAGCCTCCTCGCCTACCAACACCCATCAGCCCAAATCCAAGCTACTTTGAAAATCGGCAAGTTCCCTCTCCTCTAAGCATTTAGGAAGCGTGTTTGGCCTAGATGATGTTCTAGAGTTGCATCTGCTAAGAACAACATATGCTATTAGTTTCCACACACTCCAGAAACTGGGCTCTGTGTACATCCTCCCTCAGGGCTAGAAAGTAGTTACGGTGCCTGTCTTACAGACGAGCAAACTGAATTGCCGCTCAGAGAGGTCAGGTGTCTCCCGGAGGGCACCAGCTGGTAAATGACAGAGCAGAGATCTGGACACGGCCGTCTGATCCTAGGGCCCAGGCTTCTTCCACCGGGCCAGGCCTGTGACGAGCTGATAACTCATTCAACCCATCACTCTCTCCACCCTTCCCCTGAGCCTGGCTCCTGATCCTGAGGAGCAGCTGGAACGACTCATTCCCTGCTCTTCTCTCTTCTATCAGGATCTCTCAGAGGGGTTTGAGGCCTCTCCAAGGTAACAGGGCCCCTGATGAGAGGCCCAGACAGAGCCACTTCCTGGCCTAGACGCTGCAAGGGGGCCCTCTCTATGTGAGATGGGCTCTTTTCCACGTGAGGGTTTTTATTGAACCAAATATCCTTCCCTGACACCTCGGAGCCTCACCTGTGCACCCCAAACTGCTCCTCCTGTGCACAATTGCACCTCAAGCATCGAGAACCTCGTCAACAAGCCCTGAAAATTGGTTCCCTACGCAAGCGTGGCTGGTTTCCTTTGGTCCATCCTGCTGAAACCTTCATCCCCAAACCCTAAACCACAAGGAATTTTTAACCGTTTTAATTTTTTTATTATAAAGATATATCAGTACTGATTACAAGAGCAAAAATGTTAAAAAATGGACATCAACAAAGCAATGTTTACAGAAAGAGCACAAGGGGGCAGGGGCAGAGAGGGAAAGAGACACAGAATCCGAAGCAGGATCCAGGCTCTGAGCTGTCAGCACAGAGCCCGACACGGGGCTTGAACTCACGAACTATAAGATTGTGACCTGAGCCAAAGTTGGACGCTTAACCAACTGAGCCACCCAGTCACCCCTTAAAATTTTTTTTTAACGTCTATTTATTTTTGAGAGAGAGAGAGAGAGACAGAGAGAAAGAGAGAGAGCGAGCAGGGGAGGGGCAGAGAGAGAGGGAGACACAGAATCCAAAGCAGTTTCCAGGCCGTCAGAACAGAGCCCAAAGCGGGGCTAGAAGCCACGCACCTGTGATCATGACCTGAGTCGAAGTCCCAGGCTTAAACCCACTGAGCCACCCAGGACCCCCCACAAAGCAACATTTAGTTGACTTTCCAGCACATCTGTGAAACCAAGTACTATGTAGCCATTTAAAAGGGTACAGATCAGTTTGTACTGACAGGGAAAGATGTCCAGGATACAGAACGGGTAAGAGGGTTACAAGACAGCTTGTATTCTGCGAGCTGCTCATGTAAAACCACACACAAGTCATCCCAGTATGTGGGCAGAGCGAGCTCACTGGGGCTTATAGTAATGCCACATATTAATACCTATAACTGCTCAGTGGTGGGAACTGAGGTGACTTTAGTCTCTTTTTTATACTTTTCTGCTGCACTGTTTGGATTTTTAAAGTACATCTATATTTTTATAAGCCAACATAATATTCAAATTATTGCACTTAAAAATAAGAGTAACACAGAGGCGGCTGGGTGGCTCAGTTGGTTTAGCCCTCCCCGACTCTTGATTTCAGCTCAGGTCATGATCTCACCGTTCATGAGCTCCAGCCCCATGTTGGGCTGTGCACTAACAGTGCAGAGCCTGCTTGGGATTCTGTCTCCCTCTGTCCCTCCCCTGCTTTCTCTCTCTCTCTCTCTCTCTCAAAATAAATAAAAATAAACTTAAAAAATAATAATAACAGGGGTGCATGGGTGCCTTGGTTGGTTGAGGGTCTGACTTTGGCTCGGGTCACAATCTCACAGCTTTGTGGTTCAAGTCCTGCATCCGGCTCTGTGCTTACATAACAGAGCCTGGAACCTGCTTCAGATTCTGTGTCTCCCTCTCTCTCTCTCTGTCCCTTTCCCACTCATGCTCCCTCTCTCTCTCTCTCAAAAACAAAACATTAAAAAGGTTTTTAAATCATAAGAGTAATACATGCACATTATTTTTTCCGTTTTCTGAAGAATAAAGAAAAAAATTAAAGTCACACATAAATCCATCACCCAGAATTAACCTCTGTTAACATTCTAGAAGTTTCTCCCAAGCCTGTTTCCTTCCGATACAATTTTTATACAGTTGAAATAATTCAACAAATATTTATTGAAGATTTACTGTTGGCAAAGCATCTTATAAGGGGATGGGCGAGACAGAAGTGGTACGCACTCCTTCTGCCATGTTACACCCCGTTCATTCCCCCACTGATGATTTCTGACGGGCCAGCACTTATCCCTGTATCTGGATGCATCAAGTTACTGGGGCATTCCCCGACCCCCGGTTCAATGATAAACACCGCATAAAGTTTGGTGGGCATTTGGGAAGAATACATTCCTAGAGACAAAATCATTCAGTCAAAAGTCATGAAAACGCTGATGAATGTTACAATAACTGGCTCATTCTTTCTCCTGGCAACCATGGTTTATTTATAAGGCAATTGACTTCCACAATTGTTCATTTCACAGACAGCAAAGCTGAGGCAAAGGAAAACGTTAGGGCTTGTCTGAACAAGGCCCAACAGGGAAGTCAGGAACCCCTGCGGTGGGCCGGTGGGGGGGGGCACGGAGCACTCACAGGGACTTCTGGTGACGTATCGTACTCACATGCCTCTCTTCTTACCCTTTTGCACCAGCCCCTGCGCAGACCCCCGGACCCATTCCTTAGCCCACCGTCAGGCGACTCCACCCCCTCCTCCTCACCTCCTGCTCCCCACTCCACCCCCACGCAAGAAAAGACCTGAGACAGGCAGGCGAAAGAAACAACAGTGCAGACAACGAGGCAAATACAGCCTCTCTCTCAGGAGGCCCTGCTCGTGGCTTCTGGACAAGAATGCCCATGGACACTCAAGCCCCCCCCCACCCCAGCCCCCACCCCAGCCCCCTGCCTCCCTCTCCAGCTCTCTTACCCGGGAGCTAAGTGCCTCCTCTCAGGGGAGAGACCTCTACAGGCAGCCTGGGAGGCAGAGGCAGCTCTCATCCGGCACCCAGGTCTGAGGGCTGCTGCTTAACGAGGCATTATCACCACTTAGGCCATTTAGGCCGAGAGAATGACCTCCACGGGGTAGCTCAGGGCAGCCAGGATTAAGTTTCCAACGTGGGCCAACCACTTCCCCTCAAACCTTCTGCCGAGGCTGCTGGAATGAGGCAAGGAGGTCATTTTTCTCCAGCGCCTGACTCCTCCAACAGGTGGTCCTTCGGTGTCGCCATGGAGACGCCCTCCCCAGCAAGCCACCTGGGAAAGAGAAGCTGGCAGAGGGTGCTGTGACCTTCCGACCTTTGCAGCCACAGCAGCCAGGCTGGGGGGGGGAGCCTCCAGGGCGGCTCCCAGCCTGGTTTCCAGGAAGAACCCGGATCCAGAGCTACCCAGGCTCCCTGAGGTTCTCGCCCCGGAGCCCACATCCACCACTCCTCCCTGCCGGGCAGCTACTGAGTGCAGGCTCTGAGCCTAACTCCTAGCACGCTTCATCTCACTCACCCTCACCCTCGCAGTGAGATGAGTCGTGTTCTGTCCCCCTCGCTGATGAGGAAACTGAGGCACAGACTGGTGAAGCAATTGCCCGGTGCCACGCAGCTAATTAGGGGTGGGGATCAAACCCAGGCCAGTGTGATTCCGTGCTCTTTCCCCCACATCATGACGCCTCCTGCCAACAGACTCTGCCAAGCACACCCCTCACCCCAAGTGCTCATGAGAAACTTGGAGGCTTTGGATAGGAAACACGGGGGCCCTGTAATAAGACCCTGTGCTCTGCCTAAGCAGCCGCATCAGGGGGTCCCTGGCCAACTGAGCCAGTGGCTAAGAGCTTGGCCTTTGGAGCCAAACTGTCTGTTCCACCATCACTAGCTGTATAACCTTGGACACGTGGCTTAAATTCCCTGGGCCTCAGTTTCCCCATTTGTATGAGACTAAGGATAGCACTCACCTCCTAGAGGTGTGGTGAGGTGTACATGACAATATTTCTAAAACACTGAGAGCAGTGCCTGGCACACACAGGTGCTCTCTGCGTCGGTATTACCTGCTGTGAGTATTTCGCTATCACCGCTATCGCTGTCGTGCCCCTCAAGGACCATGGCTCCCCCGGGAGGGTGGTGCCCCAGACTCAGCTCAGGCTGGGGCCAGACGGGCAGCACCCCGACGAGCAGGGAGGAGCCAGCAGCTAGCCAGGCTCTGCAGGCCCCAGGATGCAAAAGTCCAGGGAAGAGGCCCTAAGGCCATTCTCTCTCTTCCAAAAGTGATGAGTGTGCATCTGCCCTTCTCCCCCAGGAGGAAATACACTCTGGAGGCAAGTGGCCCTGATTTCCATCAGCTCCTGTGTGGTCCTAACCTAAAAGAAAAACCTCAGTGGTGAACGATTTTGAAGAAAATCCTCTGAAGCAAAGTTACCAAGGTAAAAACAAAAACACACAAGGATTTCGTGAATCCTCTCAGGAAACAAAACTCTGATCCCCAGCACCTGCGTGTTTGGTGATAAACTGAAAGAACCCCTGGGATTTCCTAGAGCTGCAGGAATAAACAGCCTGGGTCCCTCCCGGGGTGTTCTGGGGGTCCCACATGCCTCACAGCGTTTCTTGCCCTAAAGCTCCACCACTCCTAGTGCTAGTTCCCTATGGGACCAGAACATCTTACAGGGCCCCAAACCTGCCATGGCAGTGAGGAGGCTCAGGCCACACTCCAAATCCCTTCCCGCCAGATCTCCAAAAAAATAAACATGCAGCTCTGACCGTAGCTGAGACAGGCCTCTGGGGGCAGGGGGCAGGGAGTGGGGGGGGGGGGGGGGGCGGGGGCTGTATACCTCAGCTCTGTCCTTTGAAATCTTACCCCGGCCAAATCCACGCAAGGAGCGCCTGCGGAGTCAGGAGAACTGAGGGAAGGAAGGATTTCCCTACCCAGCCAGGGCCCACACACGACAGGCTGAACTCCGCAACCCACAGGCCGCCCAGCTGCACACCCATGCCATTGCGCCTGGAGGGCCTGGGGCCCCGCAGAGCCACCTAACAGGGCTCCCCACATTCCCTCTGGCTCCCCTCCAATCTGTTCTCCTAGCCACAGCCAGAGGGATCCTTTCAAGATGCAATCTGATCGTGTCACTCTCCACTTAAGCCCTTCAATGAATCCCCATTGCTCTTGGAATCGAGACAAAATCTCTACCGAGAACTACAAGGCCCGCGCGGCCTGCCCCCCACTCCCCCTTCTGATTCGCTCCCTCCTGTGGCAGGGCCTTTGAACTGCCATCC
The DNA here is from genome assembly GCF_028018385.1 of Neofelis nebulosa. Taxonomy (NCBI): domain Eukaryota; kingdom Metazoa; phylum Chordata; class Mammalia; order Carnivora; family Felidae; genus Neofelis; species Neofelis nebulosa. Next base: position 60,954,410 of record NC_080794.1, read on the forward strand.
GTTCTGTCTAGAATACTCCTTCCTCTTTGCCTGATTCCAAGTGTTCCTTCCAGCTGATCAAACTCCCTATCACAGGCCTGCAGAACACCCCAAACTCCTCCTCTGCAGCACAAACCAGATGGATTTGGGGGCTTCCTTGACTGGTATCTCAGCCCCTGCGTGAGTTTATAAGCTCCCTGAGGACATGAACTGTGTCATTTTTTTCTCACTGTTGTATCCTCAGGGCGTAACACAGTACATGGCACCTCATAGATGCTGCATTAAGTTACTGCTTGAATGCATGAATAGATTTGTATTAAAGTGGACATATTTCAAACAGCAATGGGTTGAGTGGGTTTTCCAATGTTTCCCTGCTCCCCGCACCAAAGGGAAAAAAAAAAAAAACCTATCCTAATTAAGAATTACTCTCCCCGGGCTGCCTGGGTGGCTCAGTCAGTTGAGCATCTGACTCTTGAATTTGGCTCAGGTCATGATCCTGGGGTCATGGGATTGAGCCCTCAGTCTGGCTCTGCACTGAGCATGGATCCTGCTTGGGATTCTCTCTCTCTCTCTCTCTCTCTCTCTCTCTCTCTCTCTCTGTCTCTCTCTCTCTCCCTCTCCCTCCCTCTGCCCCCCACCCAGCTTGCTCTCTCTCTCTGAAAAAAGAAAAGAAATGCTCTCCCTATCCAATCATTATGTTGTAAACCTGAAACTAATCTAACACTGTGTCAATTCTACTTCAATTTAAAAATAAATAAACTCGAGGGGCGCCTGGGTGGCGCAGTCGGTTAAGCGTCCGACTTCAGCCAGGTCACGATCTCGCGGTCCGTGAGTTCAAGCCCCGCGTCGGGCTCTGGGCTGACGGCTCGGAGCCTGGAGCCTGTTTCCGATTCTGTGTCTCCCTCTCTCTCTGCCCCTCCCCCGTTCATGCGCTGTCTCTCTCTGTCCCAAAAATAAATAAAAAAAAAAAAATAAAAAAATAAAAAAAATAAACTCGAGGGCACCTGTTTGGCTCAGTTGGTTAAGCATCCAACTTCAGCTCAAGGCATGATATCACGGTCCATGAGTTCGAGCCCCGTGTCAGGCTCTGCACTGACCGCTCAGAGCCTGGAGCCTGCTTCGGATTCTGTGTCTCCCCCTCTCCCTCTGTGCCCCTCCCCCCCTCGTGCTCTGTCTCTCAAAAATGAATAAATGTTTAAAAATAGTTTTTTAATAAATAACCAAATTTTTAAAACAAAAAAAATTTTTTAATTAAAAAGAAATGCTCTGCCCAAATGGACATCAGCCAAGAAAAGCTCCACGCACTGAGGACACTACTGTGTTACCAACAACTTCCTATAGCCCACAGGTGAAGAGACTGATTTTTACTCAGCTGCTCTCATAGGAAAATTCCAGCCCCAGGGCTTCAGCTGCTCTGTTCCTCTACTTCCTTCAACGCACCAGCACTTCTGCCGCAGGGCCTTTGCCCATGCTGCTCTCTCAGCCCAGGACTTCCCAGAACAGTCCTTCCCTCCTCACCTGCCCACCAACACATACACCTGACTGACTCCTAACATCCTTCGGGGCTTCAACTGAAACATCTGATCTAGACCACCTCTTTTACGTGTTCATAAGCTCCCCCTCCAGAGCTGGGACTGGAATTTGGAGTTGTGTGCAATAATATGAGATCCTTTGTTAAAGGCCAGTCTCTCCTGCCAGGCTAGGAGAAGCAGAGGCCACATCTAGTTTGCTCCCTGCTGTACGCCCAGCACCCTCCACACAGTAGGTGTTCACTGAATAGAGTGAAAATAGGCTGATAAGCAATCCTGCCCACCGAGCCCGGCTGCTGCTGGCATAACTCGGCCCAAGCGCGGCACATGGTCCCGCCAGCTGGCTGAGCCTTGCCCACAATCCTCAGGCATCAGTGGGTCATGATCAGGAGGCTCCCCCAACACCTCCTGCCCCAGCAGAGACCACGGGCCTGGTACCAAGTGCTGGGACTGCCCTCCAGCATACAAGAAGTCAAGAAGCCCCAGGGATGAGTAGTCAGGGGCCCCAAGCCAGGACAAAGATGCTGCTGGTCGCACTCTGCCTCAGGCTCCTGGGGACCCATCTTGCTTCCTTGGCTCGAATACTAGAAATATCTATACGATCACAAGCAAGCCAACTCATTTAAGCCTCGCAAGAGCATCTGGCTCACATTACGAGGAGACTGAGGCATAAAGCATTTGAGTAACTTGTTCAGGATCAGCTAGCTGGTAAAGGTAGGTTGAAGACGTAAGCCTTAGCATGTCTGACTCCAGAGCCCGGGTCTTTCTTTCTCTCTTTTTTTAATTGCAATAAAATGCACATAATAAAGCTTACCACTTTAACCATTTTAAGTGCACAGTTCAGTACTGTTAAGTGTATTCACGTTGTTGAACAGATCTCAAGAGATTTTTCATCTTGCAAAACTGAAACTCTGTTCCCATTAAACAATAACTCTCCATCCCCCCCCCCCGCCCCCGCCTCTGCGCCCTTGACCCTGGCAACCACCATCCTGCTCTGTCTCTAGGAATTTCACCATTTCAGGTACCCCGTATGAGTGGAATCATAATAGTATTTGTCTTTTTGTGACCGGCTTATTTCACTTAGCATTGATGTCCTCAGAGTTCATCCATGTTGCAACATGTGCCAGGATTTCCTTCCTTTCTTAAGGCCGAATTATATTTCAACTGTGTATGTGCACCACGTGTGTTTACCCAGTCATCTGTACATGGACGCTTGGGCTGCCTCCGCCCTTTAGCTATTGTGAATAACGCTGCTATGAACATGTGCAAATATCTTTGAGACCCTGTTTTCAATCCTTTGGCCGCATAGCCAGACGTGGACTTGCTGGATCATCTGGTAATTCTGCTTAATTGTCTGAGGGATCGTCAGAATGTTTTCCAGAGGGGCTACACCATTTTACATTCCCAGCAATAGTACACCCGGGTGTTTCCACACCCTCACCACCAATTGGTATTTGCTGGTTTTTTGATAGCAGCCCTTCTAATGGGTGTGAGGGGGTCAGGGCCCAGCTGTTAACCCCCATCCCATGGTGTATTCTGTTCTGAGGCGTGAAGTGCACCCCAGTCTCTTCATTACCAAGGCCTGGACTTGCCCTCGCCAATCCCCTTCCCAGGTCTGGGGCCTAGCCCTAAAAGCACAGCCCTGCCCACCTCAGGTCCCTGAGAGGCTATCCACCAGCTAACGCTCTGACGCTGAGTCCTCCCACAACACCTCCCCACATCTCCACCCCCGACTCTGCTCACTGAACCCCCACCCTGAGGCTGGACACCTCCCTGTGCCGGCCTGCACTTGGGTCCACCCTGCAAACATGCGCAGGCCGGACTCAATCGCGGCCAATTTGCCTTCATGCTCCAGGGCTAAGCCCTCACAGGGGTTTCACAGGTGCTGAACGAACGTCGGATAAACGAGTGAATGAATGAAAGAAGCCAGGCCTTATTAAGATGCGTGGTGCAGTAGCCTGATTTTAAAGACTAAACACAAACACATCTCAGAGCCTCAAGGCTCAGGGACCCTGGACACTCCTGCTCAGCAGCCGTCTGTGCCCCCGGGCACATGGTACACCTCTCCAACCCACTCCTCAGCAGAGCAGCGATAATAGCTTCCTCCAGGGACAGTTGTGAGCAGAAGAGCAGGGGAGGGTAAAGCAGGGCTCTGAGCCTGGCCCGGGCTGGGGGCTCTCCGTGGTGACTGCAGACCCCATCACAATTCCCCGCTGCTGCTCTCCTTCTCTGACCTGTCTCCCCATCCCCAAGGGTCTGGCTCCTCATTTCCAGATCGCCCCCCAGCCCTCCATGCTCCGGTCCATCTGCCCCTACACTGCCGAGCCCACTCCCCCTCAGTGCTCCTGCGTGGTTTCCCCTCCCGCAGACTTCCTCACGGCTGACTCACTCCCAACCACCTGCCTTTGCCTCCCACTTCTCCCAGGAAACAGGCTGCCCAGCTTGGCCAGTGACCCACACCACAGGTCCAGAAGCTGTCCTCAGGCAGCCTGTCTGCTCTCCCAGGTGAAGCCCCCTCCCCATCTCCAAACTCCTTCTCCAGCGTGGCCAAGAACCACCTGGCCAGGTTCGGATCCACGACCAGGAGCTCTTGTTCTCCACCTTCTCCTCCCCTGTTGCCTTCTCTTCCTCCTGAACCTACCCACCCCCGTTTTGAAAGTTTATTTATTTATTTTGAGAGAGAGAGAGTGGGGTAAGGGGAGGGGGGGGGGGGGGAGAGAGAGACTCCCAAGCAGGCTCTGTGCTGTGAGCGCAGAGCCTGATGTAGGGCTCAATCCCATAACTATGAAATCATGACCTGAGCTGAAATCAGGAGTCAGACTCTTAACTGATTGAGCCACCCAGGTGCCCCCTCTTTTTTTTTTTAAATGAGATATATAATTGACATACAACATTATGTTGGTTTTGGGTGTACAACACATCGATTAGATACCTGTATATATTGCAACATGATCAGCACAGTAAGTCTAGTTAACATGTGTCACCTCACATAGTTACAACATTTTTTTCTTGTGATGAGGACTTTTAAGATCTACTCTCTTAGCAACTTTCAAATATACAATACAGCATTTATTTTATTTACTTTGAGAGAGAAAGCGGATGAGGGCAGTACAGAGAGACAGAGAGAGAGAGAGAGAGAGAGAATCCCAAGCAGGCTCTGAGCCATCAGCACAGAGCCCGACGTGGGGCTCAATCCCACAAACTGTGAGATCATAACCTGAGCCAAAATCAAGAGTTAGACACTCAACCCACAGGCCCCCCGGGCGCCCCTGGAATACAGTATTATCAACTGCAGTCACCATACTGTACTTGACATCCCAGGACTTACTGACTTTATAGCTGGAAGTCAGTACCTTTGACCTTCACCCACATCACCTCCTGCCATCTTACCGTGGGCGGAAGCTAAAGTCAAGTCTCATGAGTCTTCAGAGGATGCACTTTCCTTACCAGGAAACCCAGTGCTTCTCTCCAAATGTGTTCTGGGCACCTCCTGCATCTGAATCACCTGAATTGCCTTTGCCAAAAACCAGCTGAATCAGCATCTCGGGGACGGGTCTCGGAATCTGCATTTTATACCAGCTTCCCAGGAAATTCTTTTTTTTTTTTTTCAAGATTTTATTTTTTGTAAGTAATCTCTACACCCAATGTGGGGCTCGAACTCACAACCCTGAGATCGAGAGTTGCAGATTCTACCAACTGAGCAGCCAGGCCCAACCTCTGCCCCTCCAACCCAGGAAATCCTTATTCCTGTTGAAGTTTCTCTTCCACCTCTTCCCCAGGAGGCCTTCCCAACTGTCTCTCCAGTCCACATACTCTACAAAGTAACCATCCCCTATCCCTACCCTTAAGGTCACCTTTTAAATGTAGCTGATTACTGGCAACTCAAACAAAAGAAGTAGAAGCCAGGTTCTCTTCTCCCGGCTCAGCCACCCTCCCCAAAGTTCTCTCCATTCCCAAGATCATTCCCCCAGGCTGGAGGCTTAGGGCCCCATGACCTTCTCATTAGCTCTCTCTGTACTTCCTGCCTCGGTCCAGTCCTGTTTCCTCCTGTGGCTCTGCCTCTGTGGCTCAACTCCATGAGGACTGTGGCCGTTGCCCACTGGTACCGTAGCAAATTGCCACACGCTTAGGGGCTTAAAACAACACATATGTATTATCTTACAGCTCTGGAGGCCTCTTTTGGCTCATGGCCCCTCCCCCACCCTCCCACCCCTTGCTTCCATGGTTATATCTCTTCTTCAAAACTGTAAAGGTCAAGAAAAGGCTTTTTTGAGCAACCTACCAGACAATGGGACTACAAAGATACATGAGACACAGCCCTGCCCTCAGGAAACTCAAAACCCAAGGTACCCATCAAACAAACCAGCTTCTTAAAAAGCAATAAAGTTCTCTTCCTTCCAGAAGAATTCCAATTAATAAATGTAGAAGGAATGAGGGAAATAGAAAATCAAAATTGCATAATAATGGTTGTAGGCAAGATCCATTAATGGATGCTAAAATTAGTAGGTAAGAATTTGAGGACAAGAAGTCTATGGCAGCCTCGACGTATCTTCCCCAAATATTATTAACAGCAAATGTGAATTCAGTAATGTCACAGGGAAGAAAATAGGCAGACACTGTCTTAACCAAGAGATTAAGGTTAACATCACCAGCAATAAGACCTATCAGTGTCACCTACCACTGACAGGATGCACTGGGAAGGGCACACCATCCCTGCGGCATTCCTGCCAAAACTCCATTACCTCAATCCAATCAGGGAGAAACATCAGACAAAGCCAAAATGAAGAGCCTTCCACAAAATAACTTACCAGTACTTTTCGGAAGTGCCCATGTCCTGAAAAGCAAGAAAAGACTAAGGAATTGTCACAGACTGAAGGAGACTAAGGGGAAATGACAACTAAACATCATGTGGAATCCTGGACTGGACCCTGGGGTAGAAGAAGGACCCTGGGGCACCTGGGGGGCTCAGGCGGTTAAGCGTCTGACTCTTGAGTTTGGCTCAGGTCACAATCTCATGGTTCTTGGGATTGAGCCCCACATTAGGCTCTGTCCTGACAGCACAGAGCCTGCTTGGGATTCTCTCTCTGCCCCTTCCCTACTTGTTCTCTCTGTCTCTCTCTCTCCCCCCACCCAAAATAAATAACATGAAAAAAAATGTTTTTTAAAGAAAAAGGACGCTAGAGAAGAAGTTGGTGAAATCCAAATAAAGTGTGTAGCTTACTTAATAGCCTTGTGCCAATGTTAATTTCTTAATTTTGACCATCACGCTATGGGTAAGAGAGATGTTAACATTAGGGGAAGATGGGGCACCTGGCTGACTCAGTAGAACACTCGGCTCTTGATCTTGGGGTTGTGAGTTCGAGTCACGAACTGGGTGTAGAGATTACTTAAAACCAAAATCTGAGGCACCTGGGTGGCTCCATCGGTTGAGCATCTGAATCTTGATTTCGTCTCAGGTCATGATCCCAGGATCATGGGACCAAGCCCCATGTCGGTCTCTGTACTGAGCATGGAGCCTGTTTGGGATTCTCTCTCTCTCTCTCTCTCTCTCTCTCTCTCTCTCTCTCTCTCTCTGTCTCCTTCTGCCTCTCTCCCTTGCTTGCATGCACACTCTCTCAATATAAGTAAGTAAATAAATAAATAAATATTAAAAATAAAATAAATAAAATCTTTAAAAAAAGAAAGGAAAACATTAGGGGAAGCTGGGTGAAGGGTATTTGTACTATTTTTGCAACTTTCCTGTAAGTCTAAAATTATTTTAAAATACAAGTTGTTCACATTTTTGTTTTAAGAATAAAATCACAGCAGTGGCAGTGAAACCACTGTCAACGGAAAAGCCAGAAACCACAGTGACCATAACCACGCAGCCTCCCCGCCACCAGCCGGTCTCCCCCTCCACACCAGAGCCAGGCAACAGGATGTCATAAAACACTACTTTGCACTTGTCACCCTCCACTCAAAACCCCTGGGTAAGTGCTCAAAGGGTCTCTTCAAAAGGACACAGGGGCAGCCCGAAGGGGCTCCCCCAAACGTGGGACACTCTGAGCGTCCAAATAAATAATGATGGGAACAACCCAAGGAACAAAATAATAATCCCTGAATCCATCCTGTTATAAACAGACAAACAGATGGAGGAAAAGGCCAAGTTCTTTCTTGCGGTAGAATGCCAGCTGATACGCCAAGAAGCAATAGACGGCTGCTAAAACCAGCGGAAACTGACGTCCCAACGTGACCCACTGAGGCCACAACGCCACTTACGTAGCACAACCTGCCAGAAGTGCATAACCTGAGCATAATGATGAGGCTGGAACAGATGAAGCCAGACGGAGGGACATTCCACAAAATAACTGGCCTGTCTTCTTCAAAACTGTAAAGGTCAAGAAAAGCAACAGGCTGAGTAACTAGTCCAAATTAAAGGAGACTAAAGAGCTGTAACAAGTGAATGCCACGTGTAATCCTGCACACACCTTCCGAGAGCCACGGATGACATTGTTGAGGCAACGGATGGAGGGCAAACAGAACAATGGAGCAGATGCCAGTATGGTACCAACGGTCAGTTTTCTGATTTTGATGGCCGTATTCTCAGAAAATCCACACCACGCTATTTAGACAGAAAGACTTACATCTTCAATGTAATCTTTTTTTTTTAATGTTTTTTTTTTTTTTTTTTTTTTAAGCAGGCGCCATGCCCAACACAGGGTTTGAACTCACCACCCCGTGACCAAGAGTCACAAGCTCCACCGGCCGAGAGAGCCAGGCGCCCCTCCAACCTAATCTTAAATAGTTCCAAAAAACAAAACTGTGCCTATGCATACTATATGATACAGCAAACAGGGAAATATGAACAATCGAATGTGGATAACAGGCATATAGGAGCTCCTTATGCTTTTGTTGCAACTTTTGTACAAAATTGAAATTATAACAAAACAGAAAGTTACATGGAGCACCAAAGAGTCTTTTTGGGTGATGAAAATATTCTGAAATTGGATTGTAGTGATGTTTGCACAACGCTGAGGATTAAAAAAAAAAACCACTGAATAGTAAAAGAAAAAAAATTTGTTTTGATAAAAAAATGTTATGCACACACACACACACACACACACACACACACACACACACACTCCTCTGATGGCTCCCTATTTCCCAGCCCCATGGCCTAGTGCCCATCCATTACCCTAACCTCCTATCTCAGAACTCACCAACACGAATGTACCCACCGGCTGGATCCGCTCCTTACTCTCCTCCCCAAATGTATGGCACTCACTTTCTCATGCCCCAGGTTCCCCTGCCCTCGCTGCAGCTCGGCCCTTACCTAGGTCCTGCCCAGCCCTCAGACCCCATCAGCCCCTCCTGCCCACCCCAACTCCCGTCTCTTCATCTCTGACGCTGATGGACTACTTGTCCCAGCGTTACTCTAAACACTCTACACAGAGTATCTCATTCAAACTCAGCCCTGCAAGGTAAGTGCCATCATTGGCTCCACTTTATAGATGAAGTAACGGAGTCACTAGTGAGCCGGCTGGGATCTCTCAGGTGGTAGTTGATGGAGCCAGGATTCAGACTGAGCCAGCGCCGGTAGCCGCTGTGCTTTAGTCCCCATAGACATCTTCGCACACCTGCTCTTCTGCAGACAGACCTTTCTCGCCCACCAGCCTGCAAGCTCCCTGGGGAGCGGGTCCACACTCTGGACCTCTCATAACACTATGCACACAGCAGGTGCCCAACAGCTGTTTGTCCGCCACAGGCTGGGTTCCAGAAAGAAGAGGAGGGGGTTGCAAACTCCATCAAAAAGAGGAGCCCGTTCTCCACCCCCACCCCCTCACCACCACCCCCCTCCCCAGCACAGCCCAGCTCCCTGGCTACTGCCCAAGGCCCGGCCGTCATCTGCTCTGGGTAATAAGTATTTGTATGGCGATAATTACAGCATTTGGGGAGAAAATCCCATTAAGCAAGAGCCCTGCCGAGCCGCTAATGCCGGCACAGGACTGGAGGCCAAGCTCCTGTCTGCTTCCAATAATGCAGGAGCCTCCCGTCCCTGCCACCCTTCACCCGGCCCCAGAGAGCACGGCTGTCCCCTGCTCACAGCCCCAGGCAGCCAGGACCACCGAGGACCAGCCCCCTGCCTCCGAGAGGGGCACGGAGGCAGGGGCAGTGTTCTCGGGGGCATCCAGAACACCAGTGGCTACACGGTGAGGGAAGAGGGAGCGGGGCCATGCTGGGACCCAGAAATGAGTGGTGCCCCAGTTCCTTTCATGTCCTTGCAATTCTGTCACCTTAATAACAATAGTAATACTACCATTTAGGGGGCACTTGCTGTGTGCTAGGCCCTGTGCAAAGTGCCACTCCCAGCACTGTCGCATTTAAATCCTCACAACCAGCCTCGCAAGCAGGTCTGCTATCGTCCCCACTTTGTAGGCAAGGAAACGGGGTGCTGAGGAGTCACGCCTTCTCCAGAGCACTTACCCCAGTTTGCCATTATGTGTTTATTCTCATATTGTGCCATTCACCTCTTCCTCCCTTACTGGACTAAAACTCAGGGAGAGACAGGTGGTTTGGTGTTCTGTCCGTCACTATTCACTCAGCACGATGCAGACACTCGATAGACAGCTATCTGTTGAATGAATTAATTAAGCCCCATAACTTGTCCAAGGTCCCCCCAGCTGCTGAGTGGCAGAATGGGGCTAAAATCCCAGGCGGTCTGGCTCCAGAGCCATGTCCTCATGCCATCTACCCTGCAGAGAATCTCTGCAGGCCACCACCCTGCTCCCTCCTGCAAACTGCAGGAGACAAAGCTGCCCATGTCCAAGGAAGGAGCACTCTGGACAGCCAGACTTCAGAAGAGTCCCTTGCAGCACCACCAACACTCACGTGCTTACCTCCCAAGCTCTCCCCTGCCCCACCGGAATCCTCAAACCTTTGCTTGAGCTTCTCAAATAATAATAATAACATCACCCAGTTAAATCACAAAGCATTTTCACACAGCCCTGTGCCAAGCACACCACCAGGCCCTCTGCGTGCATTCGCTCCCTTAATCCTCACCATCAACCTGCAAAGCTGTCATCATCGTCCCTTTTACAGATGGGGAAACTGGGTCTCAGAGCAGATGGAGTGACAGCACCAAGGGCCTGCCACCGGTCATGCAGAGCCCAGCAGTAAGCCCAGGGCACCTGCTACTGGAGCTGCCAGCCCCACTTAGAGGCAGCCTCCCCTGCACAACGCAGGTCTCCGCTGCAGGAGACCACAGTACAGACATGGCTGCGGTCTGGCCCCCTGACCCCTCTCCATGACCACCACCCAATTGTCATTTGGAATTCCAAACAGGCTCTTGGCTGTCCTGGGAGGTCTTCCTTGGGCATGCCCACCCAGCCCCGTTGAATGGGCCTCCAGATTCAGGGGGCCAGACCAGGAAAAGGCAAGGGCCCTCCAGGCCTCTGCAGCAGGCAGGTGAGCTAGGGCAGTGGACAAACTGGCCACGATGCAAGAGAACAGGCCCCCAGAACCTAACGAACAGCAGATCATGCTGGGCCCGAGGTGCGAACGGAGACTAATGGGTCTCCCCCAGGGCCTTTCCCGGCCTTAGCATCCTCAGGCCTCTCCTGTCTCTGCACCCTGCACCCACGAGGGCAATCTGTGACAAATCTAGAGTACAAGTGCCTGGGGTGGGTGGGAGAAGCGGTGTCCCCGCATATTACACCCTCTTATCACACTCTCCTGGACGCTCTAGTCTAAAAGACTGTTTTAATTTTTAAAAACTCCAACTGAAAATCAAAGTCGTTGAGTAGAAGAAAAGACAATTAATAGCGGCCGTGGTTAGGTCCCTCTGAGCCTGAGTTCTACAAAGAGATGAAGCTTCCAGGCCTCCTCCACCACACCCCTAACCCTCACTCCGTATTTTAATTGTTCCATTGCAGCGAATTATTCAGCGTCCCTGCCTCACGCAGCCCGCCAGCCCCACAGCCCCTCTGGCTGAACCAATCTCCTCAACAGCTCTGGAGTCTGCATGGCCCTTTCCCAGAAGTCTCCGCAGCAAACCAATCTCTTCCCACTTGGGGGGACAGGCCCAGACCCAGAGTTACGGGATATGTGATCATAAAGTTACCGGGTCTCATGAGCTGCCATAGAAACTGCCCAGAAGACAAAAGGCGAAGGCACAGCTGCACTCTTTCCCAATTTCACAGCCACAGAAGCCACTGTCTCAGGCTCTGACACTGCACGACACCCCTATCGATTAGACAGGGCGTTTGCTACAGCTATTTTGGGTCTGCCGGGGCGCTCACCAAGGCCTCTTTTCGGGGTGTTCTATTCCTCTTCAAATGGCTCTTCAGAGGCCTGCCTGCTGCACAGGCTTTCACCCCCTGAGAAGTTTTGCACTCAGCAAAGACCAGACTTCCCCCGGCTTCCCCCTGGTAAGTCACCCCTGGATTCCATCCCTGAAGTCCCCAAAGGAAAAATCCAGAGAGAGAGAGAGAGAGAGAGAGGACTTCCTGACTCTTCCTCACCTTCCCAACCTCAAGCCCTGTCACATCCCACTGGATGTGACACGCTGCAGCCAGCCCTGGGACAAAGCCGGTCCACTCACCCATCAGGCTGGCACACACACACCTGCGGGCCTTTTGCCCGAACGTTCCCTCTATTTGGGCTGCCTGCCATCTCTGCTTGGCATACTCTGACCCAGCCACTACTGGATCCCAAAGTATGCTAATAAAATGGCCCATCCTCTGAGAAGCCCCTTCCCTCCAGAAGAGTGCTTCCCATCCCAATGCTCCCCACCACAGCCCCATCACACTGCCAGCCTGGCCCTCTCCCAAGAGCTTCCAGTTATGTGTCCCCTGCCTGGTCCTCTAGACTGTATGTCTCTTGAAGGCAGGGACTTGCTCACTCCCTGCTGGAGCCTCAGCACCGAGGGTAGTTCCTGGCTCTGTTACACATTTGCTGAATTATATAGACTTTTCTCCTGATCCTATCACAATAATACCTCTCACTTAGTAAACATAATGAACCAGGATGCTTTCCATATATGATCTTCGGTCCTCACAAAAACCAGCAGCAGCCCCATTTTCTGGATGGAAAGTAACAAAGGCTCAGAGAAGTTAAGTAACTTGCCCAAGGTCACACAGCAACCTCAGCAGTTGAAGGCCCAACTCTCTTTTGCATTAGGAAATTTCACTTCCATTCCACTCTGATAGCAGAAGAGTTCAAGAGTTCCTGAACGCCAAAACTGACACTGTCCTCAGGACTAAAGGTGGAGAGAAAGAGCAAGGAATGAGATGACTTCAGTATTCAGGTCCAAAAGCTAAGGCAATGGGCTACTGTGTCACAGACCTAGGCTGTCATCAGCATAACAGCTGCAAGAAAAATGCCCTGTGGATGCAGCAAAGGAACAGAGAATAGGTCCAGGACAAACAGGTGTGGAGCGCGACCCTGCAACCTCAGGGGTCCTCTGGGCAGATTCCTGACCCTCAGTCCCTCTCCATAGCCACACAGGGTAATGCACAGGCTGCCCCAAGGAAACCTGATTCTGTCCAACCTCTCCCCATGCCAGCATCTCTCCGCAGCCCCACAACACACATGTACACACACACACACACACACACACACACACACACACACACACACACACCAATTCCCATCTAGATTGCATCTAGATTGCAAATTCTCTGAAACCTCCATGGGAATTTTTCAGACTCAGCCAAGAAGAGTCTGGGGCAAACGTGTGCTCACTAATTGCTGACCTTGGTACAGAGTTTGATCCAGGAGATAGCTCTCCCCAGGGTCAGATTTCTGCCTTTGGCCAGCTGGGAGCTGTGAAAATGCGCTCAAGTTATCGAGATATGTACGCCTTTCCTGAGAGCCACTGCAGTTGCCCAGGAGTGTGGGGAGAAGGGGCAGGCAGGTTTCAAAGGAGCTGGCAGCCTTCTCCAAAGTCCAGTTCAATAATCTCCCGAAGCAGTCACCTCTGCAGGCAGCACAAAGACCCTGCATGTGACCAAAAATCTACACACATGGCCCATGTACAGGGACTCTCACAACCTCCCACTACTGAGGCGACACCACGGGTACTAGGAATTCACACAGACACACATTCTGCAGGAGAATCTGGGGAAACAAATTATATAGATCCAAACACACACACACACACACACACACACACACACACACACACACACACCCTACAAAGCTCAGCCCATCTAGAAAGGGCTGAGTTTTCTCAAGAATTTAGAAGTAAGAGACAACAGGGGAAGATGAATTATTTTTAAATGACTTCATGGTCCATGTCTCCACTCCAGGCTCCCAACCCCTCAGCATTATCACACCTACCCTCTTCTGGGTGTCGATGTAATATACCCCAGGCCCCAAACCCAAATCCCTCAGGTCCCATTGTCTGCCTCGGTTAGGGATGGCTGGATGTGAGGTGGGGGGACCAATGCCTGACACCTGCAAGAGAAGAATTCTTAAGGCTCTGGGGCAAACAATGGGGAGGCAGGGGAAGACTGGAAACTTCAACTCCATCCCATCTTGTGGCCTATCACCTGCCTGCCAGCCCACAGAGCCCAGTCCACACATGCAGCTCAGACCACAGCCCAAGCCCCATGTGCCCAAAAGAAGACATGGTGCCTGGCAGCGCGAGGAGCTTCCCCCCTGAGTGCCAGGAAGGCTCACCGGCACCAAGTCACAGGCACCCTGTAGGAATCAAGTGCTGGCGCAGTGGGAATGGCCTGCCAGGGCTAAGGGCAGGGTGCAGGGGTGAGGATGGGAGCTGACAGCCCCACCAGGGCCCTTTGAATCCCGGGAAAGGGAAACAGGGGTGCTGCTGGCTCCTGGCTCAAGAAGGACCCCGGCAGGCACTGACCCATCTATTGGCCACAGAGCTGGGGCCCCAACGGTGCTGCCCCACCCCAGCCCTGAACTCGTCTTGGTGGGAGGGTAACCGCGGAGCTCCCTGAGCGCTGGGGATGGGGGCCATACTCACAGGCGCTCCGTGTTCCGTGGGATGTTCTTTGGGATGGCCTGCAGCCCCGTGCCGTGGCAGTCCACCGTGGTGCCGGTGCAGGTGCAGAGGGCGGGGCACGCGGTGGCACCCAGGCGCCACGCGGCTGCCCACAGCAGCAGCCAGAGCTCGGGTCGGACGAGCCCCGCCGAGGGCCCCCTCCCGGACGTCAGCGCCATGGTGCCCTCACCGCGTCCCGCTGGTGTGCCAGACGGCGGCAGCCGCTTACCATCCCCGTCCGGGGCGGCCTCCAGGTGCGGTCCCGGGGCAGCGCCACCGAGGAGACCGCGGGCTCGTACGCGATGCCCTTGCGGGCTGGGAGGCACCTTGCTCCTCCAAGCGACGGCGCCTGTGTGCGGACCGAGGGAGGGCGCCTTGGGCGGAGGGCGCTCGGCTCCTCTCCGGTTTCTCGCTGGCTGCGTCTGTCTCCCTCTCTCCCTCCCTCCAGCTCCCAACTGACTGCTGCGAGGAGGAAAATGGGCAGGCCCCGCGCACGCACCCTGCGCACACACACACACACACACACGCACGCACAATCACACACTCACACCCGCACGCTCGCTCCCACCCGGCAGTCATCCATCAATCGAAAAGCACACATCCAGGGCCAGACTCCTCCCCGCCCTCCCCCAGCAGCCCCCTCCCCCGCCTCCCGACGACGACCACTCGGCGGCTGCTGCGAGCAGCGTACAGTTTCAAAGGTGGAATCTCGGAGGCGCCGCGAGCGGGCAGGGGGCTACGGGGGAGGGGATGGTAGGATGGCCACCGCTCAACCTGTCCAGTCCTGGCCCTGGCCGACTACACACACACACACACACACACACACACACACACACACACACACACACCGCGAGTATGTGCACACTTAGACGCAAGCACTCGGAACCCGCAGCCCCAGCAGCTGGGCCAGAGCGAGGGGGAGATCTTATTTTGCCGCCTGGACCCCCTTCCCCAGGGCCACAGACATGCTTTCCCCGACGTCAGAAACGCGTCCCAGGCCCCACCAGACTTGCTTTGTGAATACTTGGTGAAAGGAAGCCCCGCACCCCAGCTCTCCAAGCTACCTACCTTACTTAGCCTTGGACTTTGAGGGCAGAGCCTTGGGGGGGGGGGGGGGGGCGGGGGGGGGGAGGGAGGCGGAATGTACAACAGCCCTAGGCTAAGTACAGTCTTCTCCCCTGTCTCCACCAAGATGGCAGCAACCCACTTGTCTGAGGAGAAGACAGCAGCTACCTGCTCCCTCATGAAAATGGCCCTGATGTGGACATTTGCTGTCGGGGAGATGTTATTTCTGCCCAGTCGGCTACACTGGCTTCCCAGGTGGGGATGCAGGGTTTGGGCAGAGTATCAGTGGGGGTTGGAAGTCCAACCCACACTCACAGCAATATTCTTCCATTTCTAACAGATGAAAACGAATATTCAGTCCTGCCATCAGACGACTGCAGACAGGGCTGGAAGAGGGCTGGGTGGCCTGCTTGGGAGAGAAGCTCCTTCCACGGTCCACCCATGTCAACCCCCCAAGCCTTTACCCTCCTTTGGGTAGGGACTTTTCTTACTCCAAGGCAGGTGTAGACACAGGTGTGGGCATGGGTGTGAACAAGAAATCCAGAGAGGGAGAGAATTATCCTCAAGCCCAGAAAAGATGAAGGACCTCCGGAAAATCAAGAACAGCTGTGGTTTGCTTGTTCTCTGTAGGACCCAGACATCTTTTGTCCATCGTCCCCTGATTCCCGGCCACCTACAGGCGCTGGCAAGAAGAAACAGTTAAGCAGTTCCAGAAGCACCACCCTTCCCTGGAGCTGGCTACCTGGGTTTCCCCTCGGGAGGAACCAGAAAGAAAGGTAGCTGGTCCAGGAGGTGCCAGGGGTAGGCACAGCATGGATACAGCTTGTGGGGGGCGTGGGGGGATGTGGCTAGTCTCCATGAGATTAAAGCCTTATCCACCAGGTATCCAAAGACTTGGGGGGGGGGGCGGGGGGGGGGTCTTTGTTTTTCTTTTCCACCTTGATGAAAATTTTACTATCTCCGCTGTCATAGCAGAGATAGAACTGTGGCCAGTATGTCACAACTAGTGTGACTGGTGTTATGGGCTTTTGACAGTTCTTTTTCAGGTTTTTACACACTGCTCTCCATGACCTCCATCCCAGGCCATGGGTTCTTCGGTATCAATCAAATGACAACTTGAGGGGAAGGGGCCTTCTTGGGGGTCCCCAGGGGCTGTGACCTTAGAGAAGCTTCCCACAAAATAAACCAGAACTCCAGCCTACAAGGGCCTCCTCACTCCTCTCCCTCACCAATTTCTGCTGCTTCTCCACAGGGCGCTCAGCCCCCTCCTCTCACAGGCCCTGCCAGCTGCCTCAGGCAGAGTTAAATCCTCATTCCACTGAGCCTGCTGCTTTGTTTACCCCCTCTTAGCTGGAGCTGTTTACACATGTGGCTCCTTCCCTGACACTCCTCCTGGGGCAGAGCCTGCCTCTCCCCCACGGCTTACTTATTTCCTCGCTTTGGCACTTAACCCAGCACCTGGCACTTAGTAGGCCTGTCACAGACGGCACTCAGACTGTTGAAGATGTCCAGTTTCCAACCTTCTGCTCCAGCGGTGCCTCCCCAGCCCGGTGACCTCAGAGGGCTCCTCAGAAGCCAGGACCCATGTGGGGAAGAGGGAGAGTGTTGATTAACTGGGCCACTTGCCCTGGGGGCTTCAGAGTGGTAGGGTGATGGGATGGAGGGAGGGGTGGGAGCCAGCAGGGGGCTGTAAGATCAGCCCTGCCCGTGTCTCCCAAGAGCCAGCCAGTGCCCTAGAAGCTTCTAGACTGGCCTGGACAGTGAATCCCAAATTGTCACCACCTGGCAAAGCCTGGCGTTTCCTATAAAGGGGAGGGAAGGAAGGGGGCCCCCTCAGACCCAGGACAAAGACTCCCCATGCCAGCCTAGTCATGGGAGGCCCTGCCCCAGCAGCCAGGCAGCTCCCCAACTTGGCTCCTAGCCCCAGTTCCTCCACCCCAGAACCTGGCTGGCTCCCCAGTTTGGGAGGCAGCTAGCCATGAATGAACGCAGCTCATTAGCGTTCCTAGCACATTTACTCTTGAAACAACCGCCTGGCCAGCCGCTCACCCCCCACCCCCACTCTGCTTTGCTGGTTCAGTTTCCTCTCCCAGGCCCCTCCCTCTGTTGGATCTCCCTGCCCCCTCCCTACAGCAAGGCCACCTGCTCCCTCTGCACGGGTGGGGAGGAGGCAGCCTTGTCATACCGCTTCTGCCAGGAGGGCTCTGCCAAAGCCCACTGGCTACCGTCAGGGCAACCCGGGATGGCGGGGTGGGGGTGGGGGACTTGGGGCTGGGTCTCCCCATCCCGGTGGTGGGCATCTCCTCCAGCCCCCTCAGCCATGCGTGCTCAGGAGTTGAGGGCCACCTCCCGCCTGTGACCGGGGAAACCTCTGGGGAGTGCCTCCTTCCAGCTTTCTGCACAGGGCCCTCTCCTCCACCTCCACCAGCCCTTCTGAGGCACCGAGAAGCAGAGCACCTGGGTGAGGCTGCAGAACACTGCGGTTTGGATTTCTGGACTGCAAATGGCAAGAATGAGACAAAACGCCTGCCATCTGGGCGTTCGTTCAACACCATCTATTAAGTATCTATGTATTATGTACACTGTCCTGGGACTTGGCACTTCAACAGAGAATAAGAACTGCCCTGGCCTGCCCTGAGCTCCCAGTCCAGTGGGGAACAGAAAGAGGAAAGTCCACTCTGCATGATTAGTTTGGTAAGAAGGAGTGTGGAATTGCAGAGAAGCCAGAGTGTGGCGCTCAGGGTAGGGCCAGAGGGCTTCCTGGAAGAAGAGGCACTTGAGCTGAATCTTGAAGGATAAATAGGCATGGGCTGGGCAGCAAAACAGGAAGAAAGCCTTTCTGGGTGAAGAGAAGTACAAAGGAAAGGCACACAGATTGTGGCAGCGTCTCAGTGGCTGAGCTGGGGCAAGTTCAGCAAGGCTAAAACGTGTGGCAGGTGTTCGAGTGGGAAGTGCAGGTAGAGATCATAGAGGTGGCAGGTGGGGCGGGGGGCCGGGGGGGGGGGGCAGAGGGCGGACATCCCAGAGGCCCTGGT
This sequence comes from Neofelis nebulosa, assembly GCF_028018385.1. Classification (NCBI taxonomy): domain Eukaryota; kingdom Metazoa; phylum Chordata; class Mammalia; order Carnivora; family Felidae; genus Neofelis; species Neofelis nebulosa. The sequence goes on from NC_080794.1 coordinate 60,973,006, forward strand.
GCAGCCATTCTGGCTTTACTGGGCTTGCAGAAGTCCCTGGCCTGTCCCCGTGCTCAAGCACAAGCCCATATATATAGGTACCTGCAATGCACTATGCCTGGAACCAGTGACCCAGAGAGGACAGGATGATGGCAGATGAACAGTTTCAGCATATGCTTTTTTTTTTTTTTTTTACTGTTAGGATTTTTTTTAGCTGTATAGTATGACTTAACCTCCCCATCACCACCAAAACATTTTTAAATACCTTTGTATGCTTATTATAAATGCCAATTCCCAGGACCCACCCCAGACTTTCTTAATCAAAATCTTTACTGTTAACACACTGGCGAGTGAGAAAGTATGATTCTGATGCGGGTTCCGGGGACCATGCTCTAGAGCCTGGTGTGCTGAGTTAATCAGTTTGAACTTGGACCTGAAAACTCTGGGAGCCACTGAAGGAAGGGGCCCAGTGAAGACAAAGGGTCTGAGGCCTGTCTGCCTCCCTCATCTCCAGTCTCCACACACTCTTAGCAAAGATGAGACATGTCAAAGAGAAAGGCAGCCATGGGGGACTGGCGGGGAGGGGACAGAGCCACGTGGCAACGGATGCGTAGTAGTAGCTTCAATCACAAGATGTCACAGCTGGAAGGGGGATAAAGAAATCATCAAATCCAAACACCACCATACAGTTGGCAGCTCAGAGAAGTGAAGCAACCAACCTAACCTCACAGGGCAAAGGAATGGCAGAGCCGGGCCATGATTGAGGCTGCATCTTGATCTGCTAGGCCACACACGTGAGAAGAACACAGCATCTGGTCCATCCTGGGCACTCCTCCTGACCCTACAACCCCCACAGGGACTGAGAAGCCAGAAGTCTCCAGGGAAATAGTGCCAGCAGGGCTCAGGATATGGTAGCTTTACTCTCTAAAGCCCCTGAGGTACTCCAACTTGAAGGAGGCTGGACTGCTTGAGGCTTTCAATGACAAAGCCTAAGGCGGAAACAAGCTCCTAGACTTAAGATCAGTGGCTTTTCTAGAGGCTACCATATGCATCCAGGACAACTCTGACAGTTGAGAAGCAAGAGACACGCAAAGGGGAGAGGGAAGAAAGGAGAGGTGATGAAGACAGAAAGCAGGGGGCAGAGTCTGTGCAGGCAGCAATTTGATCATTCATTTATCAGACACTGATTGCATGCGGACTGTGAGCCACGCATTGAAATACAAGAGATTTGGGGCGCCTGGGTGGCGCAGTCGGTTAAGCGTCCGACTTCAGCCAGGTCACGATCTCGCGGTCCGTGAGTTCGAGCCCCGCGTCAGGCTCTGGGCTGATGGCTCGGAGCCTGGAGCCTGTTTCCGATTCTGTGTCTCCCTCTCTCTCTGCCCCTCCCCCATTCATGCTCTGTCTCTCTCTGTCCCAAAAATAAATAAAAAACGTTGAAAAAAAATTTAAAAAAAAAAAAAAAAAAAAGAAATACAAGAGATTTTTTGCTTGGGATTCATTGGGCTTCTTGCATCTTGCTCATGGTTTAATTCAAATTTGATGTTTTCCATCATTATTTCTTCAAAAGCTTTTTACATCCCCTCCTTTCTTCACCTCTGGGGACCCCAAGTACACATATATTGGGCCACTTGACGTTGTCCCAAAGGTCACTGATGCTCTGTTCATTTTAATCTTCTCTGTGTGTTTCATCTTGGTGAGTTTCTCCTGTTGTGTTTTCACGTTCATTATCTTTTCTTCTGCAGTGACTAATCTGCTGTTAAGCACATGCGGTGCAGTTTTATCTCAGACATTGTGGTCTTCATCTCTAGAAGATCTATTTGGGTGTTTTTTCTCTCCCATATTTCTTAATGTGCTTATGGTTTCCTCTGCCTTCTCATGCATATGGAATATAGTTGTAATAACTACATCTATGAATTCTATTATCCTGCATCATTTCTGGGTCAGTTTTGATTGGTGGCTTTTTTTCCTCATTATGGGTCATATTTTCCTATGACTTTGTATCCTAGTAATTGTAGATTGGATGCCAGACATTGTGGATTTTACCTTGTTGGGTGCTAGATATTCTTGTATTTCTAAAAAAATACTCTAGAACAGAGTCAAGTTACTTGAGAACAATCTGATCCTTTAAACTTTCCTAGGCAAGACCAGAGTAGCCTTTAGTGTAGGGCTGATTTCCCCACTACTGAGGCAATACCCTGTGAATAGTCTACCCAATGCCCTGTGAATTTGGAGGCTTTCTACTCTGGCTGGTGTCAACACCAACTCTGTGGGAGCTCCAAGGATGGTTTCGTCTACTCCATTTGGGTGGAACTTTCCCCAGCTTCAGATAGTTTATAGCATGCCCTGATTCATGTTCAGCTAAAGACTAGGGATGGGATGGGGCATCACAGGGAGGAACCATCTGCAAATCCCTCACTACTCTCTCTCTGCAGCAATTTCCTCTCCCATCTCCCTGGAAACTGTAGCCACCTTGGCCTCCCAATCTCTCAGCTTCAACTCCACAATTCAGCTTCATGACGGGTTACACTTGGGTGCCCCTCCTGCTCTGTGGCCTGGAAACTCTCTCCAGCCTATAAGCCAAGGCAATTATAATGCTCACCATGTTTGTTTTCCCTCTCAAAGGAATCACCATCCTACATTACCAGTTGTCCAATGTCTGAAAACAGTTGTTTCATTTTTGGGTTTTGTTTTTGGGTTTTTTGGGTTTTTTTTTTTTTTAGTTGTTTAAGGTGGAAGGGTAAATTTGCTCATTATTCTACCTACACAGACACAGAAGTTTGGGGGCGCGTGGATGGCTCAGTTGGTTAAGCGGCCGACTTCAGCTCAGGTCATGATCTCGTGGTTCATGGGTTCAAGCCCCACATCGGGCTCTGTGCTGACAGCTCAGAGCCTGGAGCCTGCTTTGGATTCTGTATCTCTCTCTATGCTCCTCCCCCACTCCTGCTCTCTCTCTCTCTCAAAATTAAGTAAACATTTTTAAAAAATCTTTTTTAAAGACAGAAGTTTGTAAGAGATGTTCAGCAACACTCTGTGCCCTTTAAACTCTCCCAACATGCTAAGGAGATACAATCAAGCAGTCACTTGACTTTGACAAGTATCACAAAATTGGCCAGAGAAGAAGGGGCCTCAGTCACATGGGGCTTCTCTCAGTTTATAAAGCACCTCACACTCTGTGCACAAGACAGTCCCTATGCTAGCATGCTCTTTCTGCCATTCTCAACATGGCTTAGTGCTCCTCCTCCTCCTAAGCAACACCTCCTCCAGGAAGCCTTCCCTGACTCCGGGTTGAGTCAGCCCCCTCCCCTGTCATGCAGTCTCCTGGCTCCCTGTGCCCCCTTCAGAACACTGATATTGTCATTTGTAATTGCTTGTTTACCTAATGTCTCTCCTTTCCCCCTAGGCTGAAGCTCCATGAGGGCAGGTTCCCATCTATCTTGTTCCCTAATGCCTAGTTTAGGGACTGGAGCATAGAAAATGCTGAATAAATATTTTTACTGAAGCATGGGGTGGGGGGAGCATTCAGGGGAGGTGTATCTTGAGAATAAAGGTGCAAAAAAGGCAGGTCTCCTGTAAAAATCAGGATAATAAAGAGTCACATTTGGCTAGAAAGAGAATTCCCCAGGGAGCAGTGAGTTGGGGTGTTTTGGAAATCCATGAGCATGGTATAGCTTTTCATTTATTTGTATCATCTTCAATTTCTTCCATTAATGTGTTACAGTTTTCAGAGTACAGGTTTTTCACCTCCTTGGTTAAATTTATTCCTAGGCATTTTATTCTTTTTGATTAAATTGTAAAAGAGACTTGGGCGCCTGGGTGGCGCAGTCGGTTAAGCCTCCGACTTCAGCCAGGTCACGATCTCGCGGTCCGTGAGTTCGAGCCCCGCATCAGGCTCTGGGCCGATGGCTCGGAGCCTGGAGCCTGTTTCCGATTCTGTGTCTCCCTCTCTCTCTGCCCCTCCCCCATTCATGCTCTGTCTCTCTCTGTCCCAAAAATAAGTTAAAAAAAAAAATTGTAAAAGAGACTGTTCTCTTCATTTCTCTTTCTGCTAGCTCATTGTTACTGTATAGAAGAAATGCAACAGATCTCTGTATATTGATTTTGTATCCTGCAAATTTACTGAATTCATTTATTAGTAGGTTTGTTGGTGAAGTCTTCAGAGTTTTCTCTATATAGTATCATGTCATCTGCAAATGATGACAGTTTTACTTCTTCCTTTGGATGCCTTTTATTTCTCTTTCCTGTCTGATTGCTAGGGGTAGGATTTCCAGTACTATGTTGAGTAATGGTAAATCTAATTTTTTAAAAAACATACCAAACATTAACATTATTGGGATTATGGGTGATGTTTAGCCTCTTCTTTTATACTCTTTGATATTTTCTACAAAAAAACCCCACATTTTAGAAATAAAAGTATAATTACTAAATCTATAATTATTGCCTGAATAAAATTACCATTAAACTTAGTATTCCAAATTTAATTATTTTATGAGCAAACTAAATAACACATTTTACATTCCTGCATTGAAGAGCTGTTATAAATCTGCAAAGGATGCTTAAAATAAGTGATGGCTTGTATGAACTATCTAGAATAGGTAAACTCAGAGAAACAGAGAATAGATTAGAAGTTATCAGGGACCAGAGGGAGGAAAGAATGGGGAGTTATTGCTTAATGGGCACAGAGTTTGTTTGTTTGAAAATAGAGGTGATATTGCACAACACTGCAAAATAAATTAATGCCACTGAATTGTACACTTAAAAATGGTTAAAATGGATATATATACCACAATAAAAAAATAGTAATGTGATGGCTGCGTGTTACAGAACGCCCATCCGATCACTGGCTTGTCTCCAGCTGCCCAAGATGGATGCAACAAATTATGAAAACGGTAGTTACCACTAACAATGAGAGCAACTGCTGCCCAGAGGTAAATAAGCTGCTCATCATCACCTGCTGACAGGGATTGGGGATTTGAACCCAAGCAATCTGACCCCAGATGTCACACCTGTAACCATTTTACTGCACTCGACAATGGCAAAACGGTCTGCTGTAGATTTCATATGACATAGATCGTCTGTAGGTAACCCTGCAAGGAAGGTACTGCTCTTCCTACTTACGGACAGAAATCGGAGAGGCTCACAGTGAACTGCTTGCCAGCTTATCTAGCTGGTGGGGGCAGGGTTCCATTCTTAGACCCAGGCTGGTGCCTGCAAAGGCCTGACAACGGTGTAAATGACTGATTGCAGATTGAAAACAACCGAAGCAGTATTTAAATTGACTTGGGGGAAGTTTGGAGGATTTTCAGGCAGGGCAGGAAGAATTTTTAAAATCAACTATTAGGTTGCTTTGGGGCTTCTGCCAAGCCAGTGTGGGTCCTTGGAGGGTGTTTCATCTTCAATGAACATTCATCAATGAACATTTATCAACCTCAGCCAGGGCAGCGGTCCAGAACCTAAGGTTCTGGGCGGGTTTGTAGACACTTGCTCCCTGCAGGCTCCACCTGGGAGGACATGGATGGGGTGTCGCTGCGGGTTCCGGGGAGAAGGAGAGGCCGGTGAGGGCAGCGTGGATGCTCAAGGGTGGGGTGGGGCCATGTGGACCTGCTGTCGGCGGCGGGGGGGCTGCTAAGCGGGGGGTCTCCCACCAAACAGAAACCACTCACTTTTGTTGGATCAATCAGGACAGTGCCTCTGGACAAATGGGGATGGACACAGCACAGAGACCCTCTGGGAAGTTTCAGGCACCATCTGCAAGGAGATGAGGGCAAACTGTACCCAGGGAAGCACTGAACTGGTCCAGCTCTGTGACCGGTCCAGTATGTCCACCCACCCAGACCTCAGTTTCCCTCTATGAGAACAGATGGATAGCACAGTTCAATGCTTCTCCAGAGATAAACTGCAATCCCCAAGCTACAGCCCCATTTTACAGATAAGGAAATAGAGCCCCTAGAGGAGAAATAACTAACTCAGGGTCACAGAGCTGACTGGCTATCATAGATCAGCTTCCATTATGTTCATGTTTGCTGTCCAGCACCTAGCACAATAACTGGGACCCAGCAGATGCTCAAAAATGTTTATGAAATCAAAATGAACTGTAATGGGAGCAGAAAACCCAGGTCCTCGCTCCTTGAGGAAAGACAGAATTTAGAAATCCAGTTACTGTAACAGTCCAGAGCCAGACCAGCTGGCGTCTAGATAAATGTGCCCAACCAGGGACCCCGGACTGCTGCCCAGGCAGATCCACTCCTTTCTGCTATGAAAATCAGTTGCTTACCCCTTTCCCCAGCTGCCCATTCCCAGGACTTAGGGTGAAGAAATCACCTGAGGGCTTTGCCTTAAAACCTTGGAGCTGGAAGGAAACTTCCACAGCCTCTAGTTACAGTTCTGTGTTATGTCTCCTTAAATGATTTTCATCAAGTGGATTCAACAAATATTTATTGTGCATCCACTATGAACAAGGCTCTTTATTGCTAAAACAAGAAGTGTGACCCTTGTTAAAATTAGAAGCAAGTTTATAAGTCAGACAATTTCTACAACCAGAGGTATTTAGTGAGCCAACATAATAAGCTTTCAATACAAATGGTATATACAGCAGCTATTATTTCAAAAAGCAAAGATCTAGGGTAAAAGAGGTCATTTTTTGGAGAAATTGTCTTCTGGGTGGAAAAAAATAATAATTTCCAGGCATAGAAAACTCATTAGTGGACTAGGGAAGTATCCCAAGGCTCTTTCCAAAAGACACAGACAAGATCTGCTCTAGGACAACTAAAGAGAACTGAAGATTTGACATCTGGCAAAACAAACTTTAGACAAGCCCCTGAAAAGTCAAGAAAGAATTAGAGGGAATTCAAGATTTACTCAAGCCTGCAGACAACCAAAGTTCAATTACATAATTGAAAATATTAAATATGCTACAAATATTAAAACAGTGAAAGGTTAGAGAACAAGCTGCCTGGTTATATAAAAGTGTTTGCTTTAAAGTCTTGTGCTGAACTGATGTCCAACCTCAGAGTCAGAGTCTGAGTTCAACAGCCTCATGCGGACCGGGAGCCCAGCAGCGTATTTGATGTGAACAGAGACTCGATTCACATTTGATGCAATTCAGTACTTTGTGAGTAGAAATCCATTCACCTACCCTATGAACCAGCTAGTTCTCTCCTAGGTAGAACTATATGGATATTGCTACAGATATAGACATGGATAGAGATAGAGACAAATTACTGTCTTAGCTCTGGCTGCTATAATAAAATACCACAGACTGGATAGACTGGGTGGTTTGAAAACAGACATTTATTTTTCATAGTTTTGGAGGCTTGGAAGTCCAAGATCAGGGTGCCAGCATGATCAGGTCCCTTTTCCTGGCTTGCAGAAAACTGCCTTCTTGCTGTAGCCTCACACGGCAAAGAGGAAGGTCTGGAGTTTCTTCCTCTTCTTTTTTCTTTAATGTTTACATATTTGTTTTTGAGAGAGAGAGAGAGAAATTTATTTTTGAGAGAGAGAGAGAGAGAGCACGTACACACACACATGCGCACGCGCACGCAAGCAAGGGAGGGGCAGAGAGAGAGGGAGACACAGAATCGGAAGCAGGCTCCAGGCTCTGTCAGCACAGAGCCCGATGTAGGGCTTGAACCCACGAACCAAACCGTGAGATCATGACCTGATCTCAGTCCAACACTTAACTGACCGAGCCACCCAGGCACCACCCCCCTTCCTCTTCTTATAGAGACACTAATCTCATCAGGAGGGTCCCACCCTCATGGCCTCACCTTAACCTAATCACCTCAGAAAGGCTCCACCTCCTAATACCATCACATTAGGAGTTAGGACTTCAAAAAATGAATTTGGGGCGATATAATACTCAATAGAAATGAGGGGGTTAGTCCACCAGAAGACATGTATAAAACTATTTAAAACAGCCTCATTCATAACAGCCCAAACTTGGAAAGGAGTCTGCTGTTCATCAATAGGGAAATGGATAAACAGATTGTGGTGTATCCATACAATGGAATAATGAGCAAGACATGAATAAATCACACAGGCATTATGCTGAGTGAAAGAAGCTTGACACTAGAGTGCATATCATTTAATTCAATTTATATGAAGTAAAACACAAGCAAAACTAATCTACAGTAATAGAGATCAAAATAATGGTCGTCTTTGAGAGAGTAGTGACTGAAAGGGACACAAGGGAATTCTTCTGGACTTCTAGAAATATTCTTTATTTTGATCTAGATGGTAGTAATGTGTGTGTGTGTGTGTGTGTGTGTGTGTGTGTGTGTGTGTAAAAATACACCTCGTTGTGCACTTAGGGGTGCCTGGGTGGCTCAGTCGGTTAAGTGTCTGACTTCAGCTCAGGTCATGATCTCACAGTTCATGGTTCAAGCCCTGAGCCGGGCTCTGTGCTGACAGCTCAGAGCCTGGAGCCTGCTTCGGATTCTGTGTCTCCCTCTCTCTCTCTGCCCCTCCCCTGCTCATGCTCTGTCTCTGTCTCAAAAATAAATAAAAACATTTTAAAAAATTAAAAAAAAATACACCTCGTTGTGCACTTAAATTTAAGATATTATGTCAAGGTTATGCCCCGATTAAAAAAAGAAAAAACATTTCTATCAGGGAGGACAAGTAGATGGTGGGTGGGCTACCATTATCCCCTCCCTTGTCCATTAATACTGATTGATCACCAGACTCCTTTCCACTGAGCTCAGCTTCAGAATCGTTCTCAACCCAACACTCCAGCCAAGTAGCTTTGAATTGAAAACTGTTAGCATCTCCTCATGTACACACACAAGTATCTTAATTAAGATATGCTATCATCTTCCACTTGTTGGTCATGCTTTGGGGAAACCTGGCTTCTACTGACTGACTGCTGGCAACTTCCCTGAATTCCAGGTTCAGTTCCCAGAAGAAAATGGCTTCAGAAGAGCAGACTTGGAAGCTGGAGAACAAGAGTGTGAGATATACAGGACTGTCCCGGGGCCAGGTGATTAAGTCAGCACCACACATAACAATGGGGCCCAGCAAAGGCTAACATTTGACGGGGACCCTCTTTCTTTCTTTCTTTCTTTCTTTCTTTCTTTCTTTCTTTCTTTCTTTCTTTCTTTCTTTCTTTCTTTCTTTCTTTCTTTCTTCTTTCTTTTCTTTTCTTTTCTTTTCTTTCTTTTCTTTTCTTTCTTTCTTTCTTTCTTTCTTTCTTTCTTTCTTTCTTTCTTTCTTTCTTTCTTTCAGAGAAAGAGGGAAACAGAATCTGAAGCAGGCTCCAGGCTCTGAGTTGTCAGCACAGAGCCCAGTGCAGGGCTTGAACTCACGGACCACGAGATCATGACCTGAACCGAAGTCAGATGCTTGACCAACTGAGCCACCCAGGCTCCCCGATTGGGGCCCACTTTCTACCACATAGAACAAACTGGCTTTCTCTAGTAGCAGGGAACAGAGAGGGAAGAGGAAAGAAGAAAAGTCTGGACCGTAGGAAATGACACCCTCTTGATTTGCACAAGGTCCTCTGGCAGCTGAAAACATAGCCTCTGTGTCATGTCTTATCAGGAATGCCAACTTCCTGTGGGTTCACTCTTCACAGCTTACAAAATCCCCCACATCCTCTATCACACAACCATGTGATCTGGACAGAGTGGGAATACCCACCCCCATTTTAAGTAAGAAAACTGAGGTTCATCGCTGTTGTGTGACTCACAAACACCCCGTTAACCAAGTAAGAGATCCAGGATTCAAACCCTGGACTGCCTTGCGCCTAAGCCCACACTCCTTCTTTGTCTTTTCCTTTCAGTTTTTATTTTTACATCAAAGCTATACATACACAAAAATAGTCAAATGATCCTGTAAGATCAGTTATGGAAATGGCAGTCAACCTCCACAACCACCACCACTTGCCTTCCCAAGAGCTACCAACTTGTACTTCCTACAACTGACCATTTTGGAATTTCTCTCCATGACACATGAAAATAAATCCACCAAGTTGTGGAGCTTCAGCATACTGAGAACGCAAAGAAGTTCCCACAAGCTCCCAGAAGGAATAAAAATAACATCACCTACAAAGAGCTAGGAATTAGTGTTCTCTTGGCGGCAGCAGCACTGGAGCACAGAAGGCAGTGGAATTCTGAAGGAAAAGGACTCCCAACTCAGAATTCTATACACAGTCAAACTATCAATCAAATGTGAGAGTAAAGTAAAGACATTTTCATTCACTAAAAGTCTCAAAATATTGACTTCTCGTGTACCTTTTTCTCAAGAAGCTCTCAGAGATGCCAACCCCTTTACGACCGAGCCACCATTGTGTTGCTGTTATACCTCTTCTCCTTCCTCTGTCTTTGCAGATCCTGCACCTTCAGTCAATTCGGCAGAATTTTAGGAGAGAGAAGATTGACCTATTCACTCCGTTATCATTACCCAGAAGTTCTCTGCTCTTTTTTTTATTCATTGTTTTTAAGGCAATGGACCCGTTCTTGAAACAAAATCTTACGCAAAAATCTCCATTGGCTCTCTGTTAAGAAAGTCGCTGCTGCTAATTACTGAAAAAAGGAATGGGCAAACTCGAACAACACCATTTTGTACCTATAAATTAATTAACGGATCTAGGTATTGAGTATCAGCTGCTGTTAGCATCATGCCTTACATGAACACAGGCAAAATAACAACACAATACTGTGTGCACCTTTTGATGAAAGAACACACCATCGCCTATGGATTTGAAAGAATCACAACCTGAATGGATCAAGCTTCTGTATCCAACTACCAATTTATTGTAAATACAGATGCTGAACTGCCGGCAGCACCAGTATGCAGTCAGCAACATGCAGACTGGAGAAGGTCTGCTGGTCCAACGCCCCTGGGATCTTCAATGAATAATTAAGAGAGCGGGCAAAAGCGATGGAGGGAGAATCCATGGATGAAAAGAGACCTTAAAGACATATCAAATAAAAACGTGGGTAAGTACACACCCACGTTCAAAGCAGCATCATTCACCCTAGCCAAGAGCAAGGGTCCATCCACAGGTGAATGGATAAACAAAATGTGGTGCCCACATACACTGGGATGTAATTCAGCCTTAAAAAGTAAGGAGATCCTGTCACATGCTGCAGCAATGTGGATGAACCCGAGGACACTAAGGCTAAGTGAAATAAGCCAGTCACAGAAAGACAAATACTGTGTGACTCCACTTATATGAGGTGCCTAGAGCGGTCAAATTCAGAGAGACAGAAAGTGGAATGGAGGTTATCAGGGGTGGGGGTCAACGGAATGGGGAGTTGTTCAATGGGTAAGAGTTTCAGTTTGGCAAAATGAGAAAGTTCTGGAGATGGATGGTGGTGAGGCACGCACAACCAGCAGGAACATACCTCACACCACTAAAGTATACACTCAAAATGGTTAAGATGCTGAATTTTATGCTGTGTATAAATTGATGTGTACAATGAAAAATTGTACTTTTTTTTTTACTATAAGTAAAAATGTGTTTAATTTTTTTAATGTTTATTTATTTTTGAGAGAGAGAGAGAAACAGAGCATGAGCGGGGAGGGAGAGAGAGAGACGGAGACACAGAATGCAAAGCAGGCTCCAGGTTCTGAGCTGTCAGCACCAAGCCCAACACAAGGCTCGAACCCATGAGCAGAGAGATCATGACCTGAACCAAAGTCAGACGCTCGACCAACTAAGCCACCCAGGCGCCCCGAAAATTTTTGCCTAATTTTTAAAAGTGGGTAAGACTGAATGGTAGGGTTTAAAAAGGTGCTCTTGGGTGGTAAAGTTTACTCAGGAATGTGAGGAAGCGATTACCATAAAAGTTGGGATGGGGAGAAGAAGGGAGCTACGCCATTTCTTGACCGGAATGCTGATTTACCCGAATGGTCACCTGATAGGAATTCATTATGCCATACATTCGTCTTCCGTGGCTTTCTGTATCTGTTTCAAGTATAATTTAATTTTTTTAATTGTTTTTTAATGTTTATTTATTTTTGAGAGAGAGAGAGAGATAGAGCATGAACGGGGGAGGGTCAGAGAGAGACACAGAATCTGAAGCAGGCTCCAGGCTCTGATCTGTCAGCAGAGAGCCCGACGCGGGGCTCGAACCCACAAACTGTGAGATCATGACCTGAGCCGAAGTCGGATGCTCAACCGACTAAGCCACCCAGGTGCCCCAAGTATAATTTAAAAGTAAGGAGGGAAAAGCATGAGAAGAAAGAAAGCTGCTACAATCCTGTCAACCAGCCTATTCCAGTAAAACAACCACCTTGTCTGAATTAACAGAGGAGAATCTGGGAACGAGGCAGCCTGAAGCTGAGCCTGCTCGGCTCTTCCTTGGCTCTCCCTCCCCGAATACTTTTGCAAACCCCTGTCTGTACCAAGTCTCCTCCCTGCATTTGAACCTCCTGCGCGCAGCCCGCCTCGACGCCTAGGGACATTCTCACAGAGCTAAAACAGCTGAGCTCCACCGGGGGTCACAGGGAAACAGGACTCAGCAGCATGACAACAACCCAGGGTCTCACCCACATGAATGCAAAAAGTAAGACTCAGATGCCTTTGTTGTCAGCTGTCAAATTTCATTTTCTGGTTCCCAAAATCTCTAATGTGAATTCTGCTAAAAATCTTTGTGCCACCATAATGTGTGTCACAGGGTCAGGATGGCATAGCTTTCTGTCAGCCCGCAGTGATGAGCGTCCCAGTATGGAGTCCCTGACGCTCACAAAAACACCCCCCAGCATGCACAGGAGGATGCTGTGGGACACTGGTTAAGAATGCAGCTCTTGTTCAGTCTGCCTGGGTTCAGATCTGGGCTCTGCCACCTGACCTCACACAACAGGCTCCTTATGATCTCTGGGCCTCTGGGTTCCCATAGGTAAAGTGGGGGGGGGGGGGGGTGGTTAACAGTATTTATTCCATTGGGTTGTTATAGGGCCTCAATAAGCTGAAATATGTCAGGTCTTGAAAAAGAGTCTCGCTCAGGGTAAGTAATCAGTGCTTATCCTTATTTCCCTTACGGACACAGCCCCAGGCTCACAATGGCCAGAGAGGAAAAACAAGGAGGAGGGGAATCCATCAATCTACCCATCTTTCCTGAGTCCTGGGGATGGGAGAGCTTGAGAAGTCTTGCAGCTTCCAGACCTATTCCTCCAACTGCCTGGGCGAGTTCATACCTCAAACTCAACACGACTGCAAACCCAGTTCACGAGCTCCCCTGCTGCCCTCCTCTCCCTATTCCCCTCTCCCTATTCCTCTCTCAGCATTTCCCACTCCTGCCTGAGAGCTGGAGATGACCATGCCCATTTGACAGCTGAGGAAGCTGAGACCCAGAGGTAGAGAAGAACTTCCTCTGTCACAGACTGAGTGCCGGTAGACTGGGAACCAAAGCCAGGTCATTGGCTCTCTTCTGGCTACACCAGCAGAAGGGATGGGTTTGATACCAGGTTCATCAGCACTCTCCATTACAAGTATAAGGGGTGTGAGCCAGGCCAGCCCAAGCCTAAGAGGCGTGTATCTGCTCCATTCCCAGCTGCAGACAGGGCAAAGGGATGGCTGGGTCTCTCGCTCATCTTTGCTTCTCTCTGACACCATGCCTTCAGACCAGCTCCCAACTAGGCTGGAATCACAGCCACCAGCAGCCTTGGTCTCACATCCTAACAGGCAAGGGCCAGAAAGAGCAGGGGTCTCACTTTCCCCAGGTTGACTTGTATCAGCCATACTTGGGCCCCATGCCCACGCCTTGGCATTGTAAGTCTGGATCCTGAGTGCCACCTTCAGGCTCTGTGGCTTGGCCGCTCCAACCTCTCTATCCTGAAATGAGGAGAATAACAGTAGCCGCTTCACTGGGCTGTGGTGAGGATCATTCATCTCATTCATCTGTCCAACTAACACTTAGCACAAACCAACTACACAGCAGGTGGCACGGTAGGTGCTGGAGCCACAGCAAAGGATGAGACCCAGTCCCTGCCCTCGTGGAGTTTATAGTCTAGCAGGAAAGACAGATATTAACTGTATAGACGTGTGAATGAATTACCTCTGTTACACTTGTGGTAAGTGTTCTAAAGGAGAAGTACAGAGCATGATGGGAGAGAAAGAAAGGAACCTAGCTTAGGCTGAATGAGTAGCATTAAAAAGCCTGACTCAGGGCATGGAGTAAACATTCAATCTACAGTAGCTATTATATAGGTTTTCTCCTGGCATCTTCCCAGTCATCTCTCAACCAACTTACCTTAAGAAGAGCTAGGTGACCTGGCGGCCCCGCCCTCCAACTCTGCAACCAATTACAAGGCTCCTAAGGGATGGAGAGAAAGTGTGACGCATGTATTGGGACAGCTCAAGTGCAGCAGGTCCCTGGGCAGCCTGTTCCTGGTGGATGGCACACACCCAACTCTCGCCATCCCTGCCTAGCCAGAGCAGCAGCCCCTTCCTGGCTCCGGCTGAGGCTCCAGGGGCTTCTCAGGCTCCAGGGTCTCCCAGGCTCCTTCCGCTGGCTCCGCGTCAAGCCCTAAATAAAGAAGTGCTGGAGAGAGATTTACTGCGTAACAAGCCAATTTTCCATTCACCATTGCCAGGCTCTGCTGCTGTCCCCACAGCTCCTGGCCGTAGGGACGAGGGCCCTGCCCCTGTCTCTGCCCCAAGCCCCTGGGCTGTGTAATCATGTCCTGGTGACTGCCTCTGGAGGGACCATTTGCAAAACTCTCTTTGTGATCAAAGGATGTGTCTGTAGAACGCACTCAGTCCCCACCAGGCCCCTCTGGGGTTCCATTACCATCTCTCTTATACAGACATACTGGTTTGTTTTTTTCTTTTCTTTTCAGGGAAGAAGGGCTAATAGCCACTGTGTTAGATTAATTGCCACAAATGCTGACTCCATTCCTACATCCCATCACCATCACCACGACCCCAGCTCAAACCAGCAAGACCCTAATCAGGACTGTGGTGTCAGCCCATCTTGGGGTCTCCCGGCCCCCACTTCTCCCTTTACCACCGCAGAGACAGCCAAAGGGGCTGCCTGGCACACACATCACTTCTCCATTTTGCCACTTTCCATGGTTCTCTGAATCTGAACAATCTGAACCAGTCCACTTAATGTGGCCAACAAGGCCCCCCGTGATCTGGCCCCTCCTAACATTTCCAACTGTGTGTTCTCAGGAAACCAAGCATCTCATGCAGGGTTTTCCCAGAACTTCATACACTTTCTTCATCCAAGAGTTTTCTAACACATGTCCTTCTCTTGTATTAATTTGTTCATTAAATAATGAATGCCTACTATGTGCCAGCCTCTGTGTTGGCTCTGGGATGCCAACAGTGAGTCACACAGACACAGTCCCTGCCCTTGGGGAGTCCATGGTCTCCTATGAGAGGCAGACATCAATGAAAAACAAAGAATCACCAGATTTTATAATTACCAAAAGTAGTGAGAGCTGTAAAGGAACCACATAGGATTCTGGGAGCCCAAGAAGACTTCTGTGAGATGATGCCCAACCTGCCATCAGATGAAGCGTAGTGCATCTGGGTGGGAGTCTGGGGGTGGGAGAATTCCAGACGAAGCCCTGAGGCCAGAAGGCATCTGCAAGCTCTGGGATCTGAAAGCCTGGGTGGCAGTGGGCAGAGAATATGGAGATGGGCTGGAGGAGGAAGTGAGAACAGCCAGCAGATCATGTTAGAAGACTGTCCTTGACCCAGAGGACCTGGAGGGGCGTTTGAGCTAATCAATGGACTCAGAGCATGAGCCTCTGGACTGGGAGGAGGTAAGAATGGTAACAGGGAAGTCTGGTGAGATATGATGGGGACTGGACTGACATCACCACAGTTGAAATGCTGGGCCAAAGAGGACTTTATTTTTTCTAACTTTGTACTATGTACACAGATTTTCTACTGTGTATGTGTAAGGGGGTCACCATCCCTAGCCCCCTGACGTTGTTCAAGGGTCAACTGTTCTCAGAGGTACCCCAAAGTTGCAGATATAGTTCTTCTGCTCCCACTTTGTAGCAGCAACCTAACTTCCCTTTGGTTCAGAGACACAAGGGGCTCAACTTGGCCGATGGCAGTCTCAGTTCAACGGACTCGTTGTGTTTCCCGATGGAAGCATACCTCCATCAGAACGAATGCCTTCAAACCAGCTAACCTCAAAGTTTCTGCAGGTAAGTTAGAGGAGTGACTTGCCTCAAGGTAACTTAACCAACTTAACTGACCTTAACCAAAGGTAAGGTAGAGGACTGAGAAGGTTGATTACTATGGGAGACAGTCACAGATCTAAAGCTTATAGTGCATCCTATAAGACAGAACTCAACCTTCCAGGACAACTGGTACCATAACCAAGCCTTCAGGAGGCCATCCCATGTCCCATCAGGCCAACTGCTTCCGGGTTATAGGGCATGTGGTAAGACTAGTGAATTCCCACCAGCACAAATCTGTTGCTGCTCTTATACTGCTCTGAAATGAGATCCCCAATCAGAAGCAATATTTTGTAGAATACCACGACAGTGAATGAGGTATTCTGTGAGCACACAGATGGTTGGGCTGGCAGAAGTATTTCAGGAAAGGGTGGCAAATCCTCATCCAGAATAAGTGTCTATTTCAATGATGACCAAATCGATGCTCTCCATGATGGAAGGGGTCCAATGTAATCAATCTACCACCAGATGGCTGCCCGACTGCTCCCCCCACATTCAGGAATGGTAAGCTTCTAAAGTGTCTGGAGGGCATTTCTTTCCTTCTTTTCCTCACTCACACAGTAATTTTCTGAGTCTCCCCCTGCACCGCAAGCCCACCGCTATGCTCATCCTATAAGTGGCACAGCAGGAGGGAGCTAGGCTCTTGGCCATGGTGTCAGGCTCAAGGTTTTTATACACAGAGACATGACAAACAAGATGGCTGTAACTGCCACCACTTCTCAAATAGAATGATGTGGCACAAAGAGCACTGGACAAGGAGTCAGAGCACCTGACTTCTAGTTCTAGACCAGCCATCAGCACTCCTGTGATGTAATGGAGGCACACTGCCTCTCTGGCCTTAGTTCCTCATTCCTAAAACAGAATGAAAGCCCTAGGATAGTAGGTACCTGTGCTACCAAGGGTGGTGTGGTCAGATTGGTTCCCTTTGGGTGCAGGCAACAAGGGAGTCAGTCGTTTATTGAGATTTTTTTTAATGTTTATTTATTTTTGAGAGACAGAGCACAAGCAGGGGAGGGGCAGAGAGAGAGGGAGACACAGAATCTGAAGCAGGCTCCAGGCTCTAAGCTGTCGGCACAGAGCCTGACGCGGGGCTCGAACCCATAAACCCTGAGATCATGACCTGAGCCGAAGTTGGACACTTAACTGACTGAACGACCCAGGCACCCCTATGGAGATTTTTTTTTTAATAATGAACTAGTAGTTGGTCTGCTTTTTATTATGACCATATACCTGCAATTCTAAAAAGTATCAGTGAAAGAATATTCCTCACCCAAAAAAAGCCTTTTGTTTGCCTAAGTCCTAAACAATTGCTACCATTACTATTAAAATTTAGTAATATATTTGTAAGCTATAAATAAGCACACTTTTACTACCTATCTTTTGATAAACGGCATTTTACATGATTGTCAACTTGGAACAATCCCAATTATACAATTGGCCACAGACACACACAGATCCAGCTACCTGTGTTTATTTCTAGGGTAAGTTTATAATGGTTTTCAATCTTTCAAGCTCACTTCTGACTAAAATTAAAACAAATAAATTCAAGAAAGGGAGGTTTAATTGAGGTCCCCACCCACCCAGCCTCTCCGTCTGATGCATTAACTGGGTGAAAGGTCACCTGCGCCATCTAATGGTAGAGGTGGTGATTACAGGCACATGTACTTAATACGAAAAGAAGAACGTAAAATGAATTGCATGTTGCAATAATATTGAGGGAGTGGGGAACAAACAAGAAATTTAATTAGTCAACCATAGGGCTGACTGCATCACAGGTTTACCTAGGTAACAATGGGCAAGTCTCTTCACTTTTCAGGGCCTCCGTTTCCTTATTCTTTTTTTTTTTTTTAATTTTTTTAATGTTTATTTATTTTTGAAAGAGAGAGAGAGAGCAGGGAGGGGTGGAAAGAGACAGAGTCACAGAATCTGAAGCAGGCTCCAGGCTCTGAGCTGTCAGCACAGAACCTGACGCGGGGCTTGAACTCACTAGCGGTGAGATCATGACCTGAGCTGAAGCCAGGCACTCAACCAACTGAGCCACCCAGGTGCCCCTCCTCGTTCTTAAAACAGATTAATGATACCTACATCACGGACTGTAATAATTAAATGTGATACAGCATATAAAATTCCTAAGAGGAAGTGGGTGCTCAGATGTTGGTTTCCTTCCTTTCAGAGCTAATCAAAAGGGGAGAAAAACTAGAGTCAGTAGTCTCCCTAGGCACTGTCAGAAGGTCTGGATTTACTTCCCTTTTCCTACATCATTGCTAAGCTGCGGGTGCTGGGGCTGCGTATTAGCTTCCCTGACTTCAAAGAAGCAGCCCCAGCTGCAGCCCTCCTGGGCATCCCACTTGGCACTGTGTGCCCACCCCAGCACCGGCTCACTCCACCCTCTGCCAGGTAAGGCTGAATCTGCCTCTGCCTCTGCCTAGGTGTCACCGCCCGTATACCTGCTCCTCCCCTTCCTGCAGGGAGCTGACCCGCTGCCCCTCCAGCCCCATATTCCACACCCACGACTGGTCACAAACTCTCCACCCACTGCTATCTCTACATCAGTGGTTCTCGGTGTGGCCTCTGGACCAACAATATTAGCACCACCTGGCACCCTGTTAGAAATGCAACTTCCTGGGCAACTGACTCAAACTCCAGGGGGTAGAGGGGCACCTGGGCGGCTCAGTCAGTTAAGTGTTCGACTTCAGCTCGGGTCATGATCTCACTACTCCTGAGTTCGAGCCCCATGTGGGGCTCTGTGCGGACCACTCAGAGCCTGGAGCCTGCGTCGGATTCTGTGTCTCCCTCTCTCTCTGCCCCTCCCCCACTCATTCTCTCTCTCTCTCTCTCTCTCTCTCTCTCACTCTCTCAAAAATAAACATTAAAAAAAAATTTTTTTTTGAACAGTTCACCCAAAGTACCACCTCAAAAGTTATTTCAGGGAAACAATGCCTTAAGTGTAGTCTGGCTCTCTCAGAACACACTCCACCCACCCTGTCCATCCCCCCAGAGCTTCCATGTCCCCTTTGCCTCTCATCTAAATTCCACACTTTTGTCAGTAATACCTTCCTGGACCATTCAGCAACCCCCTTCATCAGCCCCACCCGTGAGGCTGATATCCCTGAGAACTCCCCATGAAACATCACTAGTTCGGGAAATATATATGGAATGACTCAACTCTGGGCCCCCAAGATGTCCACCCCTGCTCCACAGCATCCAGGCTCCCCAACATTACATACTCTGCCTAAGCATTACCTCCAGGAAGTGTCCCTAGGCCTCCCCTTCCCCCATCTTTCCATCTTCTTTCTGCGTCTTTCCACCTTCTCCCTATCCTCCCGGCCGACTTTCCACCCTTACCAAGACCAAGAGCCAAACACTTATATAATTAGCACCCAGTTAAAAATCAATTTCCTTCATGCCCCTCAAAATACACACATTCTATTGAAGCATAACATACATAGAGGAAAGTACAAATATGGTTAAGTGTACAGCTCAGTGAATCTTTGCAAACGAACACGCCTGCATAACCAGCATCTCAGAACTTCCTCACGCCCCCTTCTGGTCATTTAGTACCCCATGGCCACCCTCAGCCCAGAGTAACCATTCTCCTATTTTCTAATAGCATGCATTCATTTCGCCCATCTTTATACTTACATAAATTAAATCATACAGCATGTTCTCAGCCATATTGTTACATGTAATTGCAAATCCTCTGTCCTCATTGCTGTGTAGTATTCCACCATATGAATATTCCACGTATTAGTTTCTCATTCTTGCTGTAACAAATTGCCACAAATTTAGAGCTTAAAACAGCACAAATCCATGATCTTACAGTTCTGGAGGTCAGAGGTCAGAAATGGGTCTCCTGGGCCAAAATCCAGGTGTCAGCAGGACTGCCTTCCTTCCCAAAGGCTCTAGGTAAGAGTGTTTCCTCACCTTCTCGGCTTCCAGCAGCCGCCCGCATTGCCGGGCTCACGGCTCCTTCCATCTCCAAAGCCAGTATAGACTAGTGGAGTCTTTCTCATACCACCGTCTCTGGCCCTTCTGTCCCCCTCTTCCTCATTTAAGGAAATTTGTGATACATTTGACCCACCCTGATAATCCAGGATAATCTCTTTAATGTCAGCTGGTTCACCTGTTAATCCCATTTGCTGCCTAATCCCCCTTTGCTATGTAATGCAACATATTCACAGGATGTGAACATGTGGGAGGCAGAACCCACCACGCAGGTATCCATTCGAGTACTCGCTGGCATCTGGAGAGCTCCAGGCCAAGCCTGTTGGTGAGCATATTTCTGTTGGGTATAAACATATCAGCGGAACAGCCTGGGTATAAGGCTAGACCTTCCGCTAGTTAGTTGATCCTGCCAGTTTTCTCCAAAGTGATTGAATCAACGTAACACTCCCACCAGCCACTTGTGAATGCCAGTTGTGCTCAATGGTGCAACACTTGGCATTTTCCATGGCTCTTGCTGACACCGGGGACTCCCTTGCCACTCTGCCTTTCTCCGTATCTACGGGTCCAGCAACGTTTCACCCTGACCATCCGTTCATTTCCATTTCTGTTCCCAGGATGCAAAACCTTGTTGCAGAAAATGGCCATTTTCAGAGCATTTTCTGACCCAAACCTCAAATGTGTGTGGGTATTTTGGGGCACTTGTGGCCATTCAGCTAAACCCCGCTACTTACAGAATCTTAGGATGACAACAACTGCAGGGGCCACATACGTTCCATTTTCCCACTCAGAGCAATTATGTCACATGACCGTGGTCTCTCAAGTTGCCATGCCTTAGGCTGGTTCCTGCACCAAAATCCCTTTCCACAGGCTACTTCTCACCATCCCTCATGACATGTGCCCTCCAGAAAAGCTTCCCCAAATCTCCCAGTCGTATTCTATGCCTCTTCCCTCTGTTTCCACAGCATTCAGCTACCTACCTACCACCTACCACATCTCTCCCACTGCACTGTGCCCCTGGGGCCGAGCCAAGACGACTGGACACAGCTCTTGCCCTGTGTCTATCCCTCAGGGTCAGAAACTCAAACTCACTTGTGTTCGTTAGTGATAGGCACCACCACTACCAGCACATTTTTAACCAGGAAGGAACAGAACACAGGAAGAGACACAGCTCTTGCCCTGTGTCTATCCCTCAAGGTCAGAAACTCAAACTCACTTGTGTTCGTTAGTGATAGGCACCACAACTACCAGCACATTTTTAACCAGGAAGGAACAGAACAGCTTCTCCAATGGATAATCATTCCATTATTGGACAGATACATTTACTAAGTACATTTACTAAGAGCTTCCTATGTTCCAGGTACTGTTCTGGTATTGCAGAAACAGAAAATAAGGAACAGCTCCTGCCTTCAAGAACTCTGGTTTCCACAAGCCAGATTCACTCTTTCCTGCCATTGGTCTCAGAAACAGTAACAAGGGTCCTCTCTTCTCCACGTGGGAACACTCAGATATTT
Organism: Neofelis nebulosa; assembly: GCF_028018385.1. Taxonomy (NCBI): domain Eukaryota; kingdom Metazoa; phylum Chordata; class Mammalia; order Carnivora; family Felidae; genus Neofelis; species Neofelis nebulosa. Next base: position 60,994,581 of record NC_080794.1, read on the forward strand.
CAAGTCAGCCAGGCAGCGAAAGGAGGCTTACTTAGTCAATACCCCAACTGCAAACTAGACAACGGAATTAGTGACAAAAAGGAATTTCCAGTGATAGAAATGAGATGGTAGCCTGGGGCAGGTACATGGGGACTGACTGTACAGTGGCATGAGAGAACTCTCTGGAATGATGGAAATATCGTACATCCTAATTGGGGTGGTGGTTACAGGGATGTATACATCTTATCCAACTGTATGCTTAGAGTTGCTTTAAAAGGAAAGATGAAGGTGCCTGGGTGGCTCAGATGGCTGAGTGCCCAACTCTTGATTTCAGCTCAGGTCATGATCCCAGGGTCCTGAGATCGAGCTCCCCATGGGCCTCTTTGCTGAGCATGGAGCCTGCTTGAGATTCTCTCTCTCTCTCCCTCTGCCCCTCTCCCCGACTCACACTCTCTAAAAAATTAAATAATTTTTAAAAATAAAATAAAAGGAAAGATGAATTCAATTCTATACACTGGCACTCACTGCCACTCACTGGATGTATCACCTTAGGCCTAAGTCACTATTTTTCCAAATCTCCATTTCTATCTGTAAAACATCATTTGTGAGCTAGTTTGATGGCTTTCAGGCTCCTTATTTATATAAATTCTTACTGTAAATCAGAGACAAAGGAGCTAGCTCCCTGGCTCAAGTGGGCATGGAGAATCTGGTGGTATGCTTCCAACCCCTTCCCCTCCTCACAATGGCCCTGAGAGGGCGCCATTGTCCCTGAGTCCCAAATAGCTCTGCCAGGCACCGATTCTGTCTCTGCAAAGGATTTGCCTGAGACTAAATATATCCCCTTTTCCTCCATACCAGATGGTTTCTAGATTGCTCTGGAAAGAGTAGGCTTTTGTGCTTCCATGGAAGAGGGAAGCAGTGACAAAAAAGACGGCCATGCCTCTCCTCTCCATTCTCCTCCTCTTCCTGGTTCATTGCACACAATTCCCACAGCAAGCGTTCAAGAAGTGGCTGCAGTACAAGACCTCTCATTAATGGTCAATTCCAGTTACATTAAAGTACTTAATAAATCCTGGATTACTGGGTGATTAGGTTTCCAGTAAATCCCAGTGGCTTTTCATCTGGGCCGGCAGAAGGCCCTGGCCCCAGGCCTGTAAGCTGAACAGAGAAATTAATGGGTGTTTTATGCCCAAGACAGTTGGTCATGAGGAAGGAGGTTACATTTTTAACGTTTTCTTTCCTGCTCTGACCAGCACAACTTCCTCTTCCTTTGCTTTTAGAGAATTCATCACTAGTTCCCTGCATTTGGGAAGATGAAGACCCTTAACACCCACAAATTTCAGTTTCTACACTTTACAGCTACATTTTTATCCACATAGAAACTACAGGACACACACACACACACCTTATTATGAATTCATTAACTTAAAAAAGATCTTGACGGATCACAACACAGACAAACACTGAAGGGCAGCATCGCCTCTGGGAGAAGCAGGCCGTGCTCGGTGCACACCCTGACTTGAAGTCCCCTTCAAGTAGCAAATCCCAGCAGCCCCCAGGGCTGTGCACACCAGGAGCAGAGGCATTCCCATGGCCAGCCATAGCAGGCAGGAGCCAATCCCAGAGAGCCGGCGGCTAAACCTTTTACCGCCTTTCCTGTGACCTTCCCTCCCCTCTCCAGGATGGTCTCATGACTAAAGGAAAAGAGAAGATGTGGCCACAGATGCCACTGGAGTTGAGGAGTAGGTTCTGGGAAAGAAAGGACAGCTTAGGATTAGAGCCCCAGAGGCTCTGGAACATAGCAATATAACATGAGCCATTTACGTAAATTAACATTTTCCAGTGACCGTGTTAATTAAAAAGGTAAAAAAAAAGAAACAAGTAAAATTCATTTTAGTGGTATAATTTATTAGCCCAGGATATCCAAAATATCATTTCAACATGTAATTCTTATAAAAATGGAGACATTTTCACATGCTGTTTTCCTTACTAAGGCTTTGAATTCTGGGGTGTATTTCACACGGAGAGCACATCGCAGTTCAGACTGCCATATTTCAGGTTCTCGATATCCTTTTAAGATGAGGGGTTACCATATCCAACAGTGCCTGTGAGAGAGCAAAGAAATGAGCAGTTCCCAGCAGTCAGGGGAAGGGGGTGGTTATGGTGGACACCCCCCTCCTGCATCCAAATGCCATTCTTGACAGGCACGCCTCCTGTCTCCCAGAGCCAGCACTGAGAAGCTCAGGAGAACGTCCTACGCAGACCCAGGGCCCCGCCAGGAGATGCGCAGCAGTGTCACACAGAGGATGCCGAGTGGAGCTCGTGGGCCAAATCCAGGCTGTGGAGGAGTTGTATTTGGCTCCTATGCCGTTTTTCAATCTCTTGAAGCAGTTGTTTTCACAACCTTGTATTTCCCTCCTGGCTCTTTTAGACACTGGATGTGTAACTCCTGTATGAGACCACAGTTCTTGAAGTCAGGCAGCCCTGCATGCTAATCCTGACTCTACTGCTTTTTAGCTGACATTGGATACATTAAACCCTTCCTATGTCTCCTATTATAAAATTGGAGAGAACAATACTTTACAGACACGTGTGACTTTAGTGAGATAAGGCATTCGTTGGCTAGCATGAGGCTTCGTACATTGTAAGTACTTGATAAATGGTGGCATTAGTGTTTCATTCACAGGAGGCTTGAACTCCTTAGAGCCCCTACCATAGTCTTATTTCAAGATGGGAAATTGGGAAGTTCATGGACAGGAGCAGCTCTTAAAAGCAACCTTTACTTGCCTACACCGATGTTGACGAACGGCTTCTGCACTAACAACCTTTAGACAGTCTGTTTCTTTTCTCTGTGGTTCAACTGAATTAAGCAGTCCTCAGTACCAAGGCACCACAAATTTTAAAAGTATTATTTCTGGGAACGAAAGCAGAAGCTAGCAATGACACTAGTGGCTCCTCCTGCTAACCTCCATCCCGGTTCCAAGGTAGAAGACTTGGGGTCTGGGCACCAGATGCTGCTGATAAAAGATACTAATGATCGGGGTGCCTGGGTGGCTCAGTCGGTTGAGCATCCGACTTTGGCTCAGGTCATGATCTTACAGTTTGTGGGTTCGAGCCCCACGTCGGGCTCTGTGCTGACAGTTCAGAGCCTGGAGCCTGCTTCGGATTCTGTGTCTCCCTCTCTCCCCCTCCCCTGCTCACTCTCTGTCTCTCTAAAATGAATAAACGTTAAAAAAAAAAAAAAAAGATATTAATGATCAAGTTGGAACAAATCTTGGCCATTGCTCCACCCCAATTTTTGTTTTTGCTTTTCATGGAGAAATTAAGGGGCTGGGACTTAAAAATATCTAAACAATCATGATGAACTCCACACCACAACCCTCTAGCCTGGGGTTCAGGCTCCTTACCATCCCCACCGCCATATGCCTTTACTTATTTTTCATTTTTTAATTTTTTGAGACAGTGAGAGCAAGGGAGGGGCATAGAGAGAGGGGTACAGAGGATCCCAAGCAGGCTCTGCGCTGACAGCCACGAGCCCGTTGCAGGGCTTAAACTCACAAACTGTGAGATCATGGCCTGAGCCGAAGTCGGACGCTCAAACAACTGAACCACCCAGGCACCCCCACCGTATGCTTTTAATTCAGAGATGTAGGTAGGAGCAAAAAGCGGGCAGCCCACCCCAGGGGACAGAGGCCACAGAACTAGCCCAGGAGGAAGGGGAGGCTAAGGAAACCTTTTCCCAGTTCTGTTTCCCATCTTCCCTTTCTGCTATTTAATGCATATCTGGCTTCTTCATTCCTTTCTACAATTCAAGTATAGATAATGTGCCCAGCACTGTACTAGGCATTTTGAACCTCCTCCTATTTTTCAAAATAACTCGTCTCCTCCACACTTTTTTCTTTTCTTTTGCATTACTCAGTTTCCCATGTGCTATCTATGAGTCTCTCCATGATTCACTCTCTGGAAAAAGATGTGGCTCCTTTCTTTACAGTAAATAATATATGAGTTGGCCCCCGGGGGCTGGGGAGAGACAGACAGTTCTGTGCAGCACCCAGGGAGCCTACATGGCAAACGAGGAGCACATGGGTAGGTAATGGAGTAAAGACAACTGCAGCGGTTTTATTTCAGTACAGATTTAAGTAACTCCTTTGTTATCAAAAATAACTATGTCAGCATCAATAACCTGCTGCTTATAAAATGTATTCTTGGCAGAGACAGAGAGAGAATTAACATCTAATGAATACTTGCCATCTGCCAGGCAGAGTGGAAGGCTCGTGGTTCTCGGTATTTTAGTGGTCAAGGACTCCTCTGGGATTCTTGTGGAAGCTACAAAATCTCTCCCTTAGAAAAATTCAAATGTACACAAAATTTTACATAGAATTACAAGGGCAAACAATGTTCCAAAGCACAATCACAGACCCCCAGACTAAAACTTCTTACGAGGGGCCCCTGGGTGGCTCAGTCAATTAAGTGTCCGACTCTTGGTTTCACCTCAGGTCATGATCTCATGTTTTGTGAGTTCGAGCCACACTAACAGCAGGGAGCCTGCTTGGAATTCTCTCTCTTCCTCTCTCTGCCCCTCCCCCACTTGCACTTTTTTCTCTCTCAAAATAAACATTAAAAAAAAATTGGGGCAGACGAACATAAGGGAAGGGAAACAAAAATAATATAAAAACAGGGAGGGGGACAAAACAAAAGAGACTCATAAATATGGAGAACAAACCGAGGGTTGCTGGAGGGGTTGTGGGAGGGGGAATGGGTTATATGGGTAAAGGGCATTAAGGAATCTACTGAAATCATTGCTTCACTATATACTAATTTGGATGTAAATTTTAAAAAATAAAAAATAAATTAAATACTTCAAAAAAAAAATTGGGCACCTGGATGGCTCAGTTGGTTAAGTGTCTGACTTTGGCTCAGGTCATGATCTCACGGTTCGTGAGTTCGAGCCCTGCATCGGGCTCTGTGCTGACAGCTCAGTGCCTGGATCCTGCTTCAGATTCTGTCTCCCTCTCTCTGCCCCTCCCCTACTCGTGCCTCTCTCTCTCCCTCTCTCTCAAAAGTAAATAAACATTAAAAAAATTAAAAAAAAAAAAAGACTTTTTGCCAAGCCCTTACATCTCCCAAGCCCTTACATAGCATTATTGAGACAAGATGCCATTATCCCCACCTTACAGATGAGGGTACATCCCCAAGGTCATATACATCATAAGTGGCAGAAACATTTCGACCAGGTTGTCTAAACACCTCAACTTGTTACCCTAGATGAAAATATCAATCGGTTTTTACTGTCATTATAACCGTCATTCCCTTTTTTTTTAAGATTTTAAGTAATCTCTTCGCCTGATGTGGTGCTCAAACCCACAACCCTGAGATCAAGAGTCACACGCTCCACCAACTGAGCCAGCCAGGCACCCCGTCATTCCTTATCTTTACACAAGGAAATAAAATCATGTGAGAGACTGAATCTGTGCAAAACATTCTAGACTCAACCACAGGACACCAGAAAGCTCAGACTTCCCAGAGGTTCCAATCCCATTTCTTATCAGCCAAAAGCCCCACTCCCAGTGAACTTCATCTACTCAGCTAGAAAACAAGCCAGAGGTGATTTTCTTAGACAGGTTTCATATTCCTCAGAATAAGAGGCCAACCTCTTTGTCAATATCTCAATAAAACTAAGGAGAAAAAATTTTTTAAGAAGCAATCTCTCCTTAAGATAATCTATCAGTGAAAATTGGAATTAAGAGACCAGTCAAAGCCTATGGATATGAAACAAAAGATTTAATTTCAGAATATTACATGAATAAAAAAGACAGTGCATATGGTTGTTTCTTTACAGTTACATAGATATATCCGATATATAGTCAAATAAGAATGATATACAAAAAATGGTGAAGCAGTTAAGAAACCTTGTTTCCATGTTGAGGGAGCTCAGGGAGAATGGGAGGGCAGCCCCTGCTATGAAGGGCCCCGGGGCAGGAGCGTTTTTTTCCCAATAGGCTCTGCCAGGCTCCCAGCAAGTGTGGGCAAGTGCTCTGCTCAATGGCTCTCTAGCCCCCAGGCTGTGGCCTCGCACACTCCAGCTTCCATGGCAACGCATGCGCTCAGACTATTACCACCCCACCTCCTCACTAGCTCCTGCACTGACTCTCCACTACACATTGGCATTGGCTGCTAGGGAAGCTAGCTTTTCCCTGGGGAGTTTTAGATTGGGTTAATTACCACTGGTTTGAAAAGCTTGTGCATCTTAGGAACCCAAATCTTCCCCAGATTCTAGAGCAATCTTGCCAAATGCCGGTATCCAGGTTTAGATCAAGGTCTTGTCTTCAGTACAAAAGCTTCAGGGTGGAGGGGACAGGGATGAGGTTCTCCCTGGGAAAAGGGAAATCTACTTAGAAAGGACCTTCCAGCATTTGCATGAGGCCCTGTGTGAAGTAAGGAAGCAGCGAGAGTCTAGAGAAGTCCATTCCCAAAGATGGCTGCCCCAGGTAAGCATGGGCCACACAGCTGGTCACTGCAAGGCACAGTTGCGATGACCACAGCTTCTCCTAAGAGGCAGTATTTTAAACCATATCCTAACAGAGGCTCCTGCGAGGGAAGCAGCACAAAAACACTGCTATCTGGGAGGAAAGGCTCTGCTCCGACACTCTGGGATCTGCTGGCTTCCTCACAGGCCAACAAAGAGCTGCCTCTGCAGTGGTCATCGCCGTCAACAGCCCTGCACTGCTCCATTTCCCAAGGGTGCTCCCTTGTCATTCCTGACAGACCCTAGAAAGATATTCAGGGTGAAGAGTGTGTGGAGGACCAACTGCCGCTTCAGTTACGATTTGTAAACAACCATCTCCTTTGACATGTTTTGGCACTCAGGTATCATCAGTATCTTCTAATCTTCTTTCGCTGCGGCAGTGGAGTTTTTCAAACCAGACTCACTGGTCCCAGTGCAAAAGTCTGTCATTATAAAAGGTTAGAAACCCCAGTGACTATGGTTTTCACTGATTCACCCAGTGATGTGAACCAAGGCGGTGCTCTGTGTTTCCATGCTCATGCCCACTGGCACAAATACACTGCCCTGCACTGACATATCAGAATCCATCGCAACTGACCCCAGAAAGAAATGAAATCTTAAAAATCATAAGAAGAGGCATTTCCAAAGAGACTGTTCCAACATGAAAAATAAACATAACAGATTAAAAAAACATCTTATAGATTAAAAAACTGTTAAATACTGGCTCAAGAATACCCGCCCACCAAGTCAGAAGGGAGACAGTACCCTTCTGTGGCAAATGACAAAGGGCTTTTGTCTTTGAGTTCTCCGTAAGATTCCACAGGATTAGAACGCTTACATATTATAAGGCAGAAGGTTATGCTGTTTATTTCTCAAATTTGGATTCCAACTGGATCACAGCTTCTATTAAAAAATTACCTATCACACCCTTTAAGCAAGGGAAAGTATATTTAATAAATAACTTAAATGAAACACACATACCCGAATACACACAAATTGCCCAAGGGAGCGAGCTATATAAAAGCATGTGCGTGTGACAAGCATCTTTCTCACCATCCTGGTGCCAGAACACTACCCTGGGGTATCAATTCCATCCAACCAAAGAAAGTCTCCTAAATCTCAGCCACCTTCCTCCAATAGAACACCAGAACAAACCTGATGAGAGGGAGCTATCAGGTCACTGCCCTGCTCTCTCCACCTGATGCCAGGCGTGTTTAACTGACCACGCCACTCTGAGATGAAACATTTAGATGAATAAAGAAATGAACTACAGAGTTAAGGGAGAGCATTACTTCAGTCTGGTCATACCAAAAGCAGCATCTGTTTGCATTCACTGGTAGCTGGTGCTTATTTTCTCAATAAGAAAAAAGCCAAATAGAAATCTACATAAGTGAATTTGCTAAAAATATTTTTAAGAATGACATAAAACTGTTTTAGAGAAAAGGGATTCTATGCAGGTTTATACTCCTCACCATCTACCGTTCACAATCCATTGAATTGGAAAGCCAAATTTTACATTTCCCTTCACTACTGCTGTTACAGCAGCAAATGAAACAGGAGGCACGGAAGAGGACTGACACCTGGACACAAAACCGAAGCATGCTGCCCGCAGAGTCATCTTCCGCTTCAGGAGAAACACAGCTTTTTCAATAGTTTGAAGATAGTCAGCAAATCATACTTTGCCGGGCAACTGCTTCCGCACAGAGCCTGACTCAGCTCCAGCACAGGGCAAGAGCAGCCGCGCAGCTTAATAGAGCAGGCCCGCTCCGAACGTCCTCGCCGGCCACACACCGCTCTCCGGGCAGTGAGTCCGCACACCGGATCAAAGCCATGCCACCGCTCACCTCCAACGCACATGAACATCCCCAACCAGGTCAAAGCCCCAGCCCCACCTCCAGACCACTCCCTTGCCCATCCTGACGAGGAGGGGGCAGCGCAGCAACCCTCCTCAAGCACTGGTGATAAGCCTTAACTGCTTCCAAAGGAGAACAGAGGATGCCTTTAAAGGATGCTCCTTTAAATCCTCCCAGCCCTGCAGAGTGATGCTGGCTTCCTCCCTGTGGCTCCAGCTTGCTCTCAGGAGACAGTCCAGCCGGCACACACCATCCCTTAGAAGGATGCAATATAATCCCATCCACAAGGAGTCACCACGGTCATAAAGCCAGCTGGCCCCATCCTAGTCACACTCCAGAGCTTCCACTACACTCAGATGTATCAGCAAACCTCTATTAAGCCGTCAGTGACTTTCCCTGAGTCACAGTGATTTGGCACAGAAGTACTGGCACCAGAGATGTTTTAGGTGAGAGGAGACTGAATGAAGGAAACGAGTTCAGCAACCACACAATTACTTTGGCATCACTGAGGAAAGGGGAAGAGAGGGAAGGAAGGAGGGAGAGATGCAAGGAGGGAGGAAGAGACAAAGTTTAACAAATGACATTTGTTAAAATATTCTATCATTCTGAATTCTCCCTTTTCAATGCCACAGGCCAAATACCCTGCAATCTCAGGCCCAAGAAATAATTTGTAAATTTCCGGGAAAGCTGTTAAGTTCTTTGGACACAAATGATATTGAGGAGTACAGCCTCATGAGACAAAGAGCTTTCCCAAAGCTTAAGGTGAAAAAGAAGGGAAAGATACCTGTCTTAGAGGCAACTTAGAGTACCTATCCGAAAAATGGCTTTAAAAAAGACAACAACAAACAAACAAGAAACAACCAAAATACCCCCAACACTAACAAAACAGAGAAAAGCCCCAAATATCAGTTAAAAATAGTATCAACCCACTAGGATTGACAGTACTTTTTAAAATAATCACTGACAGTTGAGCACAACTTTCATATTTTTAAAAATAATATCTGCCTGAACAAATACATGGAATGAGCACTGAAGCACACCTGGTCCTGCCCATTTACTGCGCTGTGTGAGCTGGTTGGCTAGTTCAGTGGTTTCCCCATGATATTTTCAAAGAGAGAGAAAGAGAGAGATGCCAGCACTCATTCAGTAGGCAGTCTATAGACATTATCCAGTGAGTGGGGTTAGAGGTGTCAGTCAGGTCACAGGATTAGGTGACTCTCACAATTTAAAATGCAGCAAGCAGGCTGCAAGTCCAAGCTTCTCCACGAGCAGTAATGATACCTGGCCCACTAAAGAGAAAATTCTGGGTGGACAACAGGAGAACTCTGGATCCTTCAGGGGAACCCTAGGCTGAAAGAAAAACAAGAACATTAAGCACATTTATAAACATTTCTTTTTGCAAACATCCCACCTAAAAGCTAGAGAATCTACACTTAATATTTCTACAAACTGAAGGTTCAATAGCTTGAGAATTTCTGACTCTCTATCAAATAAACATCACTTTGTCCACTTGCCCTAATCTCAGTTCATTGTAACAAATTGGGACACCTGGGTGGCTCAACTGGTTAAGCATACAACTTCGGCTCAGGTCATGATCTCATGGTTCATGAGTTTGAGCCTCACATCAGACTCTGTGCTGACAGCTCAGAGCCTGGAGCCTGCTTTGGATTCTGTGTTTTCCTCTCTCTCTGCCCCTCCCCCACCTCTCAAAAAATAAAGATTAAAAATAAATAAATTAAATTAAACTAAATTAAATAAAATTTTAAAAATGTAATGACAATAACAGCTACCACTTTACTGCTCTGAGTTTCTTATATACCTTATCTCATTTATCTTCATAACAATTTGTGCATGAGATAACACTCCTGCCATTTTATAGGTGAAGAATCTGAAGCCTACACAAGTTAACTTGCCCCAAGATAAATAGCTATTGAGCAGCAAAGCTGGGAAATGAACCAAAGCCTAACTGAATGCAGAGCTCATGTTCTTGCCACTACTACGCCTCTCACCAGCAAATGTTTACTAAATGCCTACTAGATGTCATTACTGAGAGAAAAAGAACAGGAGACAGGAGACCACAAATATATTCTTAAGTCTGGCCCTGTCTTTCAGAAAAGAAACTAGCTACAGATATTAGATGATACAAGTGAAGTAAATAATGACGATAAATCATACTAAATGTCAACATCTTAGTAGTGTCCACAAGAATCCAAAGGAAAACGCACATCTGGCTGGGTTAGCCAAAGAAGGTTTCAAAGGGGAGATGTGCGGTTCAGGTTAGGCTTTGAAGAATGGGTAAGATTCTAACTACTGAAAGTAATGCTCATTAATAAGGAAGTGCTACATCAGCAATTCTCATCTGGGGGTCCCCAGAGGACACTTGGCAATGTTTGGAGGCATTCTGGGCTGTCAAAACTGGGGGAAGGGTGCTACTGGCATCTAATGGGTAGAGACTAAGGGATGTGCTAACCATGGTACAATGTACAGGGTAGCTCATACAACAAAGAATTATCTGACCCAAAATGTCCACAGAAGCAGGTTGAGAAACCCTCTGCTAAATAAATCTCTTTGGAGAGTGTGTTCTTTTTTTTTTTTTTTTTTTTTCCCTTTTTAATTTTAGAGAGAAAGCTCAGGTGCATGTAAGGTGGGTAGGAGGGGTAGAAGGAGAAAAAGAGAGAATCTTAAGCAGGCTCCACACTCAGCCTGATGCGGGGCTCAATTCCATGACCCTGGGATCATGACCTGAGCCAGAATCATGTCAGATGCTCAACTGACTGAGCTACCTAGGCGCTCCTGGAGTGTGTTCTTGATGATGATAATTAAATTACATTATTTCCCTCAAATAATATTTGTTCCTTTTATAAAATCACCATCAAAAAATCTATTTATGTTGGGAATGCAAGCTGGTGCAGCCACTCTGGAACAGTTTGGAGGTTCCTCAAAAAACTAAAAACAAAACTACCCTATGACCCAGCAACTGCACTGCTAGGCATCTATCCAAGGGATGCAGGTGTGCTGTTTCGAAGGGACAAATGCACCCCCATGTTTATAGCAGCACTATCAACAATAGCCAAAGTATGGAAAGAGCCCAAATGTCCACTGATGGATGAATGGATAAAGAAGATGTGGTACACACACACACAGTGGAGTATTACTCAGCAATCAAAAAGAATGAAATCTTGCCATTTGCAACCACATGGATGGAACTGGATGGTATTTTGCTAAGTGAAATTAGTCAGAGAAACAAATATCATATGACTTCACTCATATGAGGACTTTAAGAGACAAAACAGATGAACATAAAGGAAGGGAAACAAAAATAATATAAAAACAGGGAGGGGGACAAAACATAAGAGACTCATAAATATGGAGAACAAACAGAGGGCTACTGGAGGGGTTGTGGGAGGGGGGATGGGCTAAATGGGTAAGGGGCACTAAGGAATCTACTCCTGAAATCATTGTTGCACTATATGCTAACTAATTTGGATGTAAATTTTAAAAAATAAAAAATAAAATCAGGAAAGAAAAGAAAACTTCACAGTACTTTCTATTATAGCATTTTTGGCTAAGATTTAAACAGGAGAAACCTGGAGCTTCGATGTATAACTTGAAAATTTGTAATTTTTCACAGCAGTTTTTAATCCAAAGAATTTTGAATAAAATCTAATTAATTATGGAAAAAAAATACGAATAAAGATTTCCAAATAACTATTAAAAAAATTTAGTTATATTCATTGCATTAAAAGAATCAGACAGCAGGTAAATGGATCTGTGTCCTTGGAAACTGGAAGAGAATTCAGATCTGGAGATCCAGGTCTGGGAGCAGTTATCCTAAAGAGAGAATAGAGCGGTGGATTAGCCCAAGCTGCTGAGAGGGAAAAAGCAAGAGCAGAGATAAGCAGGGAACTCAAGACAGATAACTTAAAAACAGAAAGCAGAGGTAGACCAGCAACAGTAAGCCACCACAGAAGTGGAAAAGAATTAACAAGGAAGGAGAATAAGAATAGGATATCATCATGACAGCCAAGGAAGGCTTTTCAAGATGGAGGAAATGACTAAGGGGAGGGCAAAGCGAAAATGCCACTGCCTAATCCAATCAAAGGTGCTCATTAACTGTGGGCTCCCACTATTCTGAATCCTTAACATTTTTTTTTTTTTTAATTTTTAAGTAGGCTCCACGCCCAACATGGGGCTTGAACTCACGACCCTGAGATCAAAAGTCGCATTCTCAGGGCACCTGGATGGCTCAGTTGGTTGAGCGTTCAGCTTCAGCCCAGGTCAAGATCTCGGAGTTCGTGAATTTGAGCCCCACATCCGGCTCACTGCTTTCAGTGTGGAGCCCACTTTGGATCCTGTGCCCTCCTCTCTCTCTGCTCCTCTACCGCTCATGCTCTCTCCCTCTCTGTCTGTCTCTCTCTCTCTCTCTCTCTCTCTCTCTCTCTCTCTCTCTCTCTCTCTCAAAAAGGAATCAACATTAAAAAGAGAGAGAGTTGCATGCTCTACCAAGTCAGCCAGGCACAACTGAATCACTAACATTGAGAATCTAACAAAACTATATATTCTGTCCTCCAAAAAAACGTACATAGGCATCTACAAATGAAATAACACTAACAATACTAGGAACTTTATCAGAGCCTTTAGAAGGTCCACAGGAACAGCTCAAGAACCCTTGCTCTAAATCTTCTTGGTAAGGGGCACCTGGGTGGCTCAGTCAGTTAAGTGCCCGACTTCAGCGCAGGTCACAATCTCATGGTTCGTGGGTTCGAGCCCCACATTGGGCTCTGTGCTGACAGCTGACAGCCTGGAGCCTGCCTCGGATTCTGTGTCTCCCTCTCTCTCTCTGCCCCTCCCCTGCTCTGTCTCTCAAAAATGAATAAAAAAAACATTAAAATTTTTTTTATAAAAATTAAAAAATCTTCTTGGTAAAATATGAACCTGGCTTCTTTTTTTTTTTCTTTTTTTTTTAACTGTTTATTTTTGAGAGAGAGAGCACAAACCGGGGAGGTGCAGAGAGAGGGGGACAGAGGATCCAAAACAGGCTCTGCGCTGACAGCAGAGAACCCCATGCAGGGCTCGAACACACTAATGGAACCATGAGCTCATGACCTGAGTCAAAGTTGGACGCTCAACCAACTAAGCCAACCAGGCACCCTGAACCTGGCTTATTTCTCTCTCCTGAAAGTAGAACTGTCAATATAAAAAGACTTATTATTTCTTGATTATTTTAAAAAATGAAAGCCACAAAAGGTATAATTGATACAAAACAATGTATCCTTCAAAAATAACTTATACTTAGCTTTGATTCATGGATATATAGGTTAGGTAAAAATATTTAGACACACATAACTCAAATACCCAACTTGCCTCAATCAGACAGCCCCTCCTTTAAGTCCGAAGATGGAAAGAAAAAGAGCTCAGATAATTCATTCAAGGATAAGGAATAAGACTATACTGAAATCTGGGAATGCAAGCTGGTGCAGCCACTCTGGCAAACAGTATGGAGGTTCCTCAAAAAATTAAAAATAGAACTACCCTACGACCCAGCAATTGCACTACTAGGTATTTATCCAAGGGATACAGGTGTGCTGTTTCGAAGGGGCACATGCATCCCAATGTTTATAGCAGCCCTATTGACAATAGCCAAAGTATGGAATGTCCATCGACGGATGACTGGATAAGGAAGATGTGGCATACACATACAATGGAATATTACTCAGAAATCAAAAAGAATGAAATCTTGCCATTTGCAACTACATGGCTGGAACTAGAGGGTATTATGCGAAGTGAAATTAGTCAGTCAGAGAAAGACAGATATGACTTCACTCATATGAGGAATTTAAGATACAAAACAGATGAACATAAGAGAAGGGAAGCAAAAATATAAAAACAGGGAGGGGGACAAAACAGAAGAGACTCTTAAATATAGAGAACAAACAGAGAGTTACTGGAGGGGTTGTGGGAGGGGGGGATGGGCTAAATGGGTAAGGGGCATTAAGGAATCTACTCCTGAAATGATTGTTGCACTATATGCTAACTAATTTTGATATACACTTAAAAAAAATAAAATCAATAAAAGTTTTAAAAAAGACTATACTGAAATCTAATCTTTTAGAAGAGAATAAAGATTTATCCATAAGGATTGGATTTTTGTTCTCTTTCTATTGCTGATATCTCAAATCATAATTATGCTCAGATCTCATTAGTAAAATGCACATGTCAAACCAGAGATCACTTCATCTGCCACAGGAGCCTTTTAAAATAAGACCAAGTCTCAACCATTTTTCTCTAGTCACACTAGCACTACTTGTCAATGCTTCTAAAACACTATTTCAATGAAGTCTCACAAGATATCTGTGAACTAGATATAACTATTATCCTTATTTTCAGAGAAGGAAACAAGCTCAGAGAGAATGAATGGTCTTCCTGGGCCAGAGGAATAATGCCTTAAATCAGGTCTAACAACAAGTCCCCTGGTCCTCCCAGTGGGCCACATGGCTTCTTCAGAGGAAAGCACAGCAGCCGCTACTTTTCATCCCCAAGCCTTGGGCAACTGGCAGTCAGTGCCAAATAATCTTTTTTGTTCTAAGTATTGTCTGAAATATGTTGTATGATATGATTTCCAGGATCCGTCAGCTATTTATTCACTGAAAGCCTCACTGAGTAAACAAGGCCAAAGTCGACACAGAAAGAGAACATAACTATTCCATGTTTATTGAGCATATTCTTAGCACTTCTGTACTTGGTTTCACAAATTAGTTTACACATGCTTTTAATTTTCTTAACAAGTATTCTTAAAATTCTTTTTTTTTTTCAACGTTTTTTATTTATTTTTGGGACAGAGAGAGACAGAGCATGAATGGGGGAGGGGCAGAGAGAGAGGGAGACACAGAATCGGAAACAGGCTCCAGGCTCCGAGCCATCAGCCCAGAGCCTGACGCGGGGCTCGAACTCACGGACCACGAGATCGTGACCTGGCTGAAGTCGGACGCTTAACCGACTGCGCCACCCAGGCGCCCCTCTTAACAAGTATTCTTAAGATTTTGTTCACATGTGTCCCATCTGTCCAAGAATGCAGGGACCATGGGGGCTGTCTTCACAGCTCTGCACCTCAGCACCTGGGACAGCGCTAGGTATGTTATCAATAACCATCTGCTAAATGAACTCAAGGGCAAAGACCCAGTCTTGCTATTTGACTTTGCTTCTGACACTGGGAATTCAAAAACTGCTCCTGACTGCTAAATGCAGAAAGGACTTACATTCAGTAAGAATAAATATAATCAGTACCTTTTTTCCCCTCTTTCTTCCCCTCAGACCATTTCAATCTTGTTGGCATCAATGTGACAGCTGGAGAACCAGGAAATAACTGTAACAAGAAAATTTTATAGTGGCTTAAATGTGCTTATATCATTCTTATACATGGACTACTAACAGAAGAATTATTTGCTTGTTCCATTTCAGTGTGAAGAGTTTCACGGAGGCAGATTGTATTTATATCATTAACCTTAATTGATTTTATTGCTGGCTTGATGAAGCAGCATGTCTAGTATACCTGAGACTACCCAACAAGTAATGCAGTGTCAAGCAGGCCCAGCTCAGTGTTACCTGCCCCCTAGAGTCTCCCTGTAAGGACTGGAATAGTTCCAGCACTTTGTGGATCTATTTCACCATATTTGTCACCTCTGCGTATGACTGGCTATACTCTCCTGGAACTCCACGTGTGTTTGTTTTGACCATCAACATACGTGAAAGGACTGAAGAAAAGGCATAGTTTCATGGCCCAGAGAAACACAACACGAAATAAAACAGATGACAGACAGTATAGCAATATTTCTCCTTTCTACAAATGTACACAAAGAGAAAGTCTGAAGAACAGGATCTTACTAAGTTCATATTTTCTTTGCTGGCTCTCTTCAGTTCACCAATGGCTATAGATTCCGGAGTAGGGTACTTGTTTTTCTTTTCTGACATCATCTGATTTCCCAGGACCTTCCGCTGATTTAGGAAGAGAAAATATGTGATTTATAAAGATTGACTCTATCTGTATAATAGCTATACTGATCTTTTAAACTACAGTTTCTTTCTTTTTTTTTTTTTAAGTTTATTTATTTTGAGAGAGAGAGAGAGAAAATGAGCAAGTAGGGAAGGGGCAGAGAGAGAGGGAGAAGGAGGATCCAAAGCTGGCTCCATGCTGTCAGTGCAGAATCTAACATGGGGCTTGAACTCACAAACCATGAGATCATGACTTGAGCCAGATGCTTAACTGACTGAGCCACCTAGGTGCTCCACTACAGTTTCTTAGTTTAAAATTTTTTCAAAGAAATAAAAAAGTTACAAAAATTAAAATAACTAAAAATAAAAATTAAAAAATTTCAGCTTTCTGATAAATTCTGCCAGGGCATCTTATACAAAGAAGTCCAAAACATGTTACAAAAAACCTTGAAATTATTGCCTTTCTTTTTTTTTTTTTTTTTAATTTTTTTTAACGTTTATTTATTTTTGAGACAGAGAGAGACAGAGCATGAACAGGGGAGAGGCAGAGAGAGAGGGAGACACAGAATCAGAAGCAGGCTCCAGGCTCCGAGCCATCGGCCCAGAGCCCGACACGGGGCTCCAACTCACGGACCGTGAGATCGTGACCTGAGCTGAAGTCAGACACTTAACCGACTGAGCCACCCAGGCACCCCAAATTATTGCCTTTCTTTAGGTGATCACTTTTCCTCTACATTTAAAATAGCTGAAATGTAAGAAGCAATTTTATAGTTGATTTAAACTAGCTAATGCAGGCCAATTACAGTGTTTCTAAGAACATTAAAAAAAAAAAACCAAAACCACCAGTTATTTACCAATATAATTTTTTTTCCCAAAGACATGTGGTCTCTGGCAGCTATTAAGAGTCCCCTCTCTGGGGCGCCTGGGTGGCGCAGTCGGTTAAGCGTCCGACTTCAGCCAGGTCACGATCTCGCGGTCTGTGAGTTCGAGCCCCGCGTCAGGCTCTGGGCTGATGGCTCGGAGCCTGGAGCCTGTTTCCGATTCTGTGTCTCCCTCTCTCTCTGCCCCTCCCCCGTTCATGCTCTGTCTCTCTCTGTCCCAAAAATAAATAAAAAACGTTGAAAAAAAAAAAAAGAGTCCCCTCTCTACTAAAGGACACTTCTGCGAGGTCCACTCTAAGACTGCCTCCCTGTCACATCCTCATACAGGATTAGAAAATTTGGGGAGAGTCTTTAAGAGTTTCTAATACAGCCACAAGAGCATGCAGGTCTTCTTAAGAGGGTCACATGCCTATATTGGCATTCAGAGCAGGACAAAAAGCCCTTTCATCTCTGAACAGCTTAGAAGCTCACCTAACCTACTGTAACAGCTGACGGTGACAATTCTATCATCTTTGAGGAAATCTTCCGTTTTTCTTCTTAGATTAAGTTTAAATCCCAAAAAAGGAATGTAACAAAACTAAAAGATTAAACTTTACAATATAAATTTTAGCAGCAATATTAAGAATATTCCAATGCAGGGGCACCTGGGTGGCCCAGTCGGTTAAGCATCTGGACTCTTGATTTAGGCTCAGGTCATGGTCTCAAGTTTGTGAGTTTGAGCCCCGTGTCAGGCTCTGTGCTGACAGTGGAGAGACTGCTTGGGATTCTCTCTCTCTCTCACCCTCTCTCTCACCCTCCCCCACTCTCTCTCTCTCTCAAAATAAATAAATAAACTTTAAAAAAAAGAATATTCCTGGGGCGCCTGGGTGGCTTGATCGGTTAAGTGTCCGACTTTGGCTCAGGTCATGATCTCACGGTCTGTGAGTTCAAGCTCCACGTCGGGCTCTGTGCTGACAACTCAGAGCCTGGAGCCTGTTTCAGATTCTGTGTCTCCCTCTCTCTCTGCCCCTCCCCTGTTCATGATCCGTCTCTCTCTGTCTCAAAAGTAAATAAACATTAAAAAAAATTAAAAAAAATTAAAAAAAAAGAATATTCCAATGTAATAAATTATTTACATGAGAGGAATTCTGGAGGAAAGGGTCTAGCCCAAAAAAAAGGGATCAAAGCAGAATATAAATCAAATACCTAAAACACAGAAGTACCAGAAAAATGAGACCACTACATCTTCCTTTCTGAAATCAGGTATCACCTCAGAAAAGCTGAAATGGGGATCCTAGGAGCCATAGGACAGGCTGTAAAGCTTCCAATGAACTTTTTTTTTTTTTTTAATTTTTTTTTAATGTTTATTTATTTTTGAGACAGAGAGAGACAGAGCATGAACGGGGGAGGGTCAGAGAGAGGGAGACACAGAATCTGAAACAGGTTCCAGGCTCCGAGCTGTCAGCACAGAGCCCGACGCGGGGCTCGAACTCACGGAGTGCAAGATCATGACCTGAGCCGAAGTCGGCCGCTCAACCGACTGAGCCACCCAGGCACCCCCGCCAATGAACTTTTAAAAAGACATTTCATTACCCCGTCTCTATTGAGCAGAAACCTCTATTATTAGCTCAAAATCTCTTCATTTAGAACAAAAATACTTTATCCTTTTGTTTCATAAAATTTGTTAATGTTTGTATTTAAAGTTGCTGTTCTAAAATGTTTTCTCCTGGCAGAATTATAAGCTCTATTATAATTCTAAAGTTCTAAATTCTCTCTCAGTAAGTTAAGTGGGCACTTGCCAAGAGGATATACTCTATATTTACATCTGAAGCAACACTTAGCATGACATCTAGAGCCACCGCAGAGACCTCACTAGAAAGAGAAAACTACACCGTCTAGCTTCAGTTAAAGAAACATTTGACTGACACATAGAGAAATACCTAACAACTTTTCTTGTTATCAATAATCTCAATGACAGGAAGTCAGAGGAAATGACAGACTTCCAAGTAAAATGAACCAAAAAGGATGCTCATTTCATGAACTACACCTAAGCAGGTGAGTATACTGCTAGGGTTCTAGCAAAATAAATTACTTTTTAATTATAGTAAAATATACACAACACAAAATTTACCATTTTAACCACATTGAGTATGTAGTTCAGTGGCATTACTTCCATTCATATTGTTGTGCAACCATCACACCATCCACCTCCAGAATTTTCTCATCTTCCCAAATAGAAACTGTGTACCCACTAGACAATAATTCCCAACTCCCCCCGCCCCAAACCCTTAGCCCCTAACAACCACCATTCTACTTTCTTTCTCCATGAATTAGACTATTCTAGGTCTCTCGTATAAATGACATCACATAGTACGTGTTCTTTTATGACTGGTTTATTTCATTTGGCATAATGTCCTCAAGGTTCATTCATGTTGTGGTATATGTCAGAATTTCCTTCCTTTTTAAGGCTGAAGAGTATTCCACTGCGTGTATATACAACATTTTGTGTACCCATTCATCTGTCAACAGATACTTAGGTGGCTTCCACCTTTTGGCTATTGTGAATAATACTGCTACAAACATGGGTGTACAAATATCTGGTTCTTATCCTTGCTTGTGATTCTCTTGGGTGTGTACCCAGAAGTGGACTTGCTGAATCATATGGTAAAATCCTTTTAATTTTTTGAGGAACTGCCACACTGTTATCCTTGGCAGCTGCGCCATTTTCCATTCCTAACAATAGTGCACAAGGATTCCAATTTCTCCACATCCTCCCTGACACTTGTTCTTTTCTGTTTGTTTTTTTATTTCTTTTATGTTTATTTAGTTTTGAGAGAGAGAGAGAGAGAGAGAGAGACAGAGCGTGAGCGGCAGAGGGGCAGAGAGAGAGGGACACAGAATCCGAAGCAGGCTCCAGGCTCTGAGATGTCAGCACAGAGCCCAATGTGGGACTCAAACTCACGGACCGCAAGATCATGACCTGAGCTGAAGTTGGACGCTTAACCGACTGAGCCACCCAGGCACCCCTGTTTGTTTGTTTTTTTAATAATAGCCATCATACTGTGTATGACTTGCTATCTCACTGTGGTTTTGATTTGCATTTCCCTAAAAGATAAGTGATATTGAGCATGTTTTCATGTGTTTATTGGCATTTGTGTATCTTCTTTGGAGAAATGTCAGAGTCCTTTGCCCATTTTTTAATTTTCTTTTTCTATCGTTGTAAGAGTTCATTATATATTCTGGGCTCCTTATCAGACATATGTTTTACAAATATTTTACATTCTGTGAGTTGCTCTTTCATTCTGTTGATCACAAAGGCAATTTTGATGTTAAGCAAGACTAATGTAGCAGAAGGTACTCGCCCCCCACAGATCAGGATTGAGAGTGAATTCTAAACTTCTATTAATGATAATAGCTAAGGCCAAAATTAGGGCTAGATGACATAGCAATGGCTAACAACTGCAGCTTACAGAAAAAATACATATTACAAGGTCTTTATTTTTTTAGGGAATAATGTTTACTTTTAAACAGAGCTCCTTAATGTTGCTGGATTTATAGATTTTAATAACGTTAAAACAATTTTTTAAAATAAATACAGCAGAACACAGAACTGTGCTTAATCTCTCTCCAAGTTAACCAGAACATTGCCTTAGTTTATGTCTGAAAATTTGAACCCCATAATTGGGTTATCTACTGCCACCTAATGGCAACATCCCTTAATCACAAATTGAGATCATCCGTGAAGACCTGTGAATTCAACCCACAAGCATAGTGAGGGCAGCAACAGCACAGAAGTAGATACTGTATTTGTTTTAAAAACAAGATTTTTAAGTAATTTGATACAGAGGAAATATACAACTGATTGAAGTAATAAGCTTACAAAAATTTCAGCTACCTGAAACTCACTAGGCTATCAGAAAATCCATTTTCTGGGGGCACCTGGGTGGCTCAGTTGGTTAGGTGGCCAACTTTTGATTTCAGGTCAGGTCATGATCTCACAGTTTGTGGGTTTTGAGCCCCACATCAGGCTCCACGCTGATAGCATGGAGCCTGCTTGGGATTTTCTCTCTTTCTGTCCCACCCCCACTGGTGCACAAGCCACACACGCTCTCTCCATCTCTCTCTTCTCTCTCAAAATAAACTTCAAAAAAAAAAATCCATTCCCAAACCATTTCCACAAGCCTGTCAACTCCCTCGCTTCTCCAAGAGCTTTTGTAAATTGTGCAGTGAAATGTGTAGCACAAAACAAAGAACACTCTACACTGCTCAGGAATGGGACTCTGTCCTCAGCCCCCAAAGAAAAGGAAGGACCTTTCTTTTATTCTCCCCTTCTCCAATCACAGAACCCCTTCTCCAATTTGAAACAGCAAAATGCTATAAAAACTAAAAGTTTTTCCAAATTCTATCTTTAACCTCTTACAAACAAACCCTTTATAGGATCCCAAAGAATAGAAGAAAACTGTTTATGCATAAGAAAAGTCACACTGTTAAATTTTCTCTAAGTCAATGCTGAAAACGACAGCACAGCATACCTACCTTGATAAGGCCACTGAAGGAACGTGAACGGGCTCTCTTCTGTACCTGAGGAGTAGAAGATTCTCGCCCTGGTGTCTGAGTCACTGACTGCTTATTAAACTAAGAGAAAACATAAACATTTTACTATTATTTCCCCCATCAAGAGATAGGATTCTGTAATAATCAATAGCTAAGTATAAACATCCAGAAAAATCCAGGAATAAGTGAGTCTCCACACATATGGATTGGTAGGTTGGCAAGCAAATCTCAAAGCAAATGATGTTGCCAAAAAAATTCAAAAATTTTTAAATTACT
Organism: Neofelis nebulosa; assembly: GCF_028018385.1. Taxonomy (NCBI): domain Eukaryota; kingdom Metazoa; phylum Chordata; class Mammalia; order Carnivora; family Felidae; genus Neofelis; species Neofelis nebulosa. The sequence goes on from NC_080794.1 coordinate 61,016,597, forward strand.
CTAAGAAGACTGCACTTCATTTTCCTTTTCACATGTACTATATGAGGTTGGAAATGTTACCCCTATTTTACAGACAAGGAAACTGAGACTCTGGGAGTTATGTAATTTGTCCAAGATCTCCAGCTGGTAATCAAGACTTTTCTGCAGAAAGTACCTTGAACAAAGAGAGTGACTAGCACAACCTAAAACAGTCCTTAATTTAACATAAACTGCACACAGAATAAAAAAGTGACTAAAGCTCTTTAAATGGACATCTATCATGATTGCTTGCCAGCATTATTATCAGAGGAAATACATCAGAATAAAAATTTGTCGGGGTACCTGGGTGGCTCAATCGGTTAAGCATCCGAATCTTGATTTTGGCTGAGGTCACAATCTCACGGTTTGTGAGACTGAGCCACGAGTCAGGCTCTGCACTGGACGTGGAGACTACGTAGGATTCTCTCTCCCCCTCTCCCTCTGCCCCTCCCCAACTTGCTCGTGCCCTCTCTCTCAAAAGAATTGGCATTTTTATCAATATCAGCTCTCTGTTTAATAGTATCTAACATGGAAAAATGGAAGACCTAAGACATTATATAGTCTTATTTAATGCTTTGATTAGCCATTCATCTTCCCAGTTACAAAAAATGACATAGTACTTAATTCTACTTATCTTCCTTTTCGACATATAGTTTTTACAGGTGAATTTTAATTTTGCAAATTTTTATCAGTTCAGGTTCAGTTCTGGAGACTTTAAAAAATGACACTTTTTATACATATTATATAGGTACCAAAATGTTCTCGACATTAATTATCTCAGCTGACAGAAAATTTAGTCACTTCTAAAGAGCTTCGCAAGCAAGCATCCCTCCAGGGTATATTGGGACAAGTGACAACCCATCATTCCTGATCATGTTGGACAGGTACAGTAAGGTGGGTTCTCTTGTATCCAGCTTGTGAGAGCATTAATAACTTTCTGGGAAGCTGTTTAGCAATGTGTGTCCAGAGTCTTTTAAAAATGCATACAGTAGCCCCCCTTTATTCATGGTTTTGCCTTCCGTGGTTTCAGCTACCTGTAATCAACCACAGTCCAGAAGCAGATGATCCTCCTTCCGATGTACGGTCAGAGGTCAGTAGTAAGCCTAACGCTACATCATAATGCCTACATCATTCACCTCACTTCACCAAATCACATGAGCATTTTATCACTTCGCATTATCATAAGAAGGGTGAGAACACTATAGTAAGGTATGTTGAGAGAGAACACATCCACATAACTTTTATTACAGTATACTGTTATATTTGTTCTATTTTATTATTATTGTGGTTATTGTTATTGTTGTTAATCTCTCATTGGGCCTAATTTATAAATTAAACTTTATCATAAGTATGTATGTATTAAAAAAACATAGTATATATAGCGTTCAGCACTATCCACAGTTTTCAGGCATCCACCGGGGGTTTTGGAATGCATCCCCTGAAGATAAGAGGCAGGAACTACTGTATTAAAAAACTCACACCAGGGGCGCCTGGGTGGCGCAGTCGGTTAAGCGTCCGACTTCAGCCAGGTCACGATCTCGCGGTCTGTGAGTTCGAGCCCCGCGTCAGGCTCTGGGCTGATGGCTCAGAGCCTGGAGCCTGTTTCCGATTCTGTGTCTCCCTCTCTCTCTGCCCCTCCCCCGTTCATGCTCTGTCTCTCTCTGTCCCAAAAATAAATAAAAAACGTTGAAAAAAAAAAAATTAAAAAAAAAAAAAAAAAAAACTCACACCACCTATGAAGTTCTTACCAAAAAGAAAAAAACCTAATTGATATTCAAATCAGTTTCTATAATTAGATCTAACTACAAATGTATAATAAATACAGAGGATGGAGGAACATGTTAAATAAAACCGCAGAAGTGCAACCAGCAAGATCCAGTCTGTGGAAACCAATCTGGTTTCTTTCACAAATGAAGTGCAGAGAGAGAATGTGTGTATTTAAACACAAATGCAGTAACCTGGATTAGATCCTGACACAGAAAAAGGGTATCAGCGAAAGAACTGATAAAATCTGAGTAAAATCTATCATGTTAATAGTAACATTAAGTTTTAACAATTTTTTTTAAGAGAGAGAGAGAGAGAGAACACAAGTGCGAATGAGGGAGACAGGGCAGAGACAGGGGGAGAGAATCCCAAGCAGACTCCACAACGGTGCAAAACCAGACATGGGACTAGCAGAAGATCATGCATGACCTGAGCCAAAATCAAAAGTCGGATGCTTAACCAACTGAGCCACCTAGGCATCCCAGTCTTAACAATGTTAACATCAGGAGTGAAGGGTACCCTGAGTGAAGGGTATGTGAGAATTCTCTGTATTATATTTGCAAGCTTTTCCTAAATCTAAATTTTACTTATTATTTTTTTTAATGTTTATTTATTTTTTGAGAAAGAGAGAGACAGAGAGTGAGTGGGGGAGGGGCAGAGAGAGAGAGGGAGACACAGAATCAGAAGCAGGCCCCAGGCTCTGAGCTGTCAGCAGAGTCAGATGTGGGGCCCGAACTCACAAACCATGAGATCATGACCTGAGCTGAAGTCAGACGCTTAACGAACTGAGCCACCCAGGTGTCCTGTAAATCTAAATTGTTTTAAATTTAAGGGCCAGCTGGGTGGCTCAGTCGGTTGGGTGTCCGACTTCGGCTCGGGTCATGATCTCACGGGTCAGCTCTGTGCTGACAGCTCCGGGTCAGACTCTGTGCTGACAGCTCAGAGCCTGGGGCCTGCTTTGTGTTCTCTTCCCTCTCTCTCTGCCCCTCCGCCCCCACTCGCATGCTCTCTCTCTCTCTCTCTCTCTCTCAAAAAATGAACATTTAAAAAAAAAAAAATTTAAGTTTACTCAGGGACGCCAGGGTGGCTCAGTCATGTAAGCATCTGACTTCAGCTCAGGTCATGATCTCACAGTTCAGGAGTTCAAGCCCCGTGTCAGGCTCAGAGCCTGGAGCCTGCTTCAGATTCTGTGTCTCCCTCTCTCTCTGCCCCTCCCCTGCTCACACTCTGTCTCTCTCTCTCTCAAAATTAAACAAACATTAAAAAAATGAAAAATAAGTAAATAAACAAATGAATTTAAGATTATTCAAACAAACTTTGGCAATGTTTTAGGGGGAAAAAGGGGGGAGAGAAAGAGAGACCTATATATTAAAAGGGATCTAGGGGCGCCTGGGTGGCTGAGTTGGTTAAGCATCCACCTTCAGCCCAGGTCATGATCTCACAGTTCATGGGTTCAAACCCCATCTTGGGCTCTCTGCTATCAGCGCGGAGCCCGCTTCAGATCCTCTGTCCCCCTCTCTCGCTGCTCCTCCCTTACTCCCGTGCTCTTTCTCTCTCTAATATAAATTTTAAAACTTTAAAAATAAAAAGGGGGGGGGCCTTGGTGGCTTATTCAGTTAGGCACCCCACTCAGCTCAGGTCATGATCTCGCGGTTCGTGGGTTCAAGCCCCACTTTGGGCTCGGCACAGACAATGCAGAGCCTGCCTGGGATTCTCTCTCTCCCTCTCTGCCCCATCTCACTCACACACTCTCTCTCAAAAATAAATAAACTTTAAAAAAAAGTGACCTAATAGCTATAAGCTACACCCAAAAAAAAAAAAAAAAAAAAAGCATATCCTTGGGTCATGCCACTTCTAGGGAAAACTCTTCAATGAAAATAGCTATGAGCAAAAATTTATAAGCTAAAAAACAACCTATTTCCCAAACATGTTCAATGTTAGGCAAATTGTATATACATTAGATATAAGTGATGAAATATTATGCAAGTGTTAAAAATGTTCACGACCCTTTTTGTTGTTGTTGTTGTTTTTTAATATTTATTTGTTTCTGAGAGACAGAGAGAGAGAGAGAAAGAAAGAGACATAGAATCCGAAGCAAGCTCCAGGCTCCAAACCGCCAGCGCAGAGCCCAACACGGGGCTTGAACCCACAAACTGCAAGATCATGACCCGAGCCAAAGTCGGACACCCAACCGACTGAGCCACCCAGACGCCCTTGTTCACGGCCTCTAGAAAATGATCATGATATAATGTTAAATGAAAAGGACAGGAATATAAAAACTGAATATATGGGGCGCCTGGGTGGCGCAGTCGGTTAAACGTCCGACTTCAGCCAGGTCACGATCTCGCACTCCGTGAGTTCGAGCCCCGCGTCAGGCTCTGGGCTGATGGCTCGGAGCCTGGAGCCTGTTTCCGATTCTGTGTCTCCCTCTCTCTCTGCCCCTCCCCCGTTCATGCTCTGTCTCTCTCTGTCCCAAAAATAAATAAAAACGTTGAAAAAAAAAAATTTAAAAACTGAATATATATTGTGATCTCAAGCAAAAGAAAAACATGTCAAATACATATTCATGGAAAGAAACGCTAGAAGAAAATACTCCCAAATTTTTATTGATGGTTATCTCAGGATGATTACAGGTGATTTTTCTTCTTTACACTCTTCTGGAGGTTTCAATGTTTCTATAGTAAATATTTATTATTTTTATAACCAGAGAAAAATCAGGAAATAGTAAAATTACACTTTCCACAAAACAAAATGGCAGTATTTGAAACATATGCAAGGAGTTTGCAAGCATGCATGAGAAAATGCTTATGCTGTAATGTTTAGTAAAAGAGATAAAGAAAGTATGTGGTATGCTCCTAATTATGTAAAAATTTATTCATAGGAAAAAAAACGAAAAGAAATACCAAAAAAGGTAAACACTGGTAAGATGAGTGATTTATTTTCTTCTTAACCTTCTCTATAATTTCCTATTTTTCTAAAAAGACCAAAAATGATGCTAGCTTTTTTTTTCCTTCATATTATCTTTAACCCTCTGCATTCTTGATGACAAAGTCATTACACTTGTCCTACCTAAGTTGCTGTCTTAGTTTCTATCAAGAATTAAATCACTGCAGTGCTCTGAATCTGTGATAATACTCAGACAACACCCCTGAAAATTCCAGTCATAACACAATTTGCTAGATCTCAAAGTAACTTCAAAGAGTGTAACAGAAAACTTTTCTTAAAAGATTCTATCAACTATTAAGAATAACTCAGTTCAACTTTTTCTGAGCACTTGGTTATATCTGGCCCTACGCTTGAGATTAGGTATAAAAAAAAAAAGTAAAAACACAGACTTCCCTCAAGAAGATCCCAGCTGAATAAGAAGTCAAGAGGCTGACCTTGCCTATTCAGCTAAAATTCAAGAGGGATTGAGACAAAATATATTTCCTGAGAAAGAAATTAACCAAGTCGTTGGGATTTACTCCTGCTACACTTCAAGTCTCAAAATGGCAAATGAGAGCACTACTTTGTTCCCACAGCTCCAAAATCAACAAATTTAGCTACCAGAATTCCTACCTTCTAATATCAAACCAGGCCCACTTTATAGTGTTTCCTAACTGCAAACAACTCATTAGTAAGAGCTACCGCTTTCTGCTATGCCAGCCACTTTACACAGATTCTTTCTAATGTTTATAGTCATGAAACGCGGACATTTCAATTACCATTTTACAAACAAGAAAATTGGAATTCCAAAGGATTAAATTATTTGCCAAGAATATCTGAAGGATTTAAACTCCGGAACAATATATTGTATAACTGCTGGTTCTCTCTCAGCATATTTGGTACATGACCGAAATTAGAGAAACTCTAACTACACTTGGATCCTTCTGTTTAACTGTAGAAATCCAAGAGCCTCCCTCTACTCCCTTCCCTAGTGGGGCAGTAGTATAGACACCGCCACTGAGATTCCACTGACAAGTTTGCTTCCTTGGCCGAGCCAAGTGTAGGTCAATACGAGCCAAAACTTAAACGAGATTTGTAACAGTATTCCCTAGTGATTCTACAACCTTGACCACATTCCTAAAGCCCGTCACCATTTCCTGCCTTCAGGTACCTGTCTAATAAGTTGTTTCTTCTTCGCTGACTCTGGCATATTGTGAACGTGTTGGAACAGCTCTCTCAATGCCTCTTCTGTATGCTGCTGGGTCTCCTCCTGATGAGAGCAGGAATCAACCCAGTTCCGTTTCTGAGATTTTGCCAGCTGGAAGGACTTAGTATGACATGAAGCTATCAGATCAAGATCATCCTAGAGAAAATTTTAAAGAAAAGCGAATTAATATATCCTGTCAGCTTATTTTCAGGTTCCCACAACCCTGGAACAAAAGAGGGGGGAGAAATGGGGAACATGGTACACTCTTAAATCAAGGAATAAGAAAAACCTAAACAAAATTATCAGATGAAGAGAAATCGCTAATTATGGACTACATTAACAGCCCACTCCCACGACCTACATAGAGAACCTAAATTCATTTAGAATATTGCCACCAAAAATTATATTTATATGAGTTCAGTTTTCAAAGCATCTTTTAATCGCATATAACTCTCACTGCTATCCTATGAGGTAAGCAGGGAAAGTATCATCATTCCTATTTGATAAAAGAAAAAACTGAAGTTAAGCTATAAGTTTAAAGTCATTTAGATATTAAAAGGGACAGACCCATCCTGGAGACCAAGTGCACGGGCTCTTGGCTGGGTGCTCTTTCCTACACATGACAACATGATGGGGTAACTACACTGCAGCGGTGGAGGAATGGCAACAACTCTCTAAGAAAAACCAAACTGCACTTACACTAGTTGAACTCATATACTGTCCTCCAGGTCACACCAAATATTTACTGAAGAAGAGGCAGAAACAATAGCATAAGATGACAGCTTAAGTTTCTAACTAAGACAGACTAAATAGAAATCGTTAAAAAGTACTTGTGAAGTTTTTTAAACTTCTCAGTTTTAAAGCTTAAGAATCATATGCAATCTTGTTAATAAGCATCACACATTTGCTTTCTAAGCTCATGTGGTCTCAAGCGTTTGAGACATTTGGTAGAGTGTTACCACTGAACATGAAATAAGAATGTATTATATAAAACTAATTTACTGCTGCAAAATATTTAATACATTGCTATTTACAGACTGTTTATATCATATGCTGTAAGAATGCATAGGGGCTTTATGAAAAACTTCAAACATGCAGTCTATGCCATCACTCACATGCAGAGGATACCATCTACCAGTGGAGCACCTCTGAAAGGAAACAAGAAGACTGCGGGGGGCGGAGGGGGCACTTTTATTTCAATACATAACTTTCTTCTCCGTCTTTTTCCTTATCCCAAACTGACTAGATAATTTTGAACTATAACACTAACATTTTATTTTCCATGGCTTATTTTTATTTCATACTTTGTTTTATTATTTTTTCAAAGTTTATTTATTTATTTTGAGTGAGAGAGAGAGAGAGAGAGAGAGAGAGCGAGTGAGGGAGGGGTAGAGGAGAGGGAGAGAGAGAATACCAAGCAGGCTCTGCACTGTCAGCCCAGAGCCCCATGCAGGGCTCAAACTCCCGAACCATGAGATCACATGACCTGAGCCAAAATCAAGAGTTGGACACTTAACTAAGTAAGCCACCCAGGCACCCCTCACACTTTGTTTTAAAACTCCACTAATCTGGGGGGGCGCCTGGGTGGCTCAGTTGGTTAAGCACCCAACTTCAGCTCAGGTCATGATCTTGCAGTCCATTAGTTTGAGCCCCGTGTCTGGCCCTGTGCTGACAGCTCAGAGCCTGGAGCCTGCTTCAGATTCTGTGTCTCCCTCTCTCTCTGACCCTCCCCTGCTCATGCTCTGTCTCTCTCACTCTCAAAAATGAATAAATGTTAAAAAAAAAAAAAAATTTTTTTAAAAACAAACTCCACTAATCTGGGAGCCTGGGTGGCTCAGTCGGTTAGGCGTCCGACTTCAGCTGAGGTCATGATCTCACAGTCAGTGAGTTTAAGCCCCGCATCGGGCCCTGTGCTAACAGCTCAGAGCCTGGAGCCTGCTTCGGATTCTGTGTCTCCCTCCCTCTGTGCTCCTCCCCTGCTCACGCTCTGTCTCTCTCTGTCTCTCAAAAACGAATAAATGTTAAAAAAAAATTTTTTTGTAAATAAAATAAAATTCCACTAATCTTAATTAACTCTCTCCTTGAATAGACTAAGAGCAGTTTCCTATTCTTACCTTTGATGCTTGAGATCTGGAGCCCAAATAGTGCAATCTAGCACATTCCCGAATATAAACAGGAGCCTGGGCGGGATATAAAAGAAAACCAAGAACAAATGGTTAGCAGTATCTAAATTTCTTTCAGGCCACAAAAACAGTGACTCTCAAAATAACTGGACTAGCAGATTACTTCTGAAAAACAAAAGATCCCAGGGGCACCTGGGTGGCTTAGTCAGTTAAGCATAGTTTGAACCCCATATTGGGCTGTCTGCTGTCTACTGTCAGAGGGGGATCCTATGTCCCACTCTCTCTCTGCCCCTCCCCAACTAGTGTGCATGCACACCCTCTCTCTCTCACAAAAATAAACATTTAAAAGAACATTTTAAAAAAAAGAAAGAAAAACAAAAGATCCTCAAAATGCCCTATTCCATAGCTTCCTTTCTCTTGCCACCAAAATGGTACTTCAACAAATCTGATAGGAAAACTGTTTTTGAGAAGACACTACTATAGATATAAAAATCAAATACGGGGTGCCTCGGTGGCTTACTTAGTTAAGTCAGTTAAGCCTCTGACTCTTGATTTCGGCTCAGGTCACGATCTCATGGTCATGACATTGAGTCCCACATTGGGCTCTGTGCTGAGCATGGAGCCTGCATGGGATTCTCTCTCTCTGCCCCTCTACCACTCACGCTCACTCTCTGTCTAGCAAAATAAATAAATAAACATTAAAAAAAAAACAAAACACTCTGGACATATTTCAGAATGGTTACTTTCCCCCTGGCCACAATTTAAATTGTCATTTAAAAAAAAAAAAAAAGACGGGATGCCTATGTAGCTCAGTGGGTTAAGCGTCCAGCTCTTGATTTCGGCTCAGGTCATGATCTCACAATTTGTGAGGTCGAGCTCCAAGTTGGTCTCCGTGCTGAGCATGAAGACTGCTTGAGATTCTCTCTCTCTCTCTCTCTCTCTCTCTCTCTCTCTCTGCCCCTCCCCCACTCATACTCACACACTCTCTCAAAAGAAATAAGTAAACTTTAAAAAAAAAGATTAAACACAACCTAAATGTCTTTTTTTTTTTTTTAATGTTTTATTTATTTTTGAGACAGAGAGACACAGAGTGTGAGCAGGGAGGGGCAGAGAGAGGGTGAGACATAGAATCCAAAGCAGGCTCCAGGCTCCGAGCTGTCCGCACAGGGCCCGACGCAGGGCTCAAACTCACAAACCGCGAGATCATGACCTGAGCCAAAGTTGGACGCTTAATGGACTGAGCCACCCAGGCACCCCCTAAATGTCTTTTAATAGAAAACTGGTTGAATGAAATTTTATACATCCATACAACACAGAACTATCTAGTTACTAAAAACGAAAGAGGGGAGAGGGTAAGGGAAAGAAGGAAGAAACACTTTATGAATTGATATGAACGACTTCCAGGATCTACTGTTGAATGAGAAAAGTCATGGAACAGTATATAAAGCACCTATGTAAGAAAAAGGAAATAGGAACATATATACATATGCACACTTATTTGTTTTTATAAAAAGAAACACAAAAAGAACCAGATAAACCAGAAAAGGATAAGCCAGAAAATAATGAAAATGGTTAGGAAGACGACTGAGATTTCTCTAAGTATATACCCTTTTGTGTAGTTGGGCTTTTGAAGCATGTAAATACACTACAGAGTCAAAAAAATACACTTAAACCCAAAAGGAAATAAAGGTAAACCCTAAACTGAACACAAACAGGGAAAAAAATGAATAATCTGAGTATATGATTGACAACATAAGCACAGAAAAAGAATTATTCCACCTAACTTTTGGAAACTGTATTCTAGGGGCATCGGTTAAGCATTCCAACTTTGGCTCAGGTCATGATCTCATGGTTCATGATTTTGAGCCCCGTGTGGGACTCTATGCTGACAGCTCAAAGCCTGAAGCCTGCTTTGCATTCTGTGTCTCCTTCTCTCTCTCTCGGTTGCTCCCCTGCTTGGGCTCTAGCCCTCTCTCAAAAATAAATAAACCTTTAAAAAAAAAAAACCTGTATTCTAATTATACATCCTGAGTGAGATATATTCTAGGGAAAAGGAACTATAAGGGAATCTTAAACTTCCATCAGCATGTTTATATAGGTGTATTTTTTAAACTAATTTTTTATATGTTGACATTTTATATATTGTAGGATAAAGCAAGTAGCATACAAATGCTACTAAAATCTTGAATTTGCAATGACTGAAAACAGATACAAAGTAAAAGAAGTCAAGAAAAAGCTCTGGAATGATAAATCTGAATTGGAGATACTACTATGAACTAATAGTTGCTTTTAAAAAAATTTTTAATCTACTTCCTGCCCTCAAAGAGCCTAGAAAGCAATGACACCCCAGAAACAATGAATATACCTAGGGTCACTCAAAAAAAAAAAAAAAAACAGGGCTCCTTAAAGAAAATAATTGATTCCAGGCCCAGGGCAGAGCAAATGCAAAGTGAGCTGGGGACATTTTATGCCAGGAAGGAAACACTCAGACTAATGGAGTCCTGTCAAAAAGACAGCAGGAAGAGCTAGCAAGGGCTCTCACTGGCCAAATCTGAGACAATTTGAAAATTAAAATTAACTACTGAAATTGACTAACACCTTGAATAACTATAAACCTATGAGTCTATAGAGGTATTCATTAAAAAAAAGAGAGAGAGAGTGAAACAGAGGAAAGGAAAGCTCTCCTCCACAGGAAAAAAAAAAAAAAAAGTCAGCTAATAAAGATTAAACAGAATTAGAAAAACACTATTTTGTAATACCCAGTATCACCATAGATTCCAGCAGGATTACAGATGGGTGCTAAAATCATTACATTAGGTAATCATCCTGCAGGTTACTTACTAATTGCAAAGGGGAAAATGTACCTTTGTAATTAAGAGATGTGGCAGTTAGCAAAATTAGCATCACTGAGGGTGAGACAATCTGACATTCTGTGCCTCTGAATGTGATGCAACATGATGCAATAGGAGATACACAAACATCACCTATAAATCTTTGCAAAAATGCTTAATATGAATCTAATCAAGCCTCTAGACCTAACTTAACAGTTTACAGGAACTACATAGAAAGGGATACATAAGAACAAGTTAAATAACCTTGAGAAAACAGTAAGACAAATTTCGAAGATGGAATATTCTGTAACACAGTTGGCCTGAATACTTCAACAAGTCCGTGACATGAAGAAAAAGCATAGGGACTATTCCAGATTAAAAGTGACATAATAATCAAAGGCAATATATGAACCTCGATTAGTACATGTTATTAAAAACAGCAGCTATGAAATACATTCTTAGGATAAATGGGGAAATTTGAATCTGTACTGAATATTAGCTAATATGAAATCCTCATTAATTTTCTTAGACATGATAATGGTACTGTGACTATTGGGACAATGTTCTTATTCTTAGGAGATGTACGCTTAAGTACTTAGATGTGAAGTATCATGTCTGCAATTTACTGTCAGGGGTTCAGCCAAAAACAAACACCAAAAAAAGCATAAATATATAGAGGGAAAAAAAAAAAGCAAATATGGCAAATGGTAACATTTGTTGAATCTGACAGTTATATGAGTGTTCACTGTTTTACTCTTTCACCTTTCATCTGTATTTGAAAAACTTCATAACAAAGTTTTAAGAAGAGTCTTGTGACAAAAACATTATGATATTTTGTTAATTTCTACCTTGCTAAACTATAAAGTAGAGCTGAAAACCAAAGGAAATTTCCTCCAAACAAGAGTATGACAGAACCCACTCCACCTATTCTATAAACTTCATTTAAAACAAAAAAAAAACAAAAAAAACAAAAACCTGGGGCACCTAGCTGGCTCAATTGGTGGAGCATGTGACTCCTGATCTTGGGGTTGTGACTTCGAGCCCCACATTGGGTGTGAGATTATTTTTTTTTTTTATTTTTAAATTAAAAACAAATCCCTGCCCCCAAAAGATACTATGAGCTTAAGACATATCCAGAAAGGGAGACAGAAGCAGATGGGTTTAAATGAAAATCTGGAGGTGTTAAGTATTTTACAGTTCAGAGGGAATCAACAAAAGGACTTCTCACATAAAATGGGAATTGGCCTTAATTGTATATCATTATAAGTCCCTAGGAAAAGATGTTGTGACTCGTGTTAGGGAGACATAAAACTAGATTGGGTCAGAGGGACTGATAATAGAAGACAGAACTAGAAATAGGAGGAATTTTAAGGAAAAAAATACAAAGAACACAGAATCTGAGGATTAGGAGGTAAAAACTCTACCCAAAGAAGCCTGAGAAGAAGAAGACACAACAAAGCACAAGAACAACAAACCGGAGGTACAATAGGACCTCAGAATAAGTGATAGAGCACACAGAATAATCGACCATTTTTCATCCAAAGGAAAAGCTCAGGAAAGAACCTAATTAGCCAAAGTGGTAAAGCAGATGCCCATAAAGACAACAGTTCTGATGTGAGTATCAAAGAGGAGAGACTGAAGACTAAAATCTCAAAAGAAATGTTTTTTCTCTCCTTCAAAGATCAACAGAGGCTCAAAGAGTGCTCACACTAGTCTGGAAACAAAGGTAAAGTAGCAAACAAGAATCAAAACCCCAAAGATGAGGAGCTGAAACAGGAATCTATATAAGGAAAATGTAGAGTAAAAACAGACTGTTTGAAAGGGTCTATTAATTAGAACTGTACCAAGCTGAATTACATCCAGGAGCCCATACTCGTGTTTTATCTCTAAGATTTGTGTGATTTCTATTCTCAAAATCCTTCACAGTGATATGTTATCTTAAATGGTAAAAAGGACTTTGCTGGTGTGATTAAGTTAAGAACCTTGCAATGGGGAGATTAACTAGGTTATTCAGATGGGTCCTTAAAAGCAGAGAACCATTCCCAACCGTAGTTAGGAATAAGAGAGAGATACAACATTGCTAGCCTTGAAGATAGAGGAAGGGGATCATAAGCCAAGGAATGTGGGCAACCTCTGGAAGATGGAGAAGGCAAATAAATAAATTCTCTCCTAGAATATCCAGAAATGAAAGCATCCCTGCCAACCTTGATTTTAGACCAGTGAGACTCCTGTAGACTTACGACCTACAGAACTGTAAGATAACAAATTTGTGTTAAGTCACTTAAAATCCTTCATAGTTAAGTACAACCTCATTGTATACTTGAACTATGTACACTGAATCATGCACAAGGGAGAATGGATTCCACAGGTAAAGAGATCAGAAGTAGAAAGGCTAAAAACCGTGGGGTGCAGTGAGATCTCTGAGATCCCACTTCTCTTTTAACTTGTGAGTGGTAGACTATGAAAAGTTAATCCTATAGCAATAGTAACAAGAAAATTCAATGAAGGAGAGTTCTATTAGGAACTGCACCTAGAAACTCTCCATTTTGATTCACAACTACAGTCAAGTAATTGCCTTACTGTTCATAATCACAACTCCTCTCTACTTATTCCCATAAATGCATGTTTTGGAACTAGCTGTTCCCCTCATCAGGAAGTATATAATGAACAGGTCTGAAAGATCTTTGTTCATCATTAAAAATCATTTTTTCTCCTGTTGTCCTTTGACTACTATTCTACTTCACTTATCCAGATCTTGACCTCTAACTGATGATAATCTTTGACCTGGGCACCAAAGCCCCTGATGTAGCCCTGACTCTCTGTTTTTTAACCTAAGATTCTGATCTTTCATTTCTAAACTCTGGACTCTGGATCACTCACCACCTTGTAGTCAATAAATCCTAGGGAGGTCTCCATGTTTACACCCTGCATTTACTACAAAGCTATAGTCATCAAAATAGTGTGGTACTGGTATAAAGACAAAAACATATAGACCAACTGAATAGAGAATCCAGAAATAAATCCTTAAATGATTTTCAACAAGCATGCCAAGACTATTCAATGGAAAAAGAACAGTTTTTCAAGAAATGGAGCTGCGAAAACTATGTCCACAGCAAAAGAATAAAGTTGGACACTTACCTAACACCGTATTAAAAAGTTAATTGAAAATGGATTTATAAACTAAATATAAGACCTAAAACTATAAAATTATTTTTAAAAAGCATAGGACAAAAGCTTCATGGCATTGGATTTAGCAATGATTTCTTGCATATGATATCAAAGTCACAGGCAACAAAAGGAAAAAAATAAACTAATGGGGGATTTCACAGAAGTTTTTACATTTTGTGTAGCAAGACTATCACCTGAGTAAAAAGGCAACCCACAGAATGGGAGGAAATATTTGCACATCATATATCTTATAAGGGATTACTAATCAGAATATATAAAGAACTCCTACAACTCAACAAAAAAACCCAATTCAAAAATGGGCAAAGGCCTTGAACAACATTTCTTCAAAGAAGATAGGCAATAAGCACATGAAAGATGCTCAACATCTCACTAATCATTAGGGAAATGCAAATCAAAACTACAATGAGATACCACCTCATAGTTACTACCAAAAAATAAAAAATAAGTATTCGTGAGGATGTGAAGAAATGGGAACCCTTGTACGTCACTGGAGGGAATGTAAAATGAATACAGCCACTATAGAAAACAGTATGCCCGGGGGCCCCTGGGTGGCTCAGGAGGTTAAGTGTGCAACTTCGGCTCAGGTCATGCTCTCGCAGTTCGTGAGTTCAAGCCCCATGTCGGGCTCTGTGCTGTCAGCTCAGAGCCTAGAGCCCGCTTCAGATTTGGTGTCTCCCTCTCTCTCTGCCCCCTCCCCACTCGTGCTCTGTCTCTGTCTCTCAAAAATGAATAAACGTTAAAAAAAAATTAAGAAAGATAGAAAGAAAGAAAGAAAGAAGTATGTCTAAAAAACAAATAATCCAGTGAGGAAATGGGCAAAAGACATGAACAGACACTTTTCCAAAGAAACATCCAAATAACAGACACATGAAAAGATGCTCAACACCACCTCACACCTGTCAGAATGGCTAAAATTAATAAGGCAGGTAACAATAAATGTTGTCAAGGATGCAGAGAAAGGGGAACACTTTTGCACTGCTGGTGGGAATGCAAACTGGTGCAGCCACTCTGGAGAACACTATGGAGGTTCCTCAAAAAATTAAAAATAGAACTACCCTATGACCCAGCAACTGCACTACTAGGTATTTATCTAAAGGACACAAAAATGCTGATTCGAAAAGGAACATGAAACCCAATGTTTATAGCAGCACTATCAACAAGAGCCAAATTATGGAAAGAGTCCAAATGTCCATCAACTGATGAATGTATAAAGAAGATGTGGTATAATATACAATGGAATATTACTCGGTGATCAAAAAGAATGAAATTTTGCCATTTGCAACAACATGAATGGAACTAGAATGTATTATGCTAAGTGAAATAGGTCAGGCAGAGAAAGACAAATACCGTATGATTTCACTCATATGTGGGATTTAAGAAACAAAACAGATGAACATAGGGGAAGGGAAGAAAAATAGATAAAAACAGAGAGGGAGGGAAACCATAAGAGACTCTTAAATACAGAGAACAAACTGAGGGTTGCTGGAGGGATGTTGAGTAGGGGAATGGACTAAATGGGTGATGGGCATTAAGGAGGGCACATGTTGAGATGAGCACTGGGTGTTATATTTAAGTGATGCATTACTAAATTCTACTCCTGAAACCATTATTACACTATTTGTTAACTAACTTGGATTTAAATAAAATTAAATTAAAAAAAGAAATAGCAACATAAAAAAAAAAAAATGAAAGAAGAAAAAAAAACAGTATGGCAGTTCTGTTAGAATTACCATGATCCAGTAATTCCACTCCTGGGTGTATACCCAAAAGAATTGAAAGCAGTGTCTCAAAAAAGATATTTGTACATCCATGTTCATAGCAGCATTATTCACAAGAGCTAAAACATGGGAGAAATCCAAGTGTCCTCAACAGATAAATGATAAGCAAAATGCAGTATATACAATGAAAGGGATATTACTCATCCTTAAAAAAGAAGGAAATTCTGACAAATGCTACAATATGGATGAATCTTGAAAACATTATGCTAAGTGAAATAAGCCAATCACAAAAAGTGTGATTTCTCTTATATGAAGTACTTAGTCAATTCTCTCTCAATTCTCAGTCTTTCCAGATGGCAAGATGTTAAAATTGAGAAATTCACTATCAGGAAAGTGTGCTCTAAAGAAAAAGCCAAGGATATGACTGTACAACTGTTTGTTAAAATCTTAGAAGCATCAGGGCGCCTGGGTGGCTCAGTTGGTTAAGCATCTGACTCTTGGTTTTGGCTCAGGTCATGATCTCACAGTTTGTGAGTTCGAGCCCCACATCAGGCTCCATGCTCACAGTGCAGAGCCTGCTTGGGATATTCTCTCTCTCTCTCTCTCTCTCTCTCTCTCTCTCTCTCTCTCTCTCTCTTTCTCTCTCTCTGCCCCTCCCCTGCTCATGCTCTCTCTCTCTCTCTCTCTCTCTCTCTAAAATAAATAAACTTTAAAAAAAAAAAAAAACAGTAATGAGGCACCTGGGTGGCTCTCAGTTCAGATATGATCTAGAGGTTCAAGAGTTCGAGCCCGATATCTGTGCTGATAGCTCAGAGCCTAGAGCCTGCTTCGGATCCTGTGTCTCCCTCTCTCTCTACCCCTCCCCTGTTCTCTCTCTCTCTCTCTCTCTCAAATAAACATTTCAAAACATTTTTTAATAATAATAAATAAAATAAAATAAAATAAAATAAAATAAAATAAAATAAAATAAAATAAAATAAAAATCTTTAGGGGCACCTGAGTGGCTCAGTTGGTTAAGCACCAGACTTTGGCTCAGGTCATGATCTCACAGTTCATGGGTTCGAGCCCGCATCAGGCTCTGTGCTGACAGCTCAGAGCCTGGAGCTTGCCTGAATTCTGTGTCTCCCTCTCTCTCTGCCCTTCCCCACTCACACTCTTGCTCTCTCTCAAAAGTAAACATTAAAAAAAATTTTTTTTTAATAAAATCTTTTAAAACATCAAAAGGTCAAAGTTTTCAGTCACACAAAGGACCCTTTCAAAAGAATAAAGATCCTCTCAGTCAGACCAGAGGGCCTCTGGGAAGGTTAAAGGTATTGTCCTTCAGCCTTCTCAGGAGGAGACCAAGGGAGAGAAGGGTTTGTCTTCAAAAGATTTGTATATGTGGTTTTTGTCTAATGGAGTGAATCCCTCTGAAATCCACAGAACCACGAAGTTGAAAAAGTTATATGGGCAGAAACATTGATAGTGTGGACTAAAAGGGACAAAGAGTACAAAATGAAAGCAGACTGTCAGACCCTCAAAATTCTCCTGGCAGGAAGCAGACAGAATAAACTCACTCGACTGCCAGTACAAATGGCCCTTCATGAAAAAGCAAGGGTGTCCCAGGTGGGGCCCGTTATCCTACTCAGCCTCCAGGTACCTTACTATTTCTCCCCACCCTAGTTGTTCTGAGCTTTGCCACTGTCCCATCTGGTTTCAAGTCCGAGGCAGAGACTTTCTCATTAGTCATCCTCGTAGCCCTACTGAGGATCCCACCATGCTCCAACCTCCTGTCCTATTACCACTCAAATCCCATCCCTTACCTACCTTAAAAAGTTTCTGGGAATGTTTAATCATAAAAGCCATCCCATTGTTCAACTTTGTGATATTCTCTTGAAGGTCATTTGCAGTGGCCTATTCATAGGGAAAGAAACCAAAAGAGGATTAAGAGCTGAGAAGTAGAAGAGATGTTCCATTTACTTACCAATAAGCTTATTCTTTCAAAGGTGTAAGGGTTTCTATCCCGAACAAAGGTGCCTGTACTATAGTGTTTAATTCTGGAAAGGCTTTCCGGTTCAGCAAGTTTCTACTGGATTGGACATATAACCTAGGAGAAACCATGTGTCCCTGAACTCAACAAGAACCTATGAGAACCAATCTTTATTTCCTAATTCTGCTAGAGAATTATACACGCAAGCAGTGTTGATAAAGAAAATCTAGTCTAGGATTCAAAATGGGCAGGAAGGACAGAATCTATACAGACTACCAGGGACACTGCCTCTTCAGAGAAACTGGAGTTTCTCCAAAGGTGAAAGAAAACCATCACTACTAATTGATACCAAAGGTAACATCTGTTTCTTAAAAACGCAAATGGTCATTGATTCTCTTATTCCTCCTCTTTTTTAAGCACTTGAGTATCCATCTCTACTACCCCAAAGCCCTCAACCTCAACAGGCATCTTTGTTACTTAATATGTTTGCTTTAACCAAGATCTCTTAATATTTCTTTTTTTTAATGTTTATTTTTGAGAGAGAGAGAAAAAGAAAGCACACGAGCAGGGCAGGGGCAGAGAGGGAAGGGGACAGAGGAACCAAAGCAGGCTCTGCACTGACAGCAGAGAGACTGATGTGGGACTCAAACTCAAGAACAATGAGACCATGACCCAAGCCAAAGTTGGACATTTAACCAACTGAGCCACCCAGGTGCCCCAGCATTTCTTTTTATAGACACAGATTACTCACTCTTTTTTCATGAGATCAATTGACTGGTTCTAAAATTCTTTCATTGCAGCACCTGGGTGGCTCAGTCAGTTAAGTGACCAACTCCTGATTTCAGCTCAGGTCATTACGTCACAGTTTGTGAGATCGAGCCCCGAATTGGGCTCTGTGAGGGCAGTGAAGAGCCTGCTTGAGATTCTCTACCTCTCTCACTGCCCCTCCTCCACTTGCTCTCTCTCTCTCTCTCTCTCTGACCCTCCCCCATTTGCTCGCACCCTCTCTCTCTCAAAATAAATAAAAATAATTTTTTTAATTATTAAAATTTTTCATTAGGGGGCACCTGGGTGGCTCAGTCAGTTAAGCATCCAACTCTTGATTTCGGTTCAGGTCATGATCTCACAGTTCATGGGTTTGAGCCCCCGCATCAGGTTCTCACAGAGCCTGCTTGAGATTCTCATTCTCTCTCTCTCTCTCTCTCTCTTTCTCTCTCTCTCTCTCTCTGCCCCTCCCCTGCTTGCACTCTCTTTCTAAATAAATAAACTTAAAAAAAAAAAAAAAACTCATTAGGAGGCTTGATCTCCTTAATATGGACAAATGTTAGTGTGTCCTTTTCTTCTTACCCCACCCCCACCTTTGTGTGGGGCGGGGTTCTTCCTAGCCTGGAACATTACATTTTTTCACTAGTTACTTGTTAGGTAAAATGTTCCACACAACTGTTCTCCTTTTTTTTTTTTTTTTTTTTTTTTTTTAAGTAAGCTATATGAGGGGCGCCTGGGTGGCTCAGTCGGTTAAGCAGCCGACTTCGGCTCAGGTCATGCATGATCTCTCGGTCCGTGAGTTCCAGCCCTGCGTCGGGCTCTGTGCTGACAGCTCAGAGCCTGTTTCAGATTCTATGTCTCCCTCTCTCTGACCCTCCCCCGTTCATGCTCTGTCTCTCTCTGTCTCAAAAATAAATAAACATTTAAAAAATAAATAAATAAATAAATAAATAAATAAATAAATAAAGTAAACTCTATGAGCCCAAGGAGTCCAACACGGGTGGGGCTGGCACTCACAACCCCAGGATCAAGAGTCGTACACTCTACCAACTGAGCCAATCAGGCATCCACAAGTGCTCTCCTTAACCCTCCTTTTCTCATTTCTTATAATCCCAAAAACCTTTTATAAATCACCATATCCTATCATCCTATCTACTTCTATTATCTTCCAAAACCTTATAAGTGATAAAATACTAATTTACGCCCAGTTTACAGAGGAAGAGCCTAAGCATAACAAGGGTAAAGGACACAGATAACATAGCTGGTTTGCAGCTTCCAACCCAAGTGTTCTGGCTCCCAATTCCAACATGCAATAAAACTTATATTATGAATGTGCAGGAATAGAAAGCTGTACACCTCCAGGTCAAAAATTAGTTCAAAAGACATTTAATAATTTATTTCTCATGTAAGTCACTGAGAAAGCCATGGTCTCAGTAATAAAAAAACACATTCAGCTTTATCCAAGGAGAGCATATCTACAGAAAATAGAAGGGTTAGGATAAGGAAGGATTGCTCTATCATCTTACCTGAGGGCTTAGTGACATTATCCAGTAAAATTGTATGGCTCTAGTCTAAATTTATGCCATTCAATCTTCAGATATCAATTTGATTTCTCAAGAAGGCATATATATTGACCAGCCAAAACAAATATTCTATTTTAGTTAGTAGCTATAATTTTCCACTAAAAGCTTCCACTAATAAATGTCTTTCAGCTTTATCAGAGATTGATTTACACATGAGGTTAACAGGAATTGGCCCCTGTTAGATGACTCTTAAACAAATTAATAAAGTATGTCCCTAACCTTGTAAAGCTGAAGAGTAGACCTTGGACCCTTGATAACCTCACCAAGATACAGCCAGAGGATTAGGACCAGCCCAAGAAAACCAAGCACTCTTTGCTCGTCCCTTCAACACTCACATTTTTCGGCCACAGGACATGGGGTGCAAACATAAGGGCAAGGTTATAAGCAGACATCTTATTCTTGTCTTGTTTCTTTGCTGTCTGGTACAGGAGATCAAGCAATAACTTCAGCAAGTTACGATTAGGTGGAGGGAGAATGAGGAAGAGCAACTGGAGAGCCTCAATTTGCCGCTCCTTATCTGGTACATTGGTCTTGTTTCCTTTATCATCAAACTGCATCAAATCTTGAGGGCAAAAGAAACGATTGCAAAGGAGGGAGAAAATACAAGCAAGAAAAATCAACATGTCTACTATTATCCTCCCCTGAACTCCAATCAAAATGAGAAGAAAGATGTGGTGCATGGGGGGGCTCAGTCAGTTAAGCGTCCAACTTCAGCTCAGGTCACGATCTCTAGTTCGTGGGTTCCAGCATTGCATCGAGCTCTGTGCTGACAGCTCAGAGCCTGGAGCCTGCAGCCTGCTCACATTCTGTGTCTCCCTTTCTCTCTCTGCCCCTCCCCAGCTCACATTCTGTCTCTCTCTCAAAAATAAGTAAACATTTAAAAAATTAAAAAAAAAAAAAAAAGAAGAAGAAGAAGAAGAAAGGGGTGCCTGGGTGGCTCAGTCGGTTAAGCGTCCGACTCTTGATTTGGGCTCAGGTCATGATCTCACAATTTGTGAGTTCGAGTCCAACGTTGGGCTCTGTGCTGACTGTGGAGAGCCTGCTTGGGATCCTCTCTCTCCCTCTCTCTCTCTGCCCCTCTCCCCCATTCATTATCTCCCTCTCAAAATAAATAAATAAACTTAAAAGAAAAGAAGAAAAAAAGAATCAGGCATAAACAGAACTTAGAGCAAAATATAATAACAAATAGTGTCAATACAGTTCAATAATAAAAAGACCAAAATTTTTAAATGGGTAAAAGATTTGGGTTTTTTTTTAATATAATTTATTGTCAAATTGGCTTACATACAACACCCAGTGCTCATCCCAAGTGCCTGCTTCAATGCCCATCACCCATTTTCCCCTCTCCCCCACCCCCCATCAACCCTCAGTTTGTTCTCTGTATTTAAGAGTCTCTTATGGTTTAAATGGGCAAAGGATTTGAATAAATGTCCTCCAAAGAAGATATACGAATGGCCAATAAGCACTTGTATACTCTGTTTTATTTGCTATCAGTGCGATGTAAATTAAAACCACAATGAGACACTACTTCATACCTCCTCGTATGGCTATAACCCAAAAAACTGAAAATAACAAGTGTTGGCAAAAATGTTGAGAAAATTAAACCCTCCTACATTGCTGGTGGGAATGGAAAATGGTACACTTTGGAAAACAGTTTGTCAGTTCCTCAAAAAGCTAAACATAGCGTTACCATATGACCTGGCAATTCTACTCCTAGGTATATATTCTTAGCTATACAGAGAGATGAAAACATGTCCAAAAAGATCTTTGATAATGCCACCCTCTTCACTTTTCCTCACACAGGGAAAGAAATATGAGAGTGAATTATGCCCTGATAACAGGATAATCTAGGAGCTCCTCATGACATCCGAATCACTATTTCTCCCCTAAGAGGCTACATAGGTTATCAATAAAAACCGTCCCCTGGATAATCAGAATTTCAAACAATACAAATAACCATTTGGATATAAACCATATAGACCCAAAAATAGTTAGTATGTTGTTTAAACTATTTAACTTCAATAATAAATCCAAGTTTAGGAAAGGCAGGTATTATTTCTAGAAACTATTCCTTGTTAATATGAAACCAAAAACAAAAATACCTTCCAGTTATCAGCAAGGCATATCAAATGCTACAACTGTGCCACACCTCAATATGATTGCAAAGAAGTGTGAGTCACGGGTGGTGGAGCGGAGGATTTCAAGTATGGCACTAAATTAACTCAAAGTAAACGGAACGAACATTCTTCATATTAACACTTATAAAAAACGTACCAATATTTTCCATATCTTTTTCAAGATCCAAGTTTATTTCTCTCCAAAATAATTATAAAGTTATACAACGTTTTAATAACATTTACTCATTTGTATAACCTGAATATCCTGAGAGTGCTAAAAAGAAAATCTAATCTTAATTAGAGGTTAGAAATTCAAAGCTAGTTTTTTAAGAAGTAAAAATTATTCCACAGAAAAAATAATCTTATATTTTACTTAAAATTAAAAGAAAGAGGAAAATACCCAAGGGCAGAAAATCAAGTAAGTGCAGTATAGATTTTGATGTTATGTGCGCTTAGAGCCTATAGCAGCCTAACAGCTGTGCAATTCAAGAATGAATTCCCTACCATACAGGCATAAAAGAGAATGAGGTAAATATGAGCTGAAAATGGAACATCCTCCAAGATATATCAAGTGAAAAAAGCAAACCACAGAACCATGTATATAATACCCTACCACTACCAATACCTAAAAGAGAGAAAAAGAATATATGTAAGTATTTGTTTGTAAATGTATAAAATACCTCTGGAAGGATACATAAGAAATCAATAGCAATGGCTGCCTCCAGGAAGAAAATCTGGGTACTGGGGGACAGGGGCAGGAGAGAGGCTTTTCACTCTATACTTTTAAATCTTTTGAATTTTGAACCATGTGAACATATTGCCTATTTAGAGAACAAAATTATTTTCAAAAAACAAGTCTCCTAGATTAGAGATGATCTCAACTGAGGCATAATAATACTTAATATTAGCAAATGCCTCAAGCCAAAGTAAATATAGCAAACCTATAACCATCTCAGGTATGTGAATCAATCCAGTGAAAAGCATTCATTTATTGAGCAACTAAAATGTTCAAAGCACAATGCTAGGATCTATCAGAGATACAAAAATAAATCAAATCCGGATTTTATTTTCAAAGAAGCTGATTTAGCAAGAAAAACACCTGATTAAAACTAAACTGGCCAATACCACCCAGAGAGCCCCAAATACCATGAATTCTTAACCAATTTTGGCGGAAGTATTACTGTGGGTTACAAACAACAGAAAATTCCAAACAACTTTACTCAACTAAAAGAAATGTATTCATTTACATCTCCTTCTCACCTCCTATACTCACCAGCAATTTTGAGGTGTGCATGGAAATGTTTATGAGTCAGCAGCGGCTCAGGTAACTCTCCTAGAAACATCTTCAGCAAGGTAGCAACATCATTTGAATGAAACTCCCCTGATTCCAAGTCAATATCAGTTCCATTATTGAGAGCATCTCTTAAAATCTGCTGTCGGACACTATTCCCTGGTACTCTAAACAAACCCTCTACTCTCAAGTCTGTTTAGCATGGAAAAAGAACAGAAGACATGCAAAAAGGAAGCAAAAAGAGAAATTACAATTAAAACAATTGATCTAGAAGACTACTTTACACTTGAAGGACCCTTTATAAACACCTTGAAGGAGATTACCCTACCACCACCACCACCATTTTCCCAGAGAAGTTTAGAATCTACTGGCCCTTGAGGAGACTTATCTGAACATCCCTGAGCACCTGGACATGGTCTGCCTCAGGCACATCTGGAGACTGAATTTAACCTGAACAATGATTAGAATGAGCTTGAAAAATAAGTGGGAAGAAAGCCAAATCTTCCAGAAGTCCCCTTCCCTTTGGCCATCCCAGACTTTGTTTAGAGGTGCTGAATTCATCTGTGGAAGTGTGTTGCCCCTGTAAATGGTTTTCCAGCCCAAAATGAATTTGGAGTCTCTGCACTGTCCCAGAAATTAGAACTCTAACCCGTCAGATCACCTTTCAGTCTGAGATTCCCAGAAGCTTAGGATCATCGCAACTAAACTGTTCTCCCCTGCCAACTAGGTTCTAAGCTAACCTAAGAGGATTTAAAAGGGGGGGAAGGGGGCGGAATTATACTTTTGGTCTGATCTAGAAGAAGCATAAAAGTTCATATTTTCAGCTGAGGTATATATTTATCTTTGTATAGCCTCCTAATTCAGGGGCTCAAGTTCAAATGCCTACAAGGGCAGGCAGGTAACAGTAAATGAATGAATAGGAACCAAAACAAACTGGAGACCACATAGCTGTGCTCCAGTTGATTGTATCCAAGTGGGGGCCCCAGGATGCTAGATCTTCCTATACCAAAAGAATTTTGAAAACCTGGACTTCCACCAGTAATTAATTTTATTTTTATTTTAATACTTTGCCAAGCAAACAACACATGAACATAGAGGACGCAAGTCCTTACATTATCTATCGGTTTACAATCTCTGCTCTAGCTCCTACCACAGTGCCCCACATAAATAAGTCATAAATAGGGGTGCCTAGGGGCGCCCATGTGGCTCAGTCGGTTAAGCTCTGACTTCAGCTCAGTCATGATATCGCAGTTTGTGAATTCAAGCCCCGCGTCAGGCTCTGTACTGACAGCTCAGAGCCTGGAGCCTGCTTCAGATTCTGGGTCCCCCTCTCTTTCTGCTCTTCCCCCACTCACACTCTTATCTCTCAAAAAATGAATAAATATTAAAAATTTTTTAAAACAAATTCTCTCTGAAAAGAAATTTAAGAAGAAATATATTTAGAAACATGCCACCTAAAATTATAATTGGTTAGTGTCTTATGTTCATTAGCACCTACTAACTCAAGGAAGTTCATACAAAACTGACAACTCTTCATTAACACAGAACAACAAAATCCTGAGTAGTCTTACTTTTGTGTAGATACTCAATCAGTTGGTATATCTGGGCAATGCCTTCTTCCGTCAATGGGGATCCAAATACCACTCCTTTTTCTAAAAAAACATACAACAGGACAGGGCTATATTTTCCACAAATAGTACAAAATCATCATTCTTAAAACCACTCAAGCATCCTACATAACAATCCAGCAAATGTTTTCACAGGTTCAGTAAAAACCTTAAAGCTGTTAGTGCCCCCAAAAATGCAACAACTCTCAATCAACTCTGCATGTTTAAGATTAAACTGTAGGTTCCCTGAAGGCCAAAACTATCTTCTTAAGTAACAATACTTAGCATGTTGATAATTAGCTTAAAATTAAAAAATAGAATTTAGAGCCATGATTGTCAAAGTATGACAGACTATCCACTAGAGTATAGGGTCTAATCTATTGTCATGTTTAAACATTTTTGTCTACCTTAAATGATTTTCTTATGTTTAATAAAATGAAATAGTACCGCTACAATTTATTTTCTAGGGAGGCTTTTATTTTGGGTGACTCATAGCTCTTTGATAATGCCTTATCAAAGCATTCCATAGAATGAAAACATTTGAGAACTGCAATAAAAAATGTTCATTCTTGGGGCGCCTGGGTGGTTCAGTCGGTTAAGCATCCAACTTCGGATCAGGTCATGATCTCACCGTCTGTGGGTTCAAGCCCCATGTCGGGCTCTGTGCTGACAGCTCAGAGCCTGGAGCCTGCTTTGGATTCTGTCTCCCTCTCTCTCTGCCTCTCTCCCGCTCGCATGGTCTCTCTCTCTCTCTCTCAAAAATAAATAACCATTAAAAAAAAATTATTTTTAATGTCCATTCTTTACTCTTCAGCTATGTCATAGGGCATGAAAATCAAGGTGCCTCTGACAACTACCTAAACTAAATCATGTCATCTCTCTCAGGGACTGATATACTTGCTTTAACTTATCTATTTTTAAAAAATTTTTATTACTATTACTTAAGATTTTACTACTTATGAAAATGAGAAAAATGACCAAAAAATACTTTAAATAACAGCAACTCAGTGAATGTGCAGATGTTAGGAATAAAGCCCAGGGAGCAGCTGAGACCTGCCCACCCTTCACAGACACATCCCCTACCCTTCCGCTTGAGAGACATCAGAGACCGGAAGAATCCCGGTGCTGGGCTGGCCCCACCAGGCAATTTAAGGTCCACTTCCCCCATCAGCTGAGCCAACTCAGTTCCAGGTAAGTCGATGAGCCTCGTGATATTGCTGACCACCAACTCGGTGAACACCTCAGGTTTCTCATGTCGGAGTTTCTCCACAAAAAAGTCAGGATTGAAGATAATGGGCTGCCCTCGAAGGGAAGAATCATTGCAGATAACAAAATTACAGATAGCATCACTGAAAAAAATGAAACAGAAGACTCGTTAGGGGGATCATTTCTGCATGCTTCTCATGCTCTCTAAGCCATATAATTATTCACTCTTTCTGTGGGTTAATCTACATATTGGTCTTTTGAAAAACCTAATCCTTAATCTGCTGACTGTACAAAAGAAGACAATTTGAGCTTGTTGCTGTTTAGGTTATACCCATGCAGATACTTAGGAATTTCATTCAAAACAATTTTTCTTTAATGTTTATTTTTGAGAGAGAGAGAGAGAGGCAGATTGTGAGTAGGGGAGAGCCAGAGTGAGAGGGAGACATGGAATCCGAAGCAGGCTCCAGGCTCTGAGCTGTCAGCACACAGCCCAATGCAAGGCTCAAACCCACAAACCGCAAGATCATGACCTGAGCCGAAATCAGACACTTAACCAACTGAGCCACCCAGGCGCCCCGTGTAATTTCATTTGATAAAAAGACACCAAGGGGCTCCTGGGTGGCTCAGTCGATTAAGCATCCAACTCTTGATTTCTGCTCAGGTCATGATCTCACGATTCTTGAGATCGAACCCTACGTCAGGCTCTATGCAGACAGTCCAGGGCCTGCTTGGGATTCTCTCTCTCTGTCCCTCCTCAGCTTGCACACATGTGTGCATGCTCGCTCTCTCTCTCTCTCTCTCTCTCAAGATAAATAAAACACTCTAAAAAATTAAATTAAATTGAAAAAGAAAAGACACCGGGGCACCTGGGTGGCTCAGTGGGTTAAGCATTCAATTTCAGCTCGGGTCATGATCTCACGGTTTGTGGGTTCAAGCCCCACATCGGGCTCTGTGCTAACAGCTTGGAACCTGGAGCCTGCTTCGGATTCTGTGTGTCCCTCTCTGTCCCTCCTCTACTCATGCTGTCTCTCTCTCAAAATAAATAAACATAAAAAAAAATTATACTATTTCCCATGCATCATCCCAACTATTCACAGTACCACATTTAGGCCAGTCTCCAATGCCACAGAAACACATGATAGTAAGCATAAAACTATAAAAGAGCTAAAACTACATCTAAATAGTGTAGTAGACATTTTGGAGACATTTACTCTACCCATAGGGTTCTTTGGTTCCTGGGTCCCTATACAGGCATTTTCTAATAATCAGCTCCCTTTAACTGAGTCAGCTGCCCTTGGATTCTATTCCTCATAATCGGAAAGCCTTCCCCAGAATGAAAAGCCTTCACCTTTACAGGTATATAAAATAAATTAATTCCACCTTACCCAGGTCCAGAAATAGGCTTGTAGGGTTTTTTGTTTTGTTTTGTTTTTTTGTCTTTATTATTTATTTTGAGAGAGAGAGGCAGAAAGAGAGAAAGAGGTAAAGTCTCAAGCAGGTCCTGCACTATCAGCAGAGAGCCCACGCAGGACTCAAATTCACAAACCATGACATCATGACCTGAGCTGAAATCAAGAGTCAGATACTCAACCAAGCCACCCAGGTGTGCTCTAAGAAATAAGTTTTATTTTACATTCCTTCAACTCTAGGGTGCCTGAGTGGCTCAATCAGTTAAGGGTCCAACTCTTGATTTTGGCTCAGGTCATGATCTCACGGTTCATGAGTTCGAGCCCCTCATGGGCTCTGTGCTGACAGCACAGGGCCTGCTTAAGACTCTCCCTCTTTCTCTCTCCCTCCCCCACACATATTCTGTCTCTCTCAAAAATAAATAAAATAAAATCCATCCTAGATGCCTCTGCCCGTCATCTAAGTCCAACCTTTGTTCAGACAGTTTCTTCTCTCTAGGGCACTTGGCAAACTTCTACATCTTGCTCCTAATTTCACTTTTCTGTCACTAAATAATACTAAGCTGATATGTTCTGTGGGCCCCTGATCTTAGCTGGTTTTCCACTCCTACATTACTCAGGCTGTACTCCTGGCAAAGTTCCTTTGACTCTCAGGAAATATTTTCTTCCCTATTCATTGTTTTCTAATACCTAACTACTATACTCCTTTGTACTTCATGTGATTCCACCTCTGATAGCAGACACAACAACACTTGTTTGTATCTATTACCAATTATCTCTAATGGCTTGTTCTAACCCTTATTATATAAAGGCATCTACTATATAACCAAAGAGTAGAACACAAGCCAGAAAGGACAAGTCATCACGTCTGCCAGGCGAAGTCAAAATCCACCTGACACATACAAACATTCCCACAATAAAAAAATAAATTAAAAAAAATCACAACTTAAAGTCTTCCACAACATCCTAGGTACCAAAATACTGTTGAAGGAAAAATAACACTCTAAATATTAAATATTGGGGCGCCTGGGTGGCACAGTCGGTTAAGCGTCCGACTTCAGCCAGGTCACGATCTCGCGGTCCGTGAGTTCGAGCCCCGCGTCGGGCTCTGGGCTGATGGCTCGGAGCCTGGAGCCTGTTTCCGATTCTGTGTCTCCCTCTCTCTCTGCCCCTCCCCCGTTCATGCTCTGTCTCTGTCTGTCCCAAAAATAAATAAAAAACATTTTTAAAAAAATTAAAAAAATAAATAAATAAATAAATAAATAAATATTAAATATTAGTGATCTATAATCCACTTTGTCAACACTACCTGGATAATTTTTAACAATGGCATAATGAAAACAAGGCATGGGAAAACTTCAAAGTTTGTCACTACTTCCTTGAAAAATTATCACATAACTTCAATCAACAGCCCAAATCTTCAATTGGTGGCTACTAATTCTTTCTTTTGTCTGGAATGACAATATAAGAATTCATGTAAAAATTTTAAATTATGCGTATTCTCAAGCCAAAGAGTCAGTAAAGAAAGATACCTTAACCTGCTTATCTCTTCAACCTTTTTACACACAAAGAAAGGTTATTTTCCCTGTAAATATGCCAATGATGAGAAGCCAATTAAAATCAAAAGTAACCATTGGCAAAACCTCTTTTTTTTTTTAATGTCAGCTTATTTCAGTTAAGAACCAATAGTCAATATAAAACTACTGTTTATGATCACTGCCAATCAGAAATCACTACTCTGAGACAGCCAGAAAAAATCATGAAATGTATCAGCACTGAAAAGATTCTTATAATTTACTGAGGCTAAACTATCATTTTACGGATTGCACACTCCTTTTAATTCTGAAAAACAGATTTCAGATCAAATTAGTTCTAACATGTATATATACATGAATAGCATCCATTATATCCCTGAAGTAGAACCACATACAGACATATAACTTTCAGATCTTTAGTTTATTAATATCCAGAGAAATACTCGGTTAAAATTCTAAAATTTCCATCACAGATGACCCTCCAGCACTAAACTGGATCGCATACACATGTGAGAAAGGAACTAGAAGCACAAAGCCCTAGCTACACAGTTTGTCAACAGAGTCCTTCCTGCCTGGCCATTAGCCCCCAAGTGTGCCCCCTCCTAAACAGGTAGAACTGGTAGAAGAATAAGTAATTCAAGGCTGCCCCTACCTACTCACAAAGAATACCAGAAAAATTGCCTTGGAGTCCTAACACACAGGTCACAAATAAGCAATCTCCTCTTTTCTCCTTCTGCTTTTCCTCCCCTTCCTTCTCATGATCATTCACTCTTGTTCTGCCCTACTTTAATGTCTTTAACCTACTTTTTTGTTTCCTCTTCCTCCCTTTTTCTGAGGGGGGCATCTGGTAAGACAGGATGTAAGAGAGAGAAATGGTTAAAAAAGAAGTAAAATGGAAGATGAGAGGTGGAAAAGACAGATACAGTGGGATACATTTTTTTAATTACCCCCATATCACACAGCCCACTAATCCCTTTGTGCAGAATACACAATATCACAATACAAAGGTAAGAATATCAAGGAACACATTAAGAACTTAAGAGATTTCTAGGACTAACAAAAAAATACTACATTTAAGCAAAAACAACTTCCTACTCTATGGTATCTTATTTTAAAACAAAGTCTAAGTTTGCTCAAGTTCAAGAAAAAAATTTAATTTCTTACATAAGTGCTGAAAGCTTCTGATGAGGCATTGGTAAATCGAAGAGACAGGAAAAAAGCTTTCTCCTTGTTTGTTATGACAAAGGAACCTTCCTTTCCCTGCCCCATCACAGCCTACACAAATTCCAGACATGTTAGAGGATACAAGGGCATATTATGGGGCCTG
This sequence comes from Neofelis nebulosa, assembly GCF_028018385.1. Classification (NCBI taxonomy): domain Eukaryota; kingdom Metazoa; phylum Chordata; class Mammalia; order Carnivora; family Felidae; genus Neofelis; species Neofelis nebulosa. Next base: position 61,047,178 of record NC_080794.1, read on the forward strand.
AAAGGCAGTACTTATCAGGACTCTAAGCACTCATCTGCAAGTAGGAACAAAACAGAAATTAAAAACTGGACCAGTTCATTGTATTTGCCAATGTGTACTTGAAACTCAACAGTAGTTCCGCATCACACTGAAAATTGTATTAGACAAAACAATCACATAACGTAAGAGTATAAGACAAGTAGTTTTATAATATGGAGAGGATGATCCCTACCTCACATCATACACAAAAGACAAATTCCAGACAGAACAAGATCTAAATATAAAAAGTCAAACTTTAAAAAGTTTAGAAAAGAGCAAAGAATAAATGAGACAGAGGAAATGTCTTAAACAAGGCATAAAAAGCACAATCCACAAAGAAAAAATTGATATATTTAACTACATTAAAACTTTAAATGTCTGTACAAGAAATGGCATTATGAACAAAGTTCTTTAAAAAAGAAAGCAAAATGCCTCTGGAGAGAGGAACAGGAATGAAAGAACAAGAGTGGGAGAAAAACTTTTCACTGTATACTCTTTTGTATTTTCTGCATTTTTGATTCATGTGAACATACTACTCATTCACATACATAAATAAATAGATTTAAAACTTTAAGGGGTGCCTGGATAGCTCAGTTGGTTAAATATCCGACTTCAGCTCAGATCATGATCTCATGGTTTGTGAGTTCAAGCCTGTGGAGCTCTGTGCGAACAGCTCAGAGCCTGGAGCCTGCTTTAGATTCTGTGTCTCCCTCTCTCTCTCCCCCTCCCCCTGCTCACACTGTCTCTCTGTCTCTCTCTCTCTCAAAAATAAATAAGCATTAAAAAAAATTTTTTAATAAAACTTTAAAGTAACAAAATAAGAGGCATAAACTGGAAAAAAATATTTGTCATGCATATAAAAGGATTAGTATTCAGAATTCATCACTCTAAAATTTTATGTCTAAAATGTATAAGAAAAATACACTCGGGGCACCTGGGTGGCTCAGTCGGTTAAGCGGCCGACTTCGGCTCAGGTCATGATTTCGCGGTCTGTGAGTTCGAGCCCCGCGTCTGGCTCTGTGCTGACAGCTCAGAGCCTGGAGCCTGTTTCAGATTCTGTGTCTCCCTCTCTCTGACCCTCCCCCATTCACGCTCTGTCTCTCTCTGTTTCAAAAATAAATAAACGTTAAAAAAAAAAAATTTTTTTTTAAAAAAAGAAAAATACACTCAACTCAAAGAAAATTAGACAAAAGATATGACGAAGTAATTCACCAAAGAGGAGCCCTAAGTGACTGACAAACATGAAAGGAATCTCAACTCTAAAAATTATAAGGATAGAAGCACGTGGGTGGCTCAGTTGGTTAAGCAACCAACAGGCTCAGGTCATGATCTCATGGTTCATAAATTCAAGCCCTGCATTGAGCTTTGAACTGACATTGCAGAGCCTGCTTTGGATTCTCTGTCTCCCTCATTCTCTGCCCCTCCCCTGTTTGCACTCTCTCTCAAAAATAAGTAAACATTAAAAGAATTTTTTTTTTTAATTACAATAGTTGGGGCGCCTGGGTGGCTCAGTCAGTTAAATGTCCAACTTCGGGCTCAGGTCATGATCTCATAGTTCATGGGTTTGAGCCCCACATCGGGCTCTGTGTTGACAGCTCAGAGCCTAGAGCCTATTTCGGATTCTGTGTCTCCCTCTCTCTGCCCCTCCCTTGCTCGTGCTCGCTCTCTCTCTTTCAAAAATAAATAAAACATTTTAAAAATAAATAAATAAATATGGGGCGCCGGGGTGGCTCAGTTGGTTAAGCGACTGACTTCAGCTCAGGTCATGATCTCACAGTTTGTGAGTTCAAGCCCCGCATCAGGCTCTGTGCTGACAGCTCAGAGCCTGGAGCCTACTTCAGGTTCTATGTCTCCCCCGATCTCTACCCCTCCCCTGTTCACGCTCTGTGTCTCTCTGTCTCTCAATAATAAATAAACGTTAAAAACAATTTTTTTTTAATTTTTTTTTCAACGTTTTTTATTTATTTTTGGGACAGAGAGAGACAGAGCATGAACGGGGGAGGGGCAGAGAGAGGGAGACACAGAATCGGAAACAGGCTCCAGGCTCCGAGCCATCAGCCCAGAGCCTGACGCGGGGCTCGAACTCACTGACCGGGAGATCGTGACCTGGCTGAAGTCGGACGCTTAATCGACTGCGCCACCCAGGCGCCCCAATTTTTTTAAATAAATAAATAAATATCACAAGGGTAAAGCAAATTGAAGAATGGTACCTTTCCCCATCCATCATTTTGGCAAAAACTATCAGATTTAGGCATTATCTTTTTATTCCTAGTTTGCTAAGGGTTGTTTGTTTGTTTGTTTATTTATTTATTTATTATCATGAGTCAGTGCTTAATTTTATCAATTTTTGTGCATCTATTAATATGACTTTTCTCCCTTATTTTGTTGATGTGGTGAATGACATTGATTAATGTTAAGCCAATCGTGCATCTCTAGAATAAACGTAATATTGTTATGATATATCATTTTTATATATTGTTGAATTTGGTTTGCTAATATTTAGATTTCTCCACATTCATTCATAAGTGAGAAAGTCATGGAATTGCTTTCCAAAAGTATAGAGTTCCTATGAAATCTTTCATTAAGCCAAAATGGTATAAAGTGAAGAAGCAGTTACCATTAACTCATACAGAAATTTTTTTTTTTGCATCTTGACCCCCAAAATAACCCCTCTTAGTCTTTTCAGATCCCTTAGGACCTATAACTCACAGATCCTCACAGACACAGTTCAGAGTTATGGCAGCTTGCTACTGAGATGCTAAGTGCAGTGGGAAGGAGCTTGGTGGGGCCACTCTTGTTGATCAGGCTCTGAGCTGCCTCTATAATGGCTCAATGGAAAATAAACGCTGAATACTATTTTCACTTCTTTGCCTTTTTTCATAAAAATGGAAATCCTCTTTGGATTGCTTTCAGTTAGTGAAAATAGGCACTAATGGAGGTCCTTCATAAAAGTGGCCAAACACAGACGGTCAAAATGCAGGCGATACCTGTACAGTGGCGCCACCACCCGTCCACAGTTTCACTTTCTGGGGTCCACAGATAATCTTCCTCTGACCTATCATCAGAAGGTCAACAGTAGTCTAACAACTACCACAATGCCTACATCATTCACCTCACGTCTCACTGCACAGGCATATTTTCATCTCACATCATCACAAGAAGGGTGAGTACAGCACAAAAGATACTCTGAGAGAAAGACTACACGCACATAATTTTTATTATAGTATATTATAATTGTTCTATTTGATTGTTTATTACCCTATTGTATCTAGCTTTTGTTATTAATCTCTTAATATGTCTGATTTATACATTAAACATTATCATAGCTATGTACATATAGGAAAAAAGTATATATGGGGTTCAGTACTATCCATAGCTTCAGACATCCACTGGGGGGTCTTGGAACATATCCCCCATGGACAGAATGGGACTACTGTATTGTCTTCATTAGGTTTTATATAAAGGTTGTGCTGGCCTGGGGCACCTGGGTAGCTCAGTCAGTGAGGCATCCAACTATTGATTTCAGCTCAGGTCATGATCTCACAGTTTGTGAGATGGAGCCCCACATCAGACTCTGCACTGACAGTGTGGAGCCTGCTTAGGATTCTCTCTCTTTCTCTCTCTCTCTCTCAAAATAAATAAATAAACATTAAAAAAAAAGATTGTGTTTCCATATAAAATTAGTTGAGGAATATGTCTTATTTTTCTATTTTCTGAACAAGTTTATGTGAGATTGATGTTACTGCTTCTTTAAATATTTGATCAAATTGGCTGATGAAGCCATCTAAACCTAGAACTTTCCTTGTGAGGTTTTTAATTATATATTCAATTTACTTTACGTTACAGGACTATTCAAATTTTCTATTTCTTCTTACATTAATTTTGGTTAAGCTGGACGTTTCTAGGACTTTGTCTATTTCACATAAATTTTCAAGCTTTATTGGCATAAACTTGCTTATAATATCCTCTTAGATACTTTTTTTTAAAGATTCCTTATTTTTTATTATTTTTTTAAATGTTTTTTTAAAATTTTTAAAAATTTATTTATTTTAGAGCGAAAAAGAGAGCATGCATGCGTGCAAGCAGGAAAGAGGCAGAGAGAGGGGGAGAGAGAGAATCCCAAGCACCCTCCGCGTTATCAACACAGAGCCCAAGGCAGGGCTCAAACTCACCAACCATGAGTCTTGACCTGAGCCAAAATCAAGAGTCGGACACTTAACCAACTGAGTCACCCACGTACCCCCTCCTTTTAGGTATTTTTCAATGGTTCCTCTTAAGAACTACAAAGTTACATAATGATGTCCTTCTCTTTGCTCCTGATATTGATAATTTATGTTTTCTCTTTTCATTTATGAATCTTATTAGAGATTTATTATTCGTTTTGTCAAGGTTACAGCTTTTGATTTTGCTGAATCCCTCTATCACGTATTTGCTGTTTATTTCATTAATTTCTGCTCTTATCTTTATTGCTTCCTTTCTTTACTGGATTCAGGGTAAAGGTGGCACTGCAAATCAGTGGGGAATCAATGACCTTTTGACTAAATGGTGTGGGACACTTGGCTATCTACAGGAGGAAAAAGTGAAAACTGACCTCTATCACACAATATACACAAAGATCATCAATTGCAGGTGAGTGGCAGATCTAAAGGTGAATAGCAGAACCATAAACCTACTAGAAGGTAATATAGAAGAATACATTCTTGAACTGAAGCTGAGGAAATTTTTTAGTTTTTAAATATCGCATTAAAAATATTAACCACAAGGGGGCGCCTGGGTGGTTCATTCGGTTAAGCATCTGACTTGGTTTCCGCTCAGGTCATAATCTCACAGTTTCATGAGTTCAAGCACAGAGACTGCTTGAGATTCTCGGTCTCCCTCTCTCTTTGCCCCATCCCTACTCATGCTGTTTCTGTCTCTCAAAATAAATAAATAATCTTAAAATATACATATATTAACCATAGAGGTACCTGGGTGGCTCAGTTGTTTGAGCATCCGACTCTTGATTTTGGCTCAGGTCATGATCCCAGCGTCATGGGATCAAGCCCATGTCAGGCTCCATACTGAGCATGGAGCCTGATTAAGAGTTTCTCTCTCTCTCTCCCTCTGCCCCTCTCTTCCACACACACTCTTTTTCTTTCTCTTAAAAAGAAGAAGAAGAAGAAGAAGAAGAAGAAGAAGAAGAAGAAGAAGAAGAAGAAACAAACCCAATAGAAAAACAGGCATGAAATTTCAATAAAATCTCATTAAAAAATTAGCCAAATGGCCCATATATTCATAAAGAAAAAAACTGTTCAATATCATTAAATATCAAGGAAATGCAAATTTTAAAACAATGACATACTATTATCCAACAGAATGACTAAAATTAAAAAGAATGACAATACCAAAGCTTAGACAAACTGACAGTAACTCTTTTATACTGATAGTGAGGCTATAAATTGGTACAAGCATTTTGGAAAACTGTTTGGTCTTATCTACTAAAGTTGAACAAAAGTGTATCCTGTGACCCCAGCAATTCTAAAACATGTCTAATGTGTGCAGCCACGTGTGCACCAAAATCATTAGTAGAAACATTAATTTCTAAACAGCCAAAACATCCAGAATGATTCCTTAAATTGTGGCATATATAATGGTATATTTTACAGCAATGAAAATGAGCAAACTCCAGTCACATGCACCATCATGAATGAATCTCACATGTAATGATGAGCAAAAGAAGTCTCTCATACCACACACACACACACACACACACACACACACACACACACACACACACAGAGACTACTTAGTATGCAAGACCATTTACATCAAATTTTGAGAACAGACAAAACTGTATTATTTAGCAATACTTACTTAAGTGGTAAAATTGTAAAGAGAAGCAAAGATATATTTACCATAAAATTCAGGAAACTGGCTACCTTTGAGGAGTAGTAATTAAGAAAAGGAGGCAAAAAGGGGAGTTGAGGGGAGTTTCCAGGGTGCTAGCACTATTCTTGTGATAAATCATGGAGCTATGGGAAAAATGAGATTCATTTGAATGACTTATAGCTAATGTTAAGGTTTACTGAAGCTGGGCAGTAGGAAAATACTGATCATATTATTCTACATTCTTGTATGTAGAACCACATCTTCCAAGATAAATCTTAAGAAACCAAGCAGATTTGACCTAAATCTGCTACAACTTGATGTTAATATCATAGAAAGTCAAAGTGAATAGTAAAGGTTAACTTCCTCATCACAGGAGTTTTTGATACGTGAACAGAACCAGAATTAGTAGTTAGGCAGTAGGCATACAGAGATAGTTAGGACTCCAGTATTTAAATGCATATATTGGGGCGCCTGGGTGGCTCGTCGGTTAAGCGGCCGACTTCGGCTCAGGTCATGATCTCGCGGTCCGTGAGTTCGAGCCCCGCGTCGGGCTCTGTGCTGACAGCTCAGAGCCTGGAGCCTGTTTTGGATTCTGTGTCTCCCTCTCTCTGACCCTCCCCCATTCATGCTCTGTCTCTCTCTGTCTCAAAAATAAATAAATGTTAAAAAAAAAAAAAATTTAAATGCATATATTAGGTAACTATCCCAAAGAAGAATAAGAGGCAGGGTCTATTAAAAAGGAAACTTTGGGGGCGCCTGGGTGGCTTGGTCGGTTAAGCGTCCGACTTCAGCTCAGGTCATGATCTCACGGTCTGTGAGTTCGAGCCCCGCGTCGGGCTCTGTGCTGACAGCTTGGAGCCTGGAGCCTGTTTCAGATTCTGTGTTTCCCTCTCTCTCTGCTCCTCCCCTGTTCATGCTCTGTCTCTCTCTGTCTCAAAAATAAAATAAAACGTTAAAAAAAAAAAAAAAAAGGAAACTTTGGGGGCATCTGGCTGGCTCAATTGGTAGAGAATGTATGTGACTCTTGATCTCAGGGTCCTGAGTTCAAGCCCCACCTTAGACATAGAGCTTACATTTAAAAAAAAAAAAAAAAAAAAGAAAAATGGCACAAAAAGAGACACTCAGATCAATGAAACAGAATAGAGAACCCAGAAATGGACCCACAAACATATGGCCAATTAATCTTTGACAAAGCAGGAATGAATATCCAATGGAATAAAGACAGGCTCTTCAGCAAATGGTGCTGGGAAAACTGGACAGCAACATGCAGAAAAATGAACCTGGACCACTTTCTTACAGCATACACAAAAATAAACTCAAAATGGATGAAAGACCTAAATGTAAGACAGGAAGCCATCAAAATCCTCGAGGAGAAAGCAAGCAAAAACCTCTTTGATCTTGGCCACAGCAACTTCTTACTCAACACATCTCCAGAGGCAAGGGAAACAAAAGCAAACATGAACTATTGGGACCTCATCAAAATAAAAAGCTTCTACACAGCAAAGGAAACAAGCAGCAAAACTAAAAGGCAACCAACAGAATGGGAGAAGATATTTGCAAACGACGTATCAGATAAAGGATTAGTATCCAAAATCTATAAAGAACTTATCAAATTCAACACCCAAAAAACAAATAATCCAGTGAAGAAATGGGCAAAAAACACGAATAGACACTTCTCCAAAGAAGACATCCAGACGGCCAATCGACACATGAAAAAATGCTCAAGGGGCGCCTGGGTAGCTCAGTCAGTTAAGCCTCTGACTTCAGCTTCAGGTCATGATCTTGCACTCTGGGAGTTCGAGCCCCTCAGGCTCTGTGCTGACCGCTCAGAGCCTGGAGCCTGCTTCGGATTCTGTGTCTCCTTCTCTCTCTACCCCTCCGCCTCTCACGCTCTCTCTCGCTCTCTCTCGCTCTCTTTCTCAAAAATAAATAAACATTAAAAAAAGAAAGAAAAAATGCTCGACATCACTCATCATCAGGGAACTACAAATCAAAACCACAATGAGACACCACTTCAAACCTGTCAGAATGGTTAACATTAACAACCCAGGCAACAACAGATGTCGGCGAGGATGCAGAGAAAGAGGATCTCTTTTGCATTGTTGGTGGGAATGCAAGCTGGTGCAGCCACTCTGGAAAACAGTATGGAGGTTCCTCAAAAAATTAAAAATATAGAACTACCCTATGACCAGCAATTGCACTACTAGGTATTGATCCAAGGGATACAGGTGTGCTGTTTCAAAGAGGCACATGCACCCCAATGTTTATAGCAGTGCTATCAACAATAACCAAAGTATGGAAAGAGCCCAAATGTCCACTGATGGACGAATGGATAAAGAAGATGTGGTGTATATATATGCAATGGAGTATTACTTGGCAATCAAAAAGAATGAAATCTTGCTATTTGCAACTACATGGTTGGAACTAGAGGGTATTATGCCAAATGAAATTAATCAGAGAAAGACAAATAGCATATGACTTTACTCATATGAGGACTTTACAATACAAAACAAATGAACATAAAGGAAGAGAAGTAAGAATAATATAAAAACAGGGAGGGGAACAAAACATAAAAAACTCTTAAATATGCAGAACAAACAGAGGGTTGCTGGAGGGATTGTGGGAAGGGGGACGGGCTAAATGGGTAAGGGACATTAAGGAATCGACTTCTGAAATCATTGTTGCACTATATGTTAACTAACTTGGATATAAAATTAAAAATAAATAAATTATTAAAAATAAATAAGGAAGGAAGGAAGGAAGGAAGGAAGGAAGGAAGGAAGGAAGGAAGGAAGGAAGAATAATTTGTATAACCTACTTATTGTCTGCTATGATTACTCTTACCACTAGATGGAAGTCTACATGTAAGGTAATCTGCTTAGTGAAAGAACTAGAAACAGAATCCACAGCTGAAAAATCAATTACAGAATAATGAAATGCAAGTGCTTTTGAGGCATGTTGAACCCATGAATCTGCAAAATTCAAGACAGTGGGGGGAGAAAATGTATCCTGCAGATGTATCTTTTGGCTGACTGCTACCAAAACTGCATACCCACAAAAACTAAATGTTTCCTCCCTAGTGAATTGCTTAACTTGATTTGTTCTCCAAGAACCACAACCTTGGCAACATCTATCAAAATATGAGCTATATTTAAAGTTGTCTAAATCTGACTTACCACCCTAAGAGAAGTAGGCACTCTCTGACTACTTTTTCAACTGTCTGGCTCTGAAATATGGCTTTCAATGTGTCACTTTCTGGGAGAGCTGTTAGATAGGAATACACAGAAGTATTAAACGAGAGGCTATTCTTCCTCTTTCTGCATATAAATTTAAACTGGTATCATGAAAAGTTGTATATAGAGAGAAAGGATAAAACAAACCCCATGTGCCCAAGCTGGCAGCATTTTTATATAACAAAAACAGTTCAAAGTTGACAAGTAGTACTACAAGGTTTCAGCAAATAATATCCAATTTCTTAGACAAGAAACATTTATATCCTAAAGTCCACCCTTAGAATAGCTGTCCAAGGTTTTGTAATTAGGACCTCTTATCTCTAATGTAGACTCCAAAAGTCTGCAAAAGTGTATTTGTCCTCTACATTTGATCTCAACATAAACTAATTTCAAAGTACTAGAGCAACTTAACCTGAAATAAATTATTTAGAAATTAAAGAATTCCTGGAGCGTCTGGGTGGCTCAGTGGGTTAAGCATCTGATTTTGGCTCAGGTCATGATCTCATGGTTTGTGGGCTGGAGCCCCGCATCCGGCTCTGTGCTGACAGTGGGAGTCTACTTCAGACTCTTTCTCTCCCTCTATCTCTGCCCCCCCACCTCAAAAAATAAACAAACATTAAAAAAAAAAGTGTTTTTTAAGAAACTAAAGAATTCCTGATTGCTTATCTTAACCTTAACATTTTTGGAAATCTGACCTAAGATTTTGCCCTATAGAATGACGACCCAATGTCCTCAGTCAAGAGGGCTAATTATACTTCCTCAAAGTATCAGTAACACAAATTTATTAACATGTATTTACTTGTCAATTTGTATCCTTTTTGGGTGTCACAAGAATTGGTATTAATTCTGCTGCTGCCACCTCTCTTAATTTTTCTCCTTCAGGCAGGTATACAATAAGAAAGCTTATTCGAATTAGAAAAATTACATCAAAATTCCTTATTTGGAGAAAGTTCTAAAAGATGCTTTGCTGACAATACAGTGTCTCTCTTATCATTACCTAAAATCTGTTTACCACTCAGAAAAGTATAGTCCAAACTTCAGGAGACTCTCTTTTCCAACAGACTTTAAATGATATGAGCCTCAGGCAACAAAAACACAAAGTACTTCTATGTATGATCAGATTAGGTTCCAAAGACTACTTCTAAATCTATTTGTTCCAAAGTCCAGAGTGATCCTATCCAAGAGACAGCAAGTGCTTTTGCTCTGACATGTGACATTCATATCTTTAAAAAGAGCTTCTATTACCTTAGTCAATATTCTACAAACCTAATCATAAGTCTCTTCAACTAGCATAAGAAGGTGGAATCATAGTCACTCATGTGTCATTTAAAATCAAACTAACCATGATCTACTGAGTGCTTTGTCATTTTAAGAAATCATAAGGTATAGGAACAAGACACTAAGGTAATTTGCTGGCCTCCAGAAGTTTAAAATTCACTCAGCTTTTATTTTTTTCCCCCCACTACCTCTATTTTCAAAAATACAAGTAGCCAATTGCAGGTATAATTAAGCACAGGAGCACCTAGAGATGACTTTGAAAATTAGGTTGTAAACAACTTTTGTTTTATTGTATTTGCATATATACGTTATTTTAAAGAGCTCTTTGGGCAACTGCTAAAAATCCTTTGCATTGCAAGCGATTGTGAGACTTTTTCACAGTAGTACGTCTTAAGCAACCTCCACTTTGGGAAAACACCTACCTTCCCACTCCGTCTGAATGACACCAACTGTTGAGAAGATGGAATGCTGAAAAGATGGCATTCTGATATATGGGATTTTATGGTGCATCAAGTATGTAATACTTTTGAAAAAAATTTTAAGTATTTTGAAAAATACTTTTTGAAAATTTAAATATTCTAATGTCTTTTCAACACTTTTATTTCTCAACACCCAAAAAGAATCTATTTTGTCAGTTAAAATACTTACACTTTAATAAAATTTAGGCTTTATCCCCTATACAATCTTAATATACATACCCTGTATTTAAATTTTCAATAAAGGGGCACCAGGGTGGCTCAGTTGGTTAAGTGTCCAACTTTGGCTCGGGTCATAATCTCACAGTTCACGAGTTCAAGCCCTACATGGGCTCTGCGCTAACAGTGTGGAGCCTGTTTCAGATCCTCTGTCCCCCTCTCTCTCTGCCCCTCCCCATAAACATTTAAAAAATAAAAATAAAAAAATAAATCTTCAATGAAAACTGTTAACACATGATGTAGGCATGTTTCACACTGGTGGACTTTGATTGCAAGAGCCTGGTCACAAGGATAGCTGCCACAAAATGATCTTACCAAAAGAAAAAATATTAATAAAGTAAGCCTTGACACTTGAGTGAAGAAACTATTATTGCAACCAAGGGAAGGACTGTGGGGATTCTAAAATGCAAAAAAACTTAAAAATGATAAATAAACTTAAGTATACAAAAGCTAGCCATACTTCAAAGTACAACTTCCAGTGCATGTAGCAATCTCCAATCAAACTATAAAAGAAAGTCATTGATGATAATGCCATTGATGATATTACTAAATTGTATCACTGTATACTTTCTTGGTTTCTCCCCCAATTCTGTTTCCTATTATTTGGTGAGTTATTCTTTAGCGTCATTAATATTACTCACTTGGTTTTATTTTTGTAATTGTGTTCAACATGAAAATAAGTGAAGAACTTTCTCATTATATAATCCCAATATCACTCTTTAGGTTAGTTTCTAAATTAATAAGGTTCTCCCCTACCCAAAGGTATAATTAAAACACATTTAGCAAATGTAGCTCTCATTATTGTGGCATGCAATTACAAATTTAATATTAAGACCTCTGTAGTATCTATATTTAATTCATGAATGTTGCTTTTTATTCATAGTGATAGAACCCAGCTAAGAGGGCTTTATCTCTAATCAGATGACATATTATCTTAAAACTGTCAAATAATGTTTTACTTATTTATAATAACACATTTCAGAGACTTGGACAAAGATCAACCAAACTATTTTAATTTTCTATGGGAAAAAATGAAAAGAACAAAAAAATAAAAACACAATCATATAATGTTACATTTCTGAAGTGGATATAGCTTTATGTGATATGTTGGACATTTTCTGTTAAACTGGGGGAAGTTTATTTGTCATAGATTGGCTCAGATTATTATTGCATTTTTGTAATCTTACTGAGTCCCAAGAAATTAGTTTTATGCTACATAATAAACTCTGGTCAGTAAACAAGAGAAATAAAGCTCAAACTTGACTACGTTTATTTGAAACTGATCCATACGTCTTTAAACGAAGCATCTCATCTCCGTATTTGTGTATACAAGCAATATTTTAATTATATATTAATTTTTCAAAAGCCAAAGTGTTATTACTTCAGCACAACTAAATTCAGTAGGGGGTGACTAAATTTTTCTATGGTTCCGTTTCATTCTGGTGTCCAGCTTTCATGTAATAGTTCAGCCTGACAAATCACCTGTATTTAATCTAGTAACTGATACTGTTATTATGTTTTCATATGATCATCTTAAAAGTTATGGCTTTATAGTGTTATAGTTATGAATTTCACACTAATACATTTCCCGTTATAAAATGTACTATCATTAACACACTCCATATTTGAATAATTACTTATAAGGTAGATCACAAAACTTGTGAACATCTGACAAAATCATTTTCCCCACTATATTACTACAGTTTTACACTTGATTACAAAAAAAAAAAAAAAAAATGATAGCTTTCCTACAAAATTTTAAGTATAACTAAAGACCATAACACAAAAGATAATACAAGATCATTAACTGCCCAGTCCATGGTACAAACAATAAAAGATGTACAGATTCAGCAGTAGGAGAGAGGCACCTAGGTGGCTCGGTCAGTTAAGCGTCCAACTTCAGCTCAGGTCATGATCTCACGGCTCATGAGTTTGAGCCCTGCATCAGGCCTTCTGCTGTCAGTGTAGAACCTCTTCAGATCCTCTGTCCCTCTCTCTCTCTGCCCCTCCCCTGCTCATTCTCATACTCTCTCTCTCTCTCTCAAAAATAAACATTAAAAAAAAAAGGTAGGAGAGAAACTCTCACTCTTATACAAGAGATGAGATTTGAGGTAGATCTTAAAGATGAATAGGGTTTGGACAGTGGAAAAAAGAAATAAGTAGTACTTAAATAAGGGGCTTGTTGGTTTGGTTGGTTTGGCTGGTTTTTTAAGAAACATAAAATGTGGGGCACCTGGGTGCCTCAGTCGGTTAAGCATCCAACTCTCGGTATCGGCTCGGGTCATGATCCCACAGTTTCATGAGTTCAAGCCCCTCATCCGGCTCTGCTCTGGCAGTGCAGAACCTGCTTGGGATTCTCTCTCTCTCTCTCTCTCTCTCTCTCTCTCTCTCTCTCTCTCTCTCTCTCCCCCTCTCCCACTCACACTGTCTCTGTCTCTCTCAAAATAAATTTAAAAAAGAAAAGAAAAGAAAAGAAACATAAAATATGTTCTCCACATACTATGGCAAGCCCTTTTCAAAACATAACGTTAAATAGAGGGGAGTATACAGAGGGGTTAATGAAATAGAGTAGTGGACATCTGTTTTTTGCATACCCGACATCTATTTCCCCCTTCCTCTGGTAAGAGCACCCCTATTCTCCTTTGGGCAATAAGCTCTCCCCATCTTTCAGTGTATGTGGTTTGCCACCAATATTGATCCTACTCCCTGGGCAGCAAGTGTGAGCTCAGGACCCAGGCTTAACCAATGGAAAAATTCTATCCTCCTCATTGATTCAGACAAAGGCCCACAGAGTCAAGCCAGGAAAAGATTTAATTGCAGAGTCATGCTAGATGCTAAGATTGCTAAACCTGTGGAATGTGAGACTGAAGCTGCTGGTGGTCCTTTACTGCATCTTTTGTGAAGAACTTGCCTTCTCAAAAAGCAGGAAAAAAAGGAAGGAAACCAGATCTAAGAAAGCAAGAAGCAGATGCCTCATGACACTGAGATTTGAGAATTTCAATACGGACTAAGCCATGCTTGATCTACCCCCTTGGACTTTTCATTTTCTTAAGCCAATCAATAGCATCTCTTTGCTTAAGCTAGTTTAAGTTTCTGTTACATATAACTGAAAGAATCCTAATAAATATGCTAAAAATGTCACCCCCTAGGGGCCCCTGGGTGGCTCAGTCAGTTGGGCGCCGGACTTCGGCTCAGGTCATGATCTCACAGCTCATGAGTTCGAGCCCCGCGTCAAGCTATTGTGCTGACCATTCGGAACCTGAAGCCTGCTTCAGATTCTGTGTGTATCTCTCTCTCTGCCCCTAACCCACTCACATTCTGTCTCTCTATCTGTCTCAAGAATAAATAAACTTTTTTTTTTTTAATTAAAAAAAAAAAAAAAAAAAAAGTCAGCCCCTAGTATAAATCCCAGCCCCTCTTTGGTCATTTTGGTATTCCGCCTCCCTACTTCTTCCTTGGGAAATCTCTCTTCTAGATCACTTCTTGCTGGGCTCATTATCACCACTGCCTCTAAAGCCTGCCCTATGGCTGTGGCTGGCAGCCTCTACTAGGAAGTTCCCCTCTCTTCTCCATATTTTCTTTTTAATTTGTATCTTATCACTTGTGCTTCTCCTTTCTGTACCATTTTTCCAATGCTTCTTGGCTTTTTAATAAGCCAGTCTTGGGTTTTCTTACAATGTGAACTTCTGTTCAGCCAAATGCACCAATCACAGCACACAGCATGCGGCCTTTGGTTCTTCAGCTCAGCTCATTTCGGTGATTTTCATTGTCCCACGTTATTCAAAGGTTCATTTAAAAAAAATAACAAAACTTTCAAGCTTAATGCTGTGTTATGCCAAATAACTGATGCTGATATTAAATCTAAATTCAGGATAAAAGGGTATTACTCTAATAAGTATAACTAAAAACTACACTTGTTCAAAAGATTCATGTGCAATACCCAGACCTAGAACAAGGCCAAAAAAAATTATTATACATTAGACCCTGGCAGAAATGCAATTAACTCTTTTAAAATTATATATATTTCAAGATCATTACAAACAACAATTTCTAAAACCTCATATAACTACCTACCGGAAACCCCATTTAAAGATAGGGAAATACGAAAGTAACTTGCTCAAAGACACAAACTGCTTTAATTGAGAGAACAGTATCAATAAACAACACACCCTCTGGGATCTCTGCAAGTTTGAAACTGCAAAGATCAGTAAGGTAATACTAACACTTTACACATCAGCATGCCTCAAAAAAAAAAAAAAATACAGATAAGCAATAGTTATCGGGTTAAATATAATTTAACAGTCTTGGGGGGCTTGGGGGGCTCAATCCATTGAGCGTCCAACCTCAGCTCAAGTCATAAGCTCACAGTTTGTGAGTTCAAGCCCCGCATGAGGCTCTCTGTTGTCAGCACAGAGCCCACTTTGGATCCTCTGCCCTGCTCTCTCTCTGCCCCTTCCCTGCTGGTTCTATATCAAAATAAATACATAAACTTTAAAAAAATAGATAAATATAATTTAACAGTCTTGCTCTAGGTTCTTTATTCCAGGAAACAGTCATTCCATCTAGAAAGCATATAGACTTTTACAAGTTTACATGCAAATAAGTGTGTCAGTGCAAATTTAACCACCCATCACTCTCTTGTCTTCTCTGATGTGTTTCTGTCCCTCCTCATTCTTTCAGATCCTACCCAGTATCTCATACTCTTCCTTAGAAGTCTTAGGAAGTGCTACAGCAAGGGAGGCAAAGAATTAGAGTGAGATGATTATCCACATGTGCCAGTTATTGATTTCATGCCTCTCACCCACCCTTGCCTACTCTGCAAAAATGGAGCTGGAGCCCTTAAATATATTTCCTTCTCCAGGCACCTGGATGGCTCAGTTGGTTAAGTATCCAACTCCTGGTTTCCACTCCGGTTATGATCTCAGGGTTCGTGGTTTGGCCCCCCCGCCCCCAGTGTGGAGCCTGCTTGGGATTCTCTCTCTTTCCCTCTCTCTCTGCCTCTCCCCACTCATAAGCTCTCTCTCAAAATAAATTTGTTTAAAGTTTATGTATTTTCTTCTCCAGCTGGCATGACAATGAGAGTTCATAAAGAACACAGGGGTGACACTGCAGGAGGAGGAGCCTTTCCCTTTCCCCGGCCCCAGGGCACTCCACTAGGAAAGCTCCTGCAGCATGCACAGCTTCTCCAGTAGCCAGATCCCACAGCATCGGCAGCTTCTCCAGTGACAGCCTCCTGCAGTCTATGGCACTGAGCAGCACCCATAAGCCAGTAGCTCCCTAGGAACAGCTTTCCCCAGTACCCTAAAGCGTGGATTTCTAGCAGGTTCTATAAGGTGAATTTCCAACAAGTTCCACCACAGCAACTTTTCTGCCGTTCAATGTGAGCCATAGCCATGCCTTAAACAAAGCGTGGACCTCTTTCTTGTACGTTCTATCTCAGCCCTAAGGATTATAGTGGATTCTTTTTTTTTTTTTAATCAAGGTATAAATGGCAAATAAAATTGCAAGATGTTTAAAGTGTACAACATGATGATTCAATATATATAAGCTGATTCTGATATCTACTATTTATATCATCTTTAGAGATCTCTTTTACTTACTAGCCAATCCCTGTTAACTCCAATCCCACTATAGTTAACAATTCTTTATATTAAACGCTTTTTGCTCAAATTACTGTATAGTTTCTGTGTCCTAGTTGAACCTCAACTGATCTATCAGGTAAAACTAGCAAACCATCAGCACAAAATAGATGGGCTCTGGCATTTCTAGAAAAAAACCCATCCTAAAAAATGATTAATAAAAGTGTAGTTAAGAGAATTCATACAAGGTAACCAGAGGGTATCTTCAAGAAGGAAATGAGATCATTGCTGTTAAAAAATAATAATAAGTATTAATATAATCAACTGTAGTGTATCCCTCCCAAGGATAAAATAAGGCAAACTGGTGTACATAACTTGTATATTCTTTGTGCAAATTACCAAATTTGCATTTAGCAATTGGCTTCTTGTGAGCCTGAATGGAGTCAGTCTCCTCAAACCCACCTAATGGATAAAATAGTGTCTGAACTCACAATAACAAAAACAGACTGCCACTCTATGATGACCTTCCACATAACCAACCAGCAACCTCCAGCTTTAACATTTGTTAATCTCACAAACTCTACGAAAGGTCAGAAGCAAAGAAAAGTAAGCCACTTTTATGTGGATTATTTTAAAATTCTATTCCTTCTTCCCCTCTCCTTCCACAAGACTGGCCTTGTCTATAAATATAATGATCAAACCCTCTAAGCCAGGTAATTGATAAAAATATAAAATGAAATGATTCAGATTCAAGAAAGACCATTGAAGCAGGTCTGCATGGCTCCGTCAGTTAAGTGTCCAACTCTTGATCTCAGAGCACATCATGATCTCACAATTCATGGGGTCAAGCCCCAAGTCAGGCTCTGTGCTGACAGCATGAAGCCTGTTTGGGATTCTCTCTCTCTCCCTCTCTCCCTGTCCTCCTGCTCACTTGCGCTCTCTCTAAATAAATAAATAAATAAACTTTAAAAATGAAAAAAAGAAAAATCACTGAAGAATCTATTCCTGTGCCTGCTTTGGCAGCACATATACTAAAATTGAAGAATCTATTCCTCATTACCCTTCAGATAGAATATTTTTTAATGTTTATTTATTTTTGAAAGAGAGAGGGAGAGAGAAAACACAAGTGGGGGAGGGGAAGAAAGAGAGGGGGACAGAGCCTGTCACAGGGCTCAAATTCATGAACCATGAGATCATGACCTGAGCCAAAGTCGCACACTCAGCCAACTGAGCCACCCAGGTGCCCCCCTTCGGATAGGATTTGACAGCACAAATACAAAACTGGATTCAGGTATTTAAATCATGTTTTCCCACTTGTGCATGTGAGAAGAGGCAAGTCTTCCAAAGATCAGTAAAGTTTCCATTTTTCACGTTTTTTTTTTCCATCTATCACTTTTCTTGAAGGGTTACACTGCTGCCTTATCAAAGGAAGAACAATATAACAAAAAAGTCTTCAAGAAATTATGTGTTGAGTAACCAATATTCCACTCTCCACGGTGTATTTAAATTAGCAGAATACAGGACCCTTTCCCCATCTATAGGACTTTCCTTATCCTCCAAAAACAATTCCAAAATGGAACGCAAGCATCCAGTAAGTAGTCGTTTCCTAAGCTTCCTGCTGTTCATAAATTCTAGAAACAGGCTTGGGCCCCAAAACTTGGGCACTGCTGGCATATTAACTGTCACCAACTTATGACAAATGTTATCACTACCATGGCTTGTTATGCTTCCCTCCAACCCTGGATGTTCCCATTTGCTTTTCTAGGTTCACAGCAGGTTTCTTTTTCCCCGTGAATTTTGGGGTTAAAAAACTTGTGACTCTTTGTTATCAATTTCCCCTCTTCATCTAATAATAGCACTTTTATTATATGTCTGTTCAATTCAAAAAGTACTGAACTGGGCGCCTATGTGGCTCAGCTGTCAAGCATCTAACTTTGGCTCAGGTCATGATCTCACGGTTCGTGAGTTCAAGTCCCACATCGGACAAGCTTGAACCCTGCATCGGGTGAGCTCGTGCCCTGCTTCAGGTGAGCCTCACTTCTCTCTCTCTCTCTCTCTCTCTCTCTCTCTCTCTCTCTCTCTCTCTCCCCCTCACTCTCTCTCTTCCCCCTTTCTCTGTCTCTCTCTCCCTCCACCCCTCCTGGGATTCTCTCTCTGCCCCTCTCTCACTTGTTCCCTCTCTCTCTCTCTCTCTCTCTCTCAAAAAAAAAAAAAAAAAAAAAAAGGTACTGAACTGTATTTCCCTACTGCCAATTATGTAGGAGAAATGGCTATAGATTTTCCTGCTTTAGCTTTTCTCTCTTTGGCCTTTGAAAGTCTTAAATATTTTTATATTGCTATTGGTAGAGTGGATAGCTTCTATTTGTGGATTCCCCTTTAGAATTGTTCACTTAAGAGTAACTTGAAGGTAGAGGAGCCTGGGTGGCTCAGTCACTTGAGCATCAACTTCGGCTCAGGTCATGATCTCAGTTCCTAAAATCAAGCCCCGCATCAGGCTCTGAGCTGACAGCATGGAGCCTACTTGGGATTCTTTCTCTCCCTCTCTCTCTGCCTCTCCCCCACACAAGCACACACACACATACTCTCAAAATAAACTTAAAAAAAAAGACTATTATTCATTCATTATTGACCACCTATGCAAAGCTAAGCACCGGGAATATGTAATAAAAATAAGCATGTGTCCTGCCCTCAAAAAGCCTTACAGAAACCTGAATTTTCTTTTATAATAGGAAATTGATAAGTTTCAAATTCAAATAAAATTCTGTAAATACCTGCTGATCATATAACTAAGCCTGGCACTTAAAACTTAAATTCAATTGGCAACATCCTTTAAAGGAATTCAAACTACTCCTGCTACAGACTAGTATTTTGTCTTCAGGTTTTCATCACAATTCAAGATTTTAAAGCAGGATGAGAGATGAGCTCATCAAATTTATCAATCCCCTCTACAGTGTCCAGGCACCAATGATCAACCATTTATAGACACCTCCAAGAGTGAAAAACTCTTCCCTGTAAGATATTAACACACTCAACCATGTCTATCTCAGCTAGGGAAGGAGTCCAGTGCCCATTCATAAACCCAACTTCCCAAGACTTGGAATCTCTTATTCAATACAAATGGCACCAAGAGACACCAAAGTGTTTACACTTTACACTGAGGCAATGAGAATAATTTCACTCTACTAAATTCTAATGTATAAGTAATCAGTTGAGACAACTAAGGTCTCAAGGCTGTGGCAAGACCACCTGGAAATTCTTTCTGGGAAAAGCTATCTTTTGGTGTGCCTGTAGAAATTATGATTTGTTAAACTGCAGATCTGTTCTTTAGTTCTACCAGGAAAAAGAAAATCTATCACATAATGAATGGTTATTACCTGCTAGGCTCAGTACTAAGCAATTTATTTATTTTTTATTTTTTTTCTTAATGTTTATTTATTTTTGAGAGGGAGAGAAACAGAGTGTGAGTGCGGGAGGGGCAGAGAGAGAGGAAGACACGGAATCTGAAGCAGGCTCCAGGCTCTGAGCTGTCAACATAGAGCCCTACACGGGGCTCAAACTCTCCAACTGTGAGATCATGACCTAAGCTGAAGTCGGATGCTTAACCAACTGAGCCACCCAGGTGCCCCAGGTCTAAGCATTTTAAAAGGACTGTCTAATTTAATACTGACATTCTCTGGAGTAGACACCATTGTGCCCATTTATAAATAAAGACACTGAAGCTGAGAGAGGTTTAAAAATTGGCTGAGTATTTTATATATGATCCAGCAATCCCGCTTGTATTTATCCAAAAGTATTGAAATCAGGATCTCAAAGAATTACTGGCACTCTCATGTTCACTGAGGCACAATTAACAATCACTAAGGTATGGAACAAGTTAAATGTCCATGGACAGATGAATGGAATAGCAAAATGTGGTATATACACAGAATGGAATATTACTCAGCTTTTAGAAAGAAGAAAATTCTGCAATAGGTGACAACATGGATGAACCTTATAAGCCAGTTACTGGAAGACAAATGATTCCACTTCTATATATGAGGTATCTAAAATAGTCAATTTCATAGAACAGAAGAGTAGAATGGTGGTTGCCAGGACTGGGAGAGGGGCAATGGGAAGTTACTAATTAACAGGCATAAAGTTCCAGTTAAGCAAGATGAATAAGCTCTTGGGGCGCCTGGGTGGCTCAGTGGGCTGAGCATCCGACTTCGGCTCAGGTCATGATCTCACAGTTCGTGAGTTCGAGCCCCGCATCAGGCTCTGTGCTGACAGCTTGGAGCCTGGAACCTGCTTCTGATTTCTGTGTCTCCCTCTCTCTTTGCCCCTCCCCCGCTCATGCTCTGTCTCTCTCTCTCTGTCAAAAATTAAAAAATTTAAAGATGAATAAGCTCTTGAGATATGCTGTACAACATTGTACCTATCGTCAACAATATTATCTCATACACTGAAAATTTTGCTAAGAGGGTTCGCGCGTGGATGGCTCAGTCGGTTCAGCGGCTGACTTCAGCTTCGGTCATGATCTCAGGGTTAGTGAGTTGGGGCCCCTACACAGGGCTCTCGGTCAGTGTGGGGTCGCTTGGGATCCTCTATCCCCCTCTCT
This sequence comes from Neofelis nebulosa, assembly GCF_028018385.1. Taxonomy (NCBI): domain Eukaryota; kingdom Metazoa; phylum Chordata; class Mammalia; order Carnivora; family Felidae; genus Neofelis; species Neofelis nebulosa. The sequence continues at coordinate 61,068,446 of NC_080794.1, forward strand.
CTCTGCCCTTCCCCACCCTCAGAAATAAACATTTACTTTAATTTTATTTATTTATTTATTTATTTATTTATTTATTTATTTGCTAAGAGGGTAGGCCTCGTGTTAAGTATTCTAAAGCACAACGAAAATTTTTATTTAATTGGCACAAGAACTCAAACCCATTTCTGGCACTCCAACCCTCGCTCCGACTTTAACACATACACTGCGGTACTGACAGAGCTCTCTCCCGGCACTGGGTGACGTTAGGGAATTCGCTTAACAGCTCTGGGCTTGAGTTTCCTCCCCAAGGAAGCTCAGCGCAAAAGCAAGCAGAGCTGCCACCACCAACCGGTGGGTCTGCAGCCAACGCTGCGGACCGACCTCCGGAGGGCATCAACGGGACCAAGTGGAGGCCAGGCTGGATCCCAGCTCCTGAGCCAGACCGCAGGCGTGAAGGTGAGAAACGCGGTGGCAGGAAACAACAAAGCGTGGCCCCGCTGGGTCACCATGACCCAAAGGAAAAGCGTCAGTACGACCAGCCCACGGCCTCGTTTCCAAGGAAGCTGGACCAAGAACTCGGCTCACCTCTGGCGGGAATCCCTGGCTGGCACCTCCCCTTCACTCTGCGCCTCTGTCGCCATCTTAGTCAGCAAACTTCTTTCTCCGCCCCCATCTCCGGCCCCGCCCCCACGCCTTTGGATTGGCTAAGGTGTTTCCCCCCTCTTCCATGCGATTGGGTGACTTTACCACCCCTCCGCAACCTAAACAGTTTCATGATATTATTGGTCTATTCAAATTACTAACGGTCATTGGTCGCCCCCAGCCCTGGCGGAAAAAAAAAAAAAGGATCCCGGTGGAGACCGAGCCCCGAGACCTGCTGGGGGTTGTAGTTTCTTGTTTTGATTAGCCCTTCTCATTCCACCTACTTTTTAAGGTTCAAGTCAGAAATCCCCAGCCTAGGCTCAAATTATGTCCTGATGTGTAAATCTCAGAATTATACAACTGTCGAATTTGAAATTGACTTTAAGTTAATTATCTAAAATGCAAGATTTGAAAAATAAATAATAATAATATAATAAAATGCAAGATTCGTTTTCTGTCCTGACACAGAGACACATGCCTAGAAGGCTAGGTATAGCGCGGCAAACAAGAAGTATGTAACTATTACATTCCGTTCACAGCCCGCTTGCTTCAGACAGTCACACAGCACAGCCGTGGGTCACTTCTGCTTCTTTCCACACGCTCCCTTCAGGCTTCCCAGAGAACCCACAGACTTTGCCTCTCTGGTCTGAAACATGGAACCAAAGGCTGCCTAACTTTGTCCCTGACTGAGCTTTAATGCTTAGTGATAGAAATAATCATAATTCTGCTTGCTCTCCCTGCCTCACGGGCTTCTAGTGAGGATTCACTTCTAGTGAGGCAACAGATGTGGGAACATTGTAAACTTAAGGCATTAATGTTTTTTTTCTGTACTGTTTTACTATGCAGGATTTTTCTAGGGATATTTTTCTTGGGGTTCCTTCGGACATCCTTTCCCGTGAGGTTCCTCCCAGCATTCTTCCCTTTCACTAAGCTCTACCCACATGTGTTTCAGTTTCTCAGTTTCCTGCCTCCAGCCTTTGCACTTGTTACTTTTTCTGACTGGCCCATTTTTCACTTTATTATTGGTCAGGTCTCAGCTTAAAAATGTCAGTGGCTGGGATGGCTTCCATGGCCCCCACTATATTAAATCAGTGTACTAACTACACTTTCACAGAGCACTCTATACTCGCCCTTCATAGCTTTCATAACCACTTAAAATTACGTAGTTGTTTGTATGACTATTTATTTCATGTGAAGTTTCCCAACTAGACTTCCTACCACACATGCACAGAGACTACATCTATTTTGCTCCCCATGGCTTCTGACACAGAGTGATCTTTCACTAAATAGTTTTTGAACAAATGATTAAACAAGTCCTCAGATTATATAATCCAAAACAAAAACTGAATCTCATGATCCAATAGGTTATTTCAATTGATGACTTCATATTAAAAGTTTGACAAAGGGGCGCCTGTGTGGCTCAGTCAATTAAGCATCTGACTCTTGGTTTCAGCTCAGGGCACGATCTCAGTTCCCGAGTTCGAGCCCCACGTCTGGCTCCACACTAACAGTGAGGAGCCTGCTTGGGATTCTCTCTTCCTCTTTCTCTGGCCCTCCCTCACTCTCTCTTTCAAAATAAATATAAGAAAAAAATCTTTACAAAGTTTGATGAAAGTGTTAAAATAAAATTGCTTTATTTTATTTTATTTATTTATTTATTTATTTATTTATTTATTTATTTATTTATTTTAGAGAGAGAGAAAGAGTATGAGAGGGGAAGGGGCAGAGAGAGAGAGAGAGACAGAAGATCTGAAGTGGGCTCTGTACTGACAGCAGAGAGCCCGATGTGGGAATGGAACTCAACAAACTATGAGATCACGACCTGAGCTGAAGTCGGACGCTTAACTGACTGAGCCACCCAGGTGCCCTATTTTATGTCTTATGTTTAACAGATGATCTCTGTTGAACAAATACATGAAAAGAAACATACAGTTCAACAAACACGTATCAGTGAAACTGTTCATTGAACCCGCGACAGACTTGGAAAATCCAAGCTGCATATTTGGTATAAATACAAAGCAAGGAACACAAGGCTCAAATTCTGCAAAGAATTTCTCCCAAGAAGGAACAAGTTTTGTTTTTTGGGGTTTTTTTTCCTAGCTGCATGAGACCCAGCATCAACTGACTGATTGGATTGAATGGCTGTTTTCACACAGAAGAAATGTTCACAACTTTGAAATTTCACTGCTACAACCAGGTAGAATACCACACCACTCTATTTCTGGTTTATCTGTTTTGATGACATTTTTATACAAAGCCCTTAACGTTTGGAGAACTACAGCACAGTAGTTAAGAGCATGGGTTCTGGAGCCAGTAAGCCTACTTTGAAATCCTAGCTCCGTTACTTCTAACCGTGACCCAGACAACTTATTTCACTTTCTGAGTCCACTTCCTCCTCTGAAAAACGAGGATAATAATAAGTACTCCCCAGCCTGCCAACAAGCAAGGGGGTCCTGGCTCCCCTGAGATCATCCTTACTCAGTCTGGCTGCTGACTGCCAGCCTGGTGAGAAGCATGGCTGTACAGCAGGTATTCATGAACAGTTCAGAAAGTCATCTTGTTTCCAACAGTCTGGCTGAACCGAAGGTCATGGAAAAGTGGTCCCAGCCCTGCAGGAGTGACAGACTGGGAGAGACAAAATGAACACACATAAGTCACATACAACAGAAGTCAGGTTAGAATTACAGAGGACTATATATTCAAGCAGAGAAAAGACTCCTAAGAATTCAGAAGTATGGCGCAGGGAAGAGGGCCAGGGCCACAAATGTCACTGCACCTCCATCTGCCTACCTCCAACAAACTGCAAGCATCTTTTATATTGTTTAGTGACACATATAATACATGAAGATATTCTCCTTGTAAAAAAAATTTAAATAATACAGATAAAAATCTCCCTCGTCAACCGCCCCTACCTCTAGTCCCTCCTCTAAGAAACTATTTTGAGTTTAATATATGTTCTTCTAGATCTTTTTCCATACAGTACATTCATTCAGGAAATATTTATCGAGGGGCGCCTGGGTGGCTCAGTCAGTTAAGCATCTGACTTCAGCTCAGGTCACGATCTCGTGGTTCATGAGTTCAAGCCCTGCATTGGGCTCTGTGCTAACCATTCAGAGTCTGGAACCTGCTTCGGATTCTGTGTCTCCCGCTCTCTCTGCCCCTCCCCCACTCATCCTCTGTCTGTCTGTCTCTCTCTCTCTTTCTCTGTCTCTCTCAAAAATAAACATTAAAGAAAAATATTTATCGAATATGTACGATGTGCTAGGTCCTGTTCTAGGCCTGGAAATATAAGTGTGAACAAAGCTGAATTCCTTTACTTATGGCATTTCTTTCCTTTTTTTTTTTTAGGTTATTTTTTTAGTAATCTCTACACCCAGCATGGACCTCCATCTCATGACCCTAAGATCAAGAGTCACATGCTCTACCAACTGAGCCAACCAGGCTTCCCTTAATTTTTAGATAAATTGTGATATATTGTACACATTATCCTTAGAAGTGCATCTTGGACATCTATGTCAGTACACATAGATCTGCCATTACCCTTTTGAACAGCTGTGTAGTATTCCACCTTACAGATGCTCCCTGGCTTAGTTATTTTAATTTTTTACGTTTATTTATTTTTGAGAAACAGAGAGAGACAGAGCACGAGTGGGGGAAGGACAGAGACAGAGAGAGACACAGAATCCGAAGCAGGCTCCAGGCTGCTGTCAGCACAGAGCCCGACCCAGGGCTCAGACCCACAAACCGTGAGATCATGACGTGGGCCGAAGTCGGACGCTTAACCGACTGAGCCACTCAGGTGCCCCACTCCCTGGTTTATTTAAACCACTTCCTCCAGGCATAAAACAGGTTTATATCAATCTGGATTCAAGCACTGGAAAGTGACTTTGGCTAACAGAAACTGGATTTGTTATGAGGATACTAGGTTGAAGAGCTGGCAGGAAGGAAGGGGGCTAGGGAGCCAAAAACCCAGCCAAGTTCACACCATTCAGTGCCACTTGACTCAGCACATTCACCCCTCCACTGATTTCCCATCTGTCCTTAGGTCTCCCCATCAATCCCTGGAGAGAAAGAGTCATGAGTGAGAACATCTGATTAGCTGGGCCAAGGTCATGTGCCTCTACCTTTCGGCCTGGAGGAGAGCCCTATCTCCCACCAAAGTTCTACCAGTGGGGAACTACCCACTAAAGGGGGGCAAAGTTAAAGGACAAAGGTAGGCTACAAATCACTCCCAATTTTCTTGCTTCCTGGGACACCTGTTTATTGTGGGCTAGGGCAAAGTTTAACCATTCAGTCTCCTTCCGACACACCAAAGACTAACACTCACATTATTCCATATGCCAAAAAACGAAGTTATCTCCAGCTTTGCTATGGAATCCTCTTTAAGACCGGCCACAGGGTAAGTGGAGGCAGGAACTCAATGGGGTGAAGAGAAGAGGAACCAATCTGTGCAGCTAAAAACAACCCGGGTCAGGGCTGGAACCCCACGGGAAAAACTCTGGGGGTCATTTTCCCCAGCCAGGATAACAAGCTGGGAAACAGCCAGGTCACTGGCAAGAGGCTGGCAGAGAGAAACACTGGAAGCACATTCAGTCACGGAGCATTTGTGATTGGGATTTACCATCTGTCAAGCACTGAGCTCAGCATTGAGCATTGAGCCATGAATCCTACCTCAGAAAGTTCAGATTGTAGCTGGGGGCAAAGGGGCAGGCTGTCTGGGCTTCAACAGAGGCAAGGAACAAACTCTCTGAAAGCCTGAAGGTATCGCAGGCAGCCAGGCCTGGCGCAGGGGTCGGATCTGAGGGAGGCTTAGGGTGGTCCTGAGTCTTGCAGAGTAAGTTTAAAGTCCCGAAAACTGACCAAATTATTCTGTATTGGAATCTTTCTGGCCCTCTAATCAAAAACACCCAGACCTCAGGTCAGGAGGCCCCAAGTGCTGATGGCTAAGTTTCAAAGCAGTAACGAGTATGTGATGTTCAGGAATGGGCAGGAACATTATGAACTCGCTGTGTTGGGTGTTATCTCCACAGTCATGTGAGCTGAAGCCTGGATGGATCCTTTTTTCTGCCACTATAACCCATCCTAATGGAGATTGCTTTGGTATGGAGAGAAATTTTGCACATAAAGTTTCTATAGCTATTAGGAAGTAGGGTGAAGGTCAGAAAAGGCCCCAAGGCTTCCCCTATCTCTTTGTTCTCTAGGGGAGCCTTCAGAGTCAGCTTGTAAGATTCCCCATTCAAAATAGGAAAGTAAAGGAAATTGTCCTTTAGCCCTCTGTAGGCCTGTACATCCCCACCCATATGATCCATCTTCTTTCAAGGGTGTAGAAAGAATGGCCTTGCTCATTCAGTCATTCATTTATTCACACTTCAGTGTGAATTAAGTCCAAGGGTACCTCTTTCGGAACATGTGAATGTAAAGGACCACTTCTAATTGTGAAAGGCTTGTTGCCCGGTTAAAATAACTTCACACAGTCATTTAGATTAGGAAACATGAAAACCTTCTGGGGACTCAAATGCATCTCAGATTACCACTGCTGCATTTCTAGATTTGTTTATAGATTGCTTGATTAGTTTTGGAGACTGGAGGCTCTATGAGTTAAGGACTATATTTAGTTTTGCTTACCCAACTATTTGTTGAAGGAATAAAGGAACGAGTTAATCAATTAAATCAAGGAAGTAATAAATGAAACAATAAAGTTGCTCAGGCCTTCTGGAAAAACTACATCCTGCCAATACTGGAAATGGGCTTTTGTTTTGATGCACCCAGCAACTCTTAAGGGATCCTCCACTTCCCTATCTCAGTCCAAGAGTTTTGGGTATGACTGGCCCTATCTCTGGCTATAGGGGTGGGCAAAGAACTCAGGCCTGACCAATCAGAGGACTCTCACTTCTGAACTTAAGAGTCTTACAGTCTAGACCAGCCCAAGTAACTACTGAAATAAAGGATGTTCTAACACCCCCCACTGAGGGAACTGAATGGGGTGGGAGAGCAGAGGGCTGAGGAACCACCACCTACTGGGGAGAGCAGAGACAGCTTCATGAAGGAGCTTCACTTCACAGACTGAGCAAGACTAAGATGGCTAGAGATGTGGGAGAAGCCATTCTCTGCGCAGAGAACAGCACCAAACACAAGAGACAGGAACCCGGCTTGTGTGGGGGTGGAGGACAAGAGGTTTGAAAGAATGGATCAGAGCCAGTCCTCTAAGAGTTCTGGATACTGTGTCAAGGAGCTAAGGGTTTTACTCCGGAGGCAACGTGCACATATTCACAGTGGGACAGGTGGGTAACCTGAGCAGGATTGGGCATTAGGAAGTTGATCTGCCACAAGAGTGGATTAAAGGGAAAGAAGCTAGGGTCCAGAAACAAGTTGCATGCGCCCAGCCAAGGAAACACGAAGGGCATCCGCAGTGGGACCAGAAATAGGGCATGACTACTAGCAGAGGCACTGAAGGCCTTGGGGAATAAGAACTAGGCAGAGGTAAGAGACCACATCGCTGCGCCTGGGTAACAGCATGTGGGTAGTGGCTTGAGAAGGGCAGGTCTAGGCCTCAACCAAAACAGAGTTTGAATCCTGGCCCTGGCACTGGTAGTCTGTGTGATCTTGGGCAAGTTTTCTTATCTCGGGGCCTTGGTTTTCCTCTCCATAAAGAGGATAAAACCAAACTGAGAGGTTACTGGAAGACTAAAGGAAATAATATCTGTAAAGCACTTTTCCGTAGAGCTTTTAGGTACAAAGTTTCTTTTGGGGATGATGCATATATTCTAAAGTTAGATTATGGGGATGGTTGTACAACTCTGGAAATATACTAAAGGCCACTGAACTGTACAATTTAAATGGGTGAATTTTATGGCATGTAAATTATGTCTCAATAAAACTGTTAGAAAGAATAATCAGTATGTGGTAGTTACTATCATTATCAGCTTCGGTTCCTGATCTGAGTATTTCTCATAGGCCTGCCTGACTGGCATTGCTCTCCAAACCAGCTTTGCAGATTTTCTGATTATAGTAGCATTATCTTCACAAAGTTTCTGGTTGGCCTAAACAAGGTAGAATGTTATTTCTTCCTCACAGAAAAGAGATCCAGAGGTAGGCAGTCGAAGACTGCATTTGACTCTTCAGATGTTGTTTGAGATTCCTTCCAATGCACTGCTCTTTTCATAGATCCGTGTGGCTGCTGGAGTTCCAGCTAACACATCCACATTCCAGGCAACACGAGGAAAGAAAAAAAGAAAGGTTTGGCCCCCTTCTACTAGGGTGACTTTCCAAAACTACCACACGGCACTTCTATAGTTCTGACCTCTAGCTCACTGGCTAGAATGTCATCACATAGCCCCATCCAGCTGCCAGAGAAATTCAAAAGTGTGATACTAGAGCCCTCGTGCTTCCATAACGTGGGGTTCATCGAAGGGAGAATGGTAGCTGGGAAGCAAACAGCAGCTTCTGTTAAAGCTTCTAGCTAACAAAGGGAGGCAAAATACAAATACAAAGATACACACACACACACACACACACACACACACACATACACACACATACACACACATATCTTTAAAAGAATAAATGGTAAGGGCACCTAGGTGGCTCAGTCAGTTAAGTGTCCTACTTCCGTTCAGGTCATGATCTCGCGGTTCACCAGTTGGAGCCCCGCGTCAGGCTCTGTGCTGACAGCTTGGAGCCTGGGGCCTGCTCCGGATTCCGTGTCTCCCTCGCTCTCTGCCCCTCCCCCACTCGTGATCTGTCTTTCTCAAAAATAAACATTAAAAACAATAATTTTTTAAAAAAACAATAATGATTGTATGGTTTGCCTCCAGGTTGGGAGACCAGGTGGCTGGGAACAGGGATGGGGTCAGAACTTCCACTTTTCCCATTTTGACCTCTAGAATTTTCAACCACGTGGCTATATTATCTAGTCAAATAAATAAAACTAGAATCTTTTTTCAAAAAGACTGAATTAGGCCACCTGACCTTGTATCTCCTGACTTCCAATTCTGTTGATTCCACTGCTGTCCCAGGCATCCAGACAGTCCCAAAACCTCTGCAGATCCAAGACCACCTGCCTGGACACCTACTCTTCCCTTCCTGCTGCCGTCCCTTTGGCAAGGACAGTGCAAGCTTTTCTGCAGTTCCAGAAATGTGAGTGCTGACTGCATCAGCCTATATGGGGTCATCCTAATAATCCCTGTGGAGATGTGTTCCCGATATGGCTGGCTTGCTTGCATTTATTTATTTATTTATTTATTTATTTATTTATTTATTTTACATATGATGAACACACAAAAAGGGGTTATTGGCCCCTTGTTTTTTTATCTCTTCATTCTTTATTCCTGTTCTCATGGCAGATGTCGCTGGGCCTAGCATAACCCAGCATCTATCAGAGAGGCCCTCAGCCCTTCCATTTTTTCCACTGATTCTCAGAACTCCCCCAGAGCCTTCAATTAATTTCTCCATGGATTACATGTTTTACACAATTTCTTGAAATTACTCCTAGTTCCCTAGGACTGCCGTAACAAATTACCAAAAACCTGGTGCCTTAAAACAACAGAAATTGATTCTCTCACAGTTTTGGAGGCCAGAAGTCCAGTATCAAGGTGTCAGTTAGCAGGGTTGGTTCCTTTCTGGGGACTCTGAGGGAGAAGCTGTTCCGTGCTCTCCGTAGGTGACTGCTGACAATCCTTAGTGTTCTCTGGCTGGTAGCGACACCTCTCCAATCTCTGCCTCTGCGGACACGTGGCATTCTCCCTGTGTGTCTCTGTGTCCAAATTTCCCTCTTTGAACAAGGACACCAGCCACTGCATTAGAGCCCACCCTACTCTAGTTTGACCTCGTCTTAACTTGCTTACATCCGCAAAGACCCTCTTTCCAAAATAAGGTCCCATTTACGGGTTCCAGGCAGGCAGGAATGTGGAGGGAGCTTCATTCAACTCAGTGCACTACTCAAGTCTCCACCTGCCGGCTGCATCCCTCTCAACCTCTTCCCCAGTCTTGAGTCATTTCTACCTTTATGAATGGCAAAATTATTTCACACTGCTGCATCACTGTTAGCCCAAAGCCGTTAATCCAGTTTAACTACTGAGTTACAGACACCACTGTCCCATTTAACCAGTGGCCAGTTATCTTTCCCACTCTATCAGCAGCCTCAAGACATTTTCAACTTCTGCCCTCTCAGTTTGCAGCTTCTTCAGCGCTACTCCCCCGAGAGGTGTTTAATATCTCATTAGCACCTCTTTGCACCTCAGTGTGAATCCCCTAATCTCTTAAATTCTCTCTGTATACACATACCCCCTCCCCCAACCTCCAACCAGCTCAGTTCCTCCAGCCTCCCTGCGTGGGCGCTGGGTGGCAATGAAGGGACTGATAAAGAGGCGAGCCCATGTCTGCCCATCGCTCAGCACTCAGGGATGCTGCTGGCCTCTGAAAATAGTGTCAAGCCTCATTCCTGCCATACAGTTTGAAATCCTCCACAGTGGGCAAGAATTTGGTCAGCCTGCAGCAGACTGTCTACATTCTTTCAACACTGGAGAATGAGTCTACACAATTCCCCTGCCGTGTAGCAGGCAACCTGCCAGCCGGGTGTTTCCTTGCTCCCTTCCTTCCCAGTTGTCAGCCCTGAGCACCCCCCACCACCACCACCACCCCGTGTCCCGGGCAGTTCTGAAGGAAGCCATAAAATTAATCAGCTCTTTTCTGTGGCTTATTTTTTTCTAGCATTTTATTCTAAAAATTTGCAGTCAACAAAAGTGAAAGAATTTGACAGTGAACTACCCTATTACCCAGCACCTAGATGTTACCATTAATATTTTTTAGCATTGAAAAATTGATATATATCTCACATCTAAAGTGAATTATTTACTTATTTGTTTATTTATTTATTTAGAAAGCATGCACCCACACGAGTTGGGGAGGGCAGAGGGAAAGACAGAACCGTAAGCAGGCCCCATGCCCGGTGAGGAGCTGGACGCGGGGCTCCATCCCACCACCATGAGATCATGACCTGGGCCGAAATCAAGAGTCGGCCGCTGAATCGACTGAGCCACCCAGATGCCTTCTAAGGTGAATTTTAAAGTGTATACTTATGAAATGTACATTTTAGTGGCTTGTAGTATACTCACTACATTGTGCAAACATCACCACTAATTCCAAAACATTTTCATCACCCCAAAAGAAATCCCCGACCCATTAGCAGTTAGTCCTAATCCCCTTCTCTACCCTGTCAACCATTAATCTACTTTCTGTCTCTGTGGATTTGTTTTTGCTGGATATTTCATATAAATAGAATCCTACAATATGTGGCCTTTTGTGTTTGGTTCCTTTCACTTAGAATAATGTCTTCAAGGGGCACCTGGGTGGCTCAGTCGGTTAAGTGTCTGACTGTAGCTCAGGTCATGATCTCCCAGTCCATGGGTTTGAGCCCTGTGTCTCAGCACAGAGCCCGAAGTCTGCTTCAGATTCTGTCTCCTCTCTCTCTGCCCCTCCCCTGCTTGCACTTTGTCTCTCTCAAAAATAAGGAAACATAAAAGTATTTTTAAAAAACACAAATTGTAAGCTGCTACCAATTATTTACATCTTAAGTTTTTAAATAAGTAGATTCAGAATACTGAAGCTAATAAATGCCTGCCTTGATTGTACATTCACATGAATAATAATTTAAGGGGCACCTGGGTGGCCAGTCAGTTGAGCGCCCGGCTCGATTTCAGCTCAGGTCATGATCCCAGGGTTGTGAGATTGAGCCCCATTCTTGCATGCACACATTCTCTCTCTTTCTCTCTTTATTTTAAAATAAAAATTTAAATAAATAATTTTAAAATTTCTCTCTTTTATTTTTTTTTCCAACGTTTTTTTTTTTTTTTTTTTTTATTTTTGGGACAGAGAGAGACAGAGCATGAACGGGGGAGGGGCAGAGAGAGAGGGAGACACAGAATCGGAAACAGGCTCCAGGCTCCGAGCCATCAGCCCAGAGCCTGACGCGGGGCTCGAACTCACGGACCGCGAGATCGTGACCTGGCTGAAGTCGGACGCTTAACCGACTGCGCCACCCAGGCGCCCCTCTCTCTTTTATTTTTAAAATAAAATTTTAAAAAGAATAGTGATTTAAAATGAGGGGATAGTCCTTTCGTGATAAAAAATGCTCAACAAACCAGGAATAGAAGGGAATATTATCAACCTGATGAAGCCATCTTTTTATAAAAACCCACAGCCAACGTCATACTTGATGAAAGACTGAATGCTTTACCCTAAGATCAAGAACAAGACATGGATGCTTGCCCTCACCATTTCTACTTAACATTGTTCTAGGAGTTCTAGCTGGACAACTAGGCAAGAAAGATAAAAGGCATCCAGACTAGAAAGAAGTAAAACTATCTTTCTTTGCAGATGTTATGATCAATATATATAGAAAATCCTAAGGAATCTACTAAAAAGAGATGATGAATTTTATGACACCCTGTAGAAGTCCCCATTTCCAAGATTTAAAAATTCCCTGGCTTTTTTCAAACTGCCTCTTCCTTTATTCCCACATTCTTCTCTCCATACTTAGCAAGGATAAACCCAACACTTTTTAAACAATTACCCACCTATTCCCTCCACCCCATCTCTCCTTGGAGGTTTGCTCTTGTAATTACCATCTTTGGAACTGCCCACCACGACACTTGTTTCTCCCCATCTGGATGGTCTCCAGTCTCTTCCTCTGGCACTCCCTTTCTAAATTAGGCTACTCTCCTGCTGCCTATCCTAAAGTAGCCCCCTTCTGCCTGGCTTCTGTATTTGTGTGTGCAAGTGTTATGGCTAATTTTTAAAACAGCTTTATTGACATATAATTTACATATGAAATTCACTCATCTTAAGAGACCATTCAGGAGCTGGGGGAGGGGGGGTGGGCGGGGCGGGGCTCAGTCGGTTGAGCAACCCACTCTTGGTTTCTGCTCAGGTCATGATCTCCCAGTTTATGGGCTCCAGCTCCACATTAGGCTCTGTGCTGAGATTCTCTCTCTCCCTCTCAAAATAAATAAATAACTATTTTGGGGAAAAGAGAGAGGGGCACCTGGGTGGCTCAGTCCATGGAGCGTCCAACTTCAGCTCAGGTCATGATCTCAGGGTTGGTCAATTCGAGTCCCACATCTGGCTTTCTGCTATCAGAGTGGAGCCCACTTCGGATTCTCTGTCCCCCAGCTCCCCTCTCTCATGCTCGGTCTCTCCCTCTCGAAAATAAATAAATGTTAATTTTTTTTTTTTTTTAAGAAAGAGACCATTCAATGATTTTTAGTAAATTTACTAAGTTGTTCAACCATCACCATAATCCAGTTTTGAATCTTTCTCTCACGCTGATGGTATACCTCCCCTGATTGGCTTGTAAAGGCTGGGCCTCTACACTTGGCCACCTACAAGTGTAGAGTTTGGAAGTTAGGCCTGAGGGATTTGGGATTTTGAATAAAGGTCTAAAACCTCCAGGCAACAAGACAGTGAAGAATCATTCTTCCATCCCTCCTCCTTTTAAAAAATGAAGTCTTGGTTAATCATTAAGCCAATCATGATATCTTGAAGAGTTAAACTGATCCATATCTCCATTTTCATCCAAACAGCTTATTTTCCTCTCCTGTGTTCCCCTCAGAGAAGATACTCCCCTGCTGAGCTGAGGCATTCTTAGAACTTTCTAGCTCAGTTCACACACCCACCGCCCAAGACCAACGATCTCCTCCTCTCCAGGAATGTCAGCCCCAGTCCAGGCCCCATATACCCATGCTCCTGGTCAAGAAACATTGCTCTGTGTCCTTTCTTTGCCTATTCCAACTCTACCACCCACCGCCCGCCCCCCCGCCCCCCGCACTCCATCACACCACAAGGTCCTGGGCTTCCTTTTCATCCCTGTCAGCCTCGTTTCCCTAATCTCCAGACAGATCTCTCGCCTGACCCCTTCTCTCCATCCTCGCTTCACTCGCCGGGTCATCACTTCCCAGACGCGGGCACCCGGGACCTCAAAAGCGCAAATGCCAAACCCAGACGAGTTGACGCGCCTAAAGGAGGGGAGTGTGTGGGTGTAAGTGTCTGTGCTTGTGTGTGGAAGAAACCAACTGAGTCCACGCCGGTGTTCATTTTCTGGAAATGCCAACCACGCCCGGCTGACAGAGCGGGTATCCGCAACCCAGTGCACTCCTGCACACAGCACTCAGGGTTGGTGGACTCAGAAGCAGCTAGGTTTCACCCTGCACCCGGGCCCAGCGGGCGCCCCGCCCCCCAACCGTACAGCGCACCCCCGTCCTGGCGCGGTGGTAGGGCCCGGCGGCGACGTCACCCATTGTTTACAAATCAACCCGAGCCGGTAGGATTCCGGCTCCCGCGGCTGCAGGCGCGCGGCGCGAGTGCCTGGCGGCTTCCCGCTTCCGTGTCCGCCCCGGCCCCGGCCCCGGCCCCGGCCCCCGCTCCCGCTTCGGCCTCAGCACCGCTCCCCGCTCCCCGCTCCGCCGCGGCCCATCGAGCCCGGCGGGCCGCCGAGCCGCCAGCGCCGGCCGCCGAGCTCCGTGTGCCCGGGCGGGGGGCCATGCCGTGTCGGAGGGAGGAGGAAGAGGAAGCCGGCGAGGAAGCGGAGGGGGAGGCGGAGGAGGAGGAGGAGGAGGACAGCTTCCTCCTGCTGGAGCAGTCGGTGACGCTGGGCGGCTCGGGCGAGGTGGACCTGCTGGTGGCCCAGATCGGCGAGGCGCTGCAGCTGGACACGGCTCAGGACAGCCCGGCCTCCCCGTGCGCGCCCCCGGGGCCGCCGCTGCAGCCCCCGCGGCCCCCGGCGGCCGTGCGGGCGGACAAGGCCCGGCCCCCTGCGCTGCCACTGCTTCTGCCGCCCGCGCCGGCCGAGGCGGTGGGCCCGGCGCCCCCGGGGGCCCTGCGCTGCGCCCTCGGGGAGCGCGGCCGCGTGCGGGGCCGGGCTGCGCCCTACTTCGTGGCCGAGCTCGCCGCAGGCCCCAGCGCTCTGTCCCCACTGGCCCCTCATCCCGGCCTTGATGGGCCTTCGGGAGCCAACAAGCGGGGCGCCCCGCAGCCGCTGTCCGGCCCGTGCCGGCGAGGTTGGCTGCGAGGCGCCGCCGCCTCCCGCCGCCTGCAACAGCGACGCGGGACCCAGCTCGAATCCCGCACCGGCGACGACGATCCGCACCGGCTCCTGCAGCAGCTGGTGCTCTCGGGGAACCTCATCAAGGAGGCTGTGCGGAGGCTTCATTCGCGACGGCTGCAGTTACACGCAAAGCTTCCCCAGCGCCCGCTCACGGGGCCTCTGTCGGCCCCAGTGCATGAGCCCCCTTCGCCCCACAGCCCTCGCGCGGCCTGCAACGACCCCGGCGCGTCCGGGAGGAGGGCGCAGCTCAAAACTGGCGACGGCGTTCTGGTACCTGGCAGCTAACACCCCGAGTGGCCACAGTGCCAGCCTCTGCCTGGAGGGCAAGGGATTCCGCTGAGGGCTGCATCCCTATTCAGACTGGTGAACTCGCGCAGTTGGAAACGGGAAAATAAGCTAATGCAGACGAGGAATGGAAAAACCGCGAATATTTCCTTGGGGAATTAATGGAGGGCTCCAGTGTGTTTGCAACAGTTTGGTTGGCCCTATTTGTGAGGCAGATTACAGAGCGCACTCCAAGCTCACATTCAGTAGGACTCCTTATTTGGCTTGACCAGCCCCGGCAGTGCAGCTTGCAGTTCCACGCAGCCTCTCGGAGACCTTCAGCCCGGCGACCATGTGGCCACACTCCACGCTTCTCGGGATCGCCGAGCGTCTGAAAGACGAGGATGATCCCAGTTACTTTACCTTTTCAGGGCTGGTTCCTGATCCACTTTGGGGGAGGGGAACACGAGTAGACCGTCATTTCAGGGAGAACCTCAAACTGCCAGACTTGAAAATTTGTGACTCTTAAAAAAAAAAAAATAACGCATCTCATGTCTTTTGGGTGCTGGTTCTTAATACAAAACACGCGGTACCATGAAAGGACTTTTTGGGAGTTGAATAGGAGTAACGTTTTCTCTGTCCCCCGTTTTGCAACTGGCTGCGGTTCTCAGCGTGGCAGGGAAAGGTGTGCGAGATTGGCACGGGAGGCGGGGGCGGGCGGTGCTGGGGAAAGGTAAGGTGGGACGTGGAGTGAACCCTCCTTCCTCTCTAAAATATTTTCACAGCCGTCCCTCTCCTCCTCGGGTTCAAGGTCACTGTTTTCCTGAGCGCAGGCAGGGTTCCGGGGTTCCAGTAGAGCAGAAGAGTTGCCGGGTTCTGCCTGTACTCCGGAGAAGAGCTCGGTGTTTTGCAAGTACTGGAGTCTCCTAAGGACACGCGCACCGCGGCCACCGCGGGTATGGGGAGGCGGGGACGTGACGGGCGCCGGTGCCTTCTGCGGGCAGCCGCGCCCTGGGCTTTCACAGAAACTGCCCAGTCTTAGCCTCGGGTCCCTGCGCTCCCCCCACGGCTCTGCTGTCCTACTCCAAGTGGGTGGCGCTGGTGCTCCTTGGGGCCAGGGCTGGGGGCTGGGGAGACGCCACGTGACGCGCACTCCGGGGACACAGCCTCGCACAACAGCTTATAATGGACTCTCCGGGGCCATTTGCAATAACAGCTGCAATTCCCTGGATAGACGGAGTTGATTTCCTCCCTCTGCCCCTCCCCCAGGCATGCCAGCTCGCCTTTGTAAGTGAAGGAAACCGAGTAGAAAATGTGACCCTCCAAACGGAGAAGCTGCAGGCTTTGCCATTGTGAATCGTGGTAAAGTGCTTTAACATACTGTTCACTTACTCTGAGGGATCTAAAACCGTTTTGTGGGTGTTTTAGTTTTATAAGATTCAATGGCTTGTTCATCATCCAGATGTGGCTATTGACATATCTACACTTCGCACCGGAGTGTCTGGAATTGTGGCTTATCCTGATTGTAGGATTTTAACTTAACTGAAATACTTGTTTTCAATAAATGCGTTGGGTTTTTTGTTGGGTTTATTGTTGGGTTTTATCTTCTACTTGCCCTCGGTGCGAAAGATGCAGAGAACACATTTCTCTAATCCATAAACCTTAAAAACACTTGAAATCCTTGTCGGCCTGCCTTGTGGATGGTAATTAGAGCGCCTTTGTGTCTGAGCGGCTCACTAGTTAAGCAGGGTCTGTGTGGCTGGGCGTGTATTGGTGCTGGCATGAAATTAAATGAAAGTGAGGTCAGGTTTTGGACCAATCCCATTCACTAAAACCTTAGAGCCTTTTGGATTACTAGTCAGTGATGGAGTTTTATGAAGCTGCCTCTGACTATTAGCAAAGGACATCAGTTCAGCCTGTCACTGCAGACTGGGAGGCTCATCACTTTTTTTTTTTTTTCTTTCTAACGTGGTCATTAAGTGGACTCGTTTCACAAGGCAGCCCTTAAGGCTGGGGCAGCTCTTGGTTAGCGGCCGATCAGGAGACAAACCCACGGTGGGAAAGCTGTCTGGCAGTGTCTGAAAGGACTCCTCTCTTTGCTCTTAGCATGTTTGCTGCCATTCTTTCCAGGAGCGGTGACATAACGGCCTGTCTCTATCCCTCCCTTTCTGAGTTACTTCAGCCTGTTCCCTCCAGGAAGGAGCCACACTAGGCAACATATCAACCAGGGTTCAAGGCCACTTATTAAATGGGGACCTCGGACAAGTTGCTCAACCTCTGTGGGCTTTTGGTTTCCTTCTGTACAATAGACGAGAAGTGAGATGTGGAAAAGTTTGCTGTGACTGGCACATACTGGAGAAGAACAGTCTCTAGTCCATACTCGTTCCTTCCCAGGACTGCCCCTTGGTAGCCATATGACTGGGTCCTAGGTTTCTCATGAAAGAAGGGCATGCCATGGTCCCAAAAGTGCTTTCTGGATACAGTTCTTTCTTTCTCTTTCTTTCTTTCTTTCAATTTATTTTGAGAAAGAGAGAGAGAGAATGCAAGCAGGGGAGGGGCAGAGAGAGAAGGAGAGAGAGAATCCCAAGCAGTCTCCCTGCTGTCAGCGCAGAGCTCGACTCAGGGCTCTATCCCATGAACCCATGAGATCGTGGCCTGAGCTGAAATCAAGAGTCAGATGCTCAATGAACTGAGCACCTGGGCACCCCTACAGTCCTGACTTTCTAACTTCCTTCTGGACTCCATGCCTATTGTCTATACCTCCCCATTCTCTCCGCCCCTGATAGTCTGAGATACACCTCCAGAGCGCACCAAGCCAGCTGTTCCCTACATCCTGTCCAGAAAATGTTGTGGGAGGCTTTTCCAGTGGGGCTCAGCAAGGGAAGGGTGATTATGGAGGCTCTAACACTGAGGAAGAGGACACTCCAACAGTGTAGGTGGCTGCCACGACTGGGCGCTGAGCAGGAGGAAAGTGGTCAAGTGCTGACTTCCTCCAGCATTGGAGTACTCCTGGGGTCATCAGCTCCACTTCTTACTGGGGATGGGATTTCCTTGAGGTCAAAGGGTTAGGGGCAATCGAGGGCCAAACTGGCCATGATTTGATGCCACTGCACCGGCCGTGCTGGCTTGTAATGATCAATTAAGGCTAGACTCAACCATGGGGTTCACATAGTACTACTCCCTCCTTAAAAAAGGAAGACTGGAGAGGAGCCTGAGTGGCTCAGTCAAGCATCTGACTCTTGATTTTGGCTCAGGTCACGATTACAGGGTCATGGGAGTGAATCCTGTGTCGAGCCCCCGTTAAGCCCGTCAGGCTTCGTGCTTAGTGTGGAGCCTGCTTAAGATATTCTCTCTTGCTGTCACCCTCTTTCTCTCTCATTCTGCCCCCCTCCCCAATTTGCACACTCTCTCTCTCAAAATAAATAATTTAAAAGGACAACTGGAGAAAACTAATCTCTACTATCAGGCACTTTAAATGCACCGTAACCCTAAACCGTCCAGCTTTTAAAAAATCTTGCAGGCCTTACTAGTCACCCCAAAATCTTTTTTGAAATAAGTCAAGGTTTACATAAATGATTGTTAAGTTATTAGACCACTTTATATATATAGGTGGAAAAATAGTCCGGGAAGGGAACAGGACAGAGTCACCTACCAAAGTCACTTATGAAAGTCAAAGGCCTAACAGAGTCTAGAACCCAGGTCTCTGGGCTCCCAGTTCAGGCCTCTTTCCAATAGACTAACACCGTCATACACAGTCCAATATTGTTCACTGCACAACTCCGCACATATACTACAAGGTGAGTGACACCTCTGTAATTGTCCAAGATGGTGGCCCTGCCACTGGAACCCTGAAAAACATACCCCAGATCCCTAGGCTGAGCTAGGGAAAGCCAGGTACGCCACAACCATATTCTTACAAAATGTTCAGCGTCCTATGAAGACAGCTAGTTGGCCAGAGAAAACAGCCTGGATGAGATAAAAGACCAAGCTAGAAAGTCAACGAGAAAAATACAAAATAAATTAAAACACGGAAACTGGCAAGTAACGAGTGATGTGGAGAAAGGAATGCCACACCTCACAGAGAACTGCACAGTCTGCCACCCCAGGATTTCATTCTAAATTAGGCATAAACGCTACAATATTTGGATTCAGTTTTCACCCTTCTTTTTCCAGCTCATAAGCAAAGACAGGGAATGAAGATCAGACACCACTTTCGTATCCAGCAAAGTCTGTGTTGAACCCTGTGATCCCTTCCTTCCAATCGGAAAAGAGTTACCCTGGCAACTAAATTACTAACTCACTCAATTAGCTCCCCCCTCTTCCACCAATGCTCAGTAATCACAGAATGTCAGCCCAGGGAGAGCTCAGCCTTAGGCGGTCTAGTGCTACCACAGTTCTATTTAGCCATAGAAGCCCAGAGAGGTTGCCCCTCAGAGGTTCACTCGTTTGAACACGGTGCAGGCTCCTGCAGGCCCAGGGGCAAAACCTCTCCCGTGCAGTACATCTTCATGGTTTTCCATCCATCACTGATGGGGGAACAAGTGACCGGCCCTTAACAGTTTCCCAGAAGTAATAATAGATAAGACCTTGGGCTCTGCAGGCAGCCCTACCCTGCCTCCACACAGGTAGCTGTGTGATTTGGGGCAGAGTCACTAACCTAATTAATGAGCTCAATGAACTCATCTGCAAAATGGGAGAAGAAGGGCCTACCTTGGAAAAATTATGTGAGTGTTCAATTAGATAATGCATGGAAGTAAATAGCAAACAATAAGCCCTCGAATAATAAGACATTGTATCTGGAAGCTATTGCATGAAGGTCACGACTTTGTTTTTTGTGGAAAATCCTGCCTCTTAAAAAGGACTTCTTCCATCTGTTTCTTCAAAAGCATAAACCTGTTTCCTCTGAAGACTAGTTGCTTGAGCATACGCCCCTGTTGTATAGGTAAGTGCTAAGGGAAGTATAGAGAACACTTTACTCAGTCTAGATGAGGTTTAATCTGAAAAGGGTGGCAGTGCCCTTCATCCCAAACCTTGAAAGCAGATCAGGACTAGTAGAGTAGGAGCAGCAGGAAATATTACAAAGGGGAGGGTTTGTGCTGAGGACAGCCTGGGACCACAGCTCTTAACGCCCCCATCAGAAAACCCATCCCCTTCTGGAGCACCTGGGTGGCTCAGTCGACCAAGCGTCCAACTTTGGCTCAGGTCATGATCTCACAGTTCGTGGGTTCAAGCCGCATGTCGGGCTCTGTGCTGACAGCTCAGAGCCTGGAGCCTGCTTTGGATTCTGTGTCTCCCTCTCCCTCTGTCCCTTACCCACTTGTGCTCTCTCTTTCAAAAATAAACATTAAAAATAAATAAATAAAACCCACCCTTCTAATTCAAATTCAGGGCTCAGCTGAAGTTCTGTGTGCCCACTCTGTCCACTCGTGTATAACCTGTACTGAGAAACTCATGTAATTTCTTCACAGGGAGTGATCTTGGAGTTCATTTTGTTCTTACCCTTCATTATATTTACTGTCATTATAGGGTTATCTCGGGAACTCATATGTGAATGTCTTCCCTTCCCAAAGAGATTAGATATTCTTTAATGGCAGAGGACAAGATGAAGAGGATGTGTTGGGCAGATTATCAGGCCACTCAGCGTAGGGGATGGTCTGAGGTTGAGGGGGGACATTTATGGTAAGCTAGATCAGTTGCATGGCTGTTATAACATCCGTGCACCAGGTGATAAGGGCCTTGGTGGGAAGAGAGACGAAAAGACAAGACACACTTTGAAAAGAAAAAAAAAAACAAAAAAAACAAAACCCCACAGGCCTCCATAGAGTACCTTGTGGCAACTAAAATGTCAGTTCTGGAGCCAGAAGGCCTGGGTGGCAATTCTGGATCTTTCCTTTAAAGCTCCTTCCTGTGACTTCGGGCCAGTCACTTCACCTCACCAAACCTCACGTTCCTCATCTGTGAACTCCGATAGTAATAAAGTCCCTGCCTCACAGGGTTGTGAGGATTCACTGAGCTAATGCTAGTAAAAATGCTGAGCCAACTGCCCAAAACATAGCTGCATTTAGTAACGCTGCTTTGGTATTGGCATTTAGTAAATATTTGCAGAGCAAACAAATGGGGCGATTTCAACAGACCTATAGAGGCCAGGGGAGTAGGGTGCTTGGGGCATAGTGAGGAGCTGTGGTTCCTAGAAACTCAAAGAAGATGAGAAAGGAGGGACAGCAGCTAAAAAGGAAAAACTGGGCCAATGGAAGGATTCGCTCAACCAGGAGAGACTTGAGCTTGTCTGACGGCCATGGAGGATGTGCAGAGGGAGAAACTGAAGATGCTCTCAGGGGTGAGCTTGCCTGAGGAGGCAAGAAGGCACAAGATGCCCCGTCTGCACAGGTCTGAAGGGCAGGGCTCTGGGGGATTACAAGGGTGGCGTGCCCACTAAGTGACAGCACCTACGTCACAAACTCCTAGCACAGCAAGGCTGGGCACCTGAGAGTTGGCTCTTGAAACCACTTTGTATAACCCATCACGCCTGGGATCGCTGGTGTGTTTCTGTTGTTGTGTGAAGGAATCCTCTGAACCTTCCGCTACAACTTACGCCACAATAGAATGGAAACTAAATCTGGTATCAAGTTTATTAACTGCTCCCTCTTATCAATTAACTGACTCATAGAAGGTAAAATTCACAACCCCAGTCGATAGGCTGTTCAGGCACTTTGTTTGACTTATTGATTTGGGTGGGTTAAAAAAAAAAATCACAAGCTGGTTATCTTCTTGTTACCTTTGGCCTGCCTTTTTGCCTGTTTCTTTTTTACCAGCGAAATTAGATTCCACAACCTAGCACGGGTGACAAATGATTTCCTAGGTTTTCCCAAAAATCTTCCCTGGACTGGAGTCATAATCACCTTTCTCCAGATGCACCATAGATAGTACTTTGCGTCAGCTGGGTTAAAGGGGGGAAAACTCACAGTGCAGATGTTCAAGACCTATTGTTTAATGGTGCTGAGGCAGAGGGTGTAAAAAAGATAGTGAAAATCACGGGGCACCTAGGTGATTCAGTTGGTTAAGCATCGGATTCTTGATTTTGGCTCAGGTCATGGTTTGTGAGATCAAGCCCCACGTCAGGCTCAGTACTGACAGCACTGAGCCTGCTTGGGATTCTCTCTCTCTCTCTCTCTCTCTCTCTCTCTCTCTCTCTCTGCCTCTCCCCTGTTCACACTTTCACTCACTCTCAAAATAAAAAAAATTTAAAAAATAAAAAAGAGGGCACCTGGGTGGCTCAGTCGGTTAAGCGTCCAACTTCAGCTCGTCATGATCTTACAGCTTGTGCGTTCGAGCCCTGTATCAGGCTCTGTGCTGACAGCTTGGAGCCTGGAGCCTGCTTCCGATTCTGTGTCTCCCTCTCTGTTCCTTCCCAGCTCGTGCTCTCTCTCAAAAATAAATATATAAAAAAAAAAAATAGTGAAAGTCACTAAGATCTGATTCCATATACCTTGGACCTAGCCACAGAGGATGTACAGAGATAACGTAGATACATCTGTTCGTGTGCATACACCCATAAGCACGTGCAGACACACTCACATACCCACCATCCCTTACAGTCTCCCGTGGCTTCTCGGTTCTACTCTTTCTGTCTATTCCTATTGTTTACTTTTTTCCCTCCCACATAGATGTGATGAGTTGGTCTTTATAAAGAACTTAGAACAGAGCCTGGCACATGGGAAGCACGACAGACATTAGCTAGTGTTATTACTGCTTCCCAACTGCCAGCGTCTCCCAGGATCCATCCACCCATCTTAGCTCTAACTGCCAAGTCTTTATCTTCAGCACAGCTCTAATCATTTATGAGGCACCAGGCTGCCGTCCCTATAACTTCACACATGAAACTCCTGATCAACCCCCACCCCCACCCCCACAACCAGCTAGCTTCTCCTTGCCACTTCCCTATTTTTCTGGATCTTCTAAGGGCTCAAAACTTGCAGAATGTTACCAGGGAAACCTAGGTCCCAGCCCCTTCAGAAGATGGGAGCTGTCTCAATTCTGCCAGCTCACATCCCCCCAGTTCGGTGCCCAGCTACTCAAAGGGCTAGGGATATCCCAGCCACAGTCATTCCTGGGCCAAGTACTAGGAATGGGCCATCCCAAGCTCCAATACCTTGGAAATGGCCATTGTCTCAATATAGAGAGACACTTGCCCAGGCCCAGGCCCAGGCTTTGGCTCCCTACAGCCTTTGCAAATGGCTGAATCCACAGAGGGGGCTGTTCATGACTAGAGATGTGGGTGGTTCAGGCAGGAGGCAAGAGAATCAGCTTAATGCCATGAGTACAGACCCTGCTCTTCCACCAATAAGTCCTACCTCTCCCCATTGTAGAGAGCAAAGGAAGGTCTCATAAAAGGTGTCAACAGAGCACCTGCCCTTAACAGGTATCACTTCTCTTTCCTTCTACCTTGCTTCTCAGGTCTCATAGCTCTTCTCTCCTTGTCTGCAGGCACCATTCTAACCTCATTCCCAAGTGCTCTTGGGAATAGTGCAGACCCACAGGACATCTGCTCTGGGTGAGACTGCACCATCTCGGCCCTATGCCCTCATCTTAGACAACTCAAGGTTCTAAAAGCAGCAGCCAGGTACCATTTGTTATCCGCGCCCTTCTTAGGCAATTTCTCCTATCTTATGTAAAGGCCTCGGCCCCAAAGCTGCTTGCGAATTCGCCCAGGAGGTCTCAAACCCTGCCGCATCCCACAGCCCCAGCACTTTGCATATATGTGGCTGGTGTTCAAGAGAAGTTTGAGAACAGTGATGCCATTGTGTTAAGGTATTTAGTGGGATGCTCTTAAGAAACCTTAATAAACCCAACATGGGAGAAAATGGTGTCAGGGAAGTCTCATACAGGGGGTACAGTAGACTGGAAGGTCTGGTTGAGGAACAGGAGATCCTAGAACCAGACTGCCTGGCTTCAAATCCCAGCTTGTCCACTTAAAAAGTGGCGACTTCAGGGGCGCCTAGGTGGCTGTCGGTTAAGCATCTGACTCTTGATTTCGGCTCAGGTCATGATCTTAAGGTTTCTGAGATGGCGCCCTGCCTCGGGCTCTGCGCTGTGTGGAGCCTGCTTGGGATCCCCTTTCCCTCTCTCTGCCCCTCTCCCGCTGGGACATGCGCATGCGTGAGCATGCACCCTCTCTCAAAATAAAACATTAAAAAAAAAAAGGTGGTGACTTCAGGCAAGTCAGTCAGTCTCCTGGGCCTCAGTGTCCTCATCTATAAAATGGAGAAAACAGTCTCCACATTATGGCCCATAAAACCATGACATGATGAGAGGATACCCAGAACAGTGACTCCTGGCACATGTATACCCAGTGAATACAACCCCCAGAATGATGAATGCAGAGATAGACTGGTTTGGAAGGTTACGTGGAAGCAGATTTCTGGAAGGAGTCAGAACGAGGGATGTGAGGGTACAGTAGCAAGAGACTGGGACAGCTTGTATTATGGTGGCTAAAGTTAGCGAGGGCAAGTGGGGCACGTTTGGTCCCCAAAGAAGGGGCCGCTCCCAAAGGAAGGGACCAAGGAAGAGGCAGTGGTGGTGACAAGAATTAGCCACTATCATTCTTTGAGCAAGTTATCCCAGACATCCCTGATCTTCATTTAACCCTCCCAACTACCCTATTAACTAGTATTCTTTTATTAATGAGCGAAGGAACAAGCACAGGGTGGTCACTTGCTCATTGTGATACAGATGGGTGAGTAGCAGGGCCGAGTCAAACCCAGTCACTGAACACTACCTTTCCCCTGTGGTCCCCCCATGAGAAAATGGTGGGCAGGCGAGGGAGGAAGAGGTGCTAAGAAGTTCCCTAGGGGGCTGGGTGGCAGAACTCTGGGCTGGACCAAGTAGGAAGGGACTCTACCAGGGTTCCATGCCTGGGGAAAACAGGCCTGAGGACAGGAAAACTTCAGTTAATCTAACCCTTGCCTGCTCAAACCAAGCCATTTTACAACTACCAAATATATCGCTGTGAAACTGGTTTCCCTTTCCTAGGCCAGAGCTCCAGACCAGGTTAGTCTAAAAACAGGAAGAAACAGGCTGGCTTCCCATTCTTCACACACACACAAATCCAGATGAAAATCACCCCACCTCCACCACTCTCCAGACACATCAAGTCTCTTGGCCTCTGCCCTCCGCCCAGAGAGCATTTCTGGAATATGTTCTTATTCCACAGAGGGAATGGAAGCCCATCTAGCAGGTTTTAAAAATCTGGACTTAATTTGCTGATTTCGGTTAACATCAACCCAGAAACAATGAAGTCCTGCAGCTCTACCAGTATTCTACGCTGAGCAGAGATGGCTCCAACCCGTTGCCCAGGTCCCCCCAAGTACACTCACCCTTCATTATTAAGATATCCCCTATGTGTTTTTCTTTCCCCCACCTTCCACCAAAAAGCCAAACATGCTCCAAAACAAAAACCAAATTTATTCAGCAGACATTTTAATTAAGAAATCCTATAAATCAGGACCACCACAATTTCAGACACTCCGGTGCGAAGTGTACGTCAACAGCTACATCTGGAGGATGAACGAGCCATTGAAACTGTTTTTAAAATTTGTTTAGCTACCTTAAAGTTTGGGGGTGGCACTTTCCTTAAAGTGCCGTCAAGTTTCACAAGGGTAAAGCCGGCGGGTTCTCCTCTCGGAGAGTCACATTTTAAACACGGTTTCAGTCACTCACAAGAAGAGCTAGTGACAGAAGAAGGCTGTGAGGGATGAGGACCCACAAAGGCTCAGGCCCATGGCCCCACAGACGGCCAGAATATAGCAGAAAAACATCCAGGGTCTCATCTATCCCATGCAGACACCAGAAAGGATGAAATAACAAAGTCTGGCTGGGAGGACAGGGGAGTCTGTTTATGACTTTCTGAGAAAGCTCAAGGCTAGGCCAAGAGTGGCCTCAGGGAAAGAGGAGGAGGAGTTCTGGAAAGAGGAAAGCACAGAAAAATAACTCTCCCCACAGGTCCCTCTCTGCTTCTGTGTGTCCTCGGGAGACTCCAAAAGGTAGCAAAGCACAGACAGGGCTCTTCTTGGAGCAAGAGAAAGAAAAGACCCAGGGATGAATTTAGTTCTCCCAGGAACCCCACAGCCTTCTGCCAGAGAGCAAACTGTGACCTTGAACCACAGGTGGCAAGGTCAAGTCAGTTAAAAGTCCACATTCAACTCCAACTGGCGCCACCTTCAAAATTCTTCAGCTCCCTCTAACCCCCTAACTGGAGTTCACATCTCCCACCTCCACCAAACACCAGTTGGGTGGGGAAAAGGGGGTGATGGCAACCCAACCACCACCAAGCTTTTACATTCTTCTTCCCTCTGGAATTTCTTTGCACAGCAATTGTAGCACCATTTCCACTAAGCTCTTCCACCAGAAAATAAAATGTTTGCGTGTCATTAGTTTTCAAGTATTGTTAATAAAGCCCAGGCGATACCCGCCCCTCAGAACCCTATCTTTAAACAATCGAAGCACATGACGCCCCCAAGGCTTAAGTCAGGTACAAGTCGATGCCAGTAGCTGCCATAGTTCTCCCAGTTTTATCCCAGGTCATTGGCCCCGAGGTGGCCGAGAAAACTCTCACGCGGCACCTATGCGCCCTGGCCCGTGCATTTCTCCAGGCTCCTGTTCTCCGACAGCCTCGCTGGGGCCGGTAACTTCTTTCTCGCCTTGAGGTCTCTCCCCACACGTCTCTCCGCAGCCTGGGCGGTCGCTCCCAGGACCGCAACGGCGGCTTCAGCTCTCGGTCGGTGAGGGTAGGACGCTGTTGGGTCTGCGAAGCGGTGTCCTCTTCCTCCTCCAGGGGCCCCCGGGTCAGTGCAAAGCGCCAGAAGGCTGCAGGGAGACAGGGTCCGGTCCGCTGCGGCCGCCTCCGGGCCCAGCGGCGCCCACTGGGCTCGTGGCTGCAACGGCAGCGACGGCTCGCTGAAGTCTTCGCACGGCCTCCTTGATGAGGTTCCCCGAGAGCACCAGCTGCTGCAGGAGCCGGTGCGGGTCGTCTTCGCGGGCGCGCGTCCCAGTTGGGGGCCATCGTCGCTGCTGCAGGCGGCGGGAGGCGGTGGCGCCCCGCAGCCAACCTCGCCGGCACGGCCCAGGCAGAGCGCTGGGGCCTGCGGCGAGCTCGGCCACGAAGTAGGGCGCAGCCCGGCCCCGCACGCGGCCGCGCTCCCCGAGGGCGCAGCGCAGGGCCCCCGGGGGCGCCGGGCCCACCGCCTCGGCCGGCGCGGGCGGCAGAAGCAGTGGCAGCGCAGGGGGCCGGGCCTTGTCCGCCCGCACGGCCGCCGGGGGCCGCGGGGGCTGCAGCGGCGGCCCCGGGGGCGCGCACGGGGAGGCCGGGCTGTCCTGAGCCGCGTCCAGCTGCAGCGCCTCGCCGATCTGGGCCACCAGCAGGTCCACCTCGCCCGAGCCGCCCAGCGTCACCGACTGCTCTAGCAGGAGGAAGCTGTCCTCCTCCTCCTCCTCCTCCGCCTCCCCCTCCGCTTCCTCGCCGGCTTCCTCTTCCTCCTCCCTCCGACACGGCATGGCCCCCCGCCCGGGCACACGGAGCTCGGCGGCCGGCGCTGGCGGCTCGGCGGCCCGCCGGGCTCGATGGGCCGCGGCGGAGCGGGGAGCGGTGCTGAGGCCGAAGCGGGAGCGGGGGCCGGGGCCGGGGCCGGGGCCGGGGCCGGGGCCGGGGCGGACACGGAAGCGGGAAGCCGCCAGGCACTCGCGCCGCGCGCCTGCAGCCGCGGGAGCCGGAATCCTACCGGCTCGGGTTGATTTGTAAACAATGGGTGACGTCGCCGCCGGGCCCTACCACCGCGCCAGGACGCGGGGGGGGGGGGGGGGGAGACGTGCGACCAGGGGACGGGTTACTGGTCGTCGCGGGCAGCGCAGGGTCGCGGCCGGAGCTTTCTGGTGTTTGCTCTCTGTACCTACCTAGGAGGGGCTCTGGATCGTTGGGAGAGCTGCGTCCTTTTTCCGTCCGGTAAGCAACACGAGAAAATGAAGACTCGGAGGTGGTCTGGGTTGGTTTCTCCCACTCGCGGACACACCCACCCACACACCCCACCCCTCCTCCTCGGACGTTTCCTCGCTCCCCACGTGTCAGCAACGCTTGGGCCTGCCCTGCTCCTCCCCCGCGCACCCGCAGTCACCAGGACCTGGTGTAGTGGGGGAGGGGCGGGTTTCGCCGACAGTCCCGGTTCGCAGAGCTGGAGGTGGGGAAAGGAGGGGGAATTGGGGTGCGGCGGCGACCTTGCTAAGAAGAGCGGGATCATCTCGGGGTAGGGCCTCTGAGACTTCCTCTCCGTCTTGTCCTCAAGTCCCCAGGGAACTTGGGAGAGAAGGACACGCCACCGCATGGCTAAAGAAAAGTTGATTTTGTTCATTAAAAAAATTTTTTTAAAAGGTCAAATAGAAATATAGGACGGTGGAAAAAACCTCTCTCAATCATAGGACTCAAACATGTTCACGTTAAAAAAGAATGTTTCCTCTCCAGCCTTTTTCTAGCAAAGTGTATTTTACAAACAGCCACACGTACAACGCACGCGCTTTTCCACTTCTCATTACACCATAAATGGTGTTCGTGTTATTGCATGCACTTTGAAAACCTATAATGATTACATAAGTTCTCATCAAGTGTTTGTTCCATAAATTATTTAACAATTCCTTCAGCGTTTGCTGTTTACCAAATTTCACCACTGTAAGTGCGTGACTAACATTTCTTTGCGTAAAACTTTTTCCATATTGATGATTCTTTCCTAAGACCGTATTCCCAGGAGTGGAATATTAGGTCAAATTATATTTTAAGGTTTCTGATAAACGTGGCAAACTGCTTTACAAGGGTTGAGTACATTTACTCTCCCGTCATTAGTGTTGAGTATTAAAAGTTAAAAAAATTTTTTTTTCTGATTTCATAGGTGAGATTGACATCTCCTTTGTGTTTTCATATCTTTGATTTTTACTTAGGTAGAGCAGTTTTCTAAATGTTTGTTAACCAACTGTACTTCCTTTTTTTGTGAATTGTCTGTTTCCTAGGAAGTTTTTCATCTTGAGCTTTTCTTAGTATTTGCGTGACTCTTCTACATAAGTTTAGTTAACCCTTTTCTTCCACATTTTGCTCTATTTCTTCAGGTTTTTTTGGCCCTTTACAGTCATGTTTTTGTGACTAAAACTTAACGAATTTTAATGCCCCCAAATCTACAAAATCCCTTTCCTTGAGACTTTTAACACAATGCTAAATTTAGTCTTCTTGTCTCCAGCAAGTTATTCAATATCGAGTTCTATTTTCCTTAGTGGGTTTTTTTTTTTTTTTTAATGCCTTGTTTGTTTGTTGTTATTTTCAAATCCATCTGGGATTAATTTTGGTCAGTGGTGTAGGGAGACAATATGAAATGATTTTTTTTTTTCCCCCAGAGGGTTTGCCAGTCAGGGCTATATATCTTCATTAGGACAGAGGCGTGGGGACAGTGTGAACAAATTGCTCTGTCCTGGTGAACTCCTAGCTGCTGGTTAAGCTGCTGGGTGTGAGGACTGGGTGGGGCTGGGAATATTTTGATCTGTCTGTTGTGTGGAGTTAAAAGAACCCTGTACAGGTTGTACAAAGATCTAGATTGAAGTCTCTCGTTCCTGCCACATCCTGGGTGTGTGGCTCCTGGCAAATCAGTTTACAAGTGTTTTCACTTGTAAAATGGAAAAAATAATCCCTGCCCTGCCTCCCTCTGAGGATTGTTTTCAGGATCAAATGAGATAATGGGAACAGGCTTTGTCAGGCATTACACAAATGTAATGTGGGATTAGGTCCAGTGATTTACTAACAGAGGCCTGGCTCAGTTCCCGTGAATCCCCCAGGGAAACAGCTAATATATTAATGATAAATGCTCCCCCTTGCAGCCCACTAAGTCAAATGTACCCTGAAGGCATTACTTCCTTGAATTTACCCTTGAATTCTGCCTCCTGTCTACCCTGACCTGCACGTATTTGAAGCCTTTTGAAGTCAGCCCAGAGGCTCCCAAGTCCCCAGGTATGTCACCACAGCTAGTTTTGCCGGTTTTGGTGACAGATCCTTTCCCAACTGGCAGCCGTCCTCCTCCGTCTCTGTGGAGGGCTCTTCGCACACTTACTGATGAGGCTCGGAAACCATTCCCCCAAAGAGAGCGATTCTCATTTTCATTCTGATGCTACTTACTGGAGTATTTCAATGGGAATAAAAACTAGGGGAGGGCTTAAGGATTTCACTAGAGTTAAATGGTAATTTTTTTTTTCTCCTCTCTGTAAGATGATGCCTGCCTGTAAGTAGAGAAAAGCAGTTTTATGCTCCATTGAGTTTAAACATTAATGGGGCTGGTGTAGCTATTGTCTCTAACCCAGCATCCCTGGAAGTCGTTTTTTGTCTTCTTGTCAGGGTAATTCCCATAGTGTTCTTAGCACTATAGGAAATGGAGCTTTGAGATGACATTCTTTTAAAAATCTTCCCTTTGTAATGTTGCTTTTGTGTGGAGATTGCTATGTAAATATGCTGGAGCTTGGATATTATACTCTTCATTATAGAGATGAATTCATTAGGGAAGACCAACTCCATTTTCTGGGGGCACTTCTCTGGGGAGCTCTGAGAAAAGGAAGTGCTATGCCGGACTAGTGGGAGGCAGAGAAACGCCCTGGATTAGGAGTCAAAATACAAGATGCTAGAGAGGCTCAGATGCAATTAAAAGTAACAAGAGGGCATCAAGGAGGGACTGGGGAGGACCCTGCGTTGGGTATGCTGGCTGCCGGCCTGGAGAGATGCTCACGGAGGGTATTCAGAACCACCGTGGAAGGACACAGAAGTCAAGGGTTTTCTGCATTGGTGTAGACTACACTGAAATCTTTCCCAAGGAACTGTTTTCCACATGGATTTTGCTTTCAGTTACGTGCATTCAGAGACATCAGCTGGGGTGAAGAGGGATGAACACTGGGTTTATATTTCCACCTGGATCCAGAAGCTTCATCCTTCTGTGCCTCAGATTCTGAATGTGTAAAGTGGGGGATGATCCCTTCTGTACAAAAGTATTATGTTGTATGAGAACATGTATGGGAAGGCTTAGCACATGGGCCCGTAGAAATGACATTGGAATTAAACTATGGGGACAGAAATCATCTCAGGGGTACTCAAATTACAAATAAGGCAATTCTATGCTGTGGCCCATCAGCAGACCCATGGATAAACTGTGACATGGCCAGACAATGGAATATTACTCAGCCATGAAAAGGCTATGATATGCTACATTATGCTAAGTGAAAGAAGTCAGACACAGAAGGTCACTGTATGAAACATCCAGAATAGTAATTCATAGAGCCAGAAAGCAGACTGGTGGTTGCTTAGGTCCGGGGGGTGGGAATATGAGGGGGTATGTAGAGACAGCTGCTAATGGGTTGCATTTGCAGACAGCTGCAAAAGGTTTCCTTTTGGGAAGGTGAAAATGTTTTGGAAGTTGGTAGAGGTGGTCGTTGCACAACACTGTGGGTGTACTAAATGTCACTGAACCGTATGCTCTAAAATGACTAATTCTATGTTATGTGAATTGCACCTCAAGAAAAATTCTAGGTTGTATCTTATATTTGATCTAGTTCTTACTTTGTAATCGTAACTGCAATCTATTTGTTGATGTGAAGTAATCACAGCTTCACCGTGCTTCCAGTGCAGTGGTTGATCCTTTTCAACTTTGTGGTCACATTAAAAATGCCAGCTCACCTGATTCCCTCACTTCCGTTCCATGGTCTTCCTGGCCCAGGCGAACAGGTTCATTGTTTTCCCTCCTCATGGGGACGGAGGCTGGTCTAGAGGCAGCTAGGGGACCACCGTGAGCCTGATGAGAATCTTCAGTGACCCTGCCCAGTTCCGAGTTTTCATCTGGTCACCCCCTTCTTTGTGCTAAAGATGTAGTTTGAGGAGGTGGATACAATACAATGCAGAGAGGGAAAGGGGTTGTTTTTAATAAAATGGTACCTAGGTAGTCATGATTAAAATTTGCCTTGGACAAAACTGTAGTTTCAGATAACAGATCAGTGGTTCCCAAGGGCTAAGGGGGTGGGGGAAGCTGAGGGGAGCTCAGGGGTGTTTTGGAGAGTGATAGATCCATTCAGTATCCTGATTGTGGTGACGGTTACATACATTGGTATAGGTCTTAGAACTGTACATTGAAACAACGAAAGAAACCATGAACACACATACACCCTATATTGATTATGGTGGTGGCTGCATGGGGGTATACATTTGTCAAAACTCAATGAACACTTAAGATGGATGGATTAATCATATGTAAATTATACCTCAATAAAGTTGATTCTTAAAACTCTGCCTTGGAACATAAAGGCCAAATGTCCTATGAATTCTTTATAAACCACATCATATGGGGAAGTAGGAACTATGACAAATGGGCTGCTGGCCATGAGCCAGTCCAGACCGCATGGGGAGAGAAAAATGGGCGGGGTTGCCACAACCTGGGGCTCACTTTGGGAAGCTATAACCCTACCCATTCCATCACCTCACACATTGAAGAACATCTACAATGTCCCATGTACTGGGATTACTTCTAAGGCCACATAGCAACAAAGAGTGGAGACAGTCCTTACAAAAGCTTAACAGTCTGTGGTGGTCAAGATAATGGCCCTCCAGGGGCACCTGGGTGGTTCAGTCGGTTGAGCCACCAACTTCAGCTCAGGTCTTGATCTCACGTTCGTGAGTTCTGGCCCCATGTTGGACTCTGCTGACAGCTCAGAGCCTTCTTCGGATTCTGTGTCTCCCTCTCTGTCTGCCCCTCCCCCACTTGTTCCCTCTCTCTCTCTCAAAAATAAATAAACGTTAAAAAAAAAAAAGATGGGGCACCTACGTGGCTCAGTCGGTTGAGCATCTGACTTCGGCTCAGGTCATGATGTCACAGCTTGTGAGTTCGAGCCCTGCATCCGGCTCTGTGCTGACAGCTCGGAGCCTAAAGCCTGCTTCGGATTCTGTGTCTCCCTCTCTCTGTTCCTCCCCCACTTACACTCTGTCTCTCTCTCTCTTTCAAAAATAAAAAAAGATTTTAAAAAATTAAAAAAAAAAAAAAAAAAAAGATAATGACCCTCCAAAGACATCTATGGTCTAATCCCTGGACTCTGTGAATATGTTACCTTACAGTGGCAGAGGGGACTGTGCAGATGTGACTAAGTTAAAGATCTTGAGATGGGGAGTTTATCCTGGATTATCCAGCTGGGCCCAATGTAATCACAAGGGTCCTTATAAGAGGGAAGAAAGAAGGTCAGAGTTAGAGGAGGAGACATAAAGCTTGGAAGGCTGTGATTGCTGCCTTTGAAGATGGAAGGGGCTGTGAGCCAAGGAGTGCAGGAAGCTCCTAATGCTGGAAAAGGCAAAAAAATTAAAAAAATAAAAAAATAAAAAAATCAGATTCCCCTAGATAGGCCTCCAGAAGGAGCACAGAACACACCTTGACCTTAACCCAGTAAGACCCACTTCAGGCCTCTGACCACTAGAACTGTAATAAAATAAATTTATATTGTTTTAGGCCACTAAATTTGTGATAATTCTTTATAGAACCAATAGGAAACTAATATACATTCTAACGCAGAAAAATGTGTAAATAAACCATTATTATACCCTACCTTAAATATGGCTTATAAAAGGATCGGGTTCCAAGTGTACTGGTTCAGCCCAAAAGGAGCAACTTGGCCTGCTCATAAGTTAGGAAATATTTTCTGTGCAAGTGACTCGGGCTGACACCTCAAGGGTGGTGTGGCAGCGTTCACAAAAACCCAGTCCTTACTCGCCGGGAACACAGCTAGAATGTTGCCCAGACCCCCTTGGGGTTAAGCGTGGCCAAACGACTGGGTTCTAGCCAGCGAAATGTGAGCAGAAACAATGTGCGCTGGCCCAGAAAAATCTCCCCCATCTGATCATCCAGCGCTCTTTCCTGTTGTGCCGACTGCCTGTCAATGCCCCGGCAGCCTTGGAGGCCACACGCGGAAGAGGGCAGCCCCTGCCCCCACTTCTCTCACACAACTTCTCGAAATTTCAATACAGATTGTCAGGAGAACTTGAAAACAACTTTGTGTTAAGCACTAAAGTTTTGAGATTCGTTCCTTCCTTCGAGCATCTTGCATCACACTAACAGATGTGGATGGTGGGGTGGGGGGAGGAAGGCTGACAGGGGAGAGGGAAGTGGGAGAGCAGCACACCTAAGCAACTTGGAGAAGCTCGGCAAGGCTGGAACTGAGTGGCAGAGGTGGAAAGGGGGGCAGGTGAAGGTTAGGGATGCTGTACTGGTGAGCACTGGGTCAGCTCGTGAGCACAGGTAGGAGAGGGGACCGGATTTGCATTTTGAAGAGAGCAATACCCCCGGAGGAGGCACACCCTGAAGAAGTGGACGTGAAGGCCAGAGGCCAGTACAGACTGATGGCAGAGGAGAGACCTCCCTGTGTGAGGAAGGGCTCCAGCATACAGGCCACACCCTGGCCCCCTCCCGGGAGCGCAAGTTCTACTTCCCAAGTCTCACAGGCCCTGTGTTTCACAGAATCTTGGTGAGTCTGTCCTAGAAAGGGCAGGTTGCTTCAACTAGGCCATTCTGAGTTTCCCTCCCTGAGTAGCTTTGCTTCTGGTTTCTGGGAGGTGGGAAGGTCAGGGGAGTCCATGCATCTGTAGACCCCGACCTGTAAAAGTACATATGGGGCCTTCTCTTTCCCATTTCAGATACCTGGGGAGCTCCCTGGAGACATTGCTGGTGTCACCCACAGAACTAGTGACCTCATTTGGAAAAACATAAACTCCACCCACCTAACTGCCCACTGGAAATGGAGGCTTGAGGGTATTATCTAAATTCATTCTTAGCTGCTGCAGACCTACATTCCTAGGCCCAGTGAGCTCTCTGTGGCCTCCAGCTTCCCTGTGTCATCCAGACTACCTTCAGCAGAGGGCACCGGGTTGGGGGTTAGTGACATGGGCTCTAGTCCCTGGTTCTTCCAGTATCTGGATGCTGGGAACAGCAGTCCCTGCTCTGGGCCTCAGTGTCCCCATTTGCAAAGCAAGGGATTTGAACTCAATTCCTGAAGCCTCCCCTGTCTAGGAGGCTGGGTGAACAGCTTGGCTGTGAGCCAGGCTTGTAATTTCCAGTGCTTCCTCATATTCCTTTTACAAAATTAGGATGGCCAGAGGCTAGTCCCAAAAAAGCTGACGAGAGGACAGGCAGACTTCTTTGTGCTTTTTACCCTTTTTCCTACTCTGTAAAATAGACATAATGAAAACATCTAGCTCGGGATCTATTCTTGTTTTTCTTTTTTTTTTGTTTGTTTGTTTTGTTTTTGTTTTTAGTTTATTCATTTTTTGAGAGTGAGCAACTGGGGGAGGGGCAGAGAAAGAGGGAGAGAGAGAATCCCAAGCAGGCTCCAGACTGTCAGCACAGAGCCCAATGCAGGGCTTGAACCCACAAACCATGAGATCATGACCTGAGCTGAAATCAAGAGTCTGACACTTAACTGACTGAGCCACCCAGGCGCCTCTCAGGATCTGTTCTAAGCAGGGAAGGAAGAGTCAGCTGAAACCTGGTGATCACCTTCCCAGCCCCAAGGAAACGATGGCCACTCCCTCATAATCCAGACCCACTGAACACACACCTATAGATACCTGTTAGCCTGGATTTGGGGTTCATTCTTTTCTCTCTTCCACTGTGTGGTTTTAATATTTTCTTCTCTAGCAGTCCTGCTGTATATTTGGCTTTTATTACATAAATTTGTGGACGTAGATGGGCTATACACCTAAATAAATAAAAACTGCTGTCTCCCCAAAAGAACATACAAAACTTGCAAAGTTAGATAGGAGTTTAGCTAATGATACCTAACATTTATTTGTAGTTAATATATGCCATGTGCTGAGCTTAATGCTTTACAGATGTTTTACTTGATCCTTAAAACCAATGTATGAGTTAGATATTATCTCCGAGGATACGACCTCTGGGGAATAGAGAAGTAGGCTAACCAGTCAAGTTAGGATAACCAGCTCACAGGCAGGAGACTAGATTGACTGATTGACTTATATATTTATGTATGTATTTATTTTTAATTAATTTATTTTGAGAGAGAGAGAGAGAGTATACGAGCAGGGGAGGGGCAGAGAGAGAGAGAGAGAGAAAATCCCAAGCAGGCACCGCACTATTCCTGCCTGATGCAGGGATCAAACTCACGAACTGTGAGATCATGACCTGGGCCAAAATCAAGAGTCAGATGCTCAACTGACTGAGCCACCCAAGCACCCCCCCCAAACTGGACTTAGATGACCAGTTATCACAATGTGCCTGGATCTTCCCTGGTTTTAGCATCGGAAGTCCTGTGTCCTGGGAAACCCCCCTAGTCCCAGGCAAACCAGGGCAGTCAGTCACCCTGACTCAGGGGTTCTCAGCATATTGCCTCAGGGGACATTCTGCAGTGGTCGTTTTTACAACAATGGCAGTTAGTATTACCAGTATTACGATCACTACCATGTATGACTTTGTAGCCGCTCCCTCCCCTTAGCACCATACAATCCCCAAGAAAGTATTATTTGCTCTGCCAAACCATTTCCCAGGCTCACAGGAGGAGGAAAGGGGTTGATTTAAGAGTACCCAGGGTGAAAGGTGCCTACGTTTCACTTTTAACAAGAACCTACTTTTCTGGCAATGTCGGGTTCCCTGGAAACTCCTGGTTTGAAAATCAGCTGACCTGTTTCTCTGGGTTCCGAGGACGGGGATGGGTGTTTTATTTATTTATTTTTTAAAGCTTATTTATTTATTTAGAGAGAGAGAGCACGCGCATGAGCAAAGGACGGGCGAGAGAGAGAGAGAGAGAGAGAGAGAGAGAGAGAGAATCCCAAGCAGGCTCTGTGCTATCAGAGCAGATGGGCTGGGTGTTTTAAAATGTTACCTGGGATATTGGTTTTATACAGGTGTAGTGAAACCAACAGATCAGTAATCTACAACCACTGAAATGATAGCTGCTCACAGTTCCCAAGAGGTCAGGGCTTGCTGGACGCCACACAGCCTTTAGCCAGGAGAACGCTGGCTGCACAGGGAGAGTGCAGAGAAGGAACGAAGCAATGAGTAGCTCCCCTGAGCTGCTGCTGCTTAGTGTTTAGTGCTGTCCTCTAAACCCGGGTCCTTCAAGGGGATGTTCCCTTTCTCCTTTCTGAATAATGAGAGTACATTGCAAATAAAACCGTTTTAAAACATGGTTGATTAGTGGTTTCCACACAAAGGAAAAATCGTCTAAAAGCTAAACAGTCCAACACAAGTGTCAGGTAGGAACTTCGGGGGCCAAGAGTCCTTACGTGGTGGCCACTGCCCTGTAGAAGTGGCTCCAAGCCTCAGAAAAATTAAACAGAATTACCAGATGATCCAGCAATTCCAATTCTGGGTACATGCCCCAAATCAAAAAAAGCCTAAAGCAGGGACCCAAATAGGTATTTGCATACCCGTGTTCACAACAACATTATTCTAATCACCAAAGGGTGGAGGCAACCCAAATGCCCATCGGCAGATAAATGGATAAGCAGATGTGGTGTGTACGTGCCATGGAATATTAGCCAGCCTTAAAAAGGAAGGCAAGTCTGACACATGCTATAACATGGATGGAATCTGAGGACGGTATGCTAAGTGAAGTAAGCCAGTCATAAAAGAACAAATGTAGCATGATGCCACTTATGTGAGATATGTAGGGCAGGCGAATTCATGGAGACGGAAAGTGGAATGATGGCCTCCAGGGGCTGGAGGGAGCGGGACATGGGGAGTTATCGTATAATGGGTGTGTGGCTTCAGTTTGGGATGCAAAGGTTCTGGAGGTGGATGGTGGTGACGGGTGCACACCAAAGTGAGTGTACGTCATGCCACTGACCTTGTTAAGACGGTAAATGTTATGTTATGCATATTCTACCACAATGAAAAAGAGGAGTGCCCGTTGCCTGGAGTAATAATAGCAATAACAAGAACAACAATAATAATAAGTGTTGGCATGGATGCGGAGAGATTAGAGCCCTTATACACTGATGGTGGGAATGCAAAACCGTGGAACTGCTTTGGAAAAGAGTTTGGCCAGTTCCTTAAAAAGTGGAGCGTGGGGGCGCCTGGGTGGCTCAGTCGGTTGAGCGTCCGACTTCGGCTCAGGTCACGATCTCACGGTCCGTGAGTTTGAGCCCCACATTGGGCTCTGTGCTGACAGCTCAGAGCCTGGAGCCTGCTTCAGATTCTGTGTCTCCCTCTCTCTGACCCTCCCCCGTTCATGCTCTGTCTCTCTCTGTCTCAAAAATAAATAAACGTTTAAAAAAAAAATTTAATAATAAAAAAAAAAAAGTGGAGCATGAAGTTAGCGTATGACCCAGCAAGTCCAGGACCCAAGAGGACTGAAAGCATGCATTCACACAAAAACTTGTACACCAGTGTTCCCAGCAGCATTATCTGTTATAGCCCCAAAGCAGAAACAACCCAAATGCCTACCAGCTGATGAGTGAACAAACAGAATGTGGTATAGGCACACATGGAATGTCATCCGGCCATAAAAGGGAATGAAGCACTGACACATGGTACAACATGGATGAACCTTGAGAATAGGACGCTCAGTGAAAGAAGCCAGACAAAAAGGCCACATCTGTGGTTCAATTTATAGGAAATGCCCAGAATTAGGCAAATCCATAAAGACAGAAAGTAGATTGCAGGGGATGGGGGGGGGGGGAGGGGAAGCAGGGCATGGGGAATGACTGCTTAACGGTACAGGTTTCCTATTTAAGGTGATGGAAATTTGTGGAATTAGATAGTGGGGATGGTTGTGCAACATTGTGAATATACTAAAAAAACACTAGATTGTATACTTTATAAAGGCGAGTTTTATGGTATGTGAATTATACCTCAATAAAGCTGTTATAAAAAAAGATATCACTAAGAAAATAAAATACCAAAAAATTAATTAATTAAAACTTGGGCAAAAGATCTGAGTGGACATTTCACTAAAGATACACAAATGGTCAATAAGTACACAAAAAGATGCTTGATGTCATTAGTCACTAGGAAAATGCAACCTAAAACCACAGTGAGATTCCAGTATACACCCACTAGAAGGCTATTAAAAAAAGACAGACAATGCCAACTGTTGGCAAGGATATGGAAAGACAGGAGTCCTCAGACACGCTGGTGGGAATGTAAAATAGCTACTCTGCAAAACAGTTCGAATAGTTAGGCAGTTCCTTCCTTCCTTCCTCCCTTCCTCCCTCCCTCCCTCCCTCCCTCTCTCTCTCTCTCTTTCTTTCTTACAGTGAACTGTACACCCAACATGGGGCTTGAACTCACGACCTAGAGATCAAGCGACACATGTTCTTCCGAATGAGCCAGCCAGGTGCCCCTGTTTGTCAGTTCCTTAAAAGATTAAACATAAACCTAGCATACGACCAAGGAATTCCACTCCTAAAACTCTACTCAAGACATAGAGGGACATATGTGCACACAAATACTTGGGCGTTAATGCTCTTTGCAGCATTAGTCATAACTCCAAACTGGAAACAATCCATATGACTATCAACTGGTGGGGAAAGAAACAAAATGTGTGTATAGTCATACTAGGAATACTTGGCAGTAATAAACAGAAATGGAATACTGACGCATGCCACACATGAACAAATCTCAAAAATGCTGTGAAAGACGTCGGAAGCAAAAGGCTACCTATTATAGAATTTCATTTACGTGAAATATCCAGAAAAGGACAATTTACAGAGACAGAAAAAAGACTAGTGATCGCGCGGGGCTGTGCAAGGGAACAGAGAGTAACACCAAAGGGGCATGAGAGAACTTTTTGGGGTGATGGCAACGTTCCCAAATTAGAGGTGGGTAATGGTTGCACAATCTATAAATTTACTAAAAACCATAGAACTGTACACTTAAAATGGGTAAATTTTATGGCGTATAAATCATATATCAATAAAGCTGTTGAAATTACCCTAAGGGAATTTAGTGGTTCAATAAAAGAGAATTCCAGAGCTGTGGTATCAGTTTGGTAGTCCCTAGCCACACCGGGCAATTGAACACTCGAAATATAGGTCATCCAAATTGAGATGGGTTGAGTGTACACACAGGACTTCATACTTAGCATAAATAACAGGATGTAAGATATTTTATTAATAGTATATTAGTATATGTTAAAATGATACTCTTTTGGGTGTTAGGTTAAATAAAAGATATTATTAAAATTAATTTCACTTTTTTTTTTAACTTTTTTTGTAATGTTTATTTTTGAGAGAGAGAGTGTGAGCAGGGGAGGGGCAGAGAGAGAGGGAGACACAGAATCTGAAACAGGCTCCAGGCTCTGAGCTGTCAGCACAGAGCCCGACGCGGGGCTCAAACTCATTAACCATGAGATCGTGACCTGAGCCGAAGTCGGACGCTTAACCGCTTAACCGACTGAGCCACTCAGGCGCCATCCACTTCTTACTTTTTAACGTGGCCACTACATAAGTTACATAAATGACTTGCATTATATTTCTGTCGGACACTGCTGCCCTAGAGGCAGGTCTAACTTCAGATGAATTTTGATTTAGCAGCTTACCAATGTTACCGAAGACCTGATTTCTTTCCATTTCTCTGTTTGGTCTTGTGTGGGGTGGGTTTCATCCTGTAGCCAGCAGCTCCCAGAGGGACATGCTTCCTCATCCAAGAGTATGGTTCTGTGTATCAGCATTTTTCAAAAGGGCTGGAATTCACCCATTGGACTGCCTTACATTCTCACCCCTGAATCAATCCTGGGGACAAGAAGAGAGACTAGGTGGCTAGTTCACGTGCCCCACTCTTAGAGCTGGTCAGCCTCTCCAATACCCCTTTATTACCAGAACTGAAATCAAGAGTGTTGGGAAGCGCAAAGTATGGAATGGATGCTGGAGAAGCAACCAAGAGATGTTCCCCATCAAAAAGGGGTCACAACTAATAACAACAGAGTGTGACGAGTGAGATCATAGAGGTGTAAACAGATTGCCTGTAGCATGTTCTTGTTGTTTATTGTTTTGAGATTTTCTCTCATACTTTACTATCTCCTAGTATGCCCGGTTATTTTTAATTGAATACTGGATATTGTATTTGAAAACTTAGTGGTAGAAATCATTTGGAACTAGGATGATGTTGCCATGTTTGTTTCTGCAAAATTCCCGGGGACACTAGCAATCCAGAAACACTTAAATCCAAGTCCTGGCCTCAAGATTCCCTGGACCACCCAGACGACCTGACAGTAGTTTGCAAGCACGTGTGACACGCTTTAGATGTACACCTACACCTAGGTTGTCGCCCATTAGGGTCCCAGACGAAGGTGTGCATGTGTAATTTATTTGGGTTTCCACTCTTGGTGGTTCCCAAACTCCAACTTCTGTTTCCTTAATCCCATGAAACCACCAAAAGACCATTTCAGCCTTAAAACAGACTCTTCCTACTTTGCACCACTGCCCACCCACCCCAGCCTAAGTTCCCCTTTTGCTGGGCTTTCCTCTCAAGGTCCTGTCTACTCTTAGGGCGTGGTTGACTAAGTCTTCATTCTCCAGCTAGCTCTTTGCTGCTTTTGAGTTTGTCTCTTTAAATGTTTCATCCTTTTTTTTTTTTTTTAACGTTTTTATTTTTTGAGAGACAGAGAAAGAAAGAGTGTGAGCGGGGGAGGGACAGAGAGAGAGGGAGACAGAATCCAAAGCAGGCTCCAGGCTCTGAGCTGCCAGCACAGAGCCTGACATGGGGCTCGAACTCACCAACTGCGAGATCATGATCTGAGCCGAAGTCGGATGCTTGCCGACTGAGCCACCCAGGTGCCCCCATCCTACTTTTTTAGGTCAGTGTCAGAGAGCAGTTTGGGCTGAGCTGCCGATTCCCAGAACTCCTCACCAATGACCTTCATGTTACCAAATCCAGTACTTGTCATCTTACCTGACCTCTCAGTAGATCTGATAAAGCTGATAACTCTCTTTTCTTGAAACGTTATCTTTACTTAGTTCTCCAGAAGGCCATTTTTTTGTTTTGTCTTGTTGGTTTGTTTTTTCTGCCTCACTGGCTGTTCTTCCTTATCTATCTGCTTTTAATGTTGGGGTATCCCAAGCTCAGGCGTTGGAAATGTTCTCTTCTCTTTCTGCACTCACCCACTTGTTGATATCCCAGTCTATTTGCTTGAAACACACACACGTACACACATAACTCTCAAGTGTATACACCCATGCAGGAACCCTCCTGAGTTCCAGATTCCTATCACCAGCTGGTCCATCTCTATTTGGATGTCTAACAGCCGTCTCAAACTCAGGATGTCTAAAACTGAACTCCTGCCTTTCCTGCCCCCAAATGCTCCATTTGCAGTTTTCCCCATCTCAGATGATGGCCTCTCCAGGTCATGTAACCCCCTACATTCACAATCGTCCAATGGCTCCCCTTTCCATTGGGAGGAAAAGTTAAAGTCTTCACAGTAGTCTATAAGGGACCACCTGGCTCAGTCAGAAGAGCATACGACTCTTGATCTCAGGGTCATTAATTTGAGCCCCACGTTGAGTGTAGAGATTGCTTAAAAGAAATAAAATCCTTAAAAAAAAAAAAAAAAAAGTCCTCACAGGGATGCCTGGGTGGCTCAGTCGGTTAAGCATCCGACTCTTTGTTTTGGCTCAGGTCATGATCTCATGGTTTGTGAGTTCAAGCCCCATGTCAGGCTCTGAGCTGACAGCACATGCCTACCTCAGGGCCTTTGTACTTGCTGTTTCCTCCATCTTGCGGAGTTATATAAAGTCTCAATTCCTCAAGTCTTTAAACACCGTCTCTGATTGCCCCATTGAAAGTTGAAACCATCCTCTCTTCCATCCAGTACTCCCTATCCCCTTTTCTGCTTTATAATTCTCTAGAACCCTTATCACTAACATGCTAAAATTCCATATTTATTTTGTTTGATCCTCCCACGAAAACTGGAGTTCTGTTGTTTTGTTCTTTCATGTATCTGAAGTGCCTTGGACAGTGCAATGCCTGACATGATGGGCACTGAATGAAAGGGGACCAATGACTGAACTTTGTCCAGCCTTTGTGGTCCAGTAAACAAGAGGCCTGGCTTCTTTCTCCCAAAGCTGAAGACCCCTCCACTAACAGCACTGAACTTCAGGTTGCAGTTTTCATACCATGTACAGCCACTTCCCACCATCTCCGCCACGGCCCCACCACCCACCACCCCACCACATGCACCATCCCTTGTTGGATTGTAGCAGCAGCTTCCCAGTGGGCCTCCTGTGTCCTCTTGCCCTGTTCCAATCTATGACTCATGTGGCAGCCAGTGATCTTTAAAAAAAAAAAAAAAAAAAAAAAAAAAAAAAAGCAAGTCAGTTCAGGCATTACCCCTCCCTCCCCTCCAACACCCGTTTGAGTTGGGCTAATTCAAGACACTGTGAAACACCACCGGCAGCCGCTTCTCTAGCCTTTAGCTGTCCCACTCTCCACCTTGCTCCTCTGGTCCAGCAACCCTGGCTTCCTGCCAATTCTTTGGTTTTTGTTTGTTTTGTTTTTAAAGATTTTATTTATTATTTATTTATTTTAAATATCCTTTTCATGTTTATTTATTTTTGAGAAAGAGAGTGCTAGCAGTGGGGGGGGGGGGGGGGGGGCGGGGGCAGAGAGGGAGACACAGAATCTGAAGCAGGCTCCAGGCTCTGAGCTGTCAGCACAGAGCCCGACACAGGGCTCGAACTCACGTACTGTGAGATCATGACCTGAGCCAAAGTCAGATGCTTAACCGACTGAGCCACCCAGTGCCCCTTTAAAGATTTTGTTCTTAAGTACTCTCTCCACCCAACGTAGGGCTCCAACTCACAGCCCGGAGATCAAGATTTGCACGCTCTACCGACTGACCCAGCCAGGCGCCCCTCCTGCTAGTTCTTTGAAGGGGCCAAACTCTTCTTGGCTCCAGGGCCTCTGCATGTGCTATTCGTTTGTCTGGAGCAGGAGCCAAAAGTAGGTGAGAGATTTAGCCACACCACCACCCATCCACACACACAATCTAAGTGAAACAGTAAGCCTGGTAGGCAGCAGAACTTCCAGACAGGTCCTGACCTAAACCCACCTTCCAACCATATTGTTGCCCTTAGGTCCAGGACCTAGAAATTTCGGAGCCTGGATCATTGAGGCAAATGAGTTAACCTAAAGCCTGCTCACGCTTCAGGTCTTAGACGAACATCATTTACTCCAAGAGTGCCCCCCCACCATGTCCTCCTCATCCAAATTAGGTCCATTCAAGTCATCCACAAAGCACTATTCCAATCACACGTTTTATTTATTCTTTATTTTACCCGTTCCCTCCTCATAAACTTTATGAAGGCAAAGATCCTGTCTGCCTGGCTTATTACTGTATCCCACCTCACAAAATGCCTTTCTGAAGGAAGTCCTTTGCTCAGAACAAAGGCACAATGCAAGTGTGTGTGTGTGTGTGTGTGTGTAGAGAAGCAGAGACAGGGAGGGAGGGAGAGCTGAGGAAGTGGACAAGGAATAGGGTAGAAGAAAACGGCAGAAAGGAAGAAAGGCAAGACGTGCAGAGCAGCTCCACAGTCTGCTGAAAGGGGAAGAAGAAGGAGAGGAAAGAGAGGAAGGAATATCCAGCAAGCAGCCCTGCCCTGCCTTGCCCTGCCCCTGGTGGCTGTCAAGAAAGTCAGTCCTGGTACAACTCCACCCTCCTCTCGCCAAGTACAAAGAAGCCTGTTCTGTAATTGGTTTTAATCCCAGAGCGGCAGAGCTTTGGGGAGTAAAGAGCCCACAAGGTGATGAAGGGAAAGGAAACAGACTCTGGTGTCCCAACTGCAGGCGGTGTTTTGAAATGCACAGCTAAGCCTGCTTGCAACACTGTGTTCTCCCCGGGGGCTAAGCTATGAAGGTGCAGCAGCGTGGGCTTGAACTCTGGAGGCCTAATAACTACCTTTTCCGCTGACTTAACGCTGCCTTTGGGTTCTCAGCTGTGACGGATCATGAAAATGACAGCGG
This sequence comes from Neofelis nebulosa, assembly GCF_028018385.1. Classification (NCBI taxonomy): domain Eukaryota; kingdom Metazoa; phylum Chordata; class Mammalia; order Carnivora; family Felidae; genus Neofelis; species Neofelis nebulosa. The sequence continues at coordinate 61,113,437 of NC_080794.1, forward strand.
TTAATCATCACGCCACCGTTGTGGGGATGGAGAGATAGTACACGTGGTTGCATTTGGTGGTAATCTGGACCTGCGGAGATTTAAACCTGGCGGGTGTGGATCAGGTATGCTTGTGCCCCGTGTGTGAAGTCCTGAGGGAGAGGATCCACGTGGCCCCTGTGATAGTCCTCGTGTGGGCAGGGAAGGACTTTCTTCAGAATAAATACTAGATGTCAGTTTTGCTGGCTGATTATTTGTGTTCTGGAGGTATACCCCACCTGCTGGAAAGGTTAAGGAAGGCAATTTTCGATAAGTGTTATCACACAGGGACCCAATCATTATGCACAGCCGTGTAAAATCTCAGGTAACACTGCACCTCGTCATTTTTATGAGCTTATTTACAACTGAGGGCTGGTCCCAAGCAATCAGCTGTGTATGTATTTCAGGCTCAGAGGCCTCAAGTCCAAGATCTATGGCACAGCAACAGTTCTGGTTCAAAGCAAGACTCTTGAAGAGCTTGTAAAAACAGGAGGGGCCAGAAGGAGGTCCAGGCTATTCCTGGCACCATCCCGCAAACCCATCTGTCTGTCATCAATGCCTCAGGTCTTCTGTGAAACTCTGCCCTAAAATCCTATCAGCTCTGTAATAGCTACCTTTGGGTCTACAGGGTAACATCCCTGGAATCTGGAAATCAAGCTGCCCTCTAGAAGTTAAACCCTTCAAGTCTACACACGACAGACAGACAGGATTAGTTATCTACACAAGGCCCCAGAGAGAACAGGATGTCTCCCTGGTGACAGCCAGAAGAGTTGGGTTTGGAAATTCAATCCAGGCATGCCTGCATGTGAAGGAACCCGGAGCTGAAGGAAATCTCAGAAAAGCTTCTGAACAGCAGGCAAGTGGCTCTGAAGAGTCTAAAGGACACGACAGAGGATCTGGCACTAACCTGAATAGAGGGGGACCCGACGGGCAGGTCTATCCTACAGACAGAACAGAACACTGTCCTACGTCAGAGACATTGCCAATTACCACTCCCATGATTCCCTGTGCCCTGTCCCATGCTCACTAAAGCCTCTGATTCTGACTTCCTGTGCAGGGGACTGTGTGCTGAGCAGTCACCACGCGCCAGTCTCAAGCCCCTTAGCAGTTACATTTCTCATTACACGTTAATAAATCACAATTTCGCCTAGGCCTGTTGTGAGTCACTTTCTTCCTCTCTGAACACAACGAACTCTGATTTTAGACTTGCACAGCTGATATCCAGACCTCAGCCCAGGAAGGAGTATGCAGCCTGAGCTTGCCACCATACCCACCCCACCCCCCAGCATTCTCAATCAATATTTACCGATTATTGACCTCAAAATCCTGTTCTAGGCACTTCCACGACCGATCAATGGGACTTGGAATGGGAGAACACCTTCTGCCACTGTAGCCCTGGCCCCGGATGACGTGGCCAGCCTCTCTAACAGCTTGATAAATGTTTCTGACGGCAGAAGCTATAGTAAGCATGATTTCAGGAAATGGCAAGCCAGCTTATGGTGCCCCAAATCAGGGTTATTTTCTGGAGTACAGTCATCTGTCTATTTACACTAATGTATAGCAAAAATAGAACAAAGAACAGTCATCATGTCACTTTCTAAATATTGCTCTGCACATGATCCAGCATCTAGTGATGGCATTAAGTCCCTGTGTACGTCAAAGAACAACATACTTATGGACTCACAGATTCTTTGTAAATAAACTGACCTACGTTCACTGGTGGATGTTTAAACCGGGCATTTGAAAACGTTTATGAAGTGTTTATATTGGTAGGGTAAAAAGTTTGTGATAGTCAAGTGCAAATTTAGAATGTATACTTGTATTTAAAAACTCTGGTTTTTTGGGGCACCTGGGTGGCTCAGTCGGTTAAGTGTCCGACTTCGGCTCAGGTCATGATCTCACGGTCCGTGGGTTAGAGCCCCATGTGGGACTCTGTGCTGACAGCTCAGAGCCTGGAGCCTGCTTTGGATTCTGTTCCTCCCTCTCTCTCTGACCCTCCCCCGTTCATGCTCTCTGTCTCAAAAATAAACACTTAAAAAAAAAAAAAGAAAAACACTGTTTTTGTATTTTAAAAAGCCTTGCACATAAAAAAACAGGAATGAAATGTACAGTTGATATAGCTGACCCTTGAACAATGTGGGGATTGGGGCACTGACCCCCCTTCAGTTCAAAATCCACATATAACTTTTGACTCCCTCAAAACTCAACTACTAATAGCCTACTGTTGACCAGAAGCCTTACCGATAACACGTATTTGGTATGTATATTATATACTGTATTCTTACAATAAGGCTAGAGGAAATACCATTCATAACATCATGAGGAAGAGAAAATACATTTATAGTACTGTGCTGTAGTTATCAAAAACAACCCATGTGTAAGTGGACCCATGCAATTCAAATCTGTGTTGTTTCAGAGTCAGATGTACAAAGATTAACAGTGAGAATTTGGTGGAAGGAGTCTAGCTCTTGCTTTTATTTGTCTGTTTTTTTTTCCCAAATGCTCTGTGATTCTTTAGTACTTTTATAGTGAAGTAGAGAATACCTTCTAATTTCCTAAGTTACCCTGTGATGGAACGTAAGCAACAATGAAGAGAGAAAACAGAGACTACTTGGACACCGGAGGTAATTTTCTCACATGTTGCAAACGACGCCGGAAAACAGGATGAAGCATGTGGACTGAGGTGGGCTTGCAAATGAGACAGTGGAGGTAAGAGGACAGCCACCATCAGGCCACCTGCCTCGATCCCAGGAAGCTGCACTTCCCAGGAAGGGGTGAGGTTGGTGTGATCGGACCCACCTGTGTGCAGAGGCGTCAGGATGGGGGCCATGAATGGACCACCTTTGTAGATCCCCAATACTGCCCACGTCCTCAGCCAACACCAGGGTGGCTATTTCAGTGCGGCCAGGCAGGGGATGCTGTGTCTCCCATTTCTGAGAAGGAATCGAAGGTGGACCCCAGAAAAGAAAGCTGGAATAAGTCTGATTCTGACCTGCCAAAAGCGTAATAAAATTAAAGTAGTGCATCTGGACCTTGGTGGAGACCCTCAGATTTTCTAGTGGTCCTGAAATTGAATGAGCCTTGCATTGATAAATACTCCTGATTCCCCTTCATCACCCCCACTGTGGGGACAAAAGCAGCACTGACTTTCACAACAAATGTTTCCAGCACCTTAGGTCTCTGGGACAGATCAATTCTTGCCTCTGCTTCGAGGTAATGTGCATCCGAAGTCTACTTCCAAAAGAGTATGGAATTCAGCACATCACCAAGACCAATCTTTCTGGGTCACCTGCCCTAGCTCTACCTTTGGAAGAAAACAAAAGTCCTTGGAAAGCATACTATAGTAAGCACAACCGGCTCCTCCTACTTCATGGAGTGTCCTACTGCATGTGGCTAATTTCCTGAGAAAGGAAATAGGAAAGGGCTAGGATAGGCCTGATTTGTCCATAAGAGTAACCATGGGGATTAAGGTTAGACCACCTTCCTGGCTCTCCAAGCCCAGACTTTGTGAACAAGGCATGTAAAGAGCGCCACCTCTGGGTGAAGTGTGTTTCCTCTCCACTTCTTCGTTCCAGATTCAGTGGGAGGAAATGCTCGAATTTGGGGGTCAATGGATCAAGTCAAGACTAGAGCTCCCTTGGAGGATGAACGGAACTGTGCACAGGGCCTCCTGGGAGCATTATCAGAGCCAAGGGCATGAAACTAGAATGGAAACTATTGAGCATGTGTGCTGGAGGGGGTGGGGTGTCTCATGTCAAATGGGGAGAATTTGAGATGAGAAAAACTATGGATCAAATGCCAGGGGACAATTCTTCCTACTGGGGATGGGGGACTAGCCCTGGGGTTCCTTGCTTCTTGATGCCTGTTGGGAAAGCACACACAGGGGTACCATGGCCGATAAAGTGACCTCAGGAGCAATGCTCCAGACCAACAAAGCTGGATGATGAGACTCATGCTGCTCTTTCCACAACTTGTCTATTTGTCTGGGAAAAACAGGATGTGATGATCAGGGAGGTGGGTGACCAGGCTGCACTCGGCACTCAGAGGGGCTCAGTGAACCAATGAACTTCAGTGAATCAACGAACAAAGCTGGCGAGGAAACCTGTGCCTAGGGGCAACCTGGGGCAGCCTCTGTTTCCTTCCTATTCTGTCTCTACAGACCAGCCCCAGAGCATTCACTGCCCCTCCTGCCCCTCCAAATGTCACTTTCTGACTGAGACAGTAAGTGAAGTCAGGGAAACCTCCTGACATAGGTGGGCAAGTTCTAAGGCCTGACCTAGGGCTACCTGCTATGCCTTAGACTGGATGCTGGGACTGGAAAAGAAGAGGTCAAGCCACTGCTGCCAGTAACTAGACACAGTTCTTGTCCATGGAGGGGCAGGTGATAAAACAGTGTTTCTAGGGAAAATGCATGGCAGTCCATGTTTATTCTACATCCGATCACAGCAAATCTTCCACACCCAGACCACATCCAGGCTAAGTGCCATGTGGCTATAAGCGGCTAGAAGAAACAGGAAACCGTCTGCTCTGGTGCGCATGGCTGCTCTGGGCAGAAAGCACAGCTGCCTCATTGGCCGATTCACAAGCAGCGAGGCCACATTCCCATCTCCAGGCCTTAGGGACATCTCTAAAGGGCGGCTCCTATTTGGAGCTTCCAAAATCCTGGGTGCCTCTCTGGAAGCCAAGCCCTGTCCAGCAAGTCATTCCGAGTCCAGGCTCTGCCAGAACCTTCAGTATCTGGAACTGATGTCAAAGCAGCTTGGAAGCTGCAGAGAGACCTTACGCTGGGTCCCAGGGCAGCTCTGGGGGCCTCGAGGCTTTAGGGCCGATGATCCTTTCTGCGGAGTTTGTGTCCCACCTGGGACCCTCGCTGGGCAGCTTTCACCAGGCCTTTGAACTGCCCCTGCAGCTTCACCTTCTTCCTGCAGGAACAAGGAACAGAGGGTCACATCTCCCTGAAGACAGGTGGTCTCTCTTCCCATAATGCTGACCAATGGCTCCCCCCAGCATTAGCGGGAACTGGGGAGAAAGGGTGCTGCCTGGGCACAGGTGCTGTCCTACTTACAAGAGCAGTTCAAGTCAATAACGCATGTGGGCACCAACTACATGAAGGTGCACATTAGAAAGCAAAAATAAAAAAAACCCTGGGAGACACTGGAGCAATTAAGTTGAGAGTTTACTGAGAATAAGGCCCTCCCCTCTTTGGAGCACTGAGCTCCCCACCCCCACTGCCCCAGCCAGACCCCGCACAATACTGTACCTTCGGTTGAGCTTGGTTCTGTTGAGGGGGATGTAGGCATAGGGGTCGAGCCGACCTTTCTTCTTCACGTCACCCTTTGCTTTCTGCTCAGCCAGAGAGAGAGAGTCAACTAGGAGTACAGGGTTCCCCTTCCTCCCTGCCCCTGACTTAACAGACCCCATGTCCTCCCCTTCACTCTGTGCCCTGGTGGCACCAAAGGGCTCCTGTAGTTCAGGAATGCCAACCAACAAAGGCATGGACTTTAAACGCTAACAAGACCTCAGTGTGCCCCTCGGTGTGGCCTGAGTCTGGCTCCACAAAGGTGGCTCTCCAGAAGGGTGATGGGCACAGCTACCCTCATCCTTTCCCAGAGGCTCTGTCCCTACCCATGGCTCTTACCTTGGCCTTGTATTCGGCCCCAGGTATAGCCTTCTTGGCCACAGGGCGATGGATACCAGAGCCTCCAGCTAGAGGGGGAACACAGAGACCATGAATCAGGCAAAGCCAGGGCAGCTTCCTCCTGGGAGAAGGCAGTGGGTACCTTGTCTTTACAGAGCCTCCAGGGAGCAGAGAAATCAAGGCTAGCAATGGCTCTGTCCCCTATCAACCAAGGACAAAGACCTTCCTCAAGAAGGGACTGTCTAGTGGCTTAACAGTTAAGACCAGTGGGCTCCTCAGGCTGACTTGAAGCCACACAGACCTACGAATGAGGACATACACCTTCTCCACTAACATGAACCACCCCAGTCTCCAAAGCTAAATCTGTTCCGTTTGTCCTAGGAGAAAAGAACACAGGCTTTGAAGTCAGACAGACCCAGGTTCGACTCCCTGATTTACCACTACCAGCTCTAACCTCAGCAAGTCTCTTAATTTCTGGATCTTTTAAGTTTGTCTATAAAATGAGGTACTTCGGGCTTGATCTCATTCAGGCTTCACAACAACACTGGGAAAGAAAGGCAGCTCCTGTCCCATTGTACAGACACGAAAACTGTGGTTACAGAAATCCAGGTGCTTCCAAGGTCACTTGTTATTTCCGGTCCGGATTTTAATACACTCACGGATGACTCAGGAGGACTCTTTTTAGATGAGCCAGATGAATCCCACTTTTTTTTTTTTTTTTTTTTTTTTTTTACAGATGAGAAACTAGAACCTCAGAGAAGCAGCAGGACTGGGCCAAGTTAGCCACAGAGCTAAGAGCCGGCCGTCTTGAACCCAGGCCTCCTCCACATCATCTGGTTTTGCACCACACCCCCTCAAAGCAGAGCAGGTAAACTAGGCCCTGGCCCATGGGGCCACAGAGTGGGGAGCCGTGAAGCTCTCCAGTTGGGTTAGGATGCCTTAAGGCTCTGAGAACATACCTGCTGCTGGGAATGGAGACCGTGCTTCTTTTTTTTTTAATTTTTGAGAGCACGCGTGCATACGACGTGTGAGCAGGGGAGAGGGGCAGAGGGAGAGAGAATCTCAAGCAGGCTCCACACTCAGCACGGAGCCTGATACAGGGCTCGATCCCACGACCCTGGGATCATGACCTGAGCTGAAATCAAGAGTCGGATGTTTAACTGACTGAGCTGCCCAGGAGCCCCTGGGATTGGGGACTTTCTACAGGAGCCCCTGTACCTCCAGATATATAGCAGGGGTTCTGCTACAGGGGCTGCCCTCAGGGGAAGGAGGCAGAGGTGAGTAACAGAGGCCTCCCCTGGCATTTGGCAGCCACACTGGTGTCTTTAGCAGCTGCTGCAGGAAAAGGAACAGCTTAGGGGACCAGAGACAAATGTATAGGGGAATCCCCCGGGCAGACCCATCACTGACCCTCCCAGCTGCCACCCTCAACACAGGCTGAAGTGATCTCCCAAACCTTGCCTGACTCAGGGCTGGACAAGAGAGACAGACACCTCCCAGGAAAACAAGGGGTGGGCTGCAAGCCTCACGGAAGGCCTAAGTGGGTGGGACAGAGATGGGGCTCAGGGGCTCCCTAGAACGGCTGGGGGTTCCATGCACAGATCCCCCCAGACTCTTCTCCATCCCAAACATTCTCAGCCCCCAGACCAGTCTTGGGAGACAGATCAGCCAATCTTTGTTGGTGCTGACTTGACTACAATCGGGCCATGCCATGCAAACTTGTGGTTCTGCCTGCCACTGCCCTGTCTAATGCAGGGGACAGGGAACACAGTGTCCCAAGAGGGAAGAGTGGAAGTCTCACCTTGGTACTGAGGGGGCATCTCCAGCTCCTCATCGTCAGCCTCTTTCTGATGCTTGAGCTTCTGATGTTTCTTCTATAACGTGGTGCACAAAATTCATTAACAAGGGTACACGATCATCATTAATGTTCATAGTAAAAGCAACTGCAAACTATGCTAGCAGGAAAGGTCCTCTGCCAAGCACTCAATCCCCCACTTTCAGATGGGAACACCAAGGCTGAGAGATGGTAAAGAACTATCCAAGATCACACAACTAGGCTGTGCAGAAGTAAGTTCCAGCCCAGGCTGTGACCACAATCTCATCTGCCTGCTTCACACAGAACTCCTGTCCCAGGGCAACAAGTACCTGTCTGGGAACCCCGACCTCAGCTTAGCTGGTGCAACGCTCCTACTCAGAGGAGGCTTCCTGCATCAGAGGCCTCTCAGACCCCCGGCTACCCTCTGACCCCATAACTATCTGATCTTTTATGTCTGATTTTCACCCAGGAATTCTACGTGGGTGCAATGCTCTGATAACCGGGTACCTCTTTGGCCCTGGTGGGAGGATGGGCATTTGGCCAGGGATAGGGCATTTGTGAATAGGACATTCACGAAAGCAGTAACTGGGGGAAAGATCATCAGGAACTATACTTGTGCACTTGCCGTGTCCAATCTCATCAAGCCAACCCAGTAATTCCACAAGATTCACAGGTGAGGAGCTGAGTTTGAAAGGTTAGGCTGACGCCGAAATGGGACCCCAGTACCTGCATCTGCACTGCTAATTTTGTATCCCCGCCTATGCAGCTGTCCCCCAATGGGGACACCCGGGAAGGCTGGATGGGCTGGCCAGGCCCCGAGAGGACGCAGAGGAAAGACGTTGCTCCTAGACGCCCTCAGAAGTGCTGTTCACTAGGCTCGGGAAGGACGGTGAGGGGTTGGGCCCACATCACCCTGCTGGTTCAGGTGGGGCAGGTGAGAAGCTGCACTCCACCCTGGGAGATACCAAGGTTAAATTCTTGGGCTCAGGAGGCTGGAAGGCCATGGTTTAAATCCCATCTGCATCTAACAACCCCTGTGAACTTGGGCAGGATAAGCCTCCTCTGGAAACGGGGATAGAGTTCCGTCTCTTGTGAGGATTAGGTGAGATGATGCACGGGCCCCTTGGCACTCCTCAACGGCTCCCTGCAGGAACCTGCCCTTGGAACACATAGGCCAGCTGTTGCCTTTGCAGCCTGCCCAGCACATGCCCTCGGTAGAGACACACAGGGCTCTGTCTCTCTTCCTTCAGCTGGACAACTCCACCAACACGGAAGCATCAGGTGCCTTGGGCCCCCTCCCACGCCCCACAGAGCAGTCGGCCATTACATTGTGCCCTGTACATGCACACCACATCCTCTGGACCACCTGTTATGCACAGCTTCAAGGCGCTCCTGTGCATTCAGGAAGCAGGGCAGGTGGGGGTGGGTGGGAGGTGGGCGGGGGAGAGACGGCTGAGAGCTGTCAGCCCAAGGCTTTGCCCTGAGGGCCCAGCACGCCCATCAGAGGAAGTACTCACACTCCTGACACCCGTGTCTTCCATCAGGTCAGCCATCTCTTCATCCTCCCCTGGAACCAAAAGAAAGTCCTGTGAGCACATAGGGAGCACCCCTGACTTCCCAAAGCCCACACAAATTTCACCTTGCCTCCCCCTGGCTCAGCAGGCTGACGGAGCTGACAACTCCAGAAAACTTGCATCTTTCTGTGGGAGACAAGACACCTGAACACTGACTGCAACTTTATCTTTCCCATCCCAGGCCCCAGGGACAACAGCCCCTCAAGGAAGTCGTATTCCTACTCCTGAGACAAATACAGCTTTTTTTTAAGACCCTAAGAAAGCCCTGGTTTTCCTGGGGAGTCACGCGCGCCCCGGCCCCACATACATTCTGCTTGGCCAAGAGGACAGCCTCATTTTCCTACTTGAGAATCCTTTTTGTTTTTTCGCTATACATGCTGAGCTCTGTGTGGGGATGAGCCAAAGAAGTACGAATCAAGAAAATGCACAGGCAACCAAAATAAAAATAGATCAAAAAGACTATCTCAAAATTTTAAAACTTCTGTGCATTAGGGGACACATCAACGGACTGAAAATGTACTCTACAGAATGTATGAGAGAATGGTTTTTCAAACCATACAGATAAAGGATTACACAGACTAGCAGACTACGTAAAGACCACCCACAAACTCAACAACACAAAAGAAACATCTCAATAAAAAAATGGGCAAAGTGCTTGCGTAGACAAAGGGAATTCTGAGACACACTACAACATGGGTGAATCTTGCAGATATTATGCTGAGTAAAACACGCTAGTCACAGACAAATACTGAAATCATTTCATTTACGTGAGGTACCTAGATGCATATTCAAATTCAAATTATTACAGACAGATTCTGGAATGATGGTTGTCAGGGTCTGGGGTGGGGGCAATAGTTGTCTTTTAACAGGTAGAGACTTTCAGTTTAAGAGGCGAAAAGAGTTCCGGAGGTTGGCTGTACAACAATGTAAACGTACTTACCACTAGTCCACTGCAGGCTTAAAGGTGGTTAATGTGGTAAGTTTTACATTATGTGTACTTTACACCACAATTTATTTTTTTATTTAAAAAAATTTTTTTTAATCTTTATTTATTTTTGAGAGAGAGAGACAGTGTGTGAGCAGGGAGGAGCAGAGAGAGAGGGAGACACTGAATTGGAAACAGGCTCCAGGCTCTGAGCTGTCAGGACACAGCCCGACGCGGGGCTCGAACTCACGAACTGTGAGATCACGACGTGAGCCGAAGTCGGACGCTTAACCAACTGAGCCACCTAGGCGCCCCCACCACAATTTCTTTAAAAAGCTATCGGTATACATATTTTTAAAAGTACGAAACAAACCAGTTGGAGGGAAGACAAACTCAAGCGAAGTCAATCAACTAGTAAATAATGCCACAAGACAACATGGGACTAAGAGCCACAGCCTGGGCAGTGGCCAAGCTTGCTGGGAGCGCTGGGGGACAGGGCCGGAAAGCTGGGGGCCAAGGAAAGGCCACATAAAAACACTTGGGCTGGATCCTTAAGAGCAGAGAGGCAGATGGGGTGCCTGGGTGGCTTAGTTGGTTAAGTATCCGACTTCGGCTCAGATTGTGATCTCGCAGTTCATGAGTTCAAGCCCCACGTTGAGCTCTGTGCTGACAGCTCAGAGCCTGGAGTCTTTCGGATTCTGTGTCTCCCTCTCTCTCTCTGCCCCTCCCCCACTTGTGCTCTTTCAAAAATAAATAAACGTTAAGGAAAAAAAAAAAAGTGGAGAGGCAGAAAGAGGGGGAGAGGTGTTCTCAGCACCAAGGACATACGGGCCAAGAAGGGAGCAAGAGCCTGGAAAGTACAAAGTGGCGAGAGGGGACAGTGGTGTGACCAGATCAGGAAACAGTGTAGTCACCGTTACACCAAGCATGTACTTGACTGTTCTGGCTACCCATTTCATCTACAACCATCTGAAGTAGGTATTGGTATTAAGCCCATTTGGCGTGAGGAAATTAAGGCACAGAGAGGTTAATAATTGTCCACAGTCACACAGCCGGTAAGCTGGGTGCAGGGGATGCAGTGAGAATATTGGTTAGGAGGTTGTAGTGAGTCAAGGGCCCAAGGATCATGGCAGTGGGAACCAAAAAAAAAAAAAAAAAAGAGGAAGGCAAATCAATTTTAAAGACTGAAGCTTTTTGATCTAACAGATGACACGGGGGAGAGGAAGCAGGAAAAATTAAACAGGACTCGGAGACTTCACACCAGAGTGGCTCCTGGACAACAGGAGATCATGCAGTCAGGAAGGGGGCTGCCACCCCTAAACCTCTTAAGTCTGGCTCTACCTCTAAATGAGCTTCATGGTCTCAGTGAAGTTTATATTGCAAAAAAAAAAAAAAAAGAAAGAAAGAAAAAAAAAAGAAAAGGAGAAGAGGGAGAAGGAAAGATACAGAACAGTGGCCAAAAAAGTGCATCACACACAGTCAAGAGGAAGTACAGCGTTTTGAAAGTTCTGTTTGAATTATGTATGTATCGTATAGGTGGCTAGATTGCAATGTAAAGCTTTCTCAATGTGGTCAAAAAGGTTTGAGAAATTCAAAATGTTTGAGGAAGTTGTCTTAGATACAAGCCCCTCGTTATCTGTATTTATCTACACTTCCCCAACCGGTGGTCACGGAATGAATGAGCAAATAAACAAATGAGTGAATGAACGACCGAGTGAGTGCAACACTGCCCACTCCAGAAGCAGCTGTGCCCCTAGAATGGATGGTGGTCCCACCTTTAGTGCCTTCCTCTTCCTCCATCTTGGTCGTGGCAGCATCGTCCTCCTCCTCCCGGATGATCAGGCGGCCATCGGCACTCACCTTGAAGCCGTGGTCCTTCTTCTTGCCCCGGCCGGGCCCAGGCTGGGTAGCTGGTGTGGCAGAGTCGAGCAGTGAGGAGGCGGAAGGCCAGTCTAACCCACCCACAGCCCCATCCAAACCAACAAGCCTAGGTCTGTGCCCCAGATGGGTGTCTGCAGCGCACTGATGTGCACACACGGCGGTGAGAGGTGCCCAGTGGGCTCTGTGGAAATCACCCTAACCCCTGACCTTGGCAAGGCAAGCATATTTTCTCGACTCATGTGCCAGCCACTTTTTGCCTACCTAGGACTCGCTGGGCCACCTTAGGGTCCAGGAAGTTGAGGGGCTCATCCCCGCCACCCTCCTTCAGCCACGCCTGGCTTCTCTGTCGGGCCAGCTTCCGGCGCTCCTTGGCCTGGCCCCTTTCCTCCTCCTCCTCAGCATCCTCATCCTCCGAGTCGGCCAAAATCTCCTCGATACTAAGTGCAGAGAAGTCCCAAGTCAGGGTGTTCCCAGGAGAGGCAGGGGTGGCTGGGCATGATCCGGGCAGGCTGCAGGTCGAGGGAGACCAGGTCCCCAGGACCTGGGACCCCCAGGACCCCACCACAGGCCTCACCTGTCACCCTTGCCCTGGGCAGGTTCCTCTCCTTCCTCTTCCTCCTCTTCCACAGCAGCCTGGTTCAGAGCACGGTGCCTCTTGGCTCGGGCCTCGGCTTTCCGAATGTTTACCAGGACTTTGTGGTACTCCTCGGGCAGCAGCCCCTTTACCAGCTCAAACCTGAGGGACGAGGGGCTGGTGAGGCGCACTGGCCAGGGAGTGCTACCCAGGGGAGGGTTCAGCCACAGCCCTTCCAGCCACGGGAAAGGGACTCAGTCCCCCAGCCCAGCTCCTTCTCTGCAGGCTCTCTGCTAGGATGGGAAGCCCCTCAACTCCTCCCCTGCTCCCCCTCAATCCAGAGCACAGACCCAAACTTGCGGATGAACTTGGTGAACAGGTTCCGAAGCTTCATGCGGAAGTGCCGCCGCATGTCGTCCGAGAGCTTCCCAATGGCTTCCATCTGGCGGGCAGAGCACCAAGGTTTCGGGGGTGCCCTCCACCCTGTCTGCCCTCTCACTACGGTACAGACCAGGTACACAGGACCCACAAGGTCCAGCTAAGGGGTGAGGGTCAGAGCAGCCCAGCCACCCCTTGGTCCAATCATGTTTCCACAACCTGGGCAGCTCTCCACTTTTCCCCTAAACCCTCCTTCATGACAATCCACGACCATCCTACCAAGGTTACAGCTTTAGAGACTTCTGAAAGTGGCAGGCACCTAACCTGCATTACCTCACTTAACCCTTAGAACCCCATGAGGCAGACACTATCATCATTTCTTACAGATGAAGAAACTGAGGCACAGAGAGTTAAGTGGCTGCTACATGGTCAGAGGCAGCAGTCGGCCCAGGTCCAGGTCCAGGTCTATCTAATTCCATGGCCCATACTTTGTCCTAACACCACCAGGTTTCTCTTGAGCCCTGCATTGGTCTCGGGCCAGACTATTCTCACACTTCATCGGGCCTGGCTGGGGCCCATGTGTGGGTGGCAGATCTCACTATCTGCAGTGTCTCTAGATGGGGCTGGAGGCGCAGGGCCCCATCGATCCTTTAAAAGGCCTTTATAAAGGTGTCTGGGAGGCTCAGTCTAAGGTTAAGCCTCTGACTCTTGATTTCAGCTCAGGTCTTGTCTTGTGGTTCATGGGATCAAGCCCTTCTTTGGCCTCTGCCCTGACAGCACAGAACCTGGTTGGGATTCTCTCTCTCCCTCTCTCCCAAAATAAATAAATATTAAAAAAAAAAAAAAAAAAAGGAAAGGAAAGGAAGGCTCTTATCAATTCTTGGAACCCTAGGACAGACTACTCCTCTATCGCTTCTCATCTTTGGATCTTTGGTCCCCAGCTGGGCTGCAGGCAGGGGAGGGCACAGGCAAGCGACCTTGACCCAAGCCCAGATACGAAGACAAAAGGCAAGAGGAACCCAGAGGTCTGATGTGACCCAACCCAGCTGAAGTGAAAAACCGATACAGTGGAGGTAGCGGGCAGACAGTCTGGAGGACAGACCCAGCAGGCGACACACCCTGTGCCCAGCTGAGGGCTCTTCAGGCCCTTCTGCAGCCCAGCAGGGGTGTCCAGAGGAGCTTCCTCAAACCCAGAAGGTCAAAATGCAAGAGGGGAAAAAGAAAGCAAGATGTGGCCCTGCTGGGGGAGAGCCCCGAGGGTCAGTCCTGAGCTTTGGGTTCTGGTCCCAGGACCACTCTCACCAACACTGTGACCTGGGGAAATCTCTGGCCTCAGTTTCTCCATCTGTAAAACAAAGGGTGGCCCTGCCCACAGACCCTTGCCCCGCAGAGCCCTTGCTTCTGTGGAGGGGAAGAGGGGTCACAAGAGGCAGCCTGGGCACCATGCACCTTCCTCACCCCCACCGGGTGGGCATCACCCTACCGGTCCTTTCCAGAGCTCCTGCATGACCTTCTGTGAGACAAGACAGCGTACAGCTAGACAAATGTTTGGAACCTGCTGGCCTCAGTGCTCATGGGTCCATGCTGGCAGGCCAGAGGCCATGTTGCCACCCACCAGGGCCAGGGGGCCACTTACCACCAGCTGCACATGCTTGGCCAGGTGTGCCACATCCATGACAACTACCGCCACCTTGATGAAGCCCAGCGCCGATTTGACCACATCACGGGTACGGGAAGCCAGGAGCAAGCACACATTCTCCAGCAGCTGCTCTATTGTGTTGGTTCCCATGAGACCTGGGGTCACCAAAGGGCTACCGTCAGAGACACCCAAAACCCCATCCAGACGCAACACCCCTGCCCGGTCACATGCAGAGGAGCTAACATCTGTGGGACTTCTGTGTGTCCAGCACGGTCCTAGTCACTCTCCCTAGAGTATAGCCATCCTGTGAGAAGGTAGTTTTTCTCCCCCACTTTAGAGATAAGAAATGGAAGTTCTAAAAGGTTCATAAACTTGCTCAAGGTCTGGCACGGTTGGTAAGAGGCGGAACCAGGACTGACACCTGGGCATGAGACTTGAGCTCCTCCGATCCACCCTGACAGTGGCATGCAGGTGGGCAGGGAAGATGACACGGGCGGCGGAGGAGACAAGAGGCAGCCAGGCTTGCTTTTGGTTCTTCTTCCCTCCCCCGAGGAAGGAAGGTGGTAGCTCTCCCATTCTGGTAGTGACCCTGTCCTGACCTTCTGGGCATCCTCCTACCCCAAGGGTTCCCCAGGCCTTCAAGGAAGCAGCATTCACCTTTAAACTCAAACAGGAGGTGGGTCAGGGCCAGGATGCTGCAACTGACCATGGTCACAGCGCCCACGAGGCCAGGGTACACCAGGACGAGGTAGCGTTGCAGGGCCTCTGGAAGGCGAGATAAGGATAATCACATCCGGGCAGAGCACTCTGCATGCTGCATGCCGGGCCCCTCAGGGAAGGGATTCTGGCCAGAGAGGAGCAGCCTGCCCAGGTCTGCAGCCAGTGGTTTGGAGGGGTGCCTCCCAGAGGCCCGTGAGCCAAGCACCCATCCCGGCCCTGGGTCATCCACGCCTTACCTTCTTTGTTTGGGCCAAATCGGAGGAAAGCATGGCCCATCTCCACCAGCAGAGCAAAAGCATTCTTCCGAGCACCCACCGACACCTCCTTGGTACACAGGATCACCTGCCCAGACAACCCCTTGAGCATGCGCTCTGGAGCCGGCCACCATGGGCTTGGTTGGTGGCCTGAAGCAGAAAGGGGCAGGGGGGGCACCCAAGCTCACAGGCGGAGAACTGAGGCCACCCCAACCCCAATACTGTTCTCCCCTGATCTTGACAGGTCTTCAGAAGCCAACTCCAAGGAACTCCTCAAAACACACACACCCCTCCTGCACCCCTCACCTCCGGGACAAGGGCAGCGATGAACTCCTCATGCTCAGCTGAGAGTTTCTTCACAATATGTATGAGGCACTTTAAACGGGGCTGCGGGGCAGGGGGGAACAAAAGTCAGGACCCCTCAATCCCACCTGTGCCCCCAAAGGCCCCTCTCTAAGGTGGTCCTCTCCTGGTGTCGCCCATCATCCTGTGGGCAGAGCACGGCTGCCCTGGAGGCCTCACCCTCTTGGCAGGCGAGGTAGTGCTCCGCAGCGAGTCCAGCAGGGTCTTCTTCAGATCGTCCAGGTGGCTCTCCACGAAGCGGGCCCCAGGGCCCTGGGGGCTCGCACACACCTCCTCCAGCACTCGGTAGGCCTTCTTCTGTATCCCATGGGCCTTGCTCTGGGAGGGTGTATGGTGGTCAGGGATGGGTGAGCAAGGGAGGTTGGGGGTCCCGACCCACCCCGTCCACACACACACATATACACGCCACTGTGCAACTACAGTCACAGAGCAGCCACCATTAACTGTGACCAGCACTGGGGAAATTCAGAACCTGAGCCCACCTCTGGAGCTCAAGAGGTCTGAGGAGAGGGCTGGCTGAGCATGGACGGTGAGAGGCTGTGGGTCAGGCAGAGGACGCTGCAAGGACAGAAGCCACCCCAGCCCTCCAATCCGTTCCACTCAGTGGCCTCAAGTAATGCTCATCCAGCAGGGAGAACTTGCAGTGCCCAGAATGTACCAAGGCCCGTGTGCCCACTCGCCTTTCCAGCTGCAGCGCTCTCTTCTCCCCTTCTTGCCCTAACTCCTTGCTATTGCAAAGGAGCTGTTATTCCCCCTAGGACACCTCTCCTGAGCTGAGGTAGCCCTGCCCTGGATTTCTGTATCTGCCTGCATGGTCCAGACGAGAAGACAGGTCCTGCCTTTCCAAAGAGCCCCCGCTTCCCCCAAGTGTGGTCATGTGCAACTCCAGCCTGCACATCTCACCTCTAGGTAGGGCCGGATGGTAGAGTACAGCTTGCTGATGGCAGCTTCCTCCGCGTGAGGAGCCAAGGCCACAACCAGGTCCAAGACAGACAATCTGCTCAGGGCAAGAGACGAAGGATGGGTTTAGAAGGGCTGGAGAAGGGCACAGACTATCAGTGTCTTACACCTACTGGGAGCAGAGGAGGTGGGAGAAGTCAGAGTGAGGACGAAAAGGGGTCCTGAAGGAGCCCGTGAGCAATCACCACAGCTCACACCGAATCAGCACCCGTAAGGTACCAGATGCTGTTCCAGGTGCTTTATGTGTCTTAAAGTCTTCAGTCCTCACGGCAACCCTGTTGGAGGTACTATTATCATGGTCAATTCGCAGATGAGGACACAGAGGGCACAGAGTAGGTAAGTAACCTGTCCAAGGTCACTTAGCTTCTAAGCAGTGGAGCTGGGATTTGAACCTGGGCAATGTGTCACCAGGGTCCTTATCCTTCCCTAGGAGGCTATACTGCTCCTTCAGGAAGGAGGAGCCAGATAGGTCTCACGGTAGAGCTGGGACATTCAATAACTCAAGACTTTCCTAAATAATTCCAGAGAGAATCTACAGGGCTTCTACTAGACATACCCTCTGGCTCCCTGGGCTGCCTCAACTCAAGTGGGGCATTTTACCTGGTGAAGTCAGAGCTAGCAGAGTCCAGCACCTTCTCACTGGCTTTTTCCAGGAAGCTGTTCACCAACTGGCACCCCCAAGGGGATGAAGAGGAGGCAGGGGGTGAAGAGAGAAATAAAGAGCGGGAGCAGGTCACAGAACTGCATTCTCTTCTCTTCTCCAACCCTGCCCCCCTCCACTCAGAAGCCTTGACCCAGCCACCGCTGGTATCTGGTGGCCTGTCTCGTAGGTGGCAGAGGCCCAAGTGAGCCCTGTGGGTGAGGCCCTTTCACCACCCCCATCCCAGCCCTCACTCACCCGACAGCTCCTCCCTCTCCTCCACCAGCTCACCTGAGGGTCTGTAATGGTGAGGTACGTTTTCACGGTTTCCAACACGGCCCGGCGAGGGGCTGGGGTGTCCCCGGCTGCCACAGGCTGCCCATACAGGTTGAAGAGGATTGGCAGAAAGTTCTTGGCAAAACGGCTCACCTCCGCACGGTCAGCCTCTGGCAGGAGGACCAAAGTTTGCATGCAAGCAGCAGGAGTCAAGTCTGCCCCAAAGGGGCTGCTGAGGCTACAGCCTAGAGGCATCCTTTTGGAGGACCCGTGACAGGACCTACAGATTTGGGGATTCTCCAGGACAAAAGGTCCCACCATGCTCTATGTTCCTCCATAGCTCCTCTGTCCTGTGCGTCAGCCAAGAGCCAGCTACCCACTAAAGCCCTTAACGCCAACTGGACAACACCCAGCAGATGTCAGCACAGTGGCAGTAGAAGGAAAAGGGACAGCTTTCAGCGTGTTACTAACTCTTTGGGTCCCCAGCAGAAGCCCCAGGTCCTTGCAGAGGATTCGCTATGGCTCAGGCAGTGGGGTAGAGGAGGCCAGGGGACCCGGGCCATTGCAAGTAGGACCATTCCCCTACTAGCCCCAAACCCCAGAGCCCATACATACCCCCCTCACAGCCCTTGGTGATGAGGGTGCGCAGGGCCTGGCACACAGTGACCCTCAGGTCTGGGCGCTCACTGATGGCCGTGCCCAATGTCCGCGCCAGCCCTTTGAAGGAGGCGGCCACGTCCGTAGGCCTTGTGCAGAACCCAGGCAAGAGGGTCCAGATCTGGGGAGGGGGGATGGTAAAGGACAGTGACGCCCAGCAACTCAGGCCCCTGCACCATCCAACCCTCATCCCCCTGGCTGACCCCTCACCTGCCACTGGAGCGTATCATAGATCTTAGACTCCACCGTCCTGCCTGCCTGGGCCAAGTCCATTGCTGCAGTGTGACACAAGGACACA
This sequence comes from Neofelis nebulosa, assembly GCF_028018385.1. Lineage (NCBI taxonomy): Eukaryota > Metazoa > Chordata > Mammalia > Carnivora > Felidae > Neofelis > Neofelis nebulosa. The sequence continues at coordinate 61,132,048 of NC_080794.1, forward strand.
GTGGGACCTTGGGCACCCTTTGGGCCAGCAGGCCTCATTTTTATCAAAAGCAAAAGTCCAATAATGAAAACACGAATCTGGGTGATTCCTCCCTCCCCACAAATTGAAATACCATAAAATAGGAAATGGAGGTCTCCTGATAATCTTACTCCCCCAGGGATAGTCATCACTTCTTCTGACTTTTTTATATTTCTTTAAACACATACATGCTTTTAAAAGCATAATAAACAGGACTGTACTACATATATATATATATGTTCTGAAACCCGGTTTACCTTGACAAGGTTTCTAAGCGGTAGGTTGTAGAATAGGTATGTATGTGACTTTTTTGTTTAATCTGCATGTGGCAATTATCGCCCTGATTTTACTCATGAGGAGCAAACCCAGAAGAATTAAATCAACTTGCCTAAAGTCACCCAGCCATAGCGTGGCTAAGCGGAGATCTGAATCTAATCTGTTCAACTCACCATCTACTAAACATGTCCGTTCCCACACAAGGTTTCCCTTTTCTCACAAAGACCGTGCCATGGCCCATAGTGGGACTAAATTCACCAGAACCCTGCTGAGGGACACATACGTTGTGTCAGATTTCTACTAGGAACAGCCCTGCATATATATAAATCGGCATGCACTTTTCTAATTATTTCCTTAGCAAGAGAAGGAGCCATTGTGAGCCTGCCACAGGGAACATGCCTGGCCAGGCCTCAAAGCAAAGCGAGGAACAGCCTCCTTAGGCAGGCCCTCAAGCACTGCTGGCCACCTGCTTGGCAGAGGGATGCTGCCCAGTGTCCCAGGGCTGGGGGTGCTGGACAAGGAGCCCTTCCTGGCTCCTTCCAGCCAAGGCTCTAGGACTGAGGTGGGGCCCATACCTTTGCTCTTCAGGGTGGTAGCCAGGGGCAGGAAATAGGTGGTGAAGAAACCAAGCCGTGTTCCCTGGACGTGGTCCCGGATGACAGGCAGCAGCCAGCTCCTCGGGAAATCTAGATTCTCTCTGGGAGGACATAGAAAAGGGCCAGTGAGGAGAAGGTGACATCCTAGAGGGCAGCATGCCCAGCAGCATGTCACCTGCTGAGCCAAGGAGCAGCCCAAGCCCTGCCGTGGCCTCTCTGGCTGACCCCCAAGTGATACACACAGACTTCACCCACGAGAGTGAACACCCTGCTAGAGAAGAATGAGCTGGCTGAATACCCCAGGGCCCCACAGAAAGCCAGACAGGATCACACTTACTCAGAGCCATCAATTTCCAAAGGCACAGCCTCTAAAACCACCTCGGGTCCCATGCTGGCCACTGCAGCCCCCACTGCCTGATCCAGAGCTGCCGTGTGAGGGAAGTGGGGGGAGAGGCGCAGGTCACACAGGGACTGGAGGCACTGGAGCCAAAAGACGAGAGAATATACATCAAGGCATGCTGACAGAACCGACACCCATAGTTCAGTCTGGGCCAAAGTCTCTAAGAGGATGAGGTCGGGAGCATGGGCCCAGGTTAAGCTCTAGGTCAGAGATCACAAACCAACAACCATATTTAACCTGTTGAGAAGTCTGACCTCTCCCCAAACCCCAAGATTTTAAAATATTCTGTATTCTTGGGGCGCCTGGGTGGCTCTGTTAGTTAAGCATCCGGCTCTTAATTTCGGCTCAGGTCATGATCCCAGGTTCGTGGTATCGAGCCCCATGTTGTGCTCTGAACTGAGCACAGAGGTGCTTAAGACTCTCTGTCTCTCGGGGCGCCTGGGTGGCGCAGTCGGTTAAGCGTCCGACTTCAGCCAGGTCACGATCTCACGTTCCGTGAGTTCGAGCCCCGCGTCAGGCTCTGGGCTGATGGCTCGGAGCCTGGAGCCTGCTTCCAATTCTGTGTCTCCCTCTCTCTCTGCCCCTCCCCCGTTCATGCTCTGTCTCTCTCTGTCCCAAAAAAAATAAATAAAAAACGTTGAAAAAAAAAATTAAAAAAAAAAAAAAAAAAAAAAGACTCTCTGTCTCTCGCCCCCTGCTCCTCTCCCCCACTGGCTCTCTCTCTAAAATTAAAATAAAAAAAAAAAAAAATTCTGGGGTGCCTGGGTGGCTCAGTTGGTTAAGTGTCTGACTCTTGGTTTCAGCTCAGGTCAGGATCTCACAGTTCATGAGTCTGACCTCTGCATCAGGCTCTACACTGACAGTTTGGGGCCTGCTTGGGATTCTCTCTCTCTCTCTCTCTCTCTCTCTCTCTCTCTCTCTCTCTGCCATTCCCCTGCTTGCACATGCTCTTTCAAAAAAAAAAAATTCTGTATTTGTTAGTAACATATAAAATTCAGACTTCATGTACAAATGTAGACTTCCAGTTTATCTTGAAAAATGGTAAACATCAAAAAAAAATTTTTTTTAAGTCGGGGCGGGGGGGCGCCTGGGTGGCTCAGTTGGTTAAGTGTCTGACTTCAGCTCAGGTCATGATGTCATGGTCCATGGGTTCAAGCTCCATGTCAGGCTCTGCTGTCAGCTCAGAGCCTGGAGCCTACTTCAGATTCTGTGTCTCCTCTCTTTGCTCTACCCCACTCATGCTCTGTCACTCTCTTTCTTACTCTCAAAAAATAAAATAAAATAGGGGTGCCTGGGTGGCTCAGTTGCTTAAGCGTCCGACTTTGGCTCAGGTCACGATCTCATGGTTCATGAGTTCAAGCCCTGCGACCGGCTCTGTGCAGACAGCTTGGAGACTGGAACCTGCTTCAGACTCTGTGTCTCCCTCTCTCTCTGCCTCTACCCTGCTCGTACTCTGTCTCTCTCTCTCTCTGTCTAAAATAAACATTAAAAAAAATTAAAAATAAAATAAACATTAAAAAAATTTTTTAAAAGAATAAAAAAGAAAGAAAAATGGAAACTCTGGCAAAGGCAAAAAGAACGACCCACATGTGACAATTGTGCAAATTAGCAGGCGCTGAGGGGTGGTTGCTCTTCAAGACAGAGCTGCGCCCTCTGGCCCCCCAGAGCCCCCCAGGGCCTCACTTGTAGAAAGTCATGTTTGCCAACCTGATCTATCAGGAGCCAGGCTTCTTGAGGAAGCCCCTGCCATCCCAGGGTGGCTCCTTTCTTCCAACCAGCAATGGTGGGAGTCAGTGCAGGCCCCATGAGGCTGGGAGATGTTGCTAAGGAGCCTGGGGCCTGACCTGAGGCCCCTACCCTCTCCTGGAGCTGGAGAGGATCCCTGGGGAAATCCCTTATCCTTAAGTGGTTTACTCTGGGCTGTAATAACCTCTCTGGGACCTAAGGCTGCTTAAAACACTATAATCCTTGTAATAGAAAATTTAGAGAATTAAAAACAAAAAGATAGTGGGTAGGGGTGAGAGAGTCATACTGGTTCCCTCCTCAAAGCCATCCACTCAAACCAGCACTAGTGAGCAGCTCCTGACAGGAGGCTGAGGGAGGTCCTACCCCTCTGTTTCCCCCATGTTGGCTCGGTCACCTTCCTGAAGAAACAGTACTAGGCACCTGCTGTGGGCGCCATCGGGAGTGTAAAGTGGGGTAGAGTGCAGAGGTACTAGACACAGGACCTCTCTGGGAGCCCACAGTCCGACAGCCCAGTCACCACCTCGTGTCCTGGTCCCAGCGGCTCCCCAGCTCACCTTCTTCATCACAGGATGGGCCTGCCTCCCACACGCCTGGAAGAAGACACACAGCAGCTGCAAGACAGAGCTCCATGCCGCGTGGAATTTGTATGTCAGGCCTTCCTCCACAGCCCTGCCAAGGGAGCAGGCAGTCAGGGCCAAGTCTGTGCTCACTTGGGCCCCAACCAAGAAGTCAATGGCTGACACCAGGAGCTACAGACCACCGGCTGGCCAGTAAGGGTGGAGCTCCAGGAAAGGCCAAGGGGAAAAACTAGCATCTATGAAGCAGTCCCCGTGCTGAGTTTCATTCATGTAATCCTATTGCTTAAAGAAACTCTGTGAGGTATATTCGTTCTTCCATCTTCATGTGGGGAAACTGAAGCTCAGAGAGATGAAATAAGCTGCCAGGGTTACTCTGCCAGTGGCCATACTGGGCCTCCAAAGCCCATGCTCCATCACCGTCTCATGCTTTCCCAGTCTGACCCAAGGTGGGATGCCAGGGGAGGAATAGATGGTCTGGGCACACTGGGGAGAGCTGCACCAGGCTGGCTCTATCTCCCAGTCTAGGGTCCTGGAGATTTTAGGAAAGAATGGCCAATGGGGGGGGGGGGGGGGGGGGATGGGTGAGCTAGAGGTTGGGGTGGTTCTATTTCTGAGTTTTCCTGGAACCTCATCACAGATGCATCCACAGGCAACAGGCCTATTTCCTCACAAGTGGCAGGACCCAAAGCATCACACCCTAGAGCTGAGCAGACAGACTCAGAGGAGACACCCAGGACTCTAGCCGCTTTCCCAGGACCACGTGGTACTCTGAGGCTCCTCACTGCCCACAGGGAAGGTGAGGACGGTCAGTGGCCATGTCTCTGAATGGCTCCTCTTGCAGGTGTGGAGGGCAGCAGGGCGTGTGAATAAGAGTGGGCTCTGTGTCAGGCTGCCACTGCCTAGTTGGGTGACCTCAGCTGGCCCACCTGTAAACTGAGGGTCAGTACATATCTCCCAGTACCACAGGGACTACCGGTAGTTTTTATTAACTGAGCGCTTAACTATGTGCCAGATACAGTTCCGAGAACTTTCCACACACTTCCTCATTTAATCCTCACCTCCATTAGTAAGCTTTGATGAGGATCCTGAGGTATCTAGACACGGAGGATCCTGAGATATCTACACATTGCCCTGGATGACTGGCCCAGAGTCCACACTCATGAGCACCACATCACGGTCCCTAGAACGTGGCCAGGGCTCGAATCCACAGCAGCCGCTTTGGCACTGCACGCATGCCCACAGCAAGTGACAAGTGGAACACCTGTCATTACACAGAACTTTCTACAAGGAACACCTTATTCCCTCCTAACGCGGATGCTACGTTCTCACCTGAACATCTTGGCGACATACTGGGCAGGGCCTGAGGCCGAAGAAGTCACAGAGCCAATGCTGGCCATGTGGGGAGCGACACATTCCTTCAGGATCTCCTGCAAAAAGAGGCCACAGCTGTTTGACCCAAAGCAGCCTCCAGTGCCCCTGAGCCCTCCCAGATGACTGCTTTTGGACACTTCTAGGCCGATATCCTGCCCACCCCCCCACCCCCTGCCGAGAACCTCCCCTCCAGGACGCAGCTGGAGGTCTAGGGTGAGCTCTAGGAGAGACAGGGCAGCCAGCAGAATCTTCTGCACTCCCTGCTTCCCCCACTAAAGCTGGGGCTGGGGGTACCTGAAGGCTCTGAGAGGCAGCCGTCACCACCTGTGAGTGTGGGGAGAGGAGGCAGGTGGTCGCAGTTCCAAAAAAGCGAGGGAGGTGGCCCAGGCCCAGGTCCCGCTGCAGTCTGTCAACACAAAAGGCTTCTGTGGAGCCTGGCCCTGGGACTCAAGGCCCAGAAGCCCAGGTCCAGTGACAGTCACTGATCTGCAGGGTTCTACAGGGTCCTTTTAGTGGGCAATTTTAAAAAGTGCTGTCATTCAAGTAATAGCCGCATGTGGTGAAAAACTCAAATAGGTGTTCAGAGTATAAATAAAGAGCATGCTTCCATTATCACAACTTTCTTTTGGACTGACCTTCAGATGCACTTCCCAGAGGAATATCAAGGTTAGGTTTCTCAAATACTCTTCCAGAAGTTGTTATACGCATACAAACATATAAAGTAATGACATGTGATAACATCTACCTACCACTTTTCATATGCCAAGCGCGGATATAACACACATTCGTTCACTTAATCTTTGCAACCACTGAGATTAATTCCCATTACCATTCCCGTTTTATAAGTAAGGAAACTAAGGCACAGAAAAGTCAAGTAACTTGCCCAAGGCCACTCCGCTAGTAAGAGAGGGGCGTCAGGATTCACATCCTGCTAAGTCTTGCTCCAGAGTGTGCAGAGTCCTACCATCCACGCTGTTCTTGATGTGTCTTAGGGGTCTTTCTATGTCAGCATGGGCATATCTACTTTGGTAATTTCTAACGGCTGCATAGTATTTCACTGTATAGTGAACAGTCCCCTCTGGGGGCACATTTAGGTTATTTCTTGGTTTCTAGGGTTGTCATTACCTATAGCATTATAACAAATAGCCTGGGAAGTATATCGTGGCACAACTGTGGGAGGCCTCCTGGTAAGAGTAATACGGAGAAGTGGACTGTAAGGCTATTTTGCTACTTTCCAGAATTTCCAGGTAAAAGATGGATGGTGTGGGAAAAGGACGTGGGCTGGAAACCTGCCTTTGCTCCTCAGGAGCGGCGTGACTAGCTACCTCACAGTGCTTCTGGGTCAGCCTCATGAGACAGGCTAAGCCCTTCCTCCCAGGGTGGCTGTGATGGGTGACAGGAAGCAAGGATGCCAAGCACTCAGCACGGTGCCTGAGACAGAGCAGGAGATGGGAACCCCTCAGTGGACAGGGGACAGACATAGCATGGTGGAGACACTCCACAGGGACTCAGAGACCCTTGTTCCAGGTAAAACACAAGTCACCAACTGATACACTTATTTTCTCTCCTTATTCTGGAACAGTGGAGTGTCGAGTAGCTACTATGAAGTGGCCAAGCTCAAATATATCATAACAGACACACAGCAGAAACTGGGTCTGCAGGACCTTGAACCCCAGAGGAGGGGACCATCAACCCAGGTGGGGACAGGGGTGAAGCCACAGAAAGTGGACAAGATCGTGTGAGAAGGAAACCAGCTACACAGGACTCAGGGGCTGACAAGAACCAGGATGGAACTCGGGCACTCCCGGCACCCTAGTGTGGTGCTCTCAGCCATCTTGTTGCCCCTCAGAGCTCGCTCGTAACTGCTCGGGGAGGAAAGCACTGACTCTAGCTGACACAGGCCACACCATCCTGCCTTGTGCCTCGCAACCACAAGAGCTGGTCTGCAGCACACTCAACAAGGAGATGCCGCCATCCCTCTCCAGCTCCTGGCTCACGTCCCTCCCATCTGTACTGCAGAGCAGGTAGGACACCCCTCCACCGCACCCCTACCTGACCAGGTTGATGTGGGCTTTTTCCATGACCGTAAGCCAGGCCAGCAAGGGTTGTAAGTCATTCTCGCTGGGAACATAGTCATATAAGGCCTAGAGATGGGACGGGGAATAAGCAGATGACTGAGCAAGTGTGTTAACAGCAGTCTAATGACAATGACCCCTTCCCATCCCCACACACTAGCACGTCCCAGTGACAGGCCTGCACACGTGGCCCTAGAACTCACAGCCCCCTTAGCCTTCCCAGGTCCTGCCTTTCTGGACTCCATGAAGCCCTTCCAGTTCTGCTCCTATGAGATCAAAGTCTCTAGAAGCAGTTGAGTAAAACTTGGGTCACACAACCTTATCGATCTCACAAAAGCCACAAAGCCCTTCTCTGGAAAAGTGCATGGGCAAATAATGCACATTTTGCAAATAATTTGGGGGGTGTTTATGCCCTCCTTCCTCAAATCCATACAGGGATCCCTAAGTTCAAGAGCTTCTGTTCAAGGTGTGGGTTATACCATGACACAATACTGAAATAGTTTATTAAGTAAGTGAAGAGTCAGGGCCCACAGCTCCTGTGGACACTGATGTGGCTTTGGTGGCCAGTCTCCTGGATGCCTGCCTCCTGTCTGCTCATCTACTGGCCTCCTCCTCTGGGGCAGCCCATCCAGCCCACTCAACCTCACTCTGTAGACAAGTAACGTCTCCCCATTCCCCACGCCCCAGCATTGCAATGCCCCTCCACCATCAGGCCTCACCGTGATGATCTGGGCGTTGAGCTCTGCTGACAGGGTGCCCAGGCCGGGCTTGGCGTGGAAGAGGCTATGAAAGGCCTGCATGGCGCAGGCTGTCACCAGCTGGAGAGGACACGTAAGCTTAGTGGGGAACCGCAAAGCCCATGGCTGCCCTGGGCTCCTCAACCTCCTACTCTAGAAGCTGGGCTGGAGGGAGACCCAGGGCCCTGACCTCGAGCATGCCCCCCACACCTGCAAACTCAGAGGACTGTCACTTCAGGAAGGCGTGGCAACCACTGAAATTTTTGAAATAATTTAAACAAAGTTAACAGAGAAACATAAAATATTTTTAACATAATAGGCTACAAAAGCAGACTATAAGTGGTGTGCACACTATAATTTATGCCTGTATTTTCATGTTTTTATCTGTGTTGGTTTATCCAAAAAAAAAGTCTGAAAGGATACACAGCAAATTGTTCTGAATGAGTTTTTTCTTTTAAACAATGATCGTGTGATTTATGTGACCCAAACTTTAAAACACACATGAGAACAAATGCTACAAGAGGATACGTAAAGATTAACAGAATTCTGCCAGCATGACAGAAATGCAGAGGATCGTTTTCTGCATCTTTAAAGCCACTATACGGATCTGTTAGTAAATAAGCAAAAGAAAGAAAGAAAAAAGAACCGCGATTGTGACTGAAACAGAGCTCAAGTCGGGAGAGGGCTGGCGCCTTACCAGCCTTACCACAGCTCTCCCTTCCCCTGACCTGCTCCCTGAGGCCAGCTCCCAACAGGACCAGGACCGTGAAGAGAGCCTGGTCTATCCGACACCAGCGATGGCTGGGGTCCTTGGTTGTAGGTAAGAGCAGGGTTGGGATGGGGAGACCCTAGGCCCTGCTTCTGGCCTGAGCAGCAAGTTCCCAAGCATCAGCACCAGGGGCCCAGGTCTGAAGCTAAGTCCCCCACCCCGGCATGCTCCTCTGGCTCCTGGGCTGAGCTCACCACATGGCTCAAGGTCATGACCCTGAGGAGAGTCTCGCTGCAGCTCTTCACCAGGCCTTCTGGGAAGCAGGGGAGCAGGTCCCTCAGCAGCGTCAGCAGGTGCAGCATGGTGGTGGCCTCCTTGGAGCCTGGCACACAAGAGAGGGCTGAGCCTCCAGCCCACTCTCTGCGGCGAGCCCCGTCCTCCACCCCCATCCACCCTGCTGTCAACCTGGTTCCCACCTCCAGACTTCTCAATCTCCTGGACGCAGAACTTGGCGGTGGAAATGGCAGCAGGATGATGGGCAGGGGCTTTTTCACCAAACATGAACTCGCTACCCTTGAGGATCGAGCACACTCCATGCTGGGCAGCTTTCCGGATCTGTGGGGCAAGGAAAGGGGGCTGGGGCTGGGGCCGGGTCAGCACTCAACCAGCAGCTTTGGTGCTTGTCACAACCAACTGACAAGCATTGATGGCATGCCTCCTACATGGCCGATGCTGTGCCCAGGCCTTCCTGTGCGCAGACTCCTGAGCTGGGGAATGACACAAACCTCGGCTCCAATCCCTGATCTCCCACTAACTCAGCAAACGGCCTTGAGCAAGCCAAACGCTTCATCTCTGAGCTTCAGTGTTCTCATCTTTACTACAGGGATTCGCTTACTCAGCCAGTCACCCAGCAATACCAAGTGTGCATCAAGCCAGGCACTGTGCTCGGAGCTGGCAGTCTGGCTGTGACCGGAACAAACGACTCGCACTGTACTTGGGAGACAGAAAACAAACATACACCAGAAGGTAAAAGTACTTTGCAGACCATACAGCAAAGGTTGTTACTTTTTATACAGTGGTCAGGGAAGTGTCACTGCAGTGAAGTGACATTTCAGCAGAGACCTGAGGAAAGTGAGGGAAAGACCACCATGTACACACAGGGAAAGAGGCGTTAGCCTACCTGGGATGGTGTGCTGAGCACTGAGTGATCACGGACTGTTGCTACTATTATGTACTCCCTGCCCTAAATTTCAGGAGGGAACGGAGTGGCTGACCACCACTTACTGAGTGCCTGCTGTAAGCCAGGAACCGTGCCAGCCTGAGAGGGACACTGGAGTCTCCACACGCCCTTGCAGCAAGGATGGTATTACTATCCCTACTCTACAGCTGGGAAACTGAGGCTGGGACGGGTTAAGTAACTTGCCCAAGACCACAGCACAAGTAGTAAATCCAGTGTCCAACTGAGGTTGTGGGACTCCAAAGCCCCACTCTGTCCCTTCCTGTCACCGCAGCTAAACTGGTCACTGACCAACGAGGCAGCAGAGACTCAGGAGGGCTGGACACTGAGCATCCCTCCTGTAGGACAAGGAACTGCCCCTCACATTCTAGAGCTAAGCAAATAAGGCGTCAGAGGCAAAAAGTAGAACATCCAGGCAAGAAACCGGTCCTCAGGGCAACCTCCCCAATCCCATTCAGACAGACCAGCCCCAGCGCAGTTACCAGAGTGGCCACCGCACCCCCCCTCCCATGTTCTGGGGGCCCAGCAGCCTCACCTTGGGCTTAGAGTGCACTGTGAAGCTCAGCAGCCCATGGTACACCTGCAGGGTCACAGGGTAGCTCCAGGCCTCCAGGTCCTGCTTCCTCAGAAGGGTGGCCAGGCAGGAGAGGACCTTGAAAGGAGAGTCAGAGTCTGTCAGCTTCACCCGCTTCAGCCAGGTGGGGAAAGAGCCCAGGTTTTCATCAATTCCAGAAAATTGCACGGGGATCCATCTGAGGTCCACATAGTGCCTATATCCTCCCCCCGCCGCCCCACCCAGGGAGTATCCAAGCTTCAGCCAAACCCGTGGGGCTCTGGAAGATGGCAGAGGGGAAACAGACCCAGACACTAACCCATCGGAGGGCAGAGGTGGAGTCAGTGCTGGCCTGAGCTGACATGATGTTCATGAAGGCTTTGGAGGTATCAGAAAACTTCTTAATGAGCACGGGGCTGGGCACACTGTGGGGACAGAAGAGAAACTGTCGGAACCCCAAGGGGCCTCCTAAAGCAGCTGGTGCAGGCCCAGCCCGGGTCTGAAGGAGGAAGCTAGACAGGAGGCAGTGCCGGCCCAATAATTCAGCAAGTGAGCAGTTCAGTGTGCTTTCCATGGCACCTGAACTCCGCACCTCCACACCTTCTTCACTACCCATTCTCTCTACCCACAAGGTGGGCCCTTACTAGCTCACCTCAATCCTCTCCTCACCTCCTCCCCTAACTGCAAGCCTCCAGGTATCCTGGTGCCAACATCTCAGCCCGTGCCTCCAGCCCCACTCACTGAGCAGGGCCACCCCCTTCCCAGGCACCAGCGCTCACACTCTGTGTACAACATCCTGAGCCACCCTGGGAGCCTCATCAGAATGCCACCTGATACTTAAGGGTCCTGGTCTTTTTTTTTGCTGAAAGAGAGAGAGAGAGAGAGAGAGAGAGAGCGAGAGCGAGAGACAGAGAGAGAGAGAGCATGCCCATGTGCACAAGCAGGAGAGGGACAGAGAGAGAGGGAGAGAGAATCTTAAGCAGGCTCCATGGCCTAGCACAGAGCCTGATGTGGGGCTCGATCCCATGAACCGTGAGATCACAACCTGAACCAAAATCAAGAGTCAGACGTTGAGCCCCCAGGCACCCCTCTTGTTCTTTTTAACAATTCCCTCATCCTGTTCCTCCTGCCTGCACTCCTTTCTCCGTAAGCGACTTGGGATTCAAACCAGAGCCAGAACTCACCGCTTTAGGACAAGGTTCAGCAGGTAAGCAACAGAAGCCAGAGACTCAGGGGACTCCACTGCCTCCATTGTTGTCATCTGAGGGCCAGACCACAGGGGATGAATGGGAAATGTGTAAGCTGGGGCAAATGGGGTGCTGAGGACACCGTATGCCCAGCAGAATGGTTCTGACCAAGAACACTGGTGTCAGAGGTTCAAATCCCAGCTTTGCCAGTGTGTGATTTAGGCTAGCAATTGAACCTTTCCGTGATTCAGGACCCTTATTTGTAAAATAGAGATAGTATGTTGTGAGGTTTCACCGAATTAATATAAGTAAATCACAACATGCCTGGCACGTGATAGAAACCATACATTGCTATCTAATTTATTTCATTACTCTAGAGCAGGGGCTGGAAGGCTTTTTCTGTAAAGGGCCAGGTAATAAATATTTTAGGCTTTGCAGGCCATATACAGTCTCTGTTGTATATTCTTCTGTATTTCAACAATCCTTTAAAAATGTAAAGACCATTCTTAGCTCTAAGGCTGTACAGAAACAGGCCATGGCTCAGGTTATTCCCATGGGCCGTAGTCCGTCAACTCCTATTCCAGCAGGGGTTCTCAAACTTTTACACCCTTAACATTTTTGGAGAATTCCCCAAAGAGGTTTCGTTTACATAGGTTATATTACTGATACTTACCATATTAAAAATTAAAACTCAGAACATTTTAAAATACAAGCATACGCAAGCACAATTAGCTGTCAGAATAATATCATCAGGCAGGCTGTAACTTCCAGAAAACTCCACATTACACTCATGAAAGAATGAGATGAAAAGGCAAATCATGTTCTAGTATTAGTATAGAAATAATTTTGATAGCCTAGCCCCACAAAAAGGTCTTGGCCCCCTAACCCTGCCCCACCCCTGGCCACACTTCACCAACAACCACCACCAGAGTAGTGGATTCTTGTTCTAGAATGACAGTGTAGCAAATAGCATCAGCCTTATCAAACCACCTGAGAATGACAGCACTTTTGATGTGGTTTTTTTTGTTATTTGTTTTTTGTTTGTTTGGTTAATCTCTCGGTCCAACATAGGGCTGAAACTCACGACCCGAGATCAAGAGTCGCATGCTCTTCTGGCTGAGCCAGCCAGATGCTCCTGAAGCACTTTCCCCTATTCAAGGATATCCTGCTCTATCTCCACACACCAGGAGCACCCTTCTTCTCCCTACGGCTCGAGTCACCTGTTGTTGTGAACACCCATTCCCAAGTCACACCCACTCACCAGTGCTGCAAAGTACTCAGTCTCTGTCTCCTTCCCTCCCTGGGAGCGAATCACCTCAGTGACAGCGGCCAGAACAGCACAGATCTGCATGGGAGGGAGAAGGCACTTATCTATTTAGATAGATCTATTTAGATCTAAGCCTGTCCTGGGACTGGCCTCTTTTCCTTGCTCCCTCACAAACTGTTCTCCTGACAAAGCCTACAGGTAGACAAGACAAGAGGAGCTACAATCAGAGCCAGGTGTACACACCATGAGGCCTAGCAAACAGGCAGACTCAGACATGTTTGCAAAATTCCACCTCTAGGACTCGGGTCTCTTACAGGAACACCTGCAGAAAATTGCAAATGTTTATGTACAAGCGTGTTCACTGCAGCAACCAACTAGAACGATACAGCAGCCATCAACAGAGGATTAATAAAGTACTATCACTACATGGTAAATAATGATAGACTCAAATACTACACAACTACTGAAAAGAGTGAGGAAAACACTACATTAATTTAGAAATACTATTCAGTGGGGAAAAAACTGCAGAACACGGCATATAAAGTATAATCAGGGGGCGGGGGCGCCTGGGTGGCTCAGCTGGTTGAGCATCCGACTTCAGCTCAGGTCATGATCTTGCAGTTCGTGAGTTCGAGCCCCGCATCAGGCTCTCTGCTGTCAGTGCGGAGCCTGCTTCTGATCCTCTATCCCCCTCTCCCTCTGCACCTCCCCCACTTGTGTGCTTACTCACTCTCTCTCTCTCTCTCTCTCTCAAAAATAAATAAAGCTTTCAAAAAATAACAATAAAAATAAAATATGATCTGTAAACCTAACAAAATGTGGGTAAAAAATATACAAAAAAGTCTAGGACAGTAATGTTCACAAGAGGCTACTGAGCACTTGAAACATGGCTAGTGTGACTGAAGAACTGAATCTTTAATCTTAATATTTTAATAAATTAAATTTCAAAATAAATATTTTAGTTACCGGAAAACACAGATTTAAAACAACTTAGATACATGGATCTACTTTTGCGTCTGTAAGTTTTATGAAAATATAGATTTAGAACTTGGAAATATGAACCTACTTTTGTGATTGTAAATTTTAGGACCAAATCAAGTACTTCCAAAGAAGGTTTAACATCCAAATGGAGATGTAAGGGTAATATATACTCTAGATTTTGAAGACTTAATATGATAAAAATAATGCAAATCATCTCATTTTATTCTATTTTGTTTAATGTTTATTTATTTTTAAGAGAGAGGTGTGTGTGTGAGCAGTGAAGGGGCGTCGGGGGGAGCGGTGGGGGGGGGGGGGAGAGAGAACCCCAAGTTCTATGCGCGGTTCAAACCACAGGAGCATGACCCAAGCCAAAATCAAGAGTCAGATGCTTAACCGATTGAGCTACCCAGGACCCCAAATCATCTCATTTTATATTGATTATATGGTGAAATGAGAATACTTTACATATATTAACTGTATTATTAAGGTTAATTTCATTTGCTTCTTTTTACTTTCTTTTAACGTGGCTACTAAAAAATTTACAATTAAGTGTTGTTGGACAGTGCTGGGCCAGGTAGATACATGATGACCATCAACAGTAACTACCACGAAGGAATTAAGTGGGGAGAACAACTTTCACATTTTATTCTACTCACTTCACTTTGGTACCATTTATAATTTTGACATCTTTCAATTTAAAGTGAATATAAATATGTATAATTTAAAAGTATTAACTAAAAACAACAAATAAAATGTAGCTCTTGTTAGATAAAACATTTCCTATCCATTGTTATTCAGCATTAATTTACTCAACAAATGTTTCTTGAAACTATTCCATGTAAAAAGTCCTGTGTTAGGTATAGTTGACAAGGTAAGTATTTGGAAAATATTTCTACCCTGAAGGACTTTACACTTAAGTAGGGGAGATGTTGTTGGACAAAAGCAGAAAGTGGAACCTGCCCTAGGAGAGCTAGTAAGTAGGGAACACACAGGGCAGGAGAGATGATGCATCATCCCAAAATACCAGCTGTCACCGGCAGCAGCCAGCCAGCACTGGAAGAAAATAAAGAGACTGAGTCTGACTCCTCCTCACCATCCCGAGTTCTCCTGAACCCTCCCCCCTACCTCCTTGTGGGCAGCCGAGTTGGACTCCCAGAAGCGTTGCACTTTGCTGAAGGTGACATTTGTGCAGTCGGAGAGGCCGCTCAGGAAGGTGGCCGAGGACTTCTCCGTGAAAGCGGGGGCCACCTCTTCTTCCATGGCCGTCTCAGGGGCTTCGCTTTTGCCCAGACGCAGGGACCCTGACTGCAGCTCATTATGCAACTTCACCGCATCAACTGTCAGGTCGCTTTTTCCTGAAAACCGGAGGCACGGGTGAGGCCCCCACTTCTAGCCGAACCTCCTTTTGGCTAGGATCCACCCATACGACAAAAACTAGCAGAGTCCAGTCCCCCAACTCGAGAGACTCATTCTGAACATGGCCTGCCTCATCAGCCCACCCTACGCCCGTAACTTAGCATACCCAGATACGGAACCCTTCAGGTAAGTTTCTGCTCCCGCGTCCCGACGTTATAATATGCCAATGGGAGTCGACCGGGGTGGGGGACAACACGCAGGGGCTTGGGAAGTAAATGCACTTTGTGAAAGCACTTTGTAAAGAGACACTCAAAGTTAATTATAGCCGAGTCCCAACTCTTGACACTCGTGGAACCCTGGGCTAGTCATTTCCCTATTAAAGACTCAGTTTCCGCATCTGTCTAATGGGGAGAGTGGGCCTTTACTTCAGGCTACACATCCGACGTTCTAGGAGAAGAAAGGTTCAATGCCTGGACCCCGGAGCCTCCTGAGAGGCCCAGACCATCAGACCCAGGCCCGCTAAAATCCCGCCGCCAGCGCGCCGGGGTCCCGACCCCGCTACCTGAGGGCCGGCTGAAGAAGCGGCTACGGGCGGCCTGGCGGTGGCGGCAGATGGCAGGGTTGCTGTCGCTACTATGGCCTTTCTTCCAGCGTTTCAACTTGGCCGAGACACCGGAAGGCAACTTCCCAGAACGACCCATGTCTTCTAAACCCGGACCGGGATTAAAGCACCGGCTACCGGGACCCTGGAAACACGCGCAGGACCCACGTGGACCCGTAGACGGCTTCACTTCCTCTTTCTCTGACGTAACTTCCGGAGTTGCGTCTGTTACTATGGCAAGACAGTCAACATCCGGTTTTACAGTGCCTCCAGGCTCAGAATCCCTGAGCTGCTCGGAGAAGGTTGGTAGCTAGGGAGTCCCTGGGGCTTCTACTCCAGGGCCACGGTTCTCGGCCACCGGAGTGGGCCTTATAAAACTAGAATTCTTTTGCAGGTTAAAAAACAAACGTATATTTATATAATTTTTTTGTAATATCTAATTTCGAAAGTAACGCGCGGAAACAAATTTCTTTGAAAGAGTCAAAACCTGGCCAAACCAGAATAAGTGAAATCTTTTGTCCCCAAACGAGAAAAAAAGCAGCCGGTGATGCTCTAAACCCAGTTAGTTATTTTCGTTTAGTACTGGGGATACATAGTTGCTAAAACCACCTTCCCTCATGGCAGCACTCAGCCCCCTCTCGTTATTCTTTTCTAATCCAATGTCAGAACCAGCAACCAATCCTGCATTGATTTCCACTCCCCTGCGACCCTCTCCAAAATCTTTTAGCTGGAACTCAAACCTTAAAAAGATACTTTCCTCCCTTGTCTTGGGGTGCAGCATTTCAAGATTCCTCCGGAATTCCCTCCCCCACTTCAAATCAACAAACCTGATTTTGTGAAACTATGACTGGATCCCGGTGAGTTTATTTTGTTGTTGTTTTTAAGTAGTCTCACACCCAACGTGGGGCTTAAACTCACTACTCAGGACCCTGAGATTAAGGGTCGCACACTCTACCAACTGAGCCAGGCTGGTGCCTCCCAGGTGAGTTTTTTTTGCTGATTAGGCTTTATGCATTCATTTTACAAACATTTTTTAGCTCCCACTGAAAAAGACACTTCAGTAAGTCAATCTTCCGAATGAAGCACAAGTTGACAAAATTTTTGTATACAGCTTCTTTTGCCTGGTACAGTGTGAATTTTTCCCCTGGTTTTGGTCTAAATGTTTGGATCCCTGCAAACTCCATCTGTTGAAATCCTATCTCCCAAAGGCAATGGTGTTAGGGGAAATAACACCCCAAAGGTTGGACTTTGGGAAATATTTAAGTCATGATAGTGAAGCCCTCTTAAATGGAATTTGGTGTCTTATTTTTTTTTAATTTATTTTGAGAGAGAGTGTGTATACACACAAGTGAGAGAGAGGCAGAGAAAGAGACAGAGAGAATCCCAAGGAGGCCCCATGCTTAGCACAGGGCAGGAGACCCAGGCACCCCTAGAATTGGTGTCTTACAAAAAGATTCAAGAGTGATCCCTAGTCCTTCCATCATGTAAAGACACAGCAAGAAGGAGCTGGCTATGAACCAAGAAATGCACCCTCACCCAACCATGCTGGCACTCTGACCTTGGACTTCCAGCCTCCAGAACTGTGAGAAATAAATTTCTGTTGCTTATAAGCTATCAACCCTATGCTATTTTGGTATAGGAGCCTGAACAGACTAAAGACATCCTTTGTTCTTAAATATCCTTTTGCAAAATGGTTCTCACAGCTGATTGCAGCTGATCTGTAGCTTGTGAGAAACATAGATCCACCATATAAATTCCATGAAGACAAAAGTTTTGTCTTTGTCACTTCCTCTCCTAGGACCTGGAAGAGCGCCTGGAAAATAGTGTAGGCACTCAACAAATTACTGTTGAATGAACGAATGTGTGTGTTGTGGAGGAAAGAGGGAGGACTAAAATGGGCACAAGTTCAATAGGGTCTCAGGTCTTTCTTTTTAATGTTTATTTTATTTTGAGAAAGAGAGAGAGAGAGAGCAGGGGAGGGGCAGAGAGAGAGGGAGAGAGAGATTCCCAAGCAGGATCTGTGTTGATTAGCGGGGAGCCAGATCTCAGAAACCGTGAGTTCATGACGTGAGGTAAAATCAAGAGTCTGATGCTTAACCGACTGAGCCACCCAGGCGCCCCTCAGCTCAGGTCTTGACCTCAGGGTCATGAGTTCAAGCCCCACATTGTGTTCCATGCTGGGCATTGATTCAAGGATAAATGTAAATACCGATAACTGTAATTAGTCTTTACTTAGCCAAACTGAGATGGTCTTTGACCCCATAGATAGAAACGCAAAGCTCAAAACATACATTTCTGGGGGAGTTAAGAAGTACCAAAAGTTGAGCTTTGGTCCAAGAACCAAAGAGCTAAGAATGGAGGGGCGCCTGGGTGGCTTGGTCGGTTAAGCGTCCGACTTCAGTTCAGGTCATGATCTCACGGTCTGTGAGTTCGAGCCCCGCGTCGGGCTCTGTGCTGACAGCTCGGAGCCTGGAGCCTGTTTCGGATTCTGTGTTTCCCTCTCTCTCTGCTCCTCCCCTGTTCATGCTCTGTCTCTCTCTGTCTCAAAAATAAAATAAAACGTTAAAAAAAAAAAAAATTAAAGAATGGAGAATAAAGGGAAGGCCAGGATGAAATTCATGAAACTGCAGTGTTGGAGCTAGAAGCAGACGCCTGAGGGGTCATCAAGATCACAGGTCATAGGTCACATGCCAGTCAGGGTCAATACTTTTACTGCTCTGCAGTAAAGCAAGTACAATCCAGTGATGTTGATGTTCAAATGCCCTTTCTTTTACAAAGCAATAGTGAGACTAAATGGAAGGGTTTTTTTCTTTTTCTTTTTTTTTTTGCCCCAAACACTATGATTTTCCAAAATGAAGAGTCGACAAACTTTTGTCAGGTCTTCTTTTAAAAACAAGTTTATTGGGCGCCTGGATGGCTCAGTTATTAAGCATCTGGCTTCTGCTCAGGTCATGATCTCATGGTTCATGAGTTCGAGTCCCACATCATGTAAGCACGAGCCCCAATTTGGGTAATCTCATGCCCTGCCTCCAGTGAGCCCTGCTTCTCTCTCCCTCTCCCTCTCTCTCTGCTCCTCGTGGGATTTTGCTCTCTCTGCCCCAGCTCACTTGCACTCTCTCTAGAAAAAAAAAAAAAAAAGTTTACTGATGTGTAAAATTCAAAATATCTGTAAGCCAATTTTCATTGGAATATCTGAGCCAACTCTTCATTTTGCCAAGTACAGGAAAGGTGAAGTGATTTGCACAAGTTTCCATGGCATGGTAGCTTATTTGATGAGACACAGAAGTAACCGTAAAGGAAAAGATTGATAAACTAGAGTACACTAAACGTAAGAAATTCTGCTCACAAAAAAGACACCACAATGAGCACTAAGAGGCAAGCAGGAGTGAGAGAAGATATTTGCAATACATAAAACTAACAAAGTATGGCAGAGTATATAAAGAAACCCTACACCTCTAGGAACAAGGCAGACAATCCAATAAGAATGGGCAAGACACCTGAACAGGCACTTCACCAAAGTGAATATTCAAATGGCCAATTAACATATGGATGCTAATAACTGATGCTTAATCTCATTAATCAACAGAGAAATGCAAATTAAACCCACAGTGAAGTGCTACTATGCACCTACCAGAATGGCTGAAATTAGAAAGACTAGCAATACTCAACATTGGTCAGGATGTGGAGCCACTGGCCACATATGCGACTGGAGGGAGGAGCAACTGATACGCCCACTTTTGTGTGGTGGTTTCTAGTAAAACTGAATGTATGTCTTTTCTGTAGTCCAATCCACTTCTGGGTATATACTCTACAGAGATGTATACTTATATGCATAAAAGACATATATGGTAATGTTCATAATAGCCAAATATTGGAAATGATGTCATATACATCAACAGCAGAGTGGATAAATAAATTGTGCTATATTGGTATCATGAAATCATAGAATATCCAACTGCATACAGTAATGAAAACAAGCAAACTGGGGCGCCTGGGTGGCGCAGTCGGTTAAGCGTCCGACTTCAGCCAGGTCACGATCTCGCGGTCCGGGAGTTCGAGCCCCGCGTCAGGCTCTGGGCTGATGGCTCGGAGCCTGGAGCCTGTTTCCGATTCTGTGTCTCCCTCTCTCTCTGCCCCTCCCCCGTTCATGCTCTGTCTCTCTCTGTCCCAAAAATTAAAAAAAAAAAAAAAAAAAAAAAAAAACGTTGAAAAAAAAAAAAAAAGAAAACAAGCAAACTACTGCTACACGCAACAGCATGTATGGTCTAAATTGAGAGAAAGACTCCAGACACACACGGAGGAACATTTTGCATGATCCCATTTAGAAGTTCAAAACCAGGCTTTGCTAATATACAGTATTAGAACTTGGGATAACAGTTATCATGGTGGGGGTAACTGAGAGTGGGCATACGGGGTTTGGTAATATTCTGATTTTTTTTTAATTTGTTAAATGTTTTTATTTATTTTTGAGACAGAGAGAGACAGAGCATGAGCAGGGGAGGGGCAGAGAGAGAGGGAGACACAGAATCGGAAGCAGGTTCCAGGCTCTGAGCTGTCAGCACAGAGCCCGACACGGGGCTCAAACTCATGGACTGTGAGATCATGACCTGAGCCAAAATCGGATGCTTAACTGACTGAGCCACCCAGGCGCCCCTGATTTTTTTGTATCAGAAGAGAATTTACATGAATGTCTTCACTGTGTCATAATTCATTATCTGTGCACTTAATAATTTGTGCACTCTTCTGTATGTATGTTATTCTTTTTTCTTCTTTTTTTTTAAATTTTATTTTTTTTAATTTACATCCAAATTAGTTAGCATATATATATATGTATGTTATTCTTGATTGGTTTACTAAAAAATAGAAACTGCTCCTGGAATGCAGAGTAAAGAGAGCACAAAGACTGAGAAGGTGTCACTGCAGAGAAAATAACTCAGTGCTGACTCTGGGCCTGCACTTCCAGTCACGGGAGTTAATACATCACCTGCCCACAGAGGCTACTCCTGGGACACAGGCTGAGACCCGGTGGTAAGGCTGTGAAAAGGGAACTGGTGGCCTGAGGAGGAAAAGGAAACCGAGTTTGGAAACTGTTGTAAGCAACCTGGTGCTCATTACCAGGGGTCTAGATGTGGGGACAGTCACTGAGAGAAGACATAGAAAATGTTGGTTAAAGTCTGGTCTTACTTTACCCATGACGCTGAGCAGGGATTTAACCTCTCTGAGTGACCATTTCATATTCTGTAAAGTGGTGATAATACTGAACCCATCGGGCTACCCTGAGGATTCAATATAAAAGTGTGTGTTTATGTCAAAATATGTACAACTCCAAAAATGTTACTGGTACCTTGCGAAGGGTGTGGTGGTGCACCTTTGTCACCAGAGGGGGCTCTGCAAACAGCCAGTTAAAACTGAAACCCTAGAGAGAGGCAGCGATACCAGCTGAGCGGGCAAAGATTTTGCAGATCAGATTGGGAGATGAAGAGGCCCAGGCGGGCGGCAGTCTTCCCATCCTTTTCCCTTACAGCAGACACCTGCTGGCCTCCAAACTGAGTCTGCTACATTAATGTTTATTTTTGAGAGAGACAGAGACAGAGAGAGACAGAGCTCGAGTGGGGCAGAGAGAGAGGGAGACACAGAATCCAAAGCAGGCTCCGGGCCCTGAGCTGTCAGCACAAAACTTGAACTCACGCATTGCAAGATCATGACCTGAGCCGAAGTCGGACGCTTAACCGACCGAGCCACCCAGGCGCCCCCGAGTCTGCTGAATTATAACTGGGTACGGCCTCTGGACGAACGAACTGTCTGGAATGGGCCGGGCCTCCATCCGGAAGCATGGGCTCAGAGCCTCCTCTGGAAGATGGTGTCAGGAGAAGGGACACGAGGCATCCAGAGGGCCTGAGCATACTTTCTCACATTCTGCACAACCGCCTTTCACCCTTCTTATGAAGGACTAACTTTGCTGTCCATGAATTCCAACACCATCCTCCACCCAGAGGAATTAATTAGCCTTCTCCGTGATAATCCATACAATTTGTGGCTCATAAGGACCACACACATTTGTAGAATGGGCCCTGTGCTTAGACCCTCTGGGTTAGAATCCAAGTACTACCACTTGCTGTCTGACCTTGAGCAAGTCACCTTACTCTCTACGCCTCAGTTTCCCTGAGCTATAAAATGCCAACGCATAGGGTTTATGAGAACTAAGTAAGATGATATGTGTAAAGTGCTTATTAGCACACTGCCTGGCACTTGGTGAGAAAGCAATAAATGTGAGCTCGCTATTATCCCAAAGCTCTTCTCGAGTTCCCAAACGCCTTCTAACCTATTATGTAACTGGGGAGGACAGAGCGGTATCCTCATTTCACAGATGGGGAAACGTGATTCCAACGGGTTCAACGACACCCCCGGTGTCCTACAGTTGGTCGATGGGCAAAAGCCAAGAGATCCAACCCTTAGCTGAGGAGCTCCCTCCTAACCACCGCTCTCAAAATTGTCTGGGAAGTTCGTGTGGAGGGCAAGGGGCTGCCGCACCCAAAGCACTCAGCCAAGGCCAACAGGAAAGCCATTTTTAGTCAATCAGGCTGTTATCTGTTATGACACTGGACAGGAGGAAAGGGAAGTTGAGGCTTAGCCTCTTGCCCCAAACCAAGAGGAAGCAGATGGATGATTTGGGTGTTTAACTTGGGGCTCGAGTTCTGGGGGAGGAGGAAGGCTTTGTTGCCCTGGGGAGCACCTGGTGAGCAAGGCAGTGAGTGGGCTTACAGCCGCTCTGGAGGATTGTGCTAACTGCTGGAGCTGTGTCAAAGCCCAGACTTCGGATGTAGGCGAGTCTGTGTTCGGAGCCACATCCCAGGTGTGACTGGGGCCAGGTGACTGAACTTTCCGAGCCACAGTTTCCTCATCTGAAAATGGGGCTGCTGTTCTGAGGCTAAAATGAGATAATACGTGCAGAAAGCTTAGCCCCGGGCCCGGCACACTGCCATGACAGTAGGCTGCGCGTCCCTCAGCTTCTGGCGCATTAACACTCCATTTGGCCAAAGATGAGCTTTTAAGAAGAGCTTGCTTTTTCTAGACTAAGTCTGGGGGGATGAGCAGATGGCCTGGTGCACAAAAGGGGACCCAGACTATGAAAAGGACTGAAGTCTGGGCATGGTGGATGTGCTCTTACTCAAAGTGGGGCCTGCCCCCGGGGTGGAGTCCACCCTTGTTTGCCACGTGACAGTAGGTGTCCATGATAGGCAGAAGGGAATATGGGTGAGCAGAGACCATGTGATTGCCACTCTGACCTGGCTTCCCGATGCCCCCAGATTCATTCTTACTCCAGAATTAGGCATTTCCTCGCTTACCACTTCCAACCCCCCATTCATGTCAGGGCCTCTGTATCAGGAATGAATTATGCACAGCTGCTGTGACAGAGACCCCAAGAGACTGGCTTCATTAAACACACAAGATTAATTCTCCACATGCAGCAAATCAGGAGGTAGGTGGGCAAATCCAGGCTAATATGGTGGCTCCGCAGGGTCTTCAGGGTCCTGGGCTTCCTTTCTCTTTTTGCTTCACCCTCCGTGGTGTGTGACTTCCATCCTCAGTGTCACCTCATACTCCAAAGATGGACTGCAGGAGCTCCGACCATCACATTTACAACCCAGGCCTAGATTGAGTAAGATGAAAGCAAGGAAGAGCCAAGAGGGCACTCCCAGCCAAGTCAGCTCCCTTTAAGCCAGTTCGGCTCACATCTGATTGGCCAGAATTTAGTAATATGGCCAAACTTCACTGCAGAGGGGCTGAGAAATGTGGCCTTTTAGTGGGGAACATTGCAGCCCCCCCCCCCCAGGGGGTGTTCTATTGCTAAAGTAGAAGGGAAGAACTCATGGAGTAAGCAATGAGCAGCCTCTGGAGCTCAGCTAGTTGTTGGGAAGACTGGGTCTAAACAATTTTTTTCAGTTTATTTATTTTTGAGAGAGAGAAAGGGCCGGGGGGGGGGGATGAGTTGGGAAGGAGCAGAGAGAGGAGACAGAGAATCCCAAGCAGGCTCTGCACTGTCAGCACAGAGCCCAATGTGGGATTCGAACTCAAGGAACCTTGAGATCATGACCGGAGCCAAAGACAAGAGTCAGACACTCAACCGACTGAGCCACTCAGGCGCCCCTGGTTCTAAACAATTTAACTCATTTACATGCCCACAAGTTACTCCTTGAGCACTAATTACTTGCAAGACACTGTGCTAAGCAAGCACACAGAGGTACATAAAGATGCTTAAAGACTCTTGTTCTGCTCTTAAGAAACTTACAGCTTAGCAGTGCAGACACAAGCACAAAGCCAACAATTCGGTCTCCTCCCTTGTAGATCGAGGATGTTGTACCTGGTTCTCTCCAGGACCTTGGAACTTTCATGCTCACTGAAGCTCAAGTCATAGAACTGCATTTTGTGCTCACTTAGGCTGCATACATACATAGAACTGCATTTTGCTTCTCTGCCTCCTCTCTGACTGTGGACCCCCTGAGGACAGGGGGCATGTCTGGTCCACTCTTGTGTCATCGGAGCCTACCTCAGTGTCTGGCATATAGTACAATACATCTACTTGCCAAGTGAATACATGACATAATCAGAGGTCAGCTGGAGGCACAAGAGAGGTTCAAGTAAAGCTTTGGGGGACCAAGAAGACACCCTCACCTTGGGTGGCTGTCAGAGGGATACCTTTGATTAGGAGGGGACTTTCCAAAAGTGAAACTGGCAGAGTAGATTGGGAGCAGATCCTAAGGATATTGAGGGTCTGGAAGAAGAGTCTGGATCTTAATAGAGAGCTTTTGAACATTGCAATCTGGGAAAATACTTTATGCGGCTTGTACTTTGGGAGTACTGGTCCTCCATTTATTCAGCCGGCACACATTACCATTGAGTGTATTGGGCATTGCGGTGGGGACGAGGAGAGGGAATTAACATTTAATGGATGTCTCTGTGTCAGGGACTCTTGGTAGTAATAATAGCAACAACTACCATTTATTACTCCTTGCAGAGCTGGGCACTGTGCCAGCAACTTGCGTGCACGATTCTGCTGAGTCCTCACACCCACTCTGTGCAGTAGGTGCTGCCAGTTTTTGGAAACTGTACGATTACTTCTTTATTGTTAAGGAATCCAATTCTATGACTGTCATGAAGCCCGGGCCGGGTTAACAGTGACTCGTCCTGGAGGTAATTCCACCCCATTCTGGACTTTGTGGATAGAACCACTGTCTCCTCCCTCTCCTTCAACTGAAAACCAGACTCGTGAGGTCTCCATCCCTGCCCTCCTGTTCCTGGAAGGTGCCAAGTACGGTTACCCACGTTTTACAAGAGGGGAAACCAAGGCTGGGAAAAGTCAAGTAACTGGCTTAAGTTCTCAACAGCATTGAGTGGTAGAGTTGGAAGTGTAACTTACTTTGGTTCCTAGGTCCTGTCCCTCACAGCCATCCGGTCACAAGGAGATAAAAGCAGGCCTAGTCCTGTGCAGCGCTCACAGGCCAGCTGGAGCGGCAGCAAAGGCACCTGGCGGTGACGATCAGTGCAGTCGTCCAGGTACCCCCAGGAGCCGTGGGAGCCCCAAGCGTGGCAGGGTGTGGTCAGGCCTAGGAGGAGAGTCGGGGACAACTTTCGGGTAAGGTGACTGTCTTAGTCTGTTTGGGCTGCTTATAAACAGAGATTTGTTTTTCACCATCCTGGAGACTAGGATGCCCAAGATCAAGGTGCAGGCAGAGGTGCCTGGGTGGCTCAGTCAGTTAAGCCTCCGACTCTTGCTTTTGGCTTGGGTGATGATCTCACTATCCAAGGGTTTGAGCCCCGCATTGGGCTCCACGCCGACAGTGTGGAGTCTGCTTGGGATTCTCTCTCTCTCTCTCTCTCTCTCTCTCTCTCTCTCTCTCTCTCTCTGTGTCTCTCTCCCTCTCTTCCCCTCCCCCCCCAAAAATAAATAAATTAACATTTAAAAAAAATCAGGGGGCAGGCAGATTCAGCATCAAGTAAGGGTCATTTCCTGATTCATAGACTCTCTCTTCTTGCTGTGTCCTCACACGGCAGAAGGTGCTAGGGAGTTCTGTGGTGTCTCTTGTGTGTGTGTGTGTGTGTGTGTGTGTGTGTGTGTGTGTGTGTGCGTGCGGTCCCCTTTATAAGGCACCAATCCCAGTCATGAGGGCTCTATCCTCATGACCTAATCACTCCCATAGGCCCCACCTTGCAATGTCATACATTGGGGGTTTGGATTTAAACATGAACTTGGGGAAGAGGGACCTGAACATTCAGCCCATTGCAGTGATGTTGGAGCTGAATCATGCAGGACGAGTCGGAATGGACCAGAAAGGTGTTGGCGGAGGCACAGCCACAGGGGAAGAGCAACTGCAAAGGCACAGGGGCCAGCAAGAGCGTGAGATGTTCGCTCTAGAGTCAGGCAAGACTGGAGTCACCGGGGCCAGTGAGAGACCACTGCACCGGCGCAGGCAAGAACGGAGGGGCTCTGACACAGAGGCTGTGGCGGTGGGGCAGAGAGGAGGTGATGGATTGGAAAATGTATTTAGGAGGTAGAATGGGCAGCACTCACTGGTTGACCAGTTATGAGGGGTGAGCAGGGTTGCTGTACACAGTTGTGCAAATTGTGGACTGTTTCATTTCCCAGCTGAGGGATTGGAAATCCAGTCCTCGTTGGGCCCTGTCTAGAAGAGCTGGCTTTTTTCTAATTCACCAATGACACTGGAGCAATGGCCCTAGAAGTGAGGCTAAATTACTCCCAGGAAGGGGATATTTCAGAACATGTGTCTATGGAAGAGGCCACTTCTTAATGTCTGAAACAAAAAGCTGAATCTATTACTCACTTAAGCCGAGCAGAGCAATGCCTGAAAGGCGCAATCTCTTCGAGGGGAATTAGGATCTTCTATAAGGTGCTGGGAGGGGTGAAGGTCAGTGATGGACAAAGAGGAGGCAAAGTGTGGCCGTTGCTGATTGGCTGGCTCACAGAAGTGTGGTCACTGAGGCAAATTGTCATTGTTCAGTAAAACAGAGATGAACTGTCATCCATTAAATGGTTTAAAACCCTGCGCGATGGATACTCGTTGCCATGGCAACAGGACAATCTTTGGAAAATGAGAACGTTTTTTCCCCCCTCAAGTGACTGCTAGCTCAAACCATTCCCCTTCCCAAGGGCGTTTCACTTTAACAGTGGGCCATGTTTGCTCAAGAGGATATATCTTCAGAGGATCTAGAGGCTGTTAGGGTGAGACGCCTGCCTGGTCCAGGCTGTGGCAGGAAGGTCTGGTGTCCATCACCTCCCTCCAAGGTCCTGGGGCTGGGGGTTCCCAGACGGGGATCAGGGAGAAAAATTGGTTGCCAGCCCAGGAAGGCCCTGGCCTCGGGGTCACATGTGAAGCCAGAAATGGGACCTAGGAGCCTGACTCCCAGTCACTTGCCTGGAAGGAGATGTGAGGTGCCTGTGGACAGAGTTTGGGGCCTGAGGCCAGACCTCAAAGTTTTTGTCCCTGCTGCCACCGAGGCCTCGCCTTCACCCCACCTTTAAGTCTCTCAGTTGCCTCAGTAAGAACCACTGCGCTGGCCCAACCACACCCTGAGGGGCATCCCTGGAGCAGCCTGAGGAGATTTGGAGCCACCCCAGAACTGCTTCCTGGCTTCAGCTTCCCGAGCTCTCCACCCACACCCCCTTCCCTGCCCTTGAGCGATGACTCTTGCGGGGGGGGGGGGGGGGGGTAGGCTCTCACGGATTTTTTTAAGCAGCCTTATTGAGATATAATTCACATACCATCCACTTCACCCATTTAAATTACTTAATTGAATGTTTTTAGTTCACTTCACAGATATGTGCAACCATCACCACAGCTAATTTTAGAACATTTGGCCACCTCACAGAGAAACTCCATACACCTTATTTCTCAGCTCCCAAGCCCCCAGCACTAGGCAAGCACTAATCGACCTCCAGTCTCTATAGATTTACCTGTTCTGGACATTTCACAGAAATGGAATCCTACATCGTGTCACCTTTTGTGTCTGCATATTGTTTCCAAGGTTCATCTAGGTTGGCATGCACCAGTGTTTCATTCTTTTTATGGCCGCAGTATGGACATACTACACATTTATCCGCTCAGCACTTGAGGGACATTGGGTTGTTTCCACCTTTGGGCTTTTGTGAATAAGGCTTTTATACACATTTGTGTATGAATTTGTGTGTGGACATTTGCTTTTGTTTCTCTTGCATAAACACCTGGCAGTGGAATCCTGCCTCATGTGGTAACTCTGAGTTTAACCACTTGAACTCATGTGGGTTTCTGATTGTTGTTCTTTTTTGTCCACATTGTTTAGGCTGGACACCCCCGAGCTGGCTCCTATTGTCACCTCTGGGAGACAGGCATTTCTTCCACTGCACTCAGAAGTAATGGCAGCCACCGGCTCCCCTGCTCTACCCCCATCAAAATCCTTAGCAGGCATATTAGAAACCTGGTCACCTTGCCCTTGGCTGACAGGTACCTCTAATAGCTTTCCTCGGTCGGTCAGTAAGGAGACACTAGTGCACCCATAAAAACATTTCTGACAAATTTATAGAATGTCCTTGCACGGTCCTTAGAATACATCCCTCAGATCTCATACGGCTGGTTGACCCAGGGCCCCTGCTGTCACTCTGAAATCCCTCATGGCATTCAGACAGAAGCCACGCTGCCCACGGGCTGTCCAGCTGTGACTTAGTATCCCGGCGTCAGCGACGCAAAGGCAAGGACTGCTCTGACGAGTGATCTTGGCTCCAGAATTCCTCAACAGCCTTACTGAATTTCCTCAGAAATGTACTGCAGTCCAGATGCTTCCACCCACACAACCTTCTTTCCTCCTTCCTTCAAGAGGGTCACGCCCATTCTGTCAGCCTGTCACCTCCCCATCCTCTGTCTCAGGCATTTCCCCTAATACATTTTATGCAAATCCTGTCTCACAACTGCTTCTCAGAGATCCTGTATTAACTAATACCGCTGATCTCTGAGTCATTCACTAAACTTAATGTGAACTATTCCAAATAATAAAATGTCTGCCTGTTTTGTACTTAGAATTTAATCCAAAGAAATAGACTAGGAAAATAGTTCTATGGAAGTGAGGTAGAGGGTCAAAAAAGTTTGCTCATTGAGCAGTTTTGTTATCATAGTTCCCACCTGCAGGGCCTAGAGGCAGAGGGCACCTCTCCTGGTTTTAGAGACCAGAGGAGTTCCAGAATCCAGAGAGAAGGGCTTGTGCCATCGCTGGGCCAGACACTCAGGTCTGAGGCCGGGTTTTGTTTTGTTTTTTAATGTCTATTTTCATTTATTTGGGGGGGGGGGTAGGGGCAGAGAGAGAGAGGACTCCAAGCAGGCTCCGCGCTGCCAGCACAGAGCCTGACATGGAGCTCGAACTCACAAATGGTGAGATCATGACCTGAGCTGATATCAAGAATCAGACGCTTCACCGACTAAGCCACCCAGGCGCCCCTGAGGCTAGGTTTTGAGGACAGAGAAGGAAGGGTGTAAGAAGTCACAAGTCCACAGTAGTGGTGTCCTCTCTCTTTTCCAGCCACGCTAATTCCTGCTGTAGGTTGTCAGATGGTGACCGCAGGGGGCCGGAGCATGTGCTTCCGCTTCCGCCTCCGCCCTCCTTGAAGCACTTCTTTCCTTACAGCCTCAGTCGCTCAGTTGCTCAGTCTTGAGGCGTTAGCTACAGTCACCTGGACTCACTCTCTGAGGCAGAAATCCTCTCTTTTTCAGATAGCAGCCAGCCGAGCTGGCGAGCGGGGGACATCTGAACATCAGGGGATGAATTTGCAAGGTGTTCAACAAGTAAGGACATGGGGTGTCCTGCCAGGAAGCCTTGTGGGCTGAATGGGGAGCCTACTTCCAGCCAGCAGAAAACTTGGCTTGCCGCACTGCAATTCTAAATTGGGTCCTTCACCGAAAGAGCGGGACTTGATAAGGAAGTTATGCTACTGTGGAAAAAATAAATAGCGAGGGAAGACTGAGAGAGTCCTTTATTGTTTTAAGGGACAGTGCAGGATAATAGGGCTGTGCCCGTTGATTATCCTTATCTGAGTTTTTGTAACCGCTTAACCAACAAGCTGATTGGGTGACAGCTGTTACAGTCTTGGGAGTTTCCCCAGGCCTGGGGAATTAAAGGACTGTGCTGGAAGGGAAGCTATTTTTTTCGTAAGAGTTTCAGGGTTTCCAGGCTGACTGGAGGCCTCAGGAGGAGATGAGGGCTCATCATTGATGAGGGCCCCTGGCCCAGGCGATGACAGATGAGAAGAGTCTGGAGTGCAGATCCCCAGCCCCACACTCTGCCCAGGAAAAGGGTCTTACTTGGCCACAGTTGCTCCCCTCAGGGCAGAAAGTGAGGGCAGTGGCCTGGTTAGGAGCTGTGCTCCTGGTTCGGTCCCTGAGGTTCCTCCTGGAGCTGGACCCCAGCTGCAATCAGCCCCTCACTCCTGCTTTGTTGTCGGGGTGTACCAATTCTCTCCTGCCTCCACCCAGTTCTTTAGAAGGGTCCAGGAGTCAGCCCTGACAAACGTCTGTGCGTTAGTGTTCAGTAGAGATAACAATTAAGATTAAAAAAAAAATAGTAAGTAGTCAAGGCCCAAACCCACTGGTTTATCCTTACCTTTTACTGACATTCGAGAGATCTCCTTGGTTTGACAGACACTAAGCTTCTTCCCAGATTTGTGGTGCTGTGATTAAAGCCGAGTGAATCCCCATTTCTGCCTAGGAATTCTGGCTTCCAGCTGCAAAGCTTTCAAGGTCTTCCCACAATGCCCCCCATCTGCCTCGCTCTCCAGATCTCTCCAGGCTCCCGCCTCTCTTCCTGACACTGCAAGCTCCAACTTTGGGGCCCTTCCCTGTGGATCACCTCTAATTTCTCACTGACAAATCTGGTCCCCTGCTCATCTCCTGTTCTTTTGGAATGTCTCACCTCACTTTTCTCCACTGTCACATGTGAATTAGGGGTAGCAGGAGGTAGGGAGTTGTAGTGGAGGATTTTCGAGGTCTCTCTCAGCCCTGACATTCAGGGGGTCTACCAAGGGCAAAGGCATCACATAAGTGCGTGTGTGTGTGTGTGTGTGTGTGTGTGTGTGTGTGTGGTGTGTGTGGGGTTTTGTATAATATAGTTAAGGCGTGGCTCCTGTCCTCAAGGAGTTTCTAGTTGAGTTGATCTGATGCGTACATAAAAAGCTTCTGATGATTTAAGGAAGGTATCCTATAAGTGAGGTGCATAAAGTTATCAGAATTCCCCAGAATTTCAAGGAAATGAGAGATTCCCTCTGGAGGCAGAGGAGGGTGTTGGTGAAGGAATAAAATAGGATTCCCCAGGCTCTTTCCCAAGGCTGGCGGTACAGATGGCTTTGGCCTCCTGCCCAAAGTAGCCTAGTTATCTGCCTAGTCCCCATCCCGTGGGTAAGCCATCTCCTACTAGATATCCTGCTGGAAGGGAAATCTGTCCATGGATCCCCAGACTCATACCCTTTGAATTGGTGCCCTTTATTAAAATCTTTTTTGCCTTCTTTATAAATGTATTACTTATTTTAGAGAGAGAGTGCAAGTGGGGGAGTGACAGAGGGGGACATAAGATCTGAAGCAGGCTCTGCACTGACAGCAGCAAGCCCAATGCAGGGCTGGAACCCATGAACCTGGAGATATAGCCTGAGTCAAAGTCAGATGTTCAACCGACTGAGCCACCCAGACACCCCAGATCTTTTTTGCCTTCTATTTTTTTTTAAATTTTGTTTTTGAGAGAGAGAGACAGACAGACAGACAGAGACAGAGTGTGAGTGGGGGAGGGGCAGAGAGCGAGGGAGACACAGAATTGGAAGCAGGCTCCAGGCTCTGAGCTGTCAGCACAGAGACTGATGTGGGGCTCGAACTCACGAACCTTGAGATCATGACCTGAGCCGAAGTTGGACACTTAACCAACTGAGCCACCCAGGCGCCCTGGTCTTTTTTGCCTTCTTGATCATACTGCTAATAACATTTATTATTAATGTTAATAATATATTTATTGTTATTAGTATGACTATTTGTTAGACACAGTGCTAAGCGCTTCCCATGCATCATTTCACTTATTCCTTACAACAGTGTTTTAGGTGGCTATGAATATGATTATTATCCCAGTTTACAGATGGGGAAAATGAGGATGAGAAGTTGAGTGACCCATCTTACATCCCATGGGTAATCAGAAACAGAGACATTTTAACTCAGGTTTCTTCCCATTTATCTCCTACTCATTGCATAAATATGAGACCTCAACTACACAAAAGCACAGAAATCTTGAAGCAGAGAACAGGGGGAAGAGAAAGGGACATGGCAGGAGCCATGACTGGGAGTATGGATTAGGGCCAAGGCAGAGGGACAAAAAGTACAGTCTGAAAAGCCAAGGTTAAGGCTGGAAAAGCTCTCCCTGAGAGGGGCTGGGTGTCAGGATTGGGATGACCAAGAAGTAGGATCAGGCAGAGGGAGAACCTCCAAAGAGGGAGTCTTTCAAGGATCCCCATGTGGGCCATGCTGGGAGCTTGAACAGGAGGCCTTCAAAGGCAGTTCTCACTTTGCAGCCCTGAGATTCTGTGAACTCTGGGTGTAGCTTTTAGAGCTGGACCTCACCCCAGTCATCTCTCTGGTCACTGAATTCCATCTTCTCCCTGCTACAGAGGAGGGAGGCAAGAGCATTGTGATTAGAGTGCACCCAAGGCCATTGGACTGCTTGGGTTTGAATCCTGGTTTCTCCTCTACTTCCGAGCTGTGATTTTGGACAATTTATTTTTCTGGGTCTGAGCACACATTGATTTGGGAGCAAGCCTCAGCTTGAATCCTAACTCCTGTAACCTTGGGCAATTTACCTCATGGCTTATTTCCTCATCAGTAAATAAAAAAAATATAATAATACTTGCCTCATAGGATCATTATAAGGATAGGAGGATTAAATGTTTATGTTTGTAAAGCATTTATAACACTGGCACGTTTTTGTTTTTTTATTTTTATTTTTGACTGCATGTTAAAAACTTGTCTAGAATCCGTTAAATGTAGCACACAGCACAATTTCATTGTTAGCTGTTTACATGTGGGTCTTCTTTGCGCTCCACTTGCTGCGAAGGGCAGAAAACAGATTCAATCCATCTTTGGCCATAGCCCACTGACTGATTCCTGTTTGGTGCTCAATAAAGTGACCAGTTTGAAGTAAACCAGGAGACAGTAGCATGGGCAGCAGAGAGCTGCTCAGATAAGTAGATCTTAAACTACTGATTGAGTGTAGGGGAGGAACAAGCAGTGATTCTCCTCTTTCTGGAATATTTGAAGGGGCTCAGATACTGACTAGAGAGAGGCTATGAGACCCTCGAAGAGGTGGGACAAACAGCCCAGTGTTTATGTAAAGAGCAGGGATTTGGAACCAGTGATCAGAGCCAGTTCTCTTACGTGTAAAATAGATCAGTATCCAATAAAATGAGGTAACAATAGTAACGACTATTTACTGAGCACATTCCAAGTGGACAGGCACCAGCTAAGTATTTGTCATGTCCATTCACAAATGAGGCTGGGTGAGGTTAAGCGACCTGCCCAAAGACACAAAGCAATAAAATGGAAGAGTGAAGACTCGAACCGAGGTGTGACCTGGCGCACCTAAGCGCGATCCAAACAATAAGAGCCACTTTAAGACAATCGGCTTATGAATAGCGGCAACACAAGGAAAACAGGGCTGCTCTTCAACGCCACCACCAGCACGCACGCCCCGGCGCGAGGTGAAAGTTCCGCCGCCTTTCGGAGCTTACGTGCGCTCCGTGACCGCCGCGGCTGACGACGAGCCGGCGGACGAGACCGCATGCGCTCTGGCGCCCTCGAGCGCGCCCCTCCCCCACGGCGGCTGCAGCGCTGGCACGGGGCGCATGCGCACACCCGGCGGGCGGAGGATGGCCCAGAGCGAGTGGAAAGATTTGGAAGAGCAAGTGCGCGGGAGCTGGGCGGTGGAGTGCGAGCGCGCAGGCGCGGCTGGGGCCGGACAGCGACTCCGGAATCTCAGCGAGTCCCACTCTGCGTCGCACCCCGAGCCGCCACCATGGCCGCCTATAAGCTGGTGCTGATCAGGCACGGCGAGAGCGCTTGGAACCTGGAGAACCGCTTCAGCGGCTGGTACGACGCCGACTTGAGCCCTGCCGGGCACGAGGAGGCGAAGCGCGGCGGGCAGGCGCTGCGAGGTGAGGAACGGACCGGGGCGGGCTGTGGGTGGGGGCTGCGGAGGCTCGGGCGGGCGCCCCTGGTTGAGGGCCGCCTGGCTCGCCCCCGTACCCTCGCGGAGAGAGCGGACCTTGGGCTTCAGCTCTCCTGCAGTTTATTTTGCGGTTGGCAAAATGGTTTCAGGGTGTGTGTGCGGGGGGGGGGGGGTGGGGGCTGTCGACTTGCTCAAGGTCACCCAGTGGTGTGATGGGCCACGCCGGGAAGAGGACTGGGGGCGGTCGCCCCGCAACCCACTGCATTCTCCACGACACCGCCTTGGCGAAATTCTCCTATTTACTAATCTGAGCATTCAGTAACTCGGGGACGGGTTATTAAATTGGATGGCCGGTGTCTTCCGGGAGCTGTAACCAAGCCTTTTCAAGAGGCTGCTGCGGATCCTCGTGAAGCGTCAGACCACACGCTTGTCCCCGGCTGTGGGGGAGTAACGCGGCGCTGGGCGGACAACAGGCCTCACGAAACCCACGTGCTTACGTAGGCCTTTGCTGTTCAGCAGCATCCCACGAATCTTGTGCCCCAAATGCATCCACAAATGTAATTGAGTGAATGAATGAATAATTTGAGTTGTCCTCTGCACGATTCCATGAAGCAGATTATTATCCCCTTCCTTTCTTTCCCTCGCTGGCCCTCTTCTATAGCTGGGAAAAGTGAGGATTGCATAGATGACTTGTTCAAGGTCGTATCTCCTTATTCCTAGTCCATCCTGCTCGCTCTAATTCTGGGTTGAGTAACAGGTAGACGCTGGGCAAAGGTGGAAGTGGCAGTGAGATAAACTCGCCTACCCAGGCTTGCCCCCTGCGGCGAACAGCTCTTTGTGGTTTTGGAATGCTTTTTATAAGGAAGCATTCTCAGCTGCCAGCAACTCAGAGAATCCCTCTGTACTGAGGAGGTGCTTCCACTGATGTAATTAGGGCAGATCTTGCCCTGCGCTCTTCTAACCTCTGGACGTTGAAGCAGCCATTTGAAAGGGTCATTGATGCCTGATGTGGAACAGGTATTTGGCCTCAGGTTACTCTTTCTAGCTTCTTGCCTTCACCGTAGATCCTTTTGAATTGAAGCAAAGGTTTGGAAAGTGTAGGAAATGTAATCCTGCTGGCTGTGTGTCTGCTTTGAGATGGCTTGGTGTGACTTACATTTAGGAGAGGCTGGGAAAGGGAAAGAGCTGGGAAAGGAGGCCATTTTCTCTGTTTGGCAGGAAGAACTGTATGGGTCTGTGGTGGTTTGCTGATGACTAGCCCAGGACAAAGATAATTGCAGCCGTACCCTAAAAGAGTGGTCAAATGGTTAAACTTGTAATCTCTTTAAAGTAGCAGACCCTATTTCAAGATTTTGTTGTTGTTGACTTATTTTTAGTAATCTCTACATCCAACGTGGGGCTGCAAGTCAAGGACCCCGAGATCAAGAGTTGCATGCTCCACCGACTGATGAGCCAGGCACCCCCTATGTCACTTTCTAAGTAAATGTTGGTAGCGTTAGTTTAAAAAAAAAATCCTATTTAAAAGATTAGTATCTGTTATGGGCATCACAAATGATTATATTAAACAAGACTAAAAACAGAAATCTGAATCGTGAAGACCATTGTGAATAATATAAAAAACCTAAATATATTAAATTCTTCAGAGCTTTAAATGATAGTAGGGTTTATAAACTCTTGAATCGTTTCAGGAGGGAGCTAGTGAGAACTGAGTTTCTCCATGCAGTCTTACTCCTGGGAGAGGATGAAGTCCACACCACATATCACACCATCCATCCCACACTTGGGAATATCCTAGGCTATGCTTTTATTTAATGGGGAAATTCTCCTGAGTGGAACTGCTTTTCTTCTTGGGGACCTATTTGTGTATCCAACAGGAGGCACTCCATCACAAGGGGAAATAATAATTGCAGTGAAACAGCCAGTAGCTTTTCAGCATGGGAGATGAGGCTTGCACTTGCCAGTGACTCAGCCTTTTATTGGGGAGCCATTCCTCCCCTTATAGTTAGGGAGGAGATGGTAATGGAGTCTACTAGGACTTGTCCTGAGGTTCAGTGATGAGATTTGATGAGATTTGTCATCTTTTCCCCTGTGGGTAGTGATGGGTTTCCTGGTGATTAATCCTCCCCTCCCCCATCAGCGTAGTTCTTATTGGCCTCATTCTCAGTTGAATGACTGGCAGAATTCACTTCACATTGCATTAATTACTGTTGGCAACCTCAGTATGAGGCAATACCCAGGAAAGTTTGTGCTGAATTTCAAAGAGGGCCTTGTAGCCTCATGGAGGAAAACACCACATAAAGGGCCATCTCCCTTTTAAAGTGGGAAGGGGGGATAATCTTCCACGAACTAAGAAGATTAATTGTTGGGGTGGTTGGGGCAACATAACTTGATTATTACGCCTTAATAACTACTGTGGACGAGGAGAGATTCGTGTCTAAATGAGTCAGACTGCACAGCATTTGCTCTTTCTGCTTTCTCCAGGGAGTGGCTTCTCCTGAACTTGGTCTAACAGTTGACCTAAGTGTGTACAGGTTGGCACTTGACTATAGCAGAAAGGCAGTGTGGATTAAGAGACTGATGTGATTTCCACTACATAGTGAAAATACAATTTCATGCAATGTACTGAAGTTTTAATCAGCATCCTCTAAGAGCTCTTGCTGTGTCCTGATTGTTGGGTTTCAAATTGTTTTCCCGTAGACAAGAGGTTAGGTCTGAAATATATTTACTAGTATTGGGCAGAAGTGACTGTTTTAACTAAAATACAAACAGATCCTTAGGGTTTAGAATAATATGGAGGTAGCTAGAGATGGAGGTTATGAGTTGGATTTTGGAGTCACACAGCTTGGGTTTTAATCTCTCATTTAAAGCTGTGACCTTGGATGATTTGCTTAATCCCTCTAGTCTTTATTTTCCTCATCTGGTAAAATGGGTTGTAAGGATTATAATCTCAGGATTGTCATGAAGACTAAATAAAACGTATACAAAATAATTTGTATAGTGCTTGACAGATGGTAAGCCCTCCATAAATATTGGTGATTATTTAGTAAGAGATTCCAAGTTTTTAAGGATCCTTTTCTTGAAAGAATTGAAGCAGAAATAAATTCTTAAAATGGGTTTAACACAGCGTTCTGGGGTTTAGGATAAGCAGCACAGATGGCATAGGTTAGCTCCCTGACAATACATTTAGGTATTGGGTTAGATGAATTATTGGGGAACCACTGGAAAGTCCATTGTCAACTATAACATAAATCAACATATTTTGTCTTCTGTGAAGGTGGAATATTGTCTTTTTTTTCTAGGGTATACAAACTAGTTAAATTCAGATGTGAGAAAACTCTGGTTCCATAGTGGACCCGATTGGCTTATCACTTTGAATTTATGATTCCCAGATGCTGGCTATGAGTTTGACATCTGCTTCACCTCCGTGCAGAAGAGAGCAATTCGGACTCTCTGGACAGTGCTGGATGCCATTGACCAAATGTGGCTGCCTGTAGTGAGGACTTGGCGCCTCAATGAGCGGCACTATGGGGGTCTGACTGGTCTTAATAAAGCAGAAACTGCTGCCAAACATGGTGAGGCCCAAGTAAAGATCTGGAGGCGCTCCTATGATGTCCCGCCACCTCCGATGGAACCCGACCATCCCTTCTACAGCAACATCAGTAAGGTATGGACAAATGGGGGTTTGGCTCATTCTGCCTAGGACCAGGGTGTTAGAACCTGGGCCTCACTCTTTTTTAGCTTTTAGTAGTGTCTGCTTGGTCCTATTGAGTTTTTTAATTTATGCTAGTTAATTGTTATTCTCCTTCTCCAAGGAATGGCCTTCACTTGTTAAAAAGATTTAGTTGATACTTGTTTACCTAAAAAGAAAGTATAGCTTCTTTTTTGTATCTCCA
Organism: Neofelis nebulosa; assembly: GCF_028018385.1. Taxonomy (NCBI): domain Eukaryota; kingdom Metazoa; phylum Chordata; class Mammalia; order Carnivora; family Felidae; genus Neofelis; species Neofelis nebulosa. The sequence goes on from NC_080794.1 coordinate 61,169,860, forward strand.
TTGTGATACCTTATAAAACCCATCCATAGTCGTAGGGCATTTAAAAAAAATTTTTTTTTAATGTTTATTTACTTTTGAGAGAGGGTAGGAGGGAGAGGGGGAGGGGCAGAGGGAGGGAGACAGAGAAATCAAGAGCATGCTCCAGGCTCTGGTCTGACAGCACAGAGCCCACATGGGGCTCGAACCCCACAAATTGTGAGATCGTGGCCTGAGCTGAAGTTGGACACTTAACTGACTGAGCCACCCAGGCGCCCCTTAGAGTTGTAGGGCCTTCTTATGCCAACTATTAAGATTAAGTGAATTGGGAAGAGCTTTATACCTACCTTTTTTCTTCTAAGTTCTGTTTCATTTGAACTGTTCATTTTCCCAATAGCGGGTAATGGTGGTAGGACGAGCAGCAAAATAATTCTTCTCCCTGTGACCAAACTCTCAGCTCCGTTCTGTGTCCTGGTGAAAGACCTTCACCTATCACTTTGATTCATACCTTAGGGGATGAGGAATGGGCAGAACAGATACAACTACTACTAATTGGTGAGCATGGATTTGTATTGTTTAGGATCGCAGGTATGCAGACCTCACTGAAGATCAGCTACCCTCCTGTGAGAGTCTGAAGGACACAATTGCCAGAGCTCTGCCCTTTTGGAATGAAGAAATAGTTCCCCAGATCAAGGAGGGGAAACGGGTCCTGATTGCAGCCCACGGCAACAGCCTTCGGGGCATTGTCAAGCATCTGGAGGGTATGTACATTTTTCAGGGGAGCCCTCCAGGAGGGACACAGCAAAACTGCCACAAATCGGATTTATTTCATGCAAAAGAGATCTTCAGGGAAAGGCTGGACACATTGATAGTCCTTCAGTTTGCATCTTAAATTGGTTCACCTGAGGGCCTAGAGGCCTAGATGTGCTGATTTTTGTCAGACTGGATGGACTACACAGGACATTTGAGATGTGTATAGTCCTGCTTCACTGTGGGTTTCCAAACCCCACTTTGGGAGAGATATCTGCAGTATACCACCTTACATACTTTTTTTCTTTTCAGTGTTTTCAGTGGAGGCATTCTTTGGGTGATTGATCTATAATACAGATTGTTACTGTTACTATAAATATCAGAAGGGGTGTCTTGTTTTAATTCCTACCAAAGTCCTTTGTCACCTGCAGGGGGGACATGGATTCGTGTCTAGCTTGGCTTATCATGCTGTGTATTTCCTTCAGGTCTTTCTGAAGAGGCTATCATGGAGCTGAACCTGCCAACAGGTATTCCCATGGTCTATGAATTGGACAAGAACTTGAAGCCCATCAAGCCCATGCAGTTCCTGGGGGATGAAGAGACCGTGCGTAAAGCCATGGAAGCTGTGGCTGCCCAGGGCAAGGCCAAAAAGTGAAGGCGAGCAGGCAGACTACTTTTCCAAGGACACCCTCCCTACCCATCCCGTTCCTCCACATTTCTTCCCTGCACATGTCACACTGACCACATCTGTAGGCATCTTAAGTTTTAGCTGCAGATGGGGACCAGTGGCTCCTAATTTTGTTTAGCCATTTGTCTCTTGCACCCACTCTCTTCATATAGTCTAGTCAGAATGGCACTTCTGGGGCATGAGTCTTCAGTCCCAAGCTGAGGGAAGACTTTTACCCAAAAGTAGAGAGTTAGTAACTCTGGTGTTTTTGCTACTGTTTATTGAGTTGGGGATAGGAAGGAACCATGCTAAGATGTGACCAATGAGAAGTAAGAGAGCCTATTTGTATTCCCAGGAGCCAGTCCTGTACTATTCTGTAGTCAGGTGACTGTCTAGGGGGGCTCCAGTCATTCCAGTGAAAGAATCATTTCCCCTCTGACCCCAGAAGAGTTGGCTCCAGAAGACTGGGATCAATTTAAATGTTTTGTGTTGCATCTACTTTTACAAAAAGAAAAAAAAAAGTATATATATATATATACATATATATATATATATATATATATATATATACATACATACATACATACATATACATATATAAAATAATACAAACCAAAAACCCTTCTGGGGTTTCTAGTTGCGGTTAAAATATTCCCACATGCAGTCATCCCAAAATAAGCCATTCCTCACACCAACGTGGGAGAAGCCCCTTGACTTCTGAGGCCTAGGAGTTTATCCTGCTGTGTGTTTTAGAATCCCTTCCCTGCCTTAATGTTTTATGGCAGTGAAATGCCTCTTGATCACGTCCAAGCGTGTCTTTTACTGTATACGTTTCTGATCATGTTCCAGTTGCTTGGTCCTGCCACCTGGGCCCAGTACTCATTTTGAGCGTAACTATACTAAATCTTTTTTCCAGATCAGTATAATAAAGGAGTGATGTGCAATATCTTCTGTGTGATGTAGTAATCTCTCATTTGAGAAGATCAGCTTGAACATTAAACTGGGTGTATCTTACTAGGGTTTTCCACCTTAGGTTGGGGAGCTGAAGTATGGGGGTGGGCAGGTCTTCCTGGCTGAGCCCTCCATTCCTGTTGCCTCTATAGCACTTGCTCAGTGTGCTGGCTGAATACTCCTTGAGTGGTCAAATTCTCAAACTCCATTATGCCTTCTTTTGAGTAAGGTAAAGGCTTGTTTACCTTAAAAAAGCTAGCCTTTTTCTATTAGAAATCTGTAAACTTGGTGCCTGGGTGGCTCAGTTAAGCATCTGACTTCAGCTCAGGTCATGATTTTGAGGTTTGTGAGTTTGAGCCCCACATCAGGCTCACTGCTGTCAGCCTGATTCAGATCCTTTGTCCTCCTCTCTTTGCCCCTCCCCCTGCTTGTGCTCTCTCTCAAAAATTAAAATCTGTAAACTTGATTCACGCTTCATCCTCAAAAACGGCACATAACTGTATAATAAAATGATGCAGAAGAAAAGGACTATTACATTGTATACGTAATTGGGAAGGGACATTGCTTACATTTTCCTTCTCTTTAAAGCTTTTCAAAAGATAATGAACATGAAAGCCTACAAGGCAAGAGAAAGCCCATAATACCTTTCTTCTAGTAGGAGCAAGTAACACCCTCTGTCTGTTAAGCTCTCATGAAGCTCCTCTATGCCAGCTACATAACCTCTAATCTTGACAACCTCTGAAACGGCTGTTATTCCGAATTTACAGAAGAAATAGACTGAAAGAGATGTAGAAACTTGCCAAATATATACTACTAAGTACTGGAACCCAGATGAAAGATGTTGAACAGAAGTCCTTATCCTAAAATGTAAATACTAATCATCTTGGTTTTCAGGTTTAGTTTTTCACTTGATCTATAACCCTAGGATGACCTTTAGTAATTTAAGTCTCCAACAGTCTGGTGGAATGTTAAGTTTACTTGGCCTATAAAGAATCTTAAACCAAAAGTTGATAATTTTCTTTGATCGAGGCTCTTCGCCCAAGTCAGACTGGAGCAGCTTAGATCAGAGTCCCTCTATATCCTGACATAGCAGTCTTCATTGACTAGAACTCTTGTGGCAGGAAAGTAACAGAAAACCAGCATTATTTATCATTACTACCAGAAGGTCAGCAACCACTGTACCTCTAAGACTGCTTGCCCAGGGTAGCACATCATAATCACCCATGGAGCTGAAAGAAAAACCCAAACATCTGTTGTGGGTTCACCTCATGAGATTCCAAAGCAGAGCTAGGGCTCTGTTGTTTTTTAAAGCTTTATAGGCAATTAAAATATTTTAATTTTTTTTTAATGTATGTCTATTTTTGAGAGCAAGAGAGCGAGCGAATGGGCAAGGGGCAGAGGGACAGGGAGACACAAAATCCAAAGCAGGCTCCAAGCTCTGAGCTGTCAGCACGGAGCCCGACGCGGGGCTCAAACTCATGAACCATGAGATCATGGCCTGACCTAACCGACAGAGCCACCCAGGTGCCTGCCCCACTTCATAGACAATTCTGAGGTTCATCTAACCCAGGCTGAGAACCACTATTCCGACACAGAGAAATTCTTGTCTCTAGAACCAATTTTAGATTAGTGAATATCACTAAACATCACTATTTGGGCATAGCTGTCAGCTATGAGAACACTCAAAAAAAATTTTTATGGTGCTTTTGCTATGTGTTAGTCACAATTACCAGGTACTGAAGACTCAAAGACAGAATCCTGCCCTAAAACCTCAGGCTAGAAGAGAAGACAGGCTCATAAACTTAGCTGTGATACAATACAGTGGTCAACAGTGAGAAAACCTAACCTGCTCTGCAGCAGGTCAGAGGAGGCTATTACCCAACTGTTTCAAATGCTCTTCTTTAGGACACTATTACAGCATTTCTTTGTTTACTTATCACCTGTCTTCCCCCATTAGAATTTTTTTTTTTTTTTTAATGTTTACTTATTTTTGAGAGGGAGAAAGAGAAAGCATAAGCAGGGGAGGGGCAGAGAGAGAATTCAAAGCAGGCTCCAGGCTTAACTGTCAGCATACTGCCCAACGCGGGGCTCATTCCACGAACCACGAGATCATAACCTGAGCTGAAGACACTTAACTGACTGAGACATCTAGGCGCCCCCTGCCCACGTCTAGAACCTAAGCTCTACAAGGAAAGGATTCTATCATGTTCACTGTTTTACCTCCTACTTCCTGAAACACTGGTGGGCAGAATAATTGCCTAACATATTTGAACGAATGATGTCCAACAAGCACTCATAATTAATGAACCAATGTCAATTTGGAGAGCCTCTAATCGCATGTGCAAGATCCTATTCAATATTTGGTAAAAGGAGGCATCAAGGTACAGGACAAAGATTAATGCTCTGCCACTTGGATGTCTGCGTGACTTAAGGCAAGTTAACTGATTTTTCTAAATCTTAGTTTACTTTTCTGTAAAGTGTGGACATAGTACATGCCCGGGCTACTGGGAAGTTCAGAGATAAGTACAATGGCTAACACTGTAGAGAGAATCAACTGGTAGCATCTACCTGCAAGGTAACGTGGGTGAATCTAACCAAGATTTAAAATGTGTACATTCTTTGACCCAGCACGCTCCACTTTTAGGAATCTCTGTTGCCACAGAATCTTAGGCATGCACAAGGATGTATGGTATAGGGATTTTCTCTGCAACACTGCAAAAAAATCTATAAAGCTTAAAATATCCATCAGTAAGGGGACTAAACTATATCAAAATGTCTAGCATAAGGCCTAGAACTTAACAGATACTTTAGAAGGCGATCAAATCTATAATAGTAATAACAACAATAGTGCCATGTACTGGAACTTCCGCATTTCTTCCTCACAATAACCCTATGAGATCATACCATTCCAGACAAGGAAACAGACTTTTAAAAGAAAGTAAACTTGCACTACTATCAATGTCAACATGCTGATTATTTTAGTATACTGTAATTTGCATAATGTCACCATTAGGGGAAAATGGTGCTAAGTGTACAAGGGATCTATCTGAATTGTTTCTTAAAACTGCATGTGGAGCTACATTGATCTCAATACTCTTTTCTAATTTAAAAAAACCGAACAGGGTCACTTGGGTAGCTCGGTTGGTTGGGTGTCTGACTCTTGGTTTTGGCTCAGGTCATGAACTCACTCACGTTCGTGAGTTCGAGCCCTGCATCAGGCTCTGGGCTGGTGGTGCAGAGCCTGCTTGGGAATTCTCTGTCTCTCCCTCTCTCAAAAACAAACATTTAAAAAAACCCAAAAACCAACGAAACAAACAACCTAACCTATTCCGGCTGGCAGCTGGAGGATACAAACCCAGTCGGGTTGATTCCAGAGTTCACCTGTAACCACTGTCACTACACACATAAGATGTGTGCAGTGACAGATGCTCCTTGAAGAACATCTCAAGAACTGACATATCTTGAGATGCCTGGGTGGCTCAGTTGAGCATCTGACTCTTGGTTTCGGCTCAGGTCACGATCTCATGGTTTGTGAGATTGAGCCTCACAGTGGGCTCTGTGCTGACAGCTCAGAGTCTGCTTGCGAATCTCATTCTCTCTCTGCCCCTCCCCTGTTCGTGCTCTCTCAAACTAAATAAACTTAAAAAATATATAGATTAAAAAAAATTGACATCTCTTCTTTCCTTCTATTCTCTCTGCAGCTTTGCCATGCTTAAACCCTCATCTCTTCCTCATCCCCAAACCTGCATGTTCATTCCTGCTTTTGCCCTCTGCTTAAGTTTTTCTGTCTGCCTTGAGTATCTTCATGTCACTACCTCAGTTCTTCAATTCCTTTTACTTCACATTACAGATCTTTCCCTGGTCACCTCACGAAACAGTGCTCTGACCCTCTTTTCAATTCAGATTTAACGTTTCCTGGAGTACCCACTAATCAGTAATACTATATTCACCTAATTACTTTCAGAACTACTCACATGCACCCTGCATCACCACGTGTTCTATCATTTTCACTAAACCATAATCTCTCTAAACGAGGGGATGTTTATAAAGTGCTTGACCCGGTGCCTGGCACATAGGAAGTACTCAATAAGCAGAAGTGCTTAAAAGGAACATAAAAAACGCAAAAATGACCGGAGGTGAGGTTTTTCCAGAGTAAGCAAGCACTTGACACGTGTCAGTTAACAGTACGAGGCAAATCTCTGCTCTAAATGTCATGATGATTTTTATTTATTTAAAACTTTTTTTTTTTTTTTTTTTTTAATTTGAGAGCAAGAATCTCAAGCAGGCTCTGAGCTGTCAGCACAGAGCTCAATGCAGGGCTCGAACTGACAAACTGGGAGACTATGACCTGAGTTGAAACCACGAGTCAGATGCTTAACCGCCTGGGCCACCCAGGTGCCCCATGTCATGATGCTTTTTAGATTCCTTTCCCTACTCAAGACAACAGAAACCATAAAATCCTTTTAGTAAAAATGTTTTGTCACAGCAATAAATATGTATTTGTAAGACTGTCAGAAGAAACAGATTACTTCCAACATTATACAGTTCATTTGCTGGCACCTCCAAAAGAGAATCACTCAAGAGAATGAAATCCATTGCAAGGTTCATAAGAAAAATATTCTGACAGTAAAAGTTGCTGGCAGATTTTTCTACAGGTGGTTGTTGGTCAACCTGAGGTGTGTGAATAAAAACAATGGCATCCTGATGTTGGGTTCATACATGTACTCTTAGAAACAGCTTACCCCTTCCGTGGGGTAAAATGTAGCTTCTTAGGTCTGCAAGAATTCAGGCTGTACTCGAGCCACTTTCCGGAATTCTTTAGTGTGAGTCTTAGGGCACTGCATCTCACACCAGCTAATGGGAACCATCTGGACACCTGGAAGGGAAGAGCTGGTGTTGGAGCTGGGACCCCTAATGTTTGCTTAAGACCCTTCCCTTTTCAGCTGGGTATGAACGGAAGTGTCACCAAGCTACCTAGTGAACCTCACCTCATACAGAATAAAGCCTGGTTTATTCCACTAAGGCAGTGAGTCCCCCCTCAGACCTTTCAATTATACAAGAATCATTCCAATCTCTGAGTAGTATCAACACTCATACTGCTGCCTAGATAATTAAAAAACAAGGGTAATGAAAGAAAACAGTGGACTGATCCCAAACCATTGCTCTTAGGGAAAGGTAAGCATGTGGAAGAATGGACCAACTCACCCGATTCACTGTGGGCCACCACTACCCCAAGCTCATTTTCAGCAGTGGTCAGGAGGTAATTGGACTGTGCGTCACCCAGGGAGATCTAGTCATGTAACACTGGTTAAGGAAAATGACAGGTTTTAAGTCTTCCCTCCCACAGCCACTTGAGCTACTTTCCACTTCTACTTCTTGTTTGACAAAGGACCACAAGACTGCTAGGAATAAAGGATACCACTTTGGCTAGGACAATGTCACCTGGGCGGAAACTCTTATAAATCTCAACCTGTAAAGAAAGAACAGGAATGTTAAATGAAAGCTCTATATCAGATCCACATGAAACTATTAATCCCTCTAGTAAAGCCAGTCTACTTTTTAACCCCACAGGGTGGAAGTCATCATTAGTCAAGTCAATCAACGACTTTTATTGCTTCTACAGCATCATCACATAAATGAAAGATTTTTAATTCAGTAACCTGAGCAGGAATCTGACTAGGACAAAAGGTACTATAGCTGGCTCTGAAAGGATCCAGATTAAGTCTGAGAGAATAACAATGAATAAACACCTGGCTTCAAAGGCAAGGAGTAAACTAGTCCCTTCTGGTCAATAGAGCAAACAAAAATCCTAGGGAGAGGAAAGGGACAGTGAATTCCACACTTTCCAGTAGGAAATAAATTCCCTGCATCTTTGGATCCACATTCCCACAGATGTTTGAAATTCACTAGAATAATTTAAGGACTGATATTCCTCAGACCATCAGAGAGGAAAAAAAAAAACCAAACAAACAAACAGAACCAACCAACAACCTTGTCTTTTTCAGTAGCTCGGACATCTTCCTTGCTGTAAAAAAGAATTAACAGAAAGATTAATTATCTATGAGAAAGATAAGAGAAAGAATTATCCTGCAAAATCCTAGTAGACAAAGAGCTACAAGAGTAGAGAACAAGTCATAACTGGAACCCAAATGCCACCAAGAGAAGCAAGGTAGAAGCATTCCCAGTCCTCACCCAGAGGAGAAAACCACATTCCCATTCTTGGGTCACACAGAGCAGCTGTAGCAATACCTCTGACTAGAGAAAAGCAGATTAGATTTGGCAGGAAAGGATAAGGAACTTTGCTGCCTTAGGGGAGCTTGGACAGAAGCACTATAGAACCACATGGAATTCTGAGGGTGGAAAGAGCCTGAGAAGTTAAATTATCTAGCTCACAAGTATTGTTTGCCCTTTCTCAAAAAACCTGTAGGAAAAAAAACTACTATTTCACCCACTAACCATTTCTTTTTAAAAAAAATTTTTTTTAAGTGGGGGCGCCTGGGTGGCTCAGTTAGTTAAGTGGCCAACTTCAGCTCAGGTCATGATCTCACAGTTCATGTGTTCGGGCCCTGCATCGGGCTCTGTGCTGACAGCTCAGAGCCTGGAGCCTGCTTCAGATTCTCTATCTCCCTCTCTGCCCCTCCCCCACTCCTGTTCTTTCTCTCTGTCTCTCTCTCTCAAAATTAAACAAACATTAAAAAAAAAGAAAAAGATTTTATTTTTAAGTAATCTCTACACCCAGCATGGGGCTGAAACTCACAATGCTGAGATGAAGACTTGCATGCTTTACTGAGCCAGCCACGTACCCCTTACCCACTAAGCTTTTTCATGTCTTACAATCCTTTAAAATGTATTAAATTTAAGAAAGGAAGGAAGAGATTTCCTAAAATGACTTCTACTTAGTTTCAATGTTTGTTTATTTTTTGAGAGACAGAGTGAGCAGGGGAGGGGCAGAGAGAGGGGGAGACACAGAATCTGAAGCAGGCTTCAGGCTCTGAGCTGTCAGCACAGAGCCTGATGTGGGGCTTGAAACCACAAACAGCAAGATCATATCCTGAGCCAAAGTTGGATGCTTAACCAATTGAGCCACCCAGGTACCCCCCTTCTACTTTGTTTCATATGAGTCATCCTGTACCACTAGTCTCTAGCTTAGCTCAATTCTTTTCATTTTAAAGCTCGATCTTGTGAGGGCACCTGGGTGGCTCAGTCGGTTAAGCATCTGACTTGTCCCAGGTCATGATCTTGTGGTTGGTGGGTTCGAGCCCTGCGTTGGGCTCTGTGCTGACAGCTCAGAGCCTGGAGCCTGCTTCAAATTCTGTGTATCCCTCTTTCTCCCTCTCTGCCCCTCTCTGCTCATGCTCTTTCTCTCTCTCTAAAATAAATAAACATTAAAAAAAAATTTAAAGCCCGATCTTGTTCGTATTTTCCTTTGTTTCCTAGTTCATACATTATAACATTTTCTTTGGACACTACCTGGAGAGAATCAAAGCACAAAGAGAGAGGCAGGTATAGAAACCATAATGGTTTCTAAAAATTCCAGTCTCCTGTTCTATCCTACTTCATTCCAGGTGCTGTGGCAAATGTGAAGACACAAATACTTCTTACCGGATAGTTCCTCGAAAAGAGTTCTTAAGTGGTGTGGACCCCACATATAGGATGTGCACTTTGGCAAAGCGCGAATTGATGCTAGAGACCTGTGGAACAGAGAAAAGATCAGCATTAGGGTCTGTGCAGTTGTCAACTCAAGGAGGCAGCATGAAAGTAGGAATTAGGGTGATTTTAATCCAAGCAACCTTACTAATTACAGAATTTAAGATAAGTTGATTCTTACTTAACTCTGCATAAATGATACATATCTAGTGGAATGAGAGTCACTCTGGCCACCTAATAGAGTTACTGAGGGTCCAGTGAAATGTGGAATAGGTCTTGAAAAACACAGAAGACTAACAAATAGACACAGGGCATTATAGCAAATCTAGACCTTTAACAGATCTAATTAAGAGTCCTGTAGAGTGGACAGAAGTTAAGTGTACATTTCAGCTACAGCACAATATTTGGATCACTGCCTCTCCAGTTATTTTCAGAATAACACACAAATTTTCTGCTGGAGAAATTTACAAGGAGTGCGACTAAGAGCTACAAGTTAACCTGCAGAAAGTGGGGATGGGCAGGGTGTATTGATGTATTTCAGTTACTGATCAGTACAGCATCAATTTTACTTCCCCTGAAATACTTTAAAAGACCTGAAATTTAACAGGAATGAGAGAGGATAAGGCCTTTTGCTTTGCTGCAGGAAAAGATCTCAGCTTCCAGATGTTAAAAAATAGGCCTCCTAGGGGCACCTGGGTGGCCAAGTCGGTTAAGCATCTGACTTCGGCTCAGGTCGTGATCTTGTGGTTTGTGAGTTTGAGCACCGCGTTGGGCTCTGGGCTGACAGCTCAGAGCCTGGAGCCTGCTTCAGATTGTGTCTCCCCCTCTCTCTTCCCCTCCCATGCTCATGCTCTGTCTCTGTTTCTCAATAATAAATACACATTAAAAAAAATTAATAAAAATAAAAGGCCTCCTTATTACCTTTTGGCACCTGTTTCCCAAACTGCATACTCAGGGAATCAGCTCAGTGAAAGAAGTATGCGTGCCTGAACTTGGCTGCCTTGATTATTATTCCAGAACTTTCTAGGCCAGTACAGTCCAGTAACACTGTGATGATAGTAGTGTTCTGTACTGGCCAATAGGGCAACTGCTAACTATATGCAGCTAGTGAGACTGAGGAAATGTATTTTTAATTTTAATTCATTTCAATTTAAGTGGCCATATATGGCTAGTGGCTACCTTATTAGATAGTGCAGTTCTACAAAGATCATGATTTTACCACAGGTTTCCTAAGCAGGGAGGTTAAGACCAACTTACCTTACAGGTTACAATAGCCCCCACATCTGGTAGTAATTGGGATTCTGTTTCTCTCATCACAGAAATGACAGGAAGCTATAGAGAGAAGAATAAAATATGAGTATCCTGACTAGGCCTTGCATAAAGGTATTTGTGGCTTAAGAGTAATGTAGCAATGCCTTGGTCCACAGCTGAGGTCACGAGGGCAGGTGGACTACAGACTTATTTGTGCCCAGAACAGAGAGCCTTAGAAATTTTAGGGAATAGGAAGGTCAAGGGACCATTCTTCAAGGGAAGAATGCTGTTAGAGTGTATAGTCTAATAATTTCAGATCAATTCTAACAAGCTTTTGGGTGATTTTCTTGGAATATAACCAATTGTCTGGAATCATGGATAACTGGATTCTTTCCTCCAAAGTTATACTACTTCCTTCTCTTTCTCATTTTATGGTACTGGCTAGAATTTCCAAATAAATGTTATATAATAATGGCCATACTTGATTAATGCTATTTTAAGGAAATACTTGTAGTTTTCTCCTTGAGCATGGTATTGGCTGTTGCTGTAAGACAGATATTTTGAGCCTTATCTTTTATTAATCTCTCCCTTGTTCACTACGCTTCAGTTCCCTGGCCTTCTTTCAGTTTCACTAACTCATTAAATACCTTCTCATGTCAGGATTTCTATTCAACCTGTTTTTTTTTTCTATCAAGACTGTGCTCTACCCACCCACCCAACTCTTTATTTATCCTTTAGATTCAGTTTAAACGTCACTTCTGCTGATTACGATGGATCTATTACATATTTTCATGATAACCTGTAATATTCTTTCATTGATTTTTTTTTTCTTAACGTTTATTTATTTTTGAAAGACTGAGAGAGAACATGAGCAGGGGAGGGGCAGAGAGAGAGGGAAACACAGAACCTCAAGCAGGCTCCAGGCTCTGAGCTGTCAGCACAGAGCCCGACGCGGGGCGCGAACCCACCAACCATGGGATCATGACTCGAGCTGAAGTCGGACGCTCAATCGACTGAGCCACCCAGGAGCTCCTGTAATATTCTTTCAAAGCAGTCATCACCTATGTAGCCATACACTCATTTGAACATTTACTTGTTTACAATTTGTGTCTGTGCCCCTTGATAGCAGGGACCATGTGTATTTGGCTCATTACCATTTCTCTAGAGGTCAACACTGTGCCTGGCACATAAAAATGCTCAATAGATATCTATTCCTATGAAATGAACAAACTTGGAAATGTTAAAGGGGTGCCTGGGTGGCTGAGCCGGTTAAGGGTCTGACCCTTGATCTTGGCTCCCTCTCTCTCTGTCCCTCTCCCACTGACCTCTCTCTCTCAGAAATAAACATTAAAAAAATGTTAAAGACATTCTCAAAATTGATTGAATAAAAAGTCTCTCATTTTACATATGAGGAAGAATCTAAAAACCAGAGAGTTCAAGTTTCTAACCTAAAGCAGAACCAAGGTCTAGATAGTCAGTACCTAAGTGTTCTAATTCTGAATCCTCTTTCTACTATGCTACTGGTCTTTTTCTTTTAATGTTTATTTATTGATTTTTTGAGAGAGAGCGTGTATGAGCCGGGGGAGGGGCAGAGAGAGAGGGAGAGAGAGAAATCCCAGCCAGGCTCTGTGCTGAGCCCGATGGGGGGCTTGAACCCAGGAAATGTGAGATCATGACCTGAGCGGAAATCAAGGATTGATGCTCAACCAACTGAACCACCCAGGCGCCCCTGCTATGCTACCTGTCTTTAAGCTGCTCCCTCAAAGACTGTTTATCTGATGCTGGGCTAATCCTGGACGAGCCTCTGGAGCTAGGCAGGAGAGTATCAGGCATTCAACAAACATTACTGAGCATTTACCTTGTGCTAGGCACTAAACGTATGGTAGTGAGGCTTGCTTTCATGCAACTTAGGGTCTAGTGGGGAACATGTAACTGGGTGTTTAATTATATGTAAAGATTAAGGCACGGAAGGACAGAAATTTAGTTCTTTGTTAAAGAGTTTAACAAAACAAAACAAAAGCTCACAAAACTCTTATCCTTGACTAGTGGGTCTAGGAGAGTTTCCCTGATAAAATGATGCTAGAGAGGCTATCTGAAGGATAGGTAGAAACAAAATAGGCTGAGATGTGCGTGTTCCAAACAGATGGCGTGCGTACAAAGGCTCTGTGGCAGGACACAGCTTAGCCCATTAGTGACAGTGAAAGAAGCCAGTGTGACTAGACTGCAGAGAGTGAGGTAGGGATAAAGCGAAACGCAGCCGGAGAGGTAGGCGACCTTCGGACAAGATTCAGCTCACTGCGGGGCTGAGCGTGCCTCTGCTCGTCCCCTAAAACTTCCTTCCGTGAGTGTCAGCACTATAACCAAGCGAGACCAAGTGCCCAGCAGTGGAGACCTCAGCTTCAAGAGACCAGCTGTTCTACTGCCGGGGCACTAAAAACGCGCCCGCAAATCAAAAGAAGCCTAAAAGAAAGGAAGAGAAGGAGGAAATGGGAAGTTGCCCCTTTACCGCTCCGTTCTCGCTGCTCTTCGTCAGGCAGCCAGCAAGCGACGAAAAGATGTAGCCGTGTCGCGTGTAAGTGCCGCTGCCTGGGCTGCCCTCCTCCAAGTTACACAGACGTTCGCCTGAAGAAAAATGCTGCATCAGTGACGGGTGCCCAGAAGGTGTTAGCCATCCAGCCTTCCAGCCTCTGTCTCATCCAGAATTCGCTCTGGGCCCCGTACACTTACCCGGAATGCAGTACCTCACGGGTGGCGCCATGACTGCCACAGGAGGGAAACGAAGTCGACTTCTCATTGGCTAAAGTACAGGAATAGTTCTGCAGTAAAAAACGCGTCAATTGGTATGATTTGTCACGTGATCATCGGAGCCTCCGGGAAACTTTATTTCCCAGGTTACCCCGGGACGAGTCCGGGGGCGGGGCTCCGGCACGCCTGCGCTTGCGCTTGCGCCTGTGGTCCAGGATGGGCTGGCGGCGGGTCCCAGTCTGCAGGCTGGTGCTGGGGTTGGCAGAGGATGGTTGGTTGGACTGAGTCGGGCCCGGCCGGGTTGCGGAGCTGGAGGGGGTGACAGTGAACGGCGGCGGAGGCTGCGGGGTTCCATTTGGTTGACTGGGGAGTCGGCAGGCGGCAGGTAAGAGCGGAGCCGCGGACTTTGCTCCCCAGTCTTGCCCTTTTTTCTAGGGTCGGGCCCTGTTCGGGGCCTTTTTGCGAGTCCGGGTTCCTGTTCTCTCCTTGCTCCGCCCAGAACGGCAGTGCCCTGCCTGGCGGAGTGCACCCTCCGGGCAGCTGTAAAGCGTGGAGCATGGAAGGAGGCCAACCCAACTTGCCCATTTCACAGATTTGGAAACTCAGATCCAGAGATAGGATTTAACTTGTTCAGGATCCTCGAAGATAGTTCAAGGTAGAGCCCAAACCGGAACCCAAGGTTTTTTTACTTCCAGTCTTTCGCACTTTGACCACGCCTCCCTCGTTCAGAAATAAAGACTTTTTGTGACTGCAGCTTCAGATCTTGCAGTCGGATCCTCGCAAACGGAGCTCAGGTCATGTGGGCCCATCCTTAACTTTTTCAAGCATATGTTAGTTCGGAACGAAAGTCTGCACATGAGTAGAATGCTACTCTTACTGATGATTGACAACTATTGCTTAAGACAGCAAACATCCTGAGAGCAGCATCTTTGTCCACTTGAGATTTGCTATGACTTTCATTTCAGTTTCCCTTGCCTTTTGGTTGCTTTGGAACCTAACCTGTGCAAACGCTCCAGCCCCCACCAATCCAGTTTCCCCTTGGAAAACAGATGGTGACTTAGAGCCTTGGAAAGAGGGGAGTGCTATGGCCTTCAATCCCCTCTAATCTGGTGCCAGAAGTCACTATGGTCTGTGGTTACTACTGAGGGATCAGAGTGCTAAGGGCTTGTGCTTGGGGTGGTAGTGAAGCTCTGCTTTGCTCTGTTTTCTCCCATGTTCACGCTCTTGCCACAACACACACAAAATCACAATTTTTTGAATTCTGCTGTGGTTCAATTTCCTGAGAAATGAGCTCTAGCTCTGTATGTTCAAGTGTGGCCCCATCACATATCTCTTCCCTGGCATCTCCATACCCCCTAAACCCCACTAGCTAAAATGAGCGGCAGGGGGTTGGCTTCAGACTCTTGACTCAAATCTGACCTGTAGCTCTACAGACTTTCAGTTCACATGTTTGGGTTCATTTCTGGTTGGATTTGTTTTATAAAATCCCTTTAAGCTCTTAAGTGCTGTGATTCTAATGGTTTCTATTGCTTTTTACTGATCATGAAGAATGATAGTAGCAGATACTTATTTACTGTTACCACATTGGCAGGAGTGCACTTGCTGCTGTTTGTAAGCACAGATAGACATCTCATCAACCTCACCATTTCTGCATCCTCCGTTCATTCAATAAGTACTTATTGAGTATTTCTGTGAGCCAGGTATTGTGCTAAGCATTTGTAACTATTTCATTTATACCTTAACCCAGTGTATATATAGAATCTTAAAGGATTAGAGCTGGACAGGACCTTAGCATTTAACTCTACCCTGTCACTGAATGGAAACACAAGGAAATTGAGTTCTAGCAGGGTTGGGTGATTTGCCCAAGGTCACAGAACTACTTAAGGGCAGAATTGAACCCTAAGTAATGATGTTATGGGATAGATGAGAGTTGGTAAGTCTAGTCCTTAAGGCAGGCATTTCCTATACAGTCAGGAATTCCAGAGGTGGTTGAGAACAATATGGGAGGTGGAGAATCTGAAAAGGAATGTTTCTTGTTTTTGGAGACAGGAGAGATGGCATATAATTCATTTTATTAAACGTGAGGAATGCATCTTATTTGCAAGTTATTGCTATAAAGAGTATTTTAGCAAATAGGAAACTTTCCATTAGCCACCATAAGGGAATGAACAATGGTGTGGACAGTCTACGTCACTTGGATTTGTTGTGAGGTGAAATTTTTGGCTCACTCTTACATTTGACTCTGGCTGTACACTATTTTGAAAAATCATGCTTCAAGGGGTGCCTGGGTGGCTTAGTTGGCTAAGTGTCCAACTCTTCTTTTTAAAAAGTTTTTATTGGGGCGCCTGGGTGGCGCAGTCGGTTAAGCGTCCGACTTCAGCCAGGTCACGATCTCGCGGTCCGTGAGTTCGAGCCCCGCGTCAGGCTCTGGGCTGATGGCTCGGAGGCTGGAGCCTGTTTCCGATTCTGTGTCTCCCTCTCTCTCTGCCCCTCCCCCGTTCATGCTCTGTCTCTCTCTGTCCCAAAAATAATAAATAAAAAACGTTGGGAAAAAAAAAAAAGTTTTTATTAACATTTATTCATTTTTGAGAGTGAGAGAGACACAGAGCGTGAGCAGGGAAGGGGCAGAGAGAGGGAGACACAGAATCTGAAGCAGGCTCCAGGCTCAGCTGTCGGCACAGAGCCCAATGCAGGGCTTGAACTCACGGGCTGTGAGATCATGACCTGAGTTGAAGTCGGACGCTTAACCGACTGAGTCACCCAGGTGCCCCGCTAAGCATCCAACTCTTGATTTCAGCTCAGGTCATAAGCTAAGCTCATGGTTCGTGAGTTTGAGCCCCATGTCAGTCTCTTTGCTGACTGTGTGGAGCCTGCTTGGGGATTCTGTCTCTCCCTCTCTCTGCCCCTCCCTCCTCAAAATAAATAAATTAAACTTAAAAGGAAAAAGAAAATTCATGCTTCAGGTCATATCATGGTGCTAAGAAACAGAACTCCAACTCGGGAAGTAGGAAGGCTGAGTTTTTACTTTCTCCCTTTCTACACTGCTCCTTAATTCTCTTAGCTCCTAGGAGGTGATGGGAATGGCCAGTTTCTTTATCCTGATGCAGAGAGTAGGTCCTTACTGAATCATCATCTCTCTTTCTCTGTTAGCCTTGTCTGCTGGATTCCTCTTTGCCTTAGGTCATTTACAGAACTTGTAGAAGGAGGTTACAAAGTGTTTTCTTTGAAAGGCCTCTTGTGATAAGCCAGTGTGCAAGGAGAGTACCTTGCTCCAGTTACTGAACGGAAACCATCCCTACAGTGGAGCAGCCTCCTCCAGTTTCTGTTGGGTTTTGAGCTGCCTTTTAAATAAGTCAGTGGAGTTGCTGAGGACACAGTAGCCCTAGGGGGAAATCAGATAATTTCTTTTCTGGTAAGGGCTTTAATCTGCAGAATTGATGACACTATCATCAACAGAATCCATGACTTCAGTTCTGGACATTACCTGGGCAGCTGACCTCCCATGGCTATTGGGTGAGGTAGAAATCACATAGAGGAGAAGAAGGCACTTGCAGAGCTCGGAAGGCTGGTTGGGTAGCTTGGGGCCAAGGGCAGCAGCTGCAGAGAAGACTTGTGAGTATCAAAGTAGAATTGGGCCAAGGAGACTCATCACTGAGAGGATAGGCTCTGCGGTCTCCATGAGCCACAGCAGGAAGGCCCCCCTCCCACTGCCAGTGTTTCTTGCCTGTGGTGTTATTCTGCCGTAAAAACTGACGTTTTCTTGGCTTTTGTATCCTTGGGGTGGGGCTGGGACTGGAATTGGAGACAGAGCATCTTATGTCATGCAGAGGGTAGCTGAGGTGTCCTGACAGAAGACAGGGACTCTCATGCTACCAGGTTGGGTCTGGTGGCCTGTAACATCAGCTCAGAAGAAGTAAGAAAGAGGAATATCTTTTGCTAAGACTCAGCACCAGGGAAGATCTAGATGTAGGATCAACATATGATGTACTCACTCCCCCATTGGCCATTCCTTGGTGAAGAGCAATTGTTAGGAGGTGGGTCATTGGTCTAGAGCAGGCGGGATACCCTGAGAATCCTCTGCTGTGGTGGCCGTGCCCACAGAGGCGTGGTGGCAGCTTTGTGCATGTCAGCTGTGCTCCACCTAATGGTCTGTCTACAAAGAGAACTCCAAAAAACCCCGCTTTGGCTTGGAGCTGCCTGCCTTTCCCTCAGCCTTTTACTGTGGGTGGCCCCTTACTCTAGGTGTGCATCATTTTGGATTTGGTGTGCGCCCAGTGGTGTAATGTAAGTAGGATTTCTGCACGCTCAGAACCTCCAGGCCCTACCCCATGTAATCTGGTTGGGGCATTGGCACCACCCATTCCCTTGAGAAGTGGAGTGACTTCCTATGTCTCACAGCTGGTGACTGGCCCAGCTGGGCCTTAGGTCTTTGCCTTTAAGCTGGTGCTCTGGACCGCCTCCCTGGTGGGGTAGGGAGGGACAGGACCAGAGTGGCTTCTCACAATGGTATGCTCTCCTAGGAGCCATGCGGGGCCAGCGGAGCCTGCTGCTGGGCCCCGCCCGCCTCTGCCTGCGCCTGCTTCTGCTCCTGGGCTACAGGCGCCGCTGCCCACCTCTGCTCCGGGGCCTGGTACAGCGCTGGCGCTATGGCAAGGTCTGCCTGCGCTCCCTGCTCTACAACTCCTTTGGTGGCAGTGACACCGCTGTCGATGCTGCCTTTGAGCCTATCTACTGGCTGGTGGACAACGTGATCCGTTGGTGTGGGGTGGTGAGTGATGCCCAGGGAGCAGGAAAAGGGACGTGTTGGGGTAGCAGAAGGACACGTGTCTGATGGACCCACACTGGGTTTGGGACCCATACCAGCCCCCTACCCCGGGGAAATTCCCGAGTCTACTCTTGGTGTTGGCAAACTCTCACTGCCTACCTGACCTCACTGGTGCTGGCAGGTGTTCGTGGTGTTGGTGATCGTGCTGACCAGCTCCATTGTGGCCATCGCCTACCTGTGTGTCCTGCCTCTCATCCTCCGAACATACTCAGTGCCACGGCTCTGCTGGCACTTCTTCTACAGCCACTGGAATCTGATCCTCATCGTCTTCCATTACTACCAGGCCATCACCACTCCACCTGGATACCCACCCCAGGTGGGTCCCCACAGGAGCATACCGGAAGGAGACAGCTGCAGGCTGCGAGAGCCAGTCCTAGGCGTGGGGGAGTGAGAGGGCCTTGGTATCTTTTAGGGTACCCAGCTTCGCTGCCACGGTTGTCACGATGCTTTTCTCCCTTTGCACAGGGTAGGAATGATATCGCAACGGTCTCCATCTGTAAGAAGTGTATTTACCCCAAGCCAGCCCGAACACACCACTGCAGCATCTGCAATAGGTGGGTCTTGGCTTTGCTTGCTGTGAACCCCAGCTTTGACCCTTTTGCTGAAGCCCTAGGGCAGAATGTAGGCCTGGAGTCCGAGAAGATGTTTATGAAGTCTTCTCACCAGGCAGTGCACCCTCATGTCATGACGCCTGGTCCTCAGAATGGTCCTGTGAGTTAGGTATTGTCATCGCTTGTGGAAACTGAGAGAGAGGAGCTAACCTTGTCCAAGCTACCAGTTCACGTAGCTAGTGAAACAGGGTTTAAAGCAAGGCCTGGCTGTCTTCAAAGTCTGTGCCCTTTCCACCTCAGCAGGATGCTGGTCCTTGTAGGAAAGGATTGGCACTGACATCTCGAGAACCTTGGCCACCGTAACAGAGCCTGTGTCCCTCCCTCACAGGTGTGTGCTGAAGATGGATCATCACTGCCGTATCCTTTTATTATCTCTTCTGCATGAGGCCTCCTTTAGCTCCAGCCACCTGCACTGGGCGAAGGGCCACAACCACGGCTTCTAGCATCCCTCAAAGAACACTGGGCTCATGAAAAGTTAGGAGAGGAGTGGTGGGGCTGGCCATCTCCGAGGGAAGCAGGAGGCTTACAGGTTCTATGGGACCATCTTGGAGCGAGGCATCTATTCTAACCACGTTAACGTTTGTGGGATGGAAAGAGATGTTTGGGCTTCAGGTTGTCCACTGGGCATGCCAGATAGAACCAACGGTCCCCTTCTGCTGTCCCAGACAGATGGCTGGTTGACACCAGCTAGGTTGAAGTGTTGGCAGATTCATTTTGCTTAAGGATTTCAGTTTTCATGATTTCCCGGTGGGCCTTGTGAGGGCTCTGAAAAGCTTTAACATCTGGAAATAGTCCCATATTTTCCTGCCTTCGGGAAATAGTTCTTGGTGACTGGAGGCCCTGTGCTTGGATGATGCCATCATGAAGCAAGAATGAACCAGAGAGACCTGAAGCTGTGTGTTTGATCTTGTCCTTAATCCTTCCCCCACCAGCCTGGCTAAACAACTGTGTAGGCCACTATAACCATCGGTACTTCTTCTCTTTCTGCTTTTTCATGACTCTGGGCTGTGTCTACTGCAGCTACGGAAGTTGGGACCTTTTCCGGGAAGCTTATGCTGCCATTGAGGTGAGCCCATAGCTAGGAGCAGGGCAGCTCAGTAGAATTTTGGGGTGCGGAATCTGTCCCTAAGGAGTGGGGCTGGTAGCACCCCTACCCTAGAGGCCTGAGTGTATAACCAGCACTGTTTTCCATCCCCTTAGAAAATGAAACAGCTCGACAAGAACAAACTACAGGCGGTTGCCAACCAGGTGGGCCGTCCCCACGCCACTGCCTCCTGCTGCTCAGGCCAGGGGGTAGAGTTGCTGAGGCAGCGGGGGCCCACCTGCTAGTGGAGTTGTAGAGGCTGGCTGAGGGGCCTCTTGAGACTGGATCCAGGGGTATTCTGGGAGGCTGTGGGCCATGGGCGGACTAAGTGGCCTGGGGACAAGCTGGAAGTCCCTGGCTTGTGATAGTTTTGGGCTCTCTATCCCATCATCACCTTCTTTGGGCTGAGCAGGGACTCTGCCTTGGAGACGGCCTGAGCAGCAAGGAGTCTGTGTTAGTCTGTGTAATGGGGTTCCAGGGGACAGGGACCAGGCTGGGCCAGTCTGATCACTCTTTGCTCCTGGTCTTTCGGCATCCATGCCAGGCCTTCCCCCAGGCCTGTGAGGACCCCTTATTTGGAGACGTCTTGGGCTCACGATTATACCACTTAACCTCTGCTGTCCTTTTAGTCCTTAGTGGAACTCAGTTTTCCTTGCTTGTTCTTGCATTCCGGGCCTGGGCCCAGCCCCCTCTTGAGGATCGCAGCCACACACTGAGGGAGTTCTAGCCGGGGAGCAGAGCGGCTTCCCCTGGAGCCCCATTTGTGTTGTCAAACCTGAAGGCCCAGGGTCAGCTCCTCCTATGCTTTGCCATCCTGTCCAGACCCGCTCTGCCCAGTGTTTGTCCACATGGTGATGCCTCCGGGCTTGGCCCACCCCTCTGGCTGCTGCCCTGACTCCTCTGTGGCTTAACTCCCTATTTTCTCATCCTGGGTTTGGGTCACTTCCCTGCCTGCAGGTGCTGGGGGCTGTGCTGGAGATCAACAGCAAATGAGCCACCTTGCTCTTCTCTTTTCCTAGACGTATCACCAGACTCCACCACCCACCTTCTCCTTCCGAGAAAGGGTGACTCACAAGAGTCTTGTCTACCTCTGGTTCCTGTGCAGGTATTTAACACTCATTTTTGATGGTTTAAATGGGGGACAGCTTCAGAAAAACCTTTTCCAGTGCCCATGTGTAGGCAGGGTCCCATGCCTGTGTCATCTGCTGCTGTTCTTAGTGTAACTTAGCTTGGCAAAGAGTCAGTGCTTCATTTTCTTCAGCCTTTTGGGGCAGGGAACACTAAGGATGCTAGCATGGAGTGTTATGTGCCAAGGTAAGTTAAACTGCTTCCAGGTAGGGCACTGCATTTTCCAGGTGAGGAAAACTGAAGAGGAGAGGTGAAGTGAGTTGCTGTGTGATACACAGTTGGGAACGGGAGAACTGTGATCTGAATTGCATGCTGCCCGTTCTAACCTGGCTGTTTTCACTACCCGCTGCAGTTTCCTAAGCACAGGTATTGTAAGGAGTATGGAACATTGTTATTAGTAACACAGACTTAATTTCCCCACCTTTCTTTCCACCTAATTTATTCTTAGCTCATGTTGATGCATTTTCATTGATGCTTTCTATAGATGTAGTGAAGTAAGAACTCACCTAGGATGTAGGCTGGGACTTCAGCAGAGAGGTCTCTAGCTGATCGTTATAGCTCAGTTCAATTTCATACCTACTTGTAACCTCCCCACCAACCTTGGCCCCTCTTTTCTTAGTTCTGTAGCACTTGCTTTGGGTGCCCTAACTGTATGGCATGCTGTTCTCATCAGTCGAGGGGAGACTAGTATCGAAAGGCACATCAACAAGAAGGAGAGACGTCGGCTGCAGGCCAAGGGCAGAGTGAGTAGGGGGCTTGGGGTGGAGGGTAACTGATCCCGCTGTCCTGAAAACAGAGGTCACAGTCTAGGGCCAACAAGGGCAGGCATCATAAAAGGTCAGAACTCACCTGGCTGAGCTTTAGCTAGCCAATTTAGGCTTGAAAATTAGGAGGGGGAGTGAATAAAAGAGGTTTGTAGAAACCTGTATTTCTCTTGGCTCTAGGTTTTCAGGAATCATTACAACTACGGCTGCTTGGATAACTGGAAGGTATTCCTGGGTGTGGACACAGGAAGGTAAAGTAGAACATCTAGACTAGTGCTGTCCAACAGAACTCTCTATGGTTAGAGAAAAAATGTTCTTTTCCTGTGCTGTGTAAGACGTTAGCCACCAGCCACATATGGTTGCTGAACACCTGAAATGTGGCTAATGCACCCGTAAATCGACATTTTATTTTTACTAGTTTAAATAGGCACGTGTGGCTAGTGGCTACCCTACAGGACAATACAAATCCAGACTCTGGGAGTAGAGATCATTGTTCATTTGAACCAAAGGGGCTAGGGGCCACAACTGCGGTATACGCGCACGAGGCTTTCAGATGACACAACAGAATCCTGAGAAAGCAATGAGTGGTCAGTAAGGGACCTCTAGGTAGGATATGGTGACCACCCATCTCCTCGCATTGGTATGGTAGTGTCTGGAGTTCAAACCAACAACGTGTGGGATTGCAGCAGTCTATTGTTAACAGAGGTCCTAAGACCAAAAAAATGAAGTTAGCTCCCTTAGCCCAAGAGATCAGGGTAAATCACTTTTCAGATTGCAACTCCAAGGCAGTAATAACTAGGTGACCAGAAGTACCTGCCTTCCCCCCTTTCCTGTCCTTATTACATTCCTGCCTGTCATTCCTTGCGGTGATCCCTTAGAGGTTTATTTTGAAACCTCTAAAGGCACCAAAGGGCACATTGGACACACTAGAACTTTGGTTACTGTTGGGGTTAATGCCAAAGTTGACTCCTTGCTGAGGAATGAGGATCAGGAAGGAAGACCAAGAACTCTTGGAACTCAGGGACATTCTATCTTCTCTTGTAGGCACTGGCTTACTCGGGTGCTGTTGCCTTCCAGTCACCTGCCCCATGGGAATGGAATGACTTGGGACCCCCCTCCCTGGGTGACTGCTCACTCAGCCTCTGTGATGGCAGTGTGAGCTGGATTGTGTCTGTCACAACCTGCGTGCCACTCTGCTTCCTGCATTGTCTCAAGGGCTTCCAAGGACAGCTTCTTGGAATCCTTGGGCAAAAAGAATCAGTGGGCCTGCCTTAGAGTACCATGCAGGGACAACCCAAGGACCAATCTGCTGGCCACTGCGGGAACCAGGCACGATGTGGAGAAATCCTAGGACCGATGTCCCTTTACTCAGCTCAGGCAAACTGAAGTTCCAGCCCCAGACTGGAGATTAGGCAGCTAGCAACCTTGCCGGGTGCTGACCCCGACCTCCTCCAGGTTCCAGCACTGGGGTTGGCCACCATCTCTTCCACGTACTGTCTGAGAAAACACCTGAATGGTAGAGTGGAGATCCTGGCTCCTCAACAGGGCAAAGACACCAGGCCTACTGCTGAGGTCACTGCCACTTCTCACATGCTGCTGAAGGTGAAAAATAAAGGTATTTGATTTTTAAAGATATATAGCTTTTCATTGCCTTTACTTTAGGGCGAGGAAGGGAAAAGTCAGGGTCAAGACCTAGTGAGTGGGTGTTCTGGTCATGCTTCCTATGCTCTACTTGGAGGGGTGGATACCCTGAAAATTCTTGGCCAGTCTCTGTCATTAGTGTTCCTACAGCTTATGCACTGGTGCTCTGGTTATGTGCCACTGAGGCATGAATGGGGAGGGGGAAACATCTGACAGCCCCATTACCAAAAGAAATCTTTATTTTCCAGCAGGTACACACACATCCATCATCTCTGGTCCTCAGGGCCACATTCGTGTGCATTCATTCACCCCTCAGCAGCATATCTCCCTTTTTCTGACAAATAAATGGAAGAGCCCTAAGACCAAGATCTTTCCTCAAACACAAGTAGTCTCACACTCAGTTACTTCACAAATCCATTAGAAGTCAGGATTCCTACGTTTCCTATACAGCCATGCAACAGAGGCCTGGGGAGAGGCAATCAGAGGCCAGTGGTCTCCCTGCCTTGGGCAACATGGCTTGATAGTTAGTAATTCCAGGTTAGATTGTCTGTCAGAACAGCGTAGGCCAGGACCGAGGGCTCAGCTGCCAGGGCTCCCCAGCAGAAACCTGTAGGCAAAAAGAAGGTTGGCGGCATCAGTGATGAGGCTCATTTCAATCCCATCTCATCCATGACTTGGAAACTCACCATTCTCCCCTGGCTGACACTGCCTCCTTGCGCACCAGTCTCTTCTTGTCATCTAGGGGCTTGGCTAAGGCTCGGATCACCTGTGGTTTATACGGCAGCAGCTGTGGAGTTAGAAGAACCACAGCCTTGTTCAGCCAAGGCAACCGAAAGGGCTGCGTCTCTGACTCAACAACCAACGTTCTTCCTATTCTCCTTTAGTGATTCCAGAGTGTGCTATGTGGCAGGATGGCCGTTCTACTATAGGTACATCCATGTCTGTGCGTACCTCGCAGTTTGCACCTCAATCACACAGCAGGGTGGTCAGTCCCATTTGACTAAGGCAAAAAAGGTGCTTGTCTGGCTCTTTTCAGAAGTGTCCAGGCCAGAAAGAGCCATCTCAGGTACTCACCACAGGGGTGGGCAGGCGAGTGAGAGCGTGCATGCACTGCAATGCGGCAATCCGGACAGCCTGGAACACAACCATAAGGGGCAGGGGTGAGGGGAGACCCGTGAAGGAGAGACGTAGGTGCCAAAGAGTTGCTGGGGCTCAACGCACCATGGAGGGACTAGAGCTGAGGTTCAGAAACTTGGTGACAAGGGTGTCAACGTGGAGACTCATGACCTGGGGTGCTTCCAGTAGAAGAGGCTGAAGGCAGCTGAGGGTGGAGAGCTGAACTACACAGTCGGAGCAAGACAGGGCCTCCAGCAGCAAGGAGAGCAGCTAAGGGGCCAGAAGAAAGGCAGTATGTGGTGAGCCTGCTACTCCTCCACCTCCCTGTCCCCCTGTTTCTAGCACCAGCTGGGGGCAGTGACTTAGTCCCCATTTGAGGCTCTGACTGCAGGGCTCACCGTAGGCAACTCTGGTAGGAGTACAGGCTTAGGCAGCCTATTAAGTACGTGAGACAGGCCCTTCAGGTAATTTGGCTTCACATCTGTAAAAACATGGAAAAGCTTAGGAAGAAACTGGTCTCAGACATATAGAGTTGAACATTCAACTCCAATCTCTGATGAAGCTGGGACATCAGCCGAGAAAGAGGTTCAAACAAACAAAAACCTCAAGCTAAGAAAAAGCAAGATTTATCAAAGGAAAAAAGTGGGACAAGATTCTGGAAGTTTAGCCTTTTAGGTACAGATCACACTGTAGCTCTAAAGAAGCACTCACGTCTTAAATTATTTTAGGGAATGTGACCTGAGTAAAGAAAAGGTGTGTATATTTAGGGCCTTTTAGACCCTTCTCACCTTGGGAAGCAGCATGGAAACCCTGGACCAAAGCAGGCACGTTATCTGTGAAGAACCGCTGGCGGAACATGATACGCACTTCAGCATGGCCAGCACGGGTCAACACGTCCGTGCAGTCAGACATGAGCAGAGAGAAGCCATCAGCTGCTGCTGGGCCTAGTTCTGGATCACCCAGGAGGCCCATGAGCTGGAGAAAAGAGGTGCATCAGGAGAGAAGAATGAATCTTCAATACCCATGAGGAGGATGGCAGTGGTTTCTGGGAGGAAAAGGATCAACAAGGAAGTTACTATTTAGGTCTTTGGCTCTCCTGGCTCCAGAAAAGACTTACCCGGTCTGTAAGGCATGAGCTGAGAGGATGATATCTAAGCACTAAGGCCTTTGTTACCTGTAATCAGAGAACAGTCTGACAGGGGCATGCATGACATTCAAACCCCAAAGCCTCAAGAAGCATGTTTAGGGTTCAAGGTCAAATGGAGAGACTTTTATTTAACCAGACAGAACTGTCTAACTAGAATCCATTCTGGGACCTTACCCAGAGAAGCAGTGTGAAGGCCTGACTACGATAGGGGCCAGGGCTCAGGCCAGCCTCCACTTTGTCCACTGCCAGCTGCAGGAATTCATCTAGCTGTTGCCCTAAAAATAAGAGAGGAAACACTGATGCAGAGGCTACAGATTTCTTCTTTACCAACAAATGATGTAAATCATTTAAATACAAAGCTCCCTGAGAGGCCATCAGAAAGGAACAGTATCATTCTGGCTGTGACTCTGCCCACTCAGCTCTAGGATGCTAGCATGAGAGGCTAGTATCTCATAACGCAGGGGTGCTGGTATTCGGAAAGAGCGGTCTGCTTCTAGTAAAAAATGATCTCTAAGAGCTCCCTGTAGGGAGTAGGGTGACAGACCTAGACAGAGCACTCTGCTTGAACCTTCTTATCTTCTTATGTCCTGTAATGCTTTGCCCAGCTCTGGTCTTGACTCTTGTCCCAAGGGCTGTCCCCTAGGAGGCCCTATTATATTATTAGCAGCTCCTTTTTTAAAGGGCAGGAGGACTGAGCTTCCAAGATTTCATCAGTAATTAATTCCAGGAGGCTCCCTACGCACCCCCCCCACCCCCTCCCCGCCCCAGCCTTATTTCAGTACCTGCAGGGAGCTTGTTGAGGAGTCCTGCAAAGCACTTGGCAGCAGCGGTGGAGGAGGAGGGGCAGCTGGGGCAGCAGCTCATCTCTACAAGCTCCCGCATGAGTTGGTTCAGTTGAGGGATTTCCACCTACATAAAACCTGACCATGTAACGCACGCAGAGAACACTTGAACTCCGAGAGATACGCAGTAGAAAGTGGCAGCAGGGGGGTGCGCCTGGGTGGCTCAGTCGGTTAAGCATCCGACTCTTGATTTCGGCTCAGGTCATGATCTCACGGTTCGTGGGATCGAGCCCCGCGTTGGGCTCTCTGCTGACAGTGTGGAGCCTGCTTGGAACTCTCTCTGCCTCTCTCTCTCTCTCAAAATAAATAAATAAACTTAAGGAGAAAAAAAAAGAAGAAGAAAAAGTGGCAGCAGGGGTCAAGATGGATGAGAGCTAAACTCTCCAGTGAGTAAAACAGAAGATCAGCTTAGCCTATGACAAATTTCTGCCCAGAAGTCACTTGGGATCTACCTCCCCTCCTCAGGGTTAAACTACGGTACTCCCCAAATGTACTCACATTTCGAGGCAAGGAGCAGACAAAGGCCATAAGCAATGCAACCAGCCGCCTCTGCCCTGAGGAGCCATCCTGTAAAGGGAGAAAAACCCTAGCAAGCCTGTCCTGCCAGCAAGAGGCTTTTCTGCCCCAAACCCATCCCAGATTAGCCCTAAAGATTTGAAGGAAAGTCCCAAGATTCTCCCCATTCTGGTCCATCAGACCCTCACCTGGAATGGCTGGAATCTGCAAGGGAAGCTGTTTTCAGGCAGAAAGGAGACGTTGCCATCCAAGAAAAGGGGCACAATGTGGGCAACACTCTGGGCAGCTAAGCTGGGGGTAGAGGACTAGGTATCACCAAGAAGCCAGGGTTCTGAAGTACCCTGGGTTCACATTAGAGTCACTGAGTCAATGGGCCCGAAGATGATCATTCATGCATCCAACAAATGCTAATTCAGCATATATTATGTGCCAAGAACCATTCCCATTTTAGGCCCTGATGATTTAGCAGTGAATCCGATTACATCCCTGTTCTGAAGCTTACAATCTGGTGAGAGAATGCAACATATATTTCAAAAATAGTCCACAGGTGATTCTTCTGCACATCTGTAGCTGAGAACCATTAGCCCGTGCCTCCCCTACCCCCTAATCCATGGTGCTAAAAAGCCACTTCCTCTTACTTTGCCAGCAAAACAACTCCCTCCACATTTGATTCTGGGTAAAAGATAGCTCAGGAGGCAGCTATCTGCTGCTTCTTCCTAAGACTGCTATCCTGCCTATGGTCAAGCCACATCAATGATTATACTCACTCAGGGCTCAAGTGGGTGGTGGCAGTGCCAATGACAGACACCATGGAGGCCAAGACCTCATCCTCCAACAGTACTTTTCTCAGAACTGAGTGCTCCTTCTCTGAAAAATACACACACACACACACACACACACACAATCACCAGGCCACGACTGTGGTTCAGATGATTAGATCCTGTCATCATCATGACTCTAGTTACAATGGCATCAGTTTTAAACCTGTCTCCTAGCGCTGCTGTGGCCCTGAGCGTGAGCACGGCACTAGAAACAGGAATGGTTAACATGGGCTACGGAGAGCTCTTGAGAACTTTGTGCAGTCCTCAGACTCGGCAACGTGGAAAATAAATCTCGTTGTTATGATCTTCTGAACTTCAGAAATAGTTATTTTAGTTTTTTCCAAAATTTAAAGATAACACCGATGTATTGTCAGGGGTCATTATTATTATAACAGCTACATACGTGGAGCTGCCATACATACATACTATGTACTCTGTTGCCAAGCACCACATGTTTTTTTTTTAATCCTTACTAACTACCCCGTGATACAGATTTTATGCTATTTCTTCCCCTTTTAAGCGAGGAAACAGGCTTACAAGGCTAAATATCTTCACTTAACAAGTGGTGGAGTTGAAGATGAAACCCAACCAGGTCAGCTTGATTCCAGAGCCCAATTCTACCTAATTACATAGCAATTATTGAGAAAAATAGGTGTGGATCCTGCTGAGTTTCGCTAACACGAGTAGATTTTGATTCTTGCCACTGGTCAGGTTGACATCCTTTGCTTGAAGTGAAATTTCACTTTGGAGACAAAGGATTCAAAAGAAGCCTCTGCTGGGACAAAATGTAATGTCAGTGGTAGCCTCCAAGTGGCAGTGCTGCTCACCAGTAGTGGAAGGCTGAAGCCCAGAGGAGGGACAGAGAAGGTGCAGGGTGGAGAAAGTTACCTGGCATGGAAGCCTGCACAGCCAGGGCGAGCAGGCAAGGTACAGCTGTCTGATGGAAATACCAGCAGCTCTCAAGGTCCCGCTGGCATTTTTCTGCCACCTGCTGGAGGCTCTGACAGACAGCAATAACTTCACTGGTTCCTGCAACCATATACCCTGTGTAGTAACAAAGTATTCTCTGTAAAGTTTTCTTGAAAGCACTTCCAGATCTTTCAGATACAGAATATGGGAAAAATAATCAAAGATGAGTGACTAAAGAGTCCAAGAGTGGCTGATAAAGAGCCAAGAAATGTCATTCTTTTGGCTGTTTCTTTTTACCTACTCAGATTTTGGAGCAGAACTGGCTGTGTCAGCTCTGCAACAGAAGCACTCATACGTATTTTCTCAGTTTTCACAACCCTAGAAGTATCATTTTCCCTATTTTATAGAGGAGGATGTGGAGGCTAAATAAAACCACCAGTGGCTTTCCAGGGTTATAGTAAGTGCAAAGTCAGGAGTCAAACTCCAGCCACACTCTGAGATGTATCAGGTGCTGGAACATCCATTGGATCTTCTGCAGGGCTGGGCACTGCAGAGCTGGGAGCTGAGGAAGTTATAGTGAGAGCCCTGGTGGGGCATGCACAGGCTCACAGTAGCAGTGACTGTTGTCACTTATGCCTTGAAACAGTGGTGTGTAGGAGTTACCTGGAAATCTTGTTTAAAGCAGATTCTAATCAGTAGGGCCTGAAATTCTGCACTTCAAACGAGTTCCCAGACAATGCCCAAGCTGCTGGTTGATGGACATTTTCAGTAACCATGGCCCTAGAGTGGTGCTTTTTCATTCTGATTTCGTATCAAATTCACTTGGGCACTCAATTACAGTTGTTCGAGTCCCATGCAGCAACATTTTTTAAAGGTTCCCATGTGATTCTACCGATGTATAGTCACCAAATGGAACCACTGCCTTAGAGACATCAACTCTGAATGTGCCTACGGTTCCCCATTCAGCCTAGCTCCTTGATGATTATTCCTGGTAGTTACCTTTATTCATCTGGCAGAGATGCTGTAGCAGCAGAGGCAGGGTCTCCTTGACAATACTGGGATGTGTTGATATAGCTGATAAGGCTTGTAGACAGCGCAGATGCCGGGAGCATTTGGCAGGCTCATCCCCTCTAGCCAAATCTAACTCCCCTGCAAGCAACCCAGGAGACAGGATTTCACTGTGTGATGGCATGCATGAAGGCCCCCAAACATCCCTGGGAAGTGGCGAGCCACTGAAGATTAGAGGCACATACCTCTGCCCAGCTCCTCAGCAAGCTTGGGCACTAGGTGGCTGCTGAAGGCTACAGGGTAGAGAGTGGCCAGGGCTCCCGATGCTTCCAGTGCTGCCACCCTGCTGGGGACACAAGGCAGATGAGCAATAGCTAAGCCCTGGCCCACTGTTCTCTTGCCTAGGCCAGCCATCGGGCAGATTCAGGGGCGTGGGCTGCCAAGCTTGCCTTGCTGAAGAGCAGGACTCAAGTATCTACACCACTAAGTTGGACAGGGCTTCGTAATGTCCCCCAAAAAAGAGAAGTCTGAAATCTCTGGCTCTGACTACCAAGCACAGGCCCACTCCCTTAGGGAGAGCCAAGGGTCAGAAGCAGAGAGCCCTGCGACAGCTTGCTGCTTTCAATTCTCACCAACTCTGGGAGTCCTCCTCCAG
Organism: Neofelis nebulosa; assembly: GCF_028018385.1. Classification (NCBI taxonomy): domain Eukaryota; kingdom Metazoa; phylum Chordata; class Mammalia; order Carnivora; family Felidae; genus Neofelis; species Neofelis nebulosa. The sequence goes on from NC_080794.1 coordinate 61,200,914, forward strand.
GAAGCTCAGTCTGTACAGGTGACCCACTGCCAGCTCCAAGTCCCCAGAAGAGAGAAGATCTGTGTTAAAAGGAAACACAAACCTCATCTTTCTTCCTCTGTAGCCACCAAAACCCTTCCAAAAGTCGTATTAGAAATCCCAAATCATCCAGACTTACAGTGAGAACCAGGGAATTAGGATTGCTCTTCTCTTAAGACAGAAAATAGCAAGGAAGGAACCAATACCCTTTCTTTTCTCTTTCTCCTAAGTGTACCTGGCTGGGCACCCAAGACTGTGAGTGTACGGATGCCAACAAGCTGAAGCTGGGCGCTGGGATCTGTCAGAGCCATGAACACCAGTGAGCACAGCTGGTCCTTGAAGCCATTCAGCGGCCTTTCATCTAGGACAGACGGAGTCCAGGTTAGAGAGAAGCCCTGACTCAGCAGTGATGCAAAGACAACTTGGGGCAAGATTCAAAGAGCTTAATCCATTGGGTGTCCAGGAAGTAGTCTAGGAAAAAATAAACAGGCCTCATCTGGTAAGTGTGCTCTGGTGTTACAACCTCAGAACAACAGGAATGCTGTTGTTCTAGAGTACCTCTCTGTAGCATTCCTTGCCTGCCATCCTTGATAGGAATACAGTGCTCAGCAGCCCCCAGAACACCACACCTGGAAGGTGACCTCACCCTTGTCTTCATAGCTCCATTTCTGGTGTAGCTTCAAGAAACCCAGGATCATTTCAAGGATTGTCCGCCGCTGGTTGCTCTGTAATGTTTTAAGGGGTACTGCGGTCAAGAATATTTTAAAAGATTTCAGTCCTGCTCCTCTGGAAGTGAGGAAAATTATCCTTTTATGTAAGAGTGTCAGAAAGAGTGAACAAGGGAACCAGAAGAAGCTGACGGGAGAAAAGCCCAAGATGTATTATGTGGGATAAGCTCAATGCTTAGCTCTCTCTCTCTGTGAAAGGGATCCTAGCAAGGGTCCCACCATTTCCTCAAAAGATTCCATTTCCTTACCTGACTGTGCTTGTGGAACTGTTCCAGCAGTAAAGGCAGTACGTTGCTGGTGATATGGTCACAGGCCCGAGCAGATGCACCTGCAGCTGCCTGCAACAGTTTGGCACTAGGCCACACCAGTTTCATGTCCGGTTCACACAGATGGTGCCTGCAGTCTAGAGGGGCAGCACATCACAGACCTGGGGAGTAGGCTGAATGCTGCCCGATTCCCCTGCAGTCCACAGGAGCTGGAGACTGAGACTTGGGACAGTTTGCTAGCAGTTACCACTCAAATTGTTTTCAAATCAAAGTACAGCTCCAGCACCCAAGTCACTGAACACGGGGGGCTACTCATGAAAGGTCACTGGCCTTAAGAAACTCCTTTCTATTGTACTCAACCCCTTTTCTGGCTGCCATGGTCCCATTACCCTGTAGAATGTTGCTAAGGAAGGAGTCAAGGAGGTCCTCGGCATCAGCCCTCAGCACAGAGCGAGACAAACACGCAGTCAGGGAGTGGAGGGCTGCCAGGCCATCTGCCTCCACCCGCTCACTTGCCGTCTGGAACACCTGTCAGGGAGGGATCCCATGGCTACTGAGGTGAGCCTGCACCAGGTGAGAGCCCACCCACCCACTGCCTATTTCCTTTGGGGAGTGGGGTTTGAGAACCTTTAGGGTACAGCCATAGAAATTAACCCTTCAAGTGAGTTTCTTCTCAATGGGTGTATTCTCACCAAGTCCTTGGTCCCACTAGAATTGATACACATACTTTTTGAGAAACAGGATACCAACTTTGAGCAGGGGCTGTTGGGATCCCCTTTCCCGAGTCTCTTCTTCTCCCATCTTATTCAGTATGGTGCCAGATGCACCATGACCTGTGCTCCTTACCATGGAAGGACAGGAAGTGGGCACTATGCAAAGGTGATCATGTGCCATCATCAAACAGCTGACCCTTTCCCTTGTCATTCAACCAGAAGTATGCCCACTTACTGGCTTGCTGAATAACCAGGCCAACAACAGGGAAAAGGACAGCCTGTGTTATTTCCCGTCACGTCCGGCAACTGGGAGTTAACAGTAGTGAGTTTATCTAATAAACACTCACCTCTCTGCGGATAGAAGCCCAAAGGCTGGGGAGGAAGTCTTTCAGTTCCTTCTGTCCGTACACAGCACAGCAAGCATTCTGCCAAGGAAAGCGCAGGCATCAGCTATCTACACAATCAGACTTCCGAGGACATGCAGGCACCTCAGTAGAATGGCACCTGAAGGAGCATGGCTCTCAGCAATAGAACCAGCAGGATTTCACAAAAGTCGTATCCAGGTCACAGAAAAATGGAAGTTCATCCCGACTGATGGAAAACAAGCATAGAGTTCAGCCTTTCCTCAGCTGCCACTCAGTTACTATGGGACCAGACAGTTATGTAGCTGGTGCGGGGGATTGCTTTAGGCCAACATATAAGCCCAGATTCTGGTTATCCCTCTCATGAAGGCCACTGGATTATGTTCCCTGGCTCTCTGCTATATTCATTAGCGCCCCTGAATTGTCTAGACAGCTGGACCCTGGGAAGAAAGAAACCACTCACCAGAGTCTGCAGAGAATCCAGCTTGGCACTCAGAATCTCAGAATCTACTTTCTCAATCAGCAGGGGCAGCAGGAACTGTGGGAGAGAAGGAAGAAGTGAAGTCTGAGATGGGTAGTGTTGTAGCAATGCCAAGGCCAACTATGTCTTTACTGCCACCAGTCCCCAGGGTAGGACCTACATCAGAGAATTACAGTTGAATCAGGAGTTGTGACTGTAAACCAACCTTCCTGCCAACCTGTGGCCAGACTCCCGATTAACCTGAAAAGTGGGCTAGTTGGCAACACTACAAGATTTCAAAAGAGAGCACCATATAGGGACTGGATTATTTTAAACAAAGAGATGGTAAAGTTTTCTACTCTGAAGGTCTGAAGATACTTGCCACACAAGCCTTAAGACATTTGCAGAAATGCCATACCCTAAAATGTATACTGGATCTTTCTTTTTCCCATACTCTTACTATTCTTTCTTCAGAGCCTTCTTTGGGCTGAGGCTACATACCTAACCTTGGCTAGACCCACCTCAGCAAATCGCGGTGTAGAAGCCAGCACAGCTCGAAGACTCAGGATGAGGTCTTCTCTCTGGATACCGTGGGGATCATTAGGTGGCTGGAAAAGGGAAAAGGGCCATGGGTTTGCATAGCTCTTCAGACCACCCTTGGACACAGGCTTCAACCTGGCAACCCTACAGAATAGGGTGGTATTTATACCCAATCCGGCAGAATAGTGTGATAGAAGGCCCCAGCAGAAAGACATGCTTACTCTCACATGTTCCTCCTTGGGAATTTCTATCTGTTGAGCATTTATGTTCTATCTGATCTGTCATCTCATCATTTGAGAGACAAACACCTCAACTTTCTGGTATGTTACTTTCTTCTTTGTATATATCCTATGACTGTATGTTAGAAGACATTGTTTTCCCTTTAAGATATATATACTTTTAAAACTGTAATTGTTTTGAAGATAGGGTTTATGTTTTTTAATTTTTTAATGTTTATTTATTTTTGACAGACAGAGCATGAGCAGGAGAGGGGTAGAGAGAGAGTAAGACACAGAATCCAAAGCAGGTTCCAGGCTCTAAGCTGTCAGCACAGAGCCCAACATGGGGCTCGAACCCTCGAACCAGGAGACCATGACCTAAACCAAAGTCAGTCACTTAACTGACTGAGCCACCCAGGGGCCCCAGATTTATGATCTTTTTTTTCCTGCTTAATAAGGTACATTTTTCTGTGGTATTATTCTTTCATAACATTAGGTTTTGTGACTGTTACTATTTCATTGTGTAGTTGAGCCACAATTTATTTAAATAATTCCCCTTTGATGGACATTTCTATTTTTTCATTCTTATAAAAAAGGTATAATTCTCTCAACATAAAAAGCATTGATGGTTTCTCTGTCAAAAAGCCAGTCTGAAGACGTGTATCAGATTTTCTTTTTCCTCTTTAGAAACAAACACCAAAAATACAGCAAAAGGATTTTAAGACATAAAGCTATAGGTGCCTGGGTAGCTCAGTCAGTTAAGCATCCGACTTTGGCTCAGGTCATGATCTTGCAGTTTGTGGGTTTGAGCCCCGTGTCAGGCTCTGCACTGACAGCTCAGAGACTGGAGCCTGCTTCAGATTCTGTGTCTCCCTCTCTTTCTGCCCCTCCTGCGCTTGTGTGTGTGCTCACGCTCTAAGATAAATACATAAACATTAAAAAAAAAAAGGGGGGGCGCCTGGGTGGCTCAGTCGGTTGGGCGACCGACTTCGGCTCAGGTCATGATCTCGTGGTCCGTGAGTTCGAGCCCCGCGTCGGGCTCTGTGCTGAGAGCTCAGAGCCTGGAGCCTGTTTCGGATTCTGTGTCTCCCTCTCTCTCTGACCTTCCTCCATTCATGCTCTGTCTCTGTGTCTAAAATGAATAAACATTAAAAAAAAAAACAAAAAAACAAAAACAAAAGACATAAAGCTAGAGGCACCTGTCTGGCTCAGTTGGTACAGCATGTGACTCTTGGATCTTAGGGTCGTAAGTTCAAGCCCCATGCTGGGTGTAGAGATTATTTAAAAATAATAATAATTAAAAATTAAAAATAATTAAAACAACAAGACATAAAGCTAAAGGTTGAGGAAAATAGGTTGAGATGTTAGCAATAAAATTTCAGAAGCTAAAAAGAAGAAGGATAAGAAAATGACTTAACAGGGCCAAGACAACAGTCTGAATCCTCAGTAGTCTTGGGAAAAGCCTACTCAAAAAGCTTTGCAACTGGCAGTACCAGGTGCCTTTGGAATTGGGAGTGGGGTTAGAGAACCACCTAGATTGCTTCCTAGCTCCTCCCTTTCTTCAGCAGAATCCGGATGTTTAATTCTCTGGAGAGGGTAAGACAGGGGTCCCTAATCTTGGAGATGTAGGTGCAGTAGTGGGCCTGGGAAAATAGGGTACCTGATCCAAGAGGAAGGATAAAGGAATCCTGAGGATGATGGTAAAGGAAGATTCAATATCTACTTTGCATAACGAGTAGGAAGCAACCAGTTGAGACTATATGGATGGCCAAGTTAAGAATGGTTTTTATGGGTGCCTGGGTGGCTCAGTCGGTTAAGCGGCCGACTTCGGCTCAGGTCACGATCTCGCGGTCCATGAGTTCGAGCCCCGCGTCGGGCTCTGTGCTGACGGCTCGGAGCATGGAGCCTGTTTCAGATTCTCTTCTCTGACCCTCCCCTGTTCATGCTCTCTCTCTGTCTCAAAAATAAATAAATGTTAAAAAAAAAAAAAGAATGGTTTTTACATTTTTTTCCTTTTAATTCCAATGTGGTTAACATACAATGTTAAATTAGTTTCAAGTGTACAATATAGTGATACAACAATTCTATATAATACTCAGTGCTCATCAAGATAAGTGTACTCTTAATCCCCTGGTTTTTACATTTTTAAATAGTTGGGGGAAAAAAAAACCCAAAAGAATAATATCTTGTGACATATGAAAACTAGATGAAATTTAAATTTCCATGTCTATAAAGTTTTATTGCTATACACTGTACCACACTCCAGTGTCTACGGCCATTTTTGTTAGAACAGCAGCACTGAACAGTTGTGACAGAAATGATAGTCTGGAAAGCCTAAAATAGTCACTATCTGGTCCTTTACAAAAAAAAAAAAGTTTGCCCAGCCCTGCTTCTAGAGTGAGTGTACATGCATAGTGAAAATCAAGGGAACCATCACTTATGCTGACGTGATCCACTATGATGATGCAAAGACCATAAAGCATATTTCTGATACAATAAACTAAAATAAACAGATTTAAAAAACAACAAAAAGAATATTTCTTAAAAAAAATTTTTTTTAATGTTTATTCATTTTTTGAAAGACAGAGGGAGACAGAGCACAAGCAGGGGTGGGGCGGAAAGAGAGGGGGACATAGAATCCAAAGCAGGCTCCAGGCTCTGAGCTGTCAGCACAGAGCCCGACACAGGGCTCGAACTCACCAATGGCGAGATCATGACCCAAGCCGAAGCCAGACGCTCAACCAACTTAGCCACCCCAGGTGCCCCCCACCCCGAAAATATTTCTGATAGAAATAGTTACCCTAAAGCCAGGTGTCTCTCATTTTAATTGACAAGAGCTTTCTGCTTCCCATACAGACCGTAGTGCAGAAGAACATACAAAATTCTGCTTGAGGAGCACCTGGCTAGCTTAGTAGGTAGAGTATGTGACTCTTAATCTTGGGGTTGTGAATTCAAGCCCCACGTTGGGTGTAAAGCTTCTTAAAAAAAAAATCTACACAAACGAGAAATTCTATCATTATAACTTTTTTTTGTGTGTAGAATATCCGAGAAAATACATAAGCAGTTGGAGCAGTTGGGGGCAATGATCATCTTTAAAAGGAAAATGGGTGGTTGGCAGCAAAGGGGCTTCACTCTCTATCTTTTAAATACTGAATCATGTTCACTCTATTACATTTTAGAAAAATGAATGACATACTCTTTCCTGCCCCCAAATTATAAATGTATATATTCCAGCAATTCCACTTTTAGGAATTTATGCTACTGTTCTACCCACATATATATGTGAAATGATACATGTACGGGATATGTAAGTTGCAGCGTTGTCTGTAACAATGTAAGATTAGCAAGAACCTTTATCCTATAGAGGACCAGTGAAATTAATTAGGTATTTCCATTGAAAGGAATACTACACACCCATAAAAAATAAAGAGCTAACTTATATACTGTTATGGAACACTCTCCAGGATATACTAAGTGAAAAAGGCCAAGTACAGGAAAAGTGCATACATACACTGCCATCGGTGGGGGGAGGGGAGCATTTGCTTACATTATGGATGAAAAAGTTCTGTAAGATACAGACCTAATTGATAAAATGGTTGACAACAAAGAAAGAAATGGTGGTTGATAGATTTTTCACCCTTTTGCACCTTTTAGGTTTTGGATAATATGAATGTATAATTTTTTCAAAACAAACACAAAATAAAGCAAAAAAAGAGAAACCTGGTGGCCTAACAAAGAGCTTTCAAGATTTCAAAGGCATAACAAGTTCTTGTGAGTTAGAAAGTGACACTGATTACAAAAGAGATGAAGAGAAATTCAGGAGAGGTGGTCCTAAGGACCATGGTGTCAACTGGAATAAGCTGGTAAGCAATTCCCCACAGCAAAGATGGCTGTGTAACTTTAAAGGCAGTAAGAGTCAGTACTCAGATGTTAGTTGGTATGCTGTCATAGAACTTTCATTTCTTCAAAACCACTAATGCTTGCAGTACACATATGCATGCATACCCATACAATGAGGAGATCCTGAATTTTTGGAAATAGAAGGGAAATCAAGATGCAGAGCAGGAGGAAGGTCCAAGGGGGTCATGGTCAGAGCATGCTGTGTATACTACACTGAACTGTGTGTCTTCTTTGTTTTGTCAATTTTGTTTCTTTTGCCTGAGATCACCCCTCAGACTCCAGGATCAGATCCTCATTCCTTAGAAACCAACTGAAATCTCATCTCATCTGTGAAGTCATTTCCTGCCTATTCTAGCTCATAATGAACTCAGTCTTCTCTGAACAATTAGAACGCCACTTGTTTTGGTCCATAATCTCATATTGTTACTTAAATGTTTTAGCCTTCAAGGGCAGGAGCCATGTTTTACAATCCTGTAGCCCTTGGCACTACGTACATTGTTAAGGAGCTTAAGGAGCCCTCAAATACCCGCTGAATTGACTCCCTCCTCTGATGGCCAATGCTTCTTCATTCCCAATTTACTAAAATGTAAGTTCACAAAGGCACAGATTGTCTCCTTTGTTCACTGCTGCGTCCTCAGTGCCTAGAACTGGACCTGACTCACAGGAGGTACTCAATGAATATTTGAATGAATCAATGAATGAACAAATGAACAAATGAATAAAAGGTGCTACTTACAGGGGTAAAATCAATAGGGAAGTAACAAGACGTCACTTCAAACAACTCCTCCACAAAGGGTCCTAAGGTAACAGAGAGACAATGAGGTCAACTTACAATTTTCACTCATCTGACAAGCCCCAACCAGCTAATTCAAGTTTACAAGGGCGTACCCAGACTATAGTCCCTAGAGATGAGGTCATGGACGATGCGGAAAGCCACCAGAAGATTTCGCGGATCCTTTTCCCCATCCATCACCTGGATGAAGCCAAAGGTGAAGTCAGCTCCTAGGCCCTTCAGCTCTGGGGAGGAGAGAACAGGTCACTATCCTCCCTCAAGACAGAAAGCTGGGCTTTCTTCTGGCTTGTGTTTTCCCTCTACTATCATTGTCCCACCTTTGCTGCTTCCCAGAGCAGACTCTTTTTGTTTTCCTATTCTGAGAGAGTGCATAGTGAAGAAGAGATACGCAATATATAACCATTAGAGGTAAGAGGTTTTTTTGGTTAAGTTTAGTTTTTTTTTTTCAACGTTTATTTATTTTTGGGACAGAGAGAGACAGACAGAGCATGAACGGGGGAGGGACAGAGAGAGAGGGAGACACAGAATCGGAAACAGGCTCCAGGCTCTGAGCCATCAGCCCAGAGCCTGACGCGGGGCTCGAACTCACGGACCGTGAGATCGCGACCTGGCTGAAGTCGGACGCTCAACCGACTGCGCCACCCAGGCGCCCCTGGTTAAGTTTATTTTGAGAGAGAGAGCATGAGTGGGGAAGGGGCAGAGAGAGAGGGAGAGAGAGAATCCCAAGCAAGTTCCTCTAACAGCGTGAAGCCTCAGCAGGCTCCATCTCAGGAAGCTAAAATCAAGAGTCCACACTTAACCTACTGAGCCACCCAGGCGCCCCCTTGAGGTAAGAATTTAAAACATCGGTCCATACCCTATCCTTCCCTCCCAGTTTTCCTTCATTCTTTTCAGAGTATGGGCTCTCCTATATGACTACCAAGCTAAACACGAGTCCTGGTAATGGGGGGAAAAGGGATGTGCTCGCTTTTCACACTTGCCAAAGAACCCTGCCTTTTACCTTCTTCCCGGGTTCGCATGAAGTTGGTGATGATACTGTAGACTGTGTGTCGGTCCACCTGAGGCAGGGACTTGGGGTGAGAGAGACCAGAAGTAAAGAAAGTACTCAAAGAATACCTAAGCTGACAAAATTACTTCCTGCTTCACAATCTCTAGGTGGACAGTGCTCTTTATACTAGCATAAGAACCTAAGAAGAAATGCAGAGAAAGGCTATGGCTATTGGACTACCAGTTATAACAGGGGAGCCAATAACCAAAACCTGTCTGCTTTACTTTCTTTAGGTTTAAGAGGATGCAGGTCAGACATAATAGCATGGCTCCTTCTCCTTATATAGTAGCAAGGACTAGCATTTAAACATGGTCAGGGATCTGAAAAAGTTCAGGACTTAGAAGGCAGTATTTTTTGCTACCTAATCCTAGTTATGTCAAGGCTGAGAGACAGCAGAATACGAAAGTGACCGTTATCACTCACCTGGACGTGGACCTCCTGGAAGATGGCTTTAAGTACAGAGACAGCCAGCCCTGGGGGCAGGGCCACACACAGACTCTGGGGGAGAAGAGGAAATGTGTGAGTACTGAGGGAATTCTAGCCTTCAAGATAGAATCCCCAAAACAGGCCTAATTAGCTACAGTGGGAATCACAACATCCAGGTTCAGGAAAAAGCGCTAAGAGTGAGAAACATGGTCCCTTTTCTCGAGTTGATTAGTTCTCTACAGCTCTTTCCACTCTGGTTCTGAATTCCAGTCCCCCCAAAATACCTGTAATCTCTAGACTAAAAACAGAAGTGAAACTGGCTGACACTAGTTTATTCCCCACTTGGGCATCTGCTCCTCATGATGTGGGAGTCTCATGCCCAAAACACAAGGACAGAATTCACTGGAAAAGGGCTCCTGCAAACACAGTATGTAATGAAAAAAGGAGAACTCACAAGTGCCCTCAAACCTTGCAGGACAGATGGGATCACAAAATGATGATCCTTCAGCCGGTTCTCATAGAATAGGATCAGGTGGACCACTGCACAAACCAGAAATGCAGCCATTATTTTACACAGGCTCCTTCCCAAACTTTGTAAAGGCTGTTCCTGTTTGGGCTTTACTACAAATTTTCTCCTCCACTAAGAGATATGTCCCATGCCCTCCCATTTGAGGGTGCCTTGATCAGTCAGGAAAATAGGTGAACACCTTTTATTATCAATTCTCACATAGGTCCGCATTTGAACCCACTTACAACCCCAGAACTTCCTTTCTATAGAACCAGAATGGGCAAACTTTCTCAAAGGGCCAGATAGTAAATATTTTAGGCTTGTAGGACATAGTATTGGTCACAACTACTCCACTCTGCTCAACTTGGCCGCTGTAACACAAAAGCAGCATAAACAAGGTAAATAAATGGTTGTGGCTATACGCTAACAAAACATTATTAATAAAAACAGGCTGTAGTTTGCCCACTACTATGCTATAAAGGATAAAAAATGTCTAAGGAGGGGCGTCTGGTAGCTCAGTCAGTTAAAAGTGTCTGATTCTTGATTTCGGTGCAGATCATGATCTCACAGTTACTGGGATCAAGACTGCCTCCGGCTCTGAGCTGACAGCATGGAGCCTGCTTGGGATTCTCTCTCTGCCTTTCTCTCTCTGCCCTTCCCCCGCTCACGCTCTCTCTTTCTCTCAAAATAGACAAACGGTAATAAATAAACTTTAAGATAAATAAATGAATAATGTCTAAGGCTACATTTTAAATCCCCGTGTCTTCAGCCTCAATACTTATCTCTCTGCCACATATACCAGTGAAGAATGAAGATACTGAATTAGTGGTTCACAGATTCCTTATGCCCTCCCTTTTCTCTTCCCTCCCTATAAAGTTGGCTTGAATAGACAAGGAAGGAAGCCTTGGCTCAGCAATCTGGGAAGATACTCCTACTAGTGATGCCAGTACCTTCCTTCTCCAGGAGCAAGGAGTGACACTGGAGTAGCACCTGTGACAGAAGCTGGATTCCTCGTGCCCGAGTTCGGGGTTCTGGATTCTCTAGAGATGACCTGGGGAAAGTAGGATATAGAGAGCTTGACATAACCCTGTTGAAACTTTTGAAGGCATAAATATTTTGAAAGTAGTCACACTCACCCCCTGGGCATGGAATCCAGCCCAGGAAAGGTGTTCTGTAGGTACTTAGCATTACAGATAACAGTAAAGCCAGAGTCTAAACAGCCAATTCCCAGATTGATTTGGCGTTCATTAGAGGCTCATCTGACACCACCACCAACAGAAGTATCCATCTCCAGGCGCTGATTAGGCATTTGGCTTATTCTTATATGATAGTGACCTTCCTCTGAAACAGAGCTTAGCAGCTACCCACAGGGCTCAACAGATCACGGGCAGCTGCAACTTCTACCCAAACAGGAGAATAAATATATTACTGCTAAGAAAAAAAATGCTGAGAGCAACCAAGATCTTAGGCCGGGGTGGGTGGGTGGCGGGAATCTTTATAACTGCAAGTTTACAAAGTAAGATGGTCAGAATAAATGTTTTAACTATTTAGGATTACTGAATTGGAAAACCTGGACTGAGGCAATAAGGTAACTTATCTTCAGATTAGGTCTTATAGAGATTACATTTAAACATACTTGAAGAAATCTAAGCAAGTTAATGGAGGAAGTAGAAGATTTCTGAAGGATAAATGACTAGGACATTTGACTGAAATCTCAAGGATAAGGGTGTCTATACCTAGGGGTAAAGGGAAAAAATAAAATCACTCTTGACAGGAATAGAATAGGATCTTGTCGAAAGGCCCTGTTAAGAAGTGGAAAACTTGGTGTTTAAAATTAGACCAAGGCACACAAGTGTTCATATCAGCATTATTTAGAATACCCCAAATTTGGAAACAACCCTGATATCCACCACCTGATGAATGGTTAAACAAAATGTGAGATATTCATGTAACAGATTATTCTTCAGCAAAAACTGAAACACTATCGAAAGCCATAACAGGGATAAACTGAAAACATATACTAATGGGCATCAGGTTTCTGAGGTAATGAAAATGTTCAAAAATTGATTGAGGGTTGTATAAATCTGTGAATACACAAAAAGTGATGAACTTTGCGACATATGAATTACATCTCAATAAAGTCATTTTTTTTTTTAAATGGACCAAGGCCACACATGAGTAGAAAGGTCAAATGGTCTCTCATGTGGGAGAGAGACATAATAGCGACCTACATTCCACCTCACCCTCCCAGTTTTCTAGTTTTCTGCTTCAGAAAACAAGCTGGCGAGACAGTTAACCTTTGCAAATAAAACGTCAATTTAGATGGTCTACCAAGTATGAAATAGGAGAAAAGCAGCAACAGACAAGCACATACTCCCTCTGGTGCCTGGATATCTGGTTTTAACACTGATCTTCCAGCTGTTTCCTCAGACCTTTTCCTATAGTGAGGATCTGGTGCAGGGTCAGCTTCCTGGCAAATCCCCAGGCAGGGCCCACGACAGGTCTGAGTCAGATCCACACTGACTAGAATCCCATGGGGCAGGTCTTTAAGAGGCACAGGAGGAATCCCAGCTCTAATTAAATAACAGTTGATGGCCTTCAACCACCCATCTCACTCCAAACTTGTGGACTGATCCAGGAACTTCCAACCCTTCCTCCCTTAGGAACTTAAGTCAGGTGGCATCAAACTTGTTTCAGGAGAAACACAGGCTTACACTGAGGCAGAGAGGAAAGGAGGGTACTGGGCTACAGCAGGAGAAATTCAGGACCAGTCAGGTCCAGGAAAGCAGCAGTGTACAACACAACCTTTTCAGAGTGCACAGGCAGGGCTGGGAGAAGGGAGCTCTATGGCACAGGCTCTTACCCAAGGGCTTCCACCACTTGTAACACTGTATAGCTCCCAGATTTCACATCTAGAGGAAACAAAAGAAAAAAATATAAACCCAGTCCCAGTATTGAAAGGATCTAATTACCAATGTTTCCTGCCTACCCTAGGGTTTGTACCTTGGGGCACCCTAGAGCCCCTTCTACGTAAGAGGTATTACTGTAACACTTCAAACATGCAGCTTCAATTATAGAAATTGAAAAGGAAATAAACATATCGTTTGTAGATAATGACTGTATACCTAGAAAATCCAGAAGAAATAACTGAAGAAATATTACAAATAAAATAATTCACAGGACTCCTGGGTGTCTCAGTCAGTTAAGTGTCTAACTTCAGCTCAGGTCACGATCTCACGGTTCATGGGTTCGAGCCCCATGGTTCATGGGTTCAAGCCCCACATTGGGCTCTGTGCTGACAGCTCAGAGCCTGGAGCCTGCTTTGGATTCTGTGTCTCCCTCTCCCTCTGCTCCTCTCCCACTCATGCTCTGTTTCTCTCTCAAAAATAAACATTAAAAAAATAATTAAAAAAAAAGACAAACTAGAAAAACATATTTGTAATTCTTACAACATAGGGCTTTTTTTAACCAACACATAAAGCTCCTACAAATCAATGAGAAAAAGATCAACAACCGATTTAAAAATGGGCAATACCTTGGGGCACTTGGGTGGCTCAGTCGATTAAGCATCCGACTTTGCCTTAGGCCATTATCTCAGTTTGAGAGTTCTAACCCCCTTGTCAGGCTTTGTGCTGACAGCTCAGAGCCTGGAGCCTGTTTCAGATTCTGTGTCTCCTTCTCTCTCTGCCCCTCCCCCACTCCTGCTCTGTCCCTCTCCCTCAACAATAAATAAATGCACATTAAACAAAATTTTTTTTAACATGGGCAAAACCAAAAGAATGAACAGGCATTCTACAGAAGATACTCATATTCACAACAGAAATACAAATTAAACTATATGAAAGTCTTATTTTTAACATACTAGATTGGTAAAAATAAAAAATAACTTTGTAACACACCTATGTTTGGTGATGGTATGCAGAAATAGGCACTCTTACACATTACAAGTGGAGTATAAATTGGTACAACCCCTTTATGGAAGGCAATTTGACAATACGTTTAATAAAAATTACAAGTGTATATATGTTTTAATTCGGTGAATCTTCTCAAAATTTATCCTATATCCTTGTAAAAGTAAAAAATAGTGCATACTACACACATACACACACACACACACGCTGATAATGGGACATGATCTAAAATCCAGACAATGTACAAAAATAATATATACAATACTAAGTGCACAGCATTGTTTTTAAGGGGAAGGAAGGTTGTTTCTATTTGCATTTATTTATTTCTCCAGAAGATAAAAGGAACTAATATTGGTTGTCTCCAAGGAAGGACACTGGATGGCTAGGGGGTTGAGAGGTAGACTTAAAAAAAAAAAAAAAAAAAAAAAAAAAAGATGTTTTATTGTGAAATAATTTTAGAGTTAGAGATTAGCATTAATGTATTACTATTAAACTCTAGACTGTATTTAGATTTTACCAGTTTTTCCACTAATGTCATTTTTCTGTTTCAGGATCCAATTAAGGATACCACATTGCAATTAGCCATCATGAATCCTTGGTCTCCTCTGGTCTGTGAAAGTTTCTCAGTCTTGTCCTTAAGGACCTCGATATCCTAAAGCACTTTATAGAATGTCCCCCAATTTGGGGTTTGATGTTTTCCTATTGTTTAGACTGGGGTCATGGGTTTTGAGAAGAATAGCACAGAGGCGAAGTATCCTTCTCATCATATCATATCAATCATACCAGGGGCACAAGGTATCAATATGACTTATTTATTATTGGTGATTTTATTTTATTTCATTATTATTCTTTTTTAATGTTTATTTATTTTTGAGGGAGACAGAGCGAGCAGGGGAGGGACAGAGAGAGAGGGAGACACAGAATCCAAAGCAGGTTCCAGGCTCCAAGCTGTCAGTGCAGAGCTTGACGTCACAAACTGTGAGATCACAACCTGAGCCGAAGTTGGATGCTCAAATTACTTGGCGAAGGTAATATCAGCCAGTTCTGTGAACTACGGAAGTACTATTTTTCCTTTCCCATACTATCTTCTTTAGAAGATTCAAGGGGGAGGCAGAGATTAACCTCCACTTCCTAGAAAGGAATATATCTATCGACCTATCTATATTATATGGAATTGTTCTGTAAGGAAGATTCATTTCTTCTTCCCCCTTTATTTATTCAGTCATTTATTTTACAGCAGCATAGACTCATGTACATTTATTTTACACTTCAGGTTATAATCCAATACTAGGTTATTTTGCTGTTCAAGTTGTTCTATCTTTGGCTGCAGGGAGCTTTTTTAGATTGGCTCCTGTCTTTTTGACTTGTCCCATCCATCCATCCATCCATCCATTTATTTTTTATTATTTTTTTAACGTTTATTTATTTTTGAGACAGAGAGAGACAGAGCATGAACGGGGGAAGGTCAGAGAGAGAGGGAGACACGGAATCCGAAACAGGCTCCAGGCTCTGAGCTGTTGGCACGGAGCCCGACGTGGGGCTCCAACTCACAGATGGTGAGATCATGACCTGAGCTGAAGTCGGACGCCCAACCGAGCCACCCAGGCGCCCCCATCCATTTATTTTTTAAAGTTTATTTAGTTATTTTGAGCCGGGGGAGGGAGGGCATGAACAGGAGAGGGGCAGAGAGGGAGAATCCCAAGCAGGCTCTGCGCTGTCAGCATAGAGCCAGATGTGGGGCTCTATCTTATCAATCGTGAGGGCATGACCTGAAGGGAGATCAAGAGTGGATACTTAACCAACTGACTGAGCCACCCAGGCACCCCATTTATTTATTTTTTATAAAGTTTTATTAGAACACAGCCAGCTCATTATTGGTTTTTAAATTTTATTTATTTATTTGTTTATTTAATATATTTATTTCTGAGAGAGAGAGAGAGAGAGAGAGAGAGAGAGAGAGAGAGAGAGCACAAGCAGGGGAGGGGCAGAGAGAGCAGGAGAGAATCCTAAGCAGGCTCTGCACCTTCAGCGCAGAGCCTTAAACTGTTAGATCATGACCTGAGCCAACACCAAGAGTCAGATGCTTAGCCAACTGACCCATGCAGGCACCCCTTAACGATTTTAAGAAATCTCTACACCCAGCGTGGGGTATGAACTCACAACTCCAAGAGCAAGAGTTTCACACCTCACCGACTAAGCCATCAGGTGCCCCTGTTTTAAGTCATCTCTATACCTAGTGTGGGGCTTGAACTCATGACCTCAAGATCAAGAGTCACATGCTCCTGGGGGTGCCTGGGTGGCTCAGTTGGTTAAGTATCCAATTCTTGATACTCAGGCCAGCTTAGGTCATGACCTCATGGTTGGTGAGTTAGAGCCCCACATCAGGCTCTGTTCTGACAGCACAGAGCCTGCTTCAGATCCTGTCTTCCTCTCCCTCTGCCCCTCCTCTGCATTCTCTCTCTCTGTCGTTCAAAAATAAATAAACATTAAAAAAAAGGGTGGGGGGCGCCTGGGTGGCTCAGTCAGTAGAGCGTCCAACTTTGTCTCAGGTCATGAACTTGCGATTTTTAAGTTTGAGCCCTGCATCGGACTCTGTGCTGACAGCTCAGAGCCTGGAGCCTGCTTCAGATTCTGTGTCTCCCTCTCTCTCTCTCTGTTCCTCCCTGATACACTCTGTCTCTCTCTCAAAAATAAATAAGGAATAAAAATAAATTAAAAAAAAAAAGTCATATGCTTTACCAACTGAGCCAGCCAGGCACCACATCGTTTCACTTTTTAAGTACTTTCTTTTTTAGCACTACAAAATACTATAGGCTCATCCTGTAATTTCTCTATCCGAGCCCTAGAATCAGCCTTTTCTCCGAGAAACCCTGATTCTTTTTACTGGAGAATGCTATCCAACCAAGATCTGGGTATAGCTGTGCTTGCTGCTGTTGGGATACCACTGCTCCTAGGCCCCACTTAGCTGGGAGACACAGATGTCCCAAGGAGAGCTGGGAAACACATATGTACGTATTAACCCATATATGTATGTACATGTATATCTTTAATTATTTTTCTATCTGTATATATCAAACTAAACATGGGGCACCTGGGTGGCTTAGTCAGTTAAGCCTCTACTGTTGGTTTTGGCTCAGATTATGATTTCATGGTTCATGAGTTCGAGCCCCACATCAGGCTCTGCACTGATGGTGTGGAGCCTGCTTGGGAGTCTCTCTCTCTCCTTCTCCCTGCCCCTCCCCCATTGTGCTGTCTCGGTCTCTCTCAAAATAAATAAACAAACTTAAAAAGAAAAACACCTAAATATAAGGTCATGTTAAAGTCTCCAGCTATAATCCAGGACCACAGGGTCCATTCTAGCCTCTCTCCTTGTTGTTTGTAATTTGTTTCTCTGACAGTGAGAAATCTGGTTCCCATTATCTACCATTTATTATTTTTTCAATCCTAGTATAGCTATAAATTACTTTCCAAATTGTCAACTTCTGTGAGAAACAGATTTATAAAAGCCAAGTGTGTTTATGTACAGTTTTGTCTTTTTTTTTTTTTTAAGTTTATTTATTTATTTTGAGAGAGAACGTGAGCAGGAGAGGGGCAGATATAAAGAATCCCAAGCAGGCTCCACACTGTCAGCCCAGAGCCTGACACAGGTCTTGAACCCACAAACCATGAGATCATGACCTGAACCAAAACCAAGAGTTGGATACTTAACCAACTGAGCCACCCAGGCACCCCTGGACAATTCTGTCTTTAGTCTCCAGACAAAATACTGTTTTACCAAATCACTTAGATCAGCTCCCTCCTCCCTTTAGTGAGGACACATCATATACTAGTAATACAGTAGATTCATTTGTCACTGTCTACATTCTTTTTTTTTTATTTAAAAAAAAATTTTTTTTTAATGTTTATTTATTATTGAGACAGAGAGAGACACAGCATGAGCAGGGAGAGAGAGGGAGACACAGAATGTGAAGCAGGCTCCAGGCTCTGAGCTGTCAACACAGAGCCCGACGCGGGGCTCGAACTCACAAACTGTGAGATCATGACCTGAGCCAAAGTCGGACGCTTAACCAACTGAGCCACCCAGGCACCCCTCACTGTCTACATTCTATCTTGAGATGGAAGGGAGGTTTTTCTCCATGTATCCTTTTGTACCTTTTAAATGTTGTACCATGTCAATATATTACTTATTTTAAAAATACATTTCTAACAGCACAATAGTAATTCACACAGATCTACCAGAAGCTTCTTAGGATATATTCTCAAGGAAGAAACAGAGAGTAAAATCTTAGCAATCTTCCTAAGGGTTTGGTTACCACAGAGGAGTTCTAGCTCCATCAGGAAATTACTTGCAGCAGCCTGTTCTGGGTCTCCAACCCACCTACCTCTAAATGTCAGACCTAATAGGTTAGCATTCACCAACACTAGACTTTAGCTAGAGTGAAAAAGCAGCTTGAGTAAACTCCTAAACTTCCAGTTCCCCTTAAATTTGTGGTCTCAGCAACAGGGGTGAGTAGAACTAGATAAAGGCTCACTCTGGTCCTAGAGTAAGAAGTCCAAAATGCCTGAGAAAAGGAGCCCTCTAGTCAGGATTCATAGCTCGTGACTGGCACCAATTTAGACATCAGGCACTCTTAGCCCTACTCGTGCCAGGATGTGGAAGGCCCAGCTGCTGCCCCTGTTCCTGAGAAAGAGCCAAGTGAAAAAATGTCCAGGCTGTAGGGTGGGGGAAGGGACAGCAGCCAGACTAACAGGACAGACCAAGGAACTGACAGTTAGGCTCTGTACCTCATTCCTTAATGGCAACACTGAAGTGAACAGAGATACTCATTTCTGGGTTATACACTATAAAAGAGTATTACACAGTTTGGGAAGGTGGAAAAGAGTACCTTTTTGGAACCTCTTGGTCAAAGACCAGGTAACTCTGCTAAAAACCCCATCTAAACACTAATTTCAGTGGTGGCCACAGAGGGAGCATTTGTGCACAGGAAGCTCTAGAGGACTGATTACTGTTACTAGTAAAGACCATCACTGAACCATCATTCTTCTTCAGCAAGAAAATCAAAGTCCCCTGGGAATGCTGGGCTATGGTCTAACGTTGGAAATACCTGAAGTGCTATAAGACAGAGACCTGCCTAATAAGCCCCATTCAGTTGCCTCTAATTTTTTTCATTTAAAAAAAGGGTTTAATTTATATACAGCAAAATGTACAGATATTAACAGTATAATTTGATGAGTTTAAGCAAAAGTATACCTTGAGTAACCAACATCCCAATCAAGATGTGGAATATTTCCAGCAATGGACAAAGTTCCCTCATGCCCCTTACCAGTCAATTCCCTCTCCTATACGTTGCCTCAAGTTTCATAAATAAAAAAGACTTCTTCACCATGAGTATACAGCATTATGAAACTGGCTGTTTTACAATTACAAATAGACACCCATTGGCATGTGATTCCTTGAATTCCAGTTATGGGTGAACTCTCCTGGCAGAGCCCTTTGGTCTTCATACTTTTCACAAGGATCTTATCTTGAATTAATGCAGCACAAACATAAAGAAACGTGAAGTATAAAACTAATACAAAATTAGAAAAAATGAAAAGATGTTACTTATATAAGCTTTACAGCTATTATACAATAAGAAATAAGAGTAAGGAAAATGGTGAGTACAGTGGCAAAAAGCTAGAATCAGTATTTTGAGGGTGTTTTCACAAACATAACTAAACCTAACATTTTATTCTAGTTTTGTCGAGTCTACCTCAGAAATGTCTTTTAAATAAGACTCTTCCTTTCCATTCCTTCAACCAGACTATATAGAGACAACCTTCAAAACAGTCCTCCACTTTTTGGTGTGCTGAAAATGTTCTAGAATTTTTAGATAGTTGCAATGATTGCAGAACATTGTGAATGTACTAAAAGTCAATTAATTGTACACTTAAAATGGTTAAAGAGGTTACCTCAATTTTCTTAAAAGCCCTTTCCTAAGGGCACCTGGGTGGCTCAGTCGGTTAAGTGTCAACTCCTGGTTTCAGCTCAGGTCATGATCTCCCGGTTCATGGGTTCAAGTGCCACACTGGGCTCTGAGCTGGCAGCCTGGAGCCTGCTTGGGATTCTCTCTCTTTCTCTCTCTGCCCCTTACCACTTGCACGCTCTCTCTCTCAGAATGAGTAAACTTTAAAAAAATAAAAAGCCTGGGGCGCCTGGGTGGCGCAGTCGGTTAAGCGTCCGACTTCAGCCAGGTCACGATCTCGCGGTCCGTGAGTTCGAGCCCCGCGTCAGGCTCTGGGCCGATGGCTCGGAGCCTGGAGCCTGTTTCCGATTCTGTGTCTCCCTCTCTCTCTGCCCCTCCCCCGTTCATGCTCTGTCTCTCTCTGTCCCAAAAATAAATAAAAAACGTTGAAAAAAAAATTTTTAAAAAAAAAAAATAAAAAAAAAATAAAAAGCCTTACAAAAATGTTTACGTACTTATTTTGAGAGAGAGAGTGCTAGCAGGGGACGGGGGCGGGGGGGGGGGGGGCAGGAGCAGAGAAAGGTAAAGAGAGAATCCCAAGCAGGCTCCATGCTGTCAGGACAGAGCCAGACATGGGCTTGATTACATGAACCCAGAGATCAGGACCTGAGCCGAAACTAGAGTCAGACACTTAACCGACTGAGCAACCCAGGTGCCCCTTAAAAAAAGCCATTTAATCCATCCACACTCTATCTAGAATTACCTCCCTAAAATGCAGAATTACTTCCCTGCCCACCAGTCTCTTTTGCTCCTTACTGCCTAAGACCTGACTCCTTGGCTTGATGTCCTTCACACTTTAGCCCTCAAAGCCCCTCTAGCCTCACCTTTAATCATGACTCCTATCATTCACTCACATGTCCCAATTTATCAAGCTCTTCCATATCCTTAATCCTGTAAATATTCCCTTGGTTTGAAATGCCTCCTTCCTGTCAAAATTCAACCCTTCAAGATCCAGCTCAAATTACTCCCTTTCATGTTTCTCCACAATTCTTTAACAAAATTGTCATGTGTGCTTGTTTTATTTATTCAATATTTATTAAGCACCTATTACAAATCAGGTACTGGGGTTAGGGCTGGAGACAGAAAAAGAGACAGGGAGCTTTTAAGGAGTCCACAGTCTTGTTGGGGCAGAAAGACCTTTAAAACAATCACAGTGAGGGGCGCCTGGGTGGCTCGGTCGGTTGGGCGTCCAACTTTGGCTCAGGTCATGATCTCACGTCCGTGGGTTCAGGCTCCGCGTCGGGCTCTGTGCTGACAGCTCGGAGCCTGGAGCCTGTTTCGGATTCTGTGTCTCCCTCTCTCTCTGACCCTCCCCCGTTCATGCTCTGTCTCTCTCTGTCTTGGAGGTAGATGAACGTTAAAAAAAAAAAAAAAAAAAAAAAGAATTAAAAAAAAAAACAATCACAGTGTAACACGCTCAGTGTTGCCATAGTGATATAAACAGAGACTGAGTTAGCATGAGAAAGGAGTAAAATTCCTGGGTTTATGAACCCATCACTAATGTTTTAACATTGTAAGTTTTCCCAAACGAACACTACCTGAATCCGGAAGTATCATTAATCATGCACTCGGACTCCTGGGATAAAAGAAAAGCTATTAAGGGGCTAATTTTCCTAAAGGTAGTCTCACTGGCATTAAGGAAAAACAAATGTTAAGTTCTTTTCCCTACATTAAGTAGGCTTAAGTTTTTCCAATGTGTCCAAGACTTACTCTCTAAAAATGGACCTACTAGCACCTCCCAACTACCCACACTTCCCTCAGCAGGGCACCAGTTCATATGGAGCACTGAGCAGTCATCAAAGGAGTATTTATATGAGACTGACAGAATGTACAATCAGACCTCTGTCTGATGGAGTTGCAGCCTCTTGAGAATCTGGAGGAGCAACCAATGGAGGAAGGGGGAAGGATGTGAAGGAGCAGTAGAGAAAAAAATCCCAATCAGGACTCAGTTTCAATCAAGCTGAGGATGCCATAGACATTTCTCAGAACTGTTTTACTGTTGTTTAACAATCTTTTGGTTTCAGGAATAGTGGTCTCCCACAAAAGTGGGAAAATACAATACAAAAAGACTGAAAAGAAAGAAAATCCAAATAACTGAAAGGAAGAAAATTTATATCCATAACACACTTCAAAATCAGCTTCCTTTCCAACCTCCAGTTTTTTTTTTTTTTTTTTTTTTTTTTTTTTTTTAAATTTTTTTTTCAACGTTTTTTATTTATTTTTGGGACAGAGAGAGACAGAGCATGAACGGGGAAGGGGCAGAGAGAGAGGGAGACACACAGAATTGGAAACAGGCTCCAGGCTCCGAGCCATCAGCCCAGAGCCTGACGCGGGGCTCGAACTCACAGACCGCGAGATCGTGACCTGGCTGAAGTCGGACGCTTAACCGACTGCGCCACCCAGGCGCCCCACCAACCTCCAGTTTTGAACAAAGGACTTCTCATTTGTTCATCCTCAGGCTCAAAAGCTTGGGGTCATCATAGAGTCCTCACTCTCCTTCAACTGTAACTAGTTAGGCCTCAAATTCCAGATTCTTCCTTCAACATCTCTCATTCCATTCACTTACACAGTTTTTTACTGCATACTTATGCTAGTCTCCAGGAGACTTGGGTGGTAGGTATAGGATAGGACGTGGAAATATATACAGAAACAGCTACTACACAAGTCTGCTAATAACTGCTAATAAATGTCTGAGAAATAAATACCACAAAGATTTTGAAATGTGAGATGATGTCTGGCTGGAGTAATCAGGAAATGCTTGGGGGGCAGGCAGTAAGCACTCAAGCCGACCTTGAATCCGAGGTCTAACTTTGATCAGATGGAGCTAGTGAAAGGAACTGGGAAGGAAAGCATTCAGGGAATAGCAAATCCAGGTGGCTGCCAGGCACCAAAGGTCCAGGAGGAGTGGTAAGAGTAAGGGCTGGGGCCAAGTAGTGCAACCTTTGAATGCTAGCATAAGAAGTCTTTAAGCCTTAACCTACCGGTTCATTTCTCTGCCACCTACTTTCATCAGGAACTTCACTGCAAAGGTGCAAAACAAAGTTGGTGGTAGCTGTCTTTGTGATCATAGGGTGTCATGGAACAGGCTGCTGCTGTGAGTGGCTGAACAGAAAGCTGGTCTCTTTAGTGCTAAGAAAACTAGACTCAGGCTGGATTAGAAAGCACATCTAATTTTGGGAAGGTTTCAAAACTCTGTCAGCCTTCAACAACATTAACCAGGGCTGTGATCTCAGATTGAGAATACCAATTTAATCCTTCTCAAATTTGCCTTCATTATATGACTCCCCTGCTCAAGGATCTACGATGAGTTGTATTACCTACAATAGGTCATTCAAATCCCTCTGCCTGGAATCCAAGGTTATGCATAATCCAACCCCACCAAACCTTTTCAAACTTATCTGTTACTATCAACCTCCTTTCCTAGTCAGTAGGGCTAAATTACAACAGGGCTAGTGTTACAGTCTTAGTAGAGCTGAGTTACATTTAAAGTACATAATAGTTAAGGCCATTTTTTTAAAGCATAAAAAATATAAATTTTAGGGGCATCTGGGTGGCTCAATCGGTTGAGCATCCAACTCTTAATTTCAGCTCAGGTCATGATCCCAGGGTAGTGGCATCAAGCCCGGTGTCAGGCCCCATGCCAAGTGTGGAGCCCGCTTAAGACTCTCGCTCCCTCTGCCTTTCTCTCTTGCTCGTGTGCTCTCTCTCTTTATACATATATATACGTATATATATATATATACATATATATATATATACGTATATATATATATACATACATATATATATATACACACATAAATACATATATACACATATAAAATATAAAAACTTGGCAGTCCTTATTCATGCTGTATTCTCAAGTGTGTTCTGAACTTGAAAAGTCCAAGTTATTGTGTTCATACGGTATAAATGTGAAAGAATAGTCACAAATGACACTGATGTAACAGTAGGGGGAGGGTGTATGCATTATCAGTGAATGTTAAACACTTAAGATTTTACAGTTCACTGGAGATAAATTGTACACCAAAATAAACTGTAAACAAACTCTAGTTAATAATATGCCTACCAAAGTATTTAGGAGGAAGTATTTAGAAGGATATCTGCAATTTAAATAGACGGAAAGATGTGTGACAAAGCAAGTTATATTAAAATGTTAATGGTAGTTGAGGTGTTGCGTGTAGGTGTGTCTGTTATGAAATTCTCTGCTGTATGTTTGAAATATTTCATACTAAAACACAGGGGGAAATGGCATTGATAACACACTATGCTTCGTGAAGCTGTAAGAAGTTAAAATTGTTGGAATGGAAGCATCAAGCATTTGCTCCTTGATGCTTCCTTGCTGGCATGTACATAACCCACTAAGCCCTTATTTTCTGGTGTGGTATACTCTCTGTTTGCATGGTTATCTCTCCTACCACAGTATAAGTTCCTGGTGGGCACAGAACCAGTCTAATCTGGATTTACATACCTTTGTATCGTGTTTGGAGAATAGTATGTGTTCAATAATGGTGGGATGACTGAATGAAAGTGTAACTGCTAAGGACCAAAGTAATATACTCTCTCACAATTCACTTTTTTCATTTCTCACATACGCTAAAAGTACGTTCCGTGTTCAAGAGAAATGTTGTCTTTTATTTTTCCCCAAGCACGCAAAATTTCTAAAAGTAAGACAAAACTCATCTGTGTTCAGATTACTTTGTATTCTATTACTTAAACAAGTCTGAAGATCTCCTGACACTCAACAACTCTTTAGGTTTTTTTTTTTTTCCTTTTTCTGAAAGTGAAGTCTCCGACTTCCAAGGACATCTGGAATTTGTTTTAAGCAAATCTTAGATATGTTGTGAGAACTAAGAGGTTCCTGAACTGGCCAAAAGCAGGAAACCGGAGATCTGGGGAAAAGATAAAAACAAACACTACATAAAAAACTCACGAAGCAAATTAATCAAGAACTTTCCCAAGAAACGGAGGGAAAGTCTTAAGGAGGCTTCGCGGAACATCTCAAACTCCCCCCAGAGCGGCTTCTCCCCTCCTCTCTCCTATCACAGCCAGTCAGAGATAGCGCCGCGCGGCCACTCCCAACATGCCACGCGACTGGAGCTGGTGCCGCGGAAGATGCTGCTTCTCACGTCAACCTCCGCGAAACAACGTGCTTTCGCGGCGGGAGCAGCAGATTCTGAACTGGAAAACCTAGGTCTGAGTCCCTGCTGCCCCACCCGCCTGATGTGCCAGTCTCTTGTCCTCTCTGTGCTTCAGTTCCCTCATCTGTGAATCGGTAATGACTCTGTAACCCCAGTTCGCGCACAGGGTGATTACTAAGATGAGGGGCGTAAAGGCGCTTTAAAGAAGACTCTCAATTTGTTACGGTTCTTAAACACGCGGTGCTTACAACCAGCCCCAGACCAATCTCTCAAAGTCACCGCTGTCCCTCACTCCCTTCCCGCCCGGCGCCTATGCTGAGGCCGCTCCCTCCTGTCGGCCCCATGCGGGAGCCGCGCGGCGCCGTCTGCCGTACCTGCAGCTACTTGGTCAGCCGGGCCCTCCTGCTGACCCATGACGAAGTCTTGCACGAGGCCCCACAGGGCGCCCGTAGGCGCCACCGCCTCCAGAGCGGCGGCGGCGGCCATGACGCGAACCAGAGACCGTGGGAGGGGAAGTGGGCGGTGGCACGGGATGGGCCTCTGAGCGCACGCGCCTCCTGAGCCAATCGCCTTTGGAAGGTTAAAGAGGCGGGGCGCTCCCTGGATCACGTGCCTGCCGGCTCCTGGCCAGGCAGTTCCAGGGAGGGATGGGACGGTTCCTCCCCGAGGGGCGGGGCTTGGAGACGGGGCGCTGGCGCGGGGAGGGAAGGCGGCTGCTGGGCACGCAGCCGGGGGCCATTGAGGGCGAATAATTCCCGGCCCGGCTCCCGGGGAGACGGGCGGCGGGGCGGGCACCTGGCTGGGTGGGGCCGAGGGGCGGTACACACCCTGGGGGAAGCCAATGAGAAAATCAGGCCCCGTCCGAGGGGGCGGTGCCGTCGGTCACATGCACACCTGGGGCGGGCGGCGGCGGAGGCGCGGGCACCGCGAGCGGGCGGCAGGGAGCGGGGCCGGGCTAGGGCGGGGTTAGGCAGGTGAGTGACAGGCTCCGGGGGGCCGGCCCCTACTGGGAGCTCCGAGCGAGCAGGGAGTAGCTGCGGCGGTGCCCGCCCCCTCTCTCCACCCCTCCATCGGAGCTGGTCTCCGGCCGGGCACCGTCGCGGGCCCCCCTGGCCCGGCCACCTGGGACTGTGCTGGGGAATCGGCCACCTCCCTCTCTCCCGTCGCCCGCAAAGTTTGTGGCGAAGCCGGCGCCCGGGCAGAGCGCGCCCCCGGGGGGAGATCGGGGAGCGCCCGATGCCGGGAGGCAGGAGCCGTTGACCCGGGACGCCGCCGTCCGGGCAGGATCGCAGAGCAGCAGACAAGTCCGCCGCCTCCGGTGCATGGGGCCCGGCTGAAGAGCCAGCATGGGCAACTGCGTGGGGAGACAGCGCCGGGAGAGGCCGGCCGCCCCGGGACACCCCCGCAAGCGAGCAGGTAACGACGAGGAAAGGAGCAGGGCCACGGGCGCCTCGCCAGTTGTCCCCCTCCTCGCTCGAGTTCTGGGCTTCCTAAACGACCTCCCACGGCTCCTGACGCCTGGGTTTCCCCGATGTCTGCTCCGGAGCCAGAGGGGAGCCCCCTCCCCAGCCCTGGTAGCCGGGGGAGCCGAGTTGGGGCAACTGCGAGTGCTGACCCGGCTGCGAGCCCAACTCGCTCCAACTGGGAAGCTCCGAGTGAGGGTGGGGGCGGGGGCAGGAAATGTTTGCAGACCGCAGCGGGGCCGCGGAGGGGAGGGGGACCCTGGACGGGGGCGCCGCTGGCCTGGCAGCTGGGTCGGGGTCGGAGGCTGGCCCGTCGGGGCACGGCGCGGGCGGCCAGTCGTCCCCAGAACTCGGAGCGAGCGAGAACTGTCGCTCTTCCAAAGACTGTCTGTGTCATTATCGGGCTGCAAATCGTGTCTGCCGGAATCCAACTGGCAAAAGCAGCGCAGGACTCTGGGAAAGAAATCTTTATTTTTCCCGCAGGGCTTTTTAGAGCTTCCCGGCTGTCTGGGAGTCTAGAAAAGGTGGGGTGTGGGGTGAGAATTGCGCTCGGGTTTGTTGGGATCCTTCCCAGCCTTGGGGATGGGATCTGCTCCCTGGTGATCCGCGAGGGCTGGGCAGCGCCTTCTCACTTTCTTGGTACACTCCTCCTATCCTGGCTCTTCGCCCTGGGAAGAGGTCTGGCGTTCGTTTCCCCGGGTCTTGTACTCACTTCCTTCTCTGAGAGTGTTGCAAGGACCTTCTGAGAATGATAAAAATCGTATACTTTAGAGTTGAAAGGGACTTTCAAAACTTGTCTGAAGTCCAGGTAGACTTACCTCCTCCTGTCTGTGTAGAAGCCCTGATCCAGAGAGGTTGAAGAACTGGTCCAAAGTCCCACAGCTAGTTAGCAGTGCAGCTGGGGCTAGAAAGCAGTCGCCTGTTCCACCCAGTTGCCACATATCCCTTTTTGTAAGAGGAGCCACAGGCATAGTATAGTCATTAATGAAGTGGAAACTCTAGTTGGAATTTCCTGTCTCCTTTGACACGGAAGGTGTGTTGCTTGGGTTGTGGGAACTGGGAAGGAAGATGAGGGGAAACGTGGGGGAAGCAGAGAAGGATGTCTGTGTGGTGGACAGGATGACTTCTGGAAGAAGAAACGTGTTTTTATGGGGGTGGGGGTCATAGGGTAAAATCTAACATTGAAATCCTGTTGGCAGCCTTGTCCATTCTGATTGAGAAAAATTGATTCTCAAACCCAAGGGCTGGCTGGCTTTCTTTCTTTCTTCCTTCCTTTCTTTCTCTCTTTCACTTATTCAGCGAATATTTATTATTTATGTGCTCAGGCCACATAATTGATTTTGTAGCATTTTTCACTGGTGACATCCCTCTCATACTTGAAACTACCCCCCCCCCTTCCCTTCTTGGCATTAGACTATCCTGGTTTTTTTCTCTGATCACTCCTGCTCACCATCACATCACCTCCTAGGTGTGGGTGCACCACGGTGCAGTTTGGCATTCTGTTCTTTCTCTCATACTCCCTCCCAGAGAAATTGTACACAGTCCCACAACTCTTTCCACTGGGAAGACCCCTACACTGTATCTTCAACTATTATCTGTCAAACTCCAGATTCATACCTGTAAATGCCCACTGGACACACTGATGTAGTTATCCTTTGGATTCAACACTTCCAAAACCAAGCTCTGCATCTCTCCCTTCAGCAAGCTTCCCTTTACTCTTCCATTCTTGCGGTTGTCCAACTTCATACTTTGGAGATGTCTCTGCTGACTTTCTCTGCCTCCTAGTCAGTCATCCGCTGGAACCTGCTGGTTCTTCCTTGGCAAGTCATTCTAACCTGTCCCTTCCACTCTGCTTCACTCTCTTCTCATCTGAAGTCCAACCCACCTCCCAGGCTGAAGTTAGTTCCCCACCAAGGGCAAGTTAATCTTCAGTCATTCATCCCATGCCTGCACACTGTGGTCCCTCCCAGAAGATGTTTGTTAAATTAACCTGTTCTGAACCCTATAATTCTATGTTTAGAAAAAATTTTTTTAACAGAAACTATTTTTTAAAATAAATCCTACGTCCAACGTGGGACTCAAACTCACAAGCCCAAGATCAAGAGTTGCATGCTCTACTGACTGAGTCAGCCAGGCACCCCTGTTTAGTAGTCTTTTTGCATCTTTCCACTTCTGTAAGAACTTTAACTTTCAAGGCTTTTCAGTTTGATCTGGTCCTTTCTTTTAAGGTGTGATTTCTTTGTCTTCCCCAGACATTAAAGCCACGCTGTTTGCTCATTGCCATTTCTCCCTTCTTATCAAGAACCTTTCTTCCTTTTGAGGTTTGCCTCAAATCCCCTATCTTTCTAGAAGCACCTTGCCTGACAATTCTAACCCCCCCTTCTGAGAACTCCTGCAGACACATTATGCCACTTAACAATTACCTACTCCATATTATTAGTCATTTCTTTGATGTTTATAGTCTTATATCAGAAACTACATTGCAAGCCTTGAAGACCTGGGTTCTGTCTTATCCTTGTGTGTCTGTCTCTCACACTCACTCATGTAGCCATATACATACACACATGCACACACACTCAGCACCCAGCACAGTGACTTGTACAGAGGAGCCACTCAAATATTTGTTGACTTTAGAATGTTAACCCGACTGTATCCTGTCATCTAGATTTTTCATGTAAACATTTTACTGAAGTATCTATCTGCATTTTTTTTTTTTACCTGCTAGTGTATCATTTTTTTCGATTCTGCAGGTCTCTCTGTGAATAAAGCTATTCATAAAGTCCAAAGCCAAGGGGAACTCTGTAGGATGACAAGTTTGGTATGAGGGAAGGAATCCTTCTTAACTTCACAGCATGCACCTGGCATTCCTGTAACATCTGCAGC
Organism: Neofelis nebulosa; assembly: GCF_028018385.1. Classification (NCBI taxonomy): domain Eukaryota; kingdom Metazoa; phylum Chordata; class Mammalia; order Carnivora; family Felidae; genus Neofelis; species Neofelis nebulosa. The sequence goes on from NC_080794.1 coordinate 61,230,297, forward strand.
TTACCCTTTGACAAAGACATAGTTTGATGTTGTAACACTAATGCCTAAAACTCCTTAACTCCCTTGGTGACTCTTACCTTTCCTTTGCCACTGGTGTAATGGGGAAAAATCATCAACAGAGAGCTACAACCTGAGTTCTAGTCCTAGGCCTGGAGCTGGGTGATACTGGGCAAGTCATCAGACCTCTCTCAGGTCACACTTTCAATGTCTCAGAAAGGAGCAAGGTTGTACAAAATCATTAGAGCTGTTTCAACATCTTCATAAAGGCACCTGTTCAAAACTGCAAAGTTATTGGGTTGAAATTTCAGGCCTTGTTATGTCATCCTTTGGCCTTAGTTCTGGCTTCCTTGTCACTTGTTAGGTAGAACAGAGACATAATGCCCATTGGTCAGGCCATCTTGCATTAGCTATTTAGTTTTTAACTGTTACTCATAATGCATCCCCCGAAAGTCTAGGTTCCCCCTCCAGGTGCTGGGTGGTCCTTGCACTCTTCAGAGAATACTTGAAGACTTACTCATGTGGGGTGCTCCCACCACCACATATATATACCCAGGGTAGATCAATATCTCTGCCCCTGAAGTGGGTAAGGCAGCCCCTCCCCCAGCCACCCCAGGGAGAAATAGAGGTGGTAGAACAGGCAAGTCTCTTGCCCAGTTCTACCCTTTGAGAATGTGGCAGGGCTGAAACCCAAATATCTGACTCTGTGATGTGCCAGGCATATCCGCTTACATTCTGGAATCTCAAGCCCGGTGTGGACAGACCCAGGGCCCTGTTTTGAGCTGGTTGGGCTTGGCACTGTGGTTGCAAGAGAGTCTGCTTCTCATTGTGTGGGCTGCTGTGGCTATTCTTGAGGGAGTAATTGGGCAACTTCTCCATTTGCTCAGTAAATATTTACTGAGTGCCAGGCACCTTGCTGGCTGTGAACAGACATGGTTTTTGGCCACATGAAGCTTACAGTTTAGGGGTGGAGGGAGAAAATAAACCTATAGTCATACAAATTCCATGTGATCATACATGGAAATCCTGTATGATAATACATACGGTTATGTATTACTATATATGCTGGTGACTCACACATTTATAATTTCAGCCCGTCCTCTTCAACTCTAGCCTTGTATATTTTGCTGGTGGTCAACACATTGGATGTCCGACAGGCTTCTCAGTTTAACACGTCGGAGACAAAATGAACCCGCACCCCCCACTCCTGCTCTTCCCAAAGTCTTCCCAGCTCAGCTCATGGTGATTTATTTCATCCTTCCGTTGCCCAGGCCCCCAAAACACTACCCCAAAAACACACCCCTGACTCCTCCCCTTTGCCTCAGCCCCACATCCATTTAATCAATAGGTCCTGTTGACTTTGCCTTAAATATACCCAGAACCTGAGTCCCATCATCCGCACACTTTGGCCCTGCTCTAAGCTCCCGTCAGTCTCTTAACTGACCTTCCTGCTTCCTCCCTTGTCTCCTGACAGACCGTTTTCATCGCAGCAGCGAGAGTGGTGCTGCAAAACCGTAAGTCAGCTTTTGTTGCTCCTGTGCTCCCCGTTTCATCCCCAGCCCTTGTGTTGGCCTACAAAACACGATACAGTTTTCACCAGCTTACCTTTCCTAAGCCATCTCTTGCTCTTCAGCCCCTGTTCCACACCCCCTGGTACCTGAACGGGGCCCTCCCTCCCTCACCTCCTCCACATTCTTCCTCAGTCAAGCCCTCTCAGGCCAGCCTTTTATAAATCGATCCCCTTCCCTGTACTACCTGCTGTCAGCATTATCCCCCCCCCCGCCGCCCCCTTCCCTGTTTTATTTTTCTCCATGGCAGTTATCATCATCTGACATTGGCTGCCTCTCCTACCACATGTGGTCAGGGATTTTTATTTGTTTGCCCCCTGATACATAGAGCAGTGCCTGGCATACAGAGGTGCCTGATAAATCTTTGTCGAATGAAACCAGTGTATCCCTAACAGTGTTGGGAAGGTCTGTAGAAAAGCAGGAATGAGCAGACCTGACTGCTCTCTCATCTCGTAGGTGTTAGGGCATGCATCTAATAAGGGGACTTAGGCTGCAGCCTCACAGTGCTATTCTGTTCCTGGGACTGGCTTCTCTGTCATCCCAGGCCTGGGTAAGGTCTCAAATACCTGGCACATAATTCCCTGTGATTTGGGAGCCTCTTGCTAGGAGATACAGGGGCTATGGCAGCAGAGCAGAGTGAAGTCCCCTATTAGGGTCCTAACCAGGCAGTGTCACTTTCTTGACATTTTATGTCATTTAATGCATCTGACTGTGGACCCCTCTCTCAGATACACATGGTATTTGTAGTCATTAACTCAAAGGGCAGGGATGGGGTGGTCTAACAGACTGGGAAGCAGGAAGGCGGGTGATGTGGATTCCAGGCCTCTCTCTGCCAAGTAACTTGCTGAGGAATTTTTAGAATCATAGAATTTTAGAGCTGAAAGGAACTTAAAGTTTTCTTTAACCTCTTTTTCTTTTCCAGCTATTAAAAAGAGAATAAAGGTATATCTGCTCCCTGCCGAGTTCACAGAAACGTGGTGCAGGCTATATAAAAACTGCATGGGCTCCTTTAAGTTTTCAGTGTGTTGGGGTCAAGGCATTGTAGGGAAGTGCTCAAGGTCAAGTGTATTCAAAAGGGAGGAAGTCTAATCTGGCCCTTTCTTAAGTGGTGATCTTGGGCAAGTCATTTGTTTTGTGCTCAGTTGATCTTCTATTTTAAAAAATGATAATTATTTGCAGTTTACTTCAGAAAGATGTTATGGGGATAAAATAAACGAACACTGTTTTGAAAATTGGTTTCATGACTGCATGGTCTACTCAAATATGAGATCCCAACCCAGATCCTCATCTGGCATTGATGGGAAATAAAGTGTTGGTTCTCTGCTTCTTCCTAATTATGTGTGCGGCTTTGATCTCTCTGAGCCTTAGTTTCCCCATTTGTACAATGGGATGACTGCTACCCTACCCACCTCCCAGAGAGGTTTTAAGAATCAAGTGAGATCCTGGATAAAAAGAGGTTTCGTGAACTCATAAAGTTTCTATTATCCTAGCCACAGGATTTTTACACACAAAAACCATGGCCAGTGATTTTCCCCACCAGATCATTGAAGCTTACTCTTTTTTCAAAGAGCAAAACTATAAAAGAAATGTTTAAAAACTATTTTTGGATGGAAATCTTTCTGAAATGGATGATAGGCTTCCAAGCAAAATACACTGAGCATGAATAACCTCCTCTTTGCGACTCAGGGGTGTTGAGTTCATACCTGTATGTACAAAGCACCTGCTTGGTGGAGGTGGGAACCACAAAAGCTTCTTTCTGTCAAAAGCCTTTATCTCTGAAAGAAGAGGGGTGAACTGGTGACAGGCAGAAGGAAATTGCTAAGGGAGAGCCTGGCCTTCCTCAGGGTCCCAAGCACCATTGGTGCAGGGAGGCTCTTGATTCCTCTTCTGGGCTCTGAGTGAGAACAATGTCCTGCCTGATCAGTGTGAGGCCTCTGGGCTTCTGAGACTAGAGGGCAGTGGGCCCCAAACTAAATGGTGTCCAGCCACTGTCCTTTTGGGGTTCATGTTTCCACCTATAATCTGTCTTCTCCCTGGCAGCAGTCACTCCTTTTTTTCATTTCCCCATATAAAATGTGCTTAAATATACGTAACATAAAATTTACCATGTTAACTACTTTCTAGTAGATGGTTCTGTACATTAAGAACATTTGCATTGTTATACATCCATCACCACCATTCAGCTCGACAACTTTTTCATCTTCCCCAGCTGAAACTCTGTACCCATTAAACACAAACGCCTCATTCTTCTCTCCCCCGTCCCCTGGCAGCTGCCACTCCGCCCTCTGTCTCTTAGGAATTTGACTACTCTAAGTACCTCGTAGAAGTAGAATGATGCAGTATTTGAATTTTTGGGTTAGGCTTATTTCACTTAGCACAATATCTTCAAGGTTCTTCTATGTTGTACCATGTGTCAGAATTCCCTTCCTTTTTAAGGCTGAATGATTTTCCAGTGTATGTCGGTACCACATTTTGTTCACTCATCTGTCAGTGACACTTGGGCTGCTTCTACCTTTTGGCTACTGTGAGTAACGCTCCTGGGAACATGGGTGTACAATTCTGTTGGGAGTCCCTGCTTTCAGTTCTTTTGTGTATATATCCAGAAGCGGAATCGCTGGATCATATATGAATTCTACGTATAATTTTTTGAGGAATTGCCGTGCTGTTTTCCTTAGTGACTGTATCATGGTACATTTCCACTAGCAGTGGACAAGGGTTCCAACTTCTCACATCCTCACCAATAAACTTGTTATCTTCTGGTTTTTATTTTGTTTGGTTTGCTTTTGATAATAGCCATCCTTATGGGTGTGAAGTGACACCTGATCATAGTGGTCACTTGAGATTCCATCTATTGGGCTCAAACATCAGCCTGTCCGATTTCCTGAGGAAACAGATGACCGGGATTGTTAGAATTGTGCCCAGAGAAAGATCAGATGGCTCACAGTGAAGCCTGAGGGACCCTCCAGAGAGGGAAGTATAGGAGGTTGGCTGGGTGGATTCTGCGACATCTTATCTGGTCAGTCAGAATTTGGCTTGCTTCTGGGTTTCTAACTAGGCGGTTGATGGCTGGGAAAGAAGGCTGGATGGATGGATGGATGGATGGATGAATGGATGGATGGATGGATGGATGGGGCTTCAAGTGAAGCAAGGCAGCTCTGTGTTGTTATAACTCATCTGGCTCCCAGAGAATGTTAACTCTGTCTTAACTTGGGGTGAGTGGGGTAGGCACCAATTTCCTTTTTAGCTTTTGCATGTGAGAGATGCAGGACTGTGGTTCAGATGGGAGCATGTAGGCTTGAGTCAAAGGCAAGTAGTGACAGTGACATGGTGAGTTTGCTGCTCAAAACCACATGCTTCTCTCTGTTGGGGACAAGGTCCTGCCCCTTGCTTTCTGAGCTCACAAGGAAGAAGGACCAAGCACAGTGTGCACCCATACCTCTGACCATGCCAGCCCCTCAACTAGTGTCCCTTATTGTCAGGAAAGGGGCTGGAGCACCTTCTGCAGGGTGTGGGGTGGGGGGGACGAGGACGGCTCCGCATTTGTACCTGTGTCCTCAGGGAGGCTGGCACCAGAGCCCAAGCCCAGGCAGCCAGCCAGTCACCCAGCAGCCTAGATCTTAGAGGACTCAGAGTTTCGTTGTTTTTAGGGCTGGAAGAGATACAGTTGGCAGTAGCTCACCTTTACTTGGTGTTCACCATGTGCCGGGAGCATCACGTGCAGGATCTTGGCTAATCCTCACGACCATCCTATGGGTGGACACTATTATCACCTTTTTACAGATGAAGAAACTGAGCCCTAGAAAGGTAATGTCTCCTGCCTAAGGCCATGTAGCTTGTAAACAACAGAGCCAGGACTGGAACCCAAGTGTCTGATCTCAGAACCTGAGCTTTTGGGCCCTTGGACAGTTTATCTTCACCAGACAGGAAGAAGAGAACCCATGGTTTTCATTTTTAAAATGAGTTTATTATTGAGCGTCTTTAGGCACCTTGCTAGACCCAGTCCTCTCATTCGATTGTCCTTGTTTTACCTATGGGAACATTTCTAGCCATTTTACATATGGGAAAGTTGACGGGGAGGAAAGTAAATTGATTGCTGGGGGTTATGAGGCTGAGGAGAGGTGGAACTAGAGCTCAGATTAAGCACTTTGACTCAAATTGCAGTGCTCAGAGCTCATTCTTCTGTGCTGCCCTCCCTCACTTCTCTGAAAAGAAGCGGGAAGTCTGATGTAAAACCTGCAAAGCTCCAAGGACTGTAGCCACTCTGTTCCCTTTTCGTTGCTGTTCCTTCCTCCTTTAATTTCCCAACCCCCAAACTACAGCCTCTACCCTAGGAGCCACGTGAATCCATGGTCTTGGATCACGTGCTTGGCACTTTGTAGATGCTCAATAAATATGTGTTGAATGTTGTTTGAGGGTTGAGTGTGCTGGAATCTCAGCCAGGATTGTGTTCCTGAAGAGAAATACAAGTAGAATGCAAACATCTTTGTTTTCTCCCTCTTCTCCCAGAGTGAACTGCCACTTTCCAACTCTCAGATGCCTGGGACTTGGAGAAAAGAGTGCCCTGGCTGCAGACTTTGAATTATTCCCAAATTCCCAGGAGAAAAGAGGCAACAAAGTCATATTAGCAAAGTGCTTGCTGGATCAGGTGTCACTGTTTGTAATTAATAAGACTAATGATTTCTTACTTTGCTCAGCATTTTGCAGTTTTTAAAGTGCTTTCACCAGTACTATACGTGATTTGTTCTCCACAGCCATCCTGTTAGGTAGGCAGGGCAGGAATCATTTTCCCCATTTTATGGGTGAGGATATTGAGATTTATTGAGGTTGCCAAGGTGCCCAACATTACTGACAAGTAAGTGGTAGAGAGGCAGAAGCCACAGGAGCAGTGGCTCTACTGCTTTCTCCCTATGGTGGGAAAGCCTCAGTTTCCATATCTGTAAAATGGGGACAAGAGTCGGGCCACTTAAGGGAGTCAAGGACTACATTACACAAGTGGTGATGTGTGTGAAGTGATCGGCACAGTGCCCAAACACAGCAAATGCTTAGTGAATAATGGCAATGGGTTGTTAATGGCAATAATCAAAGCTAAGTTCATTGTTCCTTTGGGAACTTGTATTCTACTGACTCTTGGTCAGCCCAGAGTATTGGGAAGAGCAGAATGTAGCCTCCCCTGGGTTCCCCTGGGAAATCTGCTTCTGCCCACCCTTTGGCCCTTCCCTTGAGGTCAGAGTGTATAGCGAGGGCTGACCGTGAATTTCTTTTGATTTGCAAAATCTAGAGTCTTTGAAATAGGACATTTATAAGATACCATTTTTCCTTTTGGTGGCAGATAATTATGACAGTATTACACTTATTCTGTTCATTTAGTATTCATTTGCATTTTATTCCAACTCCTTTACTTCATTAGCTATGTAGCCTTGGCAAGTTGTTTTGGATTGGGGGGCCTCACTCTGCTCACCTGTAAAATGAAAGTAACAGTACCTACTCTGTAGGATTGTCATGAGGATTAAATGAGTCAATGCACATTAAGTCTCCTTAGAATGGTGCCTGGGAAATATTAAAATACTTGGTAAATTGTACTTACTATTGTCACCGTGTTTGGCACTTATTATTTAAGCCAGCTGTCCCCAGCCTACCTCTTCCCCACCCCCCCCCCCCCCCCCCCCCCGCCCAAGTTGAGATACAAGGCCAGTGAAGTTCATACACAAGACCGAGCTTCTGCTCTATACCCTGGTTATCTACCATTCTTGTGATTCCTCTCATTTATTCAGGAAGGCCAATTGGAAGCAAATTGCACAAGAGTGATATTATTATAGACATAGCCTTGAATCTAGCCTCATTCTAAAAAATATGAACCTTTCACAAAAACTTGAGAACCCTTGTTAGTTACAAATCTCTTGCAACAGCCCCCACCCCCTCAGCTCTTGCTGATTTCAGCAACACCCAGTGGCTACTTTTCTGGGCTGTCTCAAAACAGATGTAAACATTTCTTGCTTGGTAGGTCAAGGCTGGGAAGTGCCCTCAGTTTGCTGTGGCTCATCTTCAGCTTGGCAGAACATCTCTGGGTCCTCTGGGGCTTCCTTCCTGGAGCCTGGCACATTTTCTCTAATACACTTTGTCAACTGAAGACACCTCCTTCCTGAACTTTCTTGGAAAGTGATCAATATCCGCAGCAGAGCCACTTTACCACAGTTGATACACAGCCCCTACAACTAGATTAAGAAACAGTTGTTCTATAGTTATCATATACTGCTATTAATTAAGCACCAACTCTGTGGCAGGAACTGCAGTAGGTACTTTACCCACATGTCATCTAGTCCTCCTGATAATTCACTGAGGGTAAGACTGTCCTCATTTTAGGGGAGAGGCTCAGTGATACTATTGTGTGCAGGGTCACACAGTGAGAAATGGAGGGTTTTGGATTCCAGACCACTGTTTTAGATTTCCAGACCGGCATTCCTTCCATGCAATACCTACCCCCTTGTCAATTTCAGCTGAGGGCTCACTGGGCCCTAAACAGGTATGGCTGGTTTACTGACTGACGTCATTGCCACCCATGACTAGCAAATAGTCTACTTCTGCCAGTTCTTGCACTACACATCCTAACTGTGCCGGAAAGTGCATTTTGTTGTCCCGTGAAAGGACAACAAAACCTTCATGGATTTGTTCTGCCTTCCTCCCCTCTCCCCAGCCCCATGCAGTGTCTGCAAAATAAACCATACTGTCCTCTATAATATGGGATATTGCACATGGCATTGATTTTTTTACTTAACGAATGCACTGTTTCCCCCAAAATAGACTGTCACAGGACACAGGCATTTCATTTCTCAAGACCTCACAGCTATACATACATAGCATATACCTCACTATAATACATAGTACCATGTATTATAATCATTGAAATCAGTACCCATTTATTAACCTACCATGGGTGCGTTAAATACCCTACTAGGTGTTTGACATTGGTGTCTTCAATTTTCATATCAGCCCTATAAGGTAGGCATAATTACTTGCATTTTCCAGAGGAGGAAACTGAGGCTCAAAGAGGTTAAGACCCACGAAAGTGGAGGAACTGCTATTTGAACCCTAGTAGTTGTAAATTGGGAACCGATATCTTAACCACTATGGGAAACTGCCTCTAAAAATTCCGTACATCTGCCTTGTCCCAGGCACTGCGTTAGGTGTCAGGCACAGCAGGAAGAGTTGATTCCTTTCCTCAAGGAACTCACGGTGTGATGGACTAAATGAATACTGGAGCTTCTGTGATTGGGTTTTATTTTTTCCATCTGGCCACGCCCTAGTGGGCAGATCCATGGCACACAGTGTCCGGGCTCCTCAGGGAGCTGCACAGCCAGGTTTACATCCCTGATGGCTCTGTTTGCTCTTTGCCCTTCTTCCCTCTGGGTCGCGCATCAGGTTCACAGATTCCTGTTTGTGGTCTGGCCTGGGTCTGGCCTGGGACTGGCTGCTGAGGAGAAAGGGAGCATGATTTGGCTGGGGACTTACTGCTACTATGGCTTTTATAAGGCCCCAGATGATTGTTTTGAAAACATCCACATGCTGTATGCACTGTTATCTGGGGCCTCTCCCTCAGGAACAGGACGGGCTAGTCTTTGGAGTCAAAAGGCAGAAGGAGAGCTACACTGGGCCCTTTAATCTGCAGCCGACCCCTCCTGTTTGAAGCTGAGCCCAGCTCTGTCCTGCTGTGACATGTGTCCCATGGAAGATCCAGGGGCTGGATGTCTGACTTATTGCTGACCATCATGTACTTTTACTGCAGCCTTAAGGCAGCCTTAGGCCTGCCACTTGTGACTGCACCACCCCTTGGGCACTTGTCTGTGCCCTGGCCCACAGGAAGTGTCATGGGAGAGATTTCAGCCTCCTGGCCCTGTTGTCCATGGTCCAGTGCTAGTCTAGGTATGGATGGACGGGGACCTCTTTTATAAGCTGGGTCTGGGGCCTCTCAGCTTTCGAGGGGAAATGGTCCCTTTTTCCGAAAGCTGTGGGGTTGGCAGACTTGCTCAGAGTCTTTCCTAACTTTTAGGAGAAGAGAATTGGCACCGATAAAGATTTCAGCTGGAGGAACTGGCTCATAGAGGTCAAGCCACTGCCCTGTAGTCTATCCTGCGCAGTCAGAGATAGAGCTGGTGTCAGACCCAGGAACTCTGACTCCATTTCTCATGTCTTTTTCTATCGGTCTTGCTTCAAACCTGTGTACACGTTGTACATGTATGTCTCGTCATTGATGATGGCTCATGGCTGATCTGGGGAGGGAACAAAGACAAAGATATGATACCATTTTAAGCAAGATGTTGTATAGACCAGTGCTAAATCATGCAGTGTAGACAAGCAGAGACAAAGGCAATGTATAGACACTTTAGAAAGAGTTGAGATGGGATAAGGCGGTTATTAAAGATAAGTGAGGAGAGTTGCAGAAGGGTTAGTGATTTGAGTAAGGGGTGCAGGCTGGAGAGAAGCAAGTAGTGTGATTTTCTGTGTTGCAGAAGTAGTAGATGTTTATATAAAAAGTGTGAACAACACCAGAAAGCCCAAAGAAGAAAATCTCCTGCACACTCCCACCACCCCATGAGAGTCCCTACTCCTAGTTCGTGTTTATCTTCTAGCCTTCTTTTCTTTTTTTCGGCAGCAGAATCAAATTGGCTGTGTACACCAAGGTTAAGGAAGGTCTCGAATAGTAAACGGGGAGTTTGAATCAGAGGGAGCCTCTGCTGGTCCCTGCACGTGGGGTGCAGATAAACGAAGGGCTTCGGGTGCCAACCATCTGTGAGCAGGCAGGACTGAAGCCTCTGATGAAGCAGGGGCTCCCCTACCCCAGACTTTCATCATGCACTGCACAGGAGACTCACGTTTGCTCGTGGGGGTCAAGGGAAAGAATTTCTCCTGAGTTGTCTGGAAACCTAACCTGCATTCCCACCGCCCCCCAGGCCACAGGCCCCTTTCTTTCCTCTTTCCCATCCAGTTTCTTCAACAGAGCTCTCTTCCCTGGAGTTGGGGATGCATAGCCAGTTTTGCCATGCCACAAAGCCTTGCTGCTGCGTGAGGTCATTTCAGGGGAGAGACTATATATAGCGGAGGACTCGCATCAGGACAGCTCCATATTGTTCGGGCTGTTTGCATTGCCCTTCCGCCGATGTAGCCAGGGTGACCTCACACTCCATACCAACTAGTGGGCACCACATTGTGTCTTCATTGCTCCCTCTGTGTTCTCCGGCCAGTGCTCACCCACACAGGAATGAGTTCTGACCCTGCCCAGGCCCAGGAGCCTTTAAAGAAGCAGCCTTGGGAGAGAGGCAATGGGGAGAGTCCAGGGACCAGAGTTCCCTTCCAGCTCCGCCACTTTGTGCTTAGCTTGGTATGTGTAACAAATTAGGTGCTGCCCTGATTGACGCCGGGGAGACTGGGGACCCAGAGGTTCCACTGAAGTTGTTGCTACGGGGCACACAGTTGGAAAACCACTACGGAAGACAACCCTCTGAGGTTTCTTCCAGCCTTAGGATTCATGGGTCTGGCCTTGTGATGGTCTGTGGCCTAAATGACCCCTCAGGAGGGGTGCAAACTTTGTAACGTCTTGGAGATTTTGATGGTTGTCTTGGGTAGACTGGAGATACGGTATAGGGAGAGAAATCTCAGGAGAGTTTTTGCAGTGGGACAGGTGGGGATAGCACAGAGTTGGCGGGTCCAGTATGACTTGCTAGGCTCTATAGCCATAGGCTGTTTTCTCTGGCTGACTCCCACCTGCCTTTCCTTTCAGTGCTCATTTGTCCCAGAGAAGAGATGAAAATGAGGTTATAATGCACTTCAGGCAAGGAAAGTGCATTTAATTTAAGTTGCCTGGAGCTGAATTTCCCATTTTATATGTGGAGTATTTGTAGAGCACGGAGGTGCCTTTGGCAGAAATCGAAAAGTCAGGATCTGGGGCCAGTTTCCTTCATTGAGCAAGTTTGTTTGCCGAGCACCTACTTTGTATTCCTAGAGAAGCATACGGGAGATCCCAGCTGTGTTAGGACCCCTTTACAAGTAACAGGAACCCACTAACTCCAGCTTAAACAAAAAAGGTGATTTGTTATAGGGTTTCAGGGGGTGCTCAGGACCCCACAGCAAGACTGCTGCCTGGCCTTAAGCAGGAACTGGAAAAACCTCATCAGAATCTCCCCTTTTCCCTCAACTCTGCTTCTCCTTGGGCTCCCCCGACCCCCTGTTTCCACAGCCCAAACAGTCTCAAGTATTCCTGCAAGAGCTCAGCTATCCCAGCCTCAAGTGCAGATTCCCCGGGGGAGCATATCCAGTTCGCCCAGCTTGGTCCACTCAGCTCCAGCCAGGGGATGGGTGTCACTTGCAACAAAGCCTGTATGGGAGGGGCCGTTCCTGACCGTGTGTAGACTGGGGACAGCTCCAGAGGAGGGGGACTTGTGAGCTGCATCCATAGCTCCGAAGCTGTCACCTCTTCTAGGCCTTAGTGAGAAGCTCTAGTCCTAGGGAGGGACTCGGGTGTAGGTGAAACACCTACTAGCCATCCAGGAGACAAAGAGGTGACCCTTGGGCAGAGCCTGCTTGTTCTGAGTATATGGCTCATCCAGTTGGGGCTGTCAGGAGGGGACAGGCCTCCCCAAGCTGGTATGGACAGTGTTCCACACACAGCAGAGGGCCCTCCAGTTTAGCTCAGGGGAAAAGGGTTTACCAGCAGGATCACATGGAGGCAGCCGGCCTCATAGGAGCTGGGGCTGGAGAGCAGCCAGGAATGGAGGCGGCTCTGCCTCTTGGGGGCTGGTGGCCTCTCTGCTTCCATCTGAGCGTCTGCTCTTAGCTTCCCTCTCTATGGACCCAGCCTTCTCCTCTCGGCTCATCGGCTTGTTCCAAGACGGAGCACACCAATGCTGAGTTCTGGCAACCTGTGTTTTGACTTCTCTGGGTCACGGGACCACCCAGATACAAGCTACTAGTGCAGAGCCTGATCACACAGGATTTGAGGCTGCCCCTTTCGGGGCTTTAGGTGGGACAGGCATTAAGAGACAGTCTCCTGCACTCAGAGGATGCTTTTGGACACTGGAGGGTAGAGGCTTGAAGATGGAAGAGAAGAGGGCTTGGGAAGGCAGACCAGCCTGAGCTAACGCAAAGATGCAAGGAGGTGTGTGTTTCGGGGAGGGGGCAGTAAGGCCTGAAAGACCCCTTTGAAGCTAGGCTGGGGGACAGGAGATGATGCTGGGGACTTGAGAGGGTGCTCCAGACTCAAAGGGCAAAGAGAACAGCTAGGGAGGGGCTGGGGCAGCACAGAAGACGGAAGCCACTTAGGAGGCCGGGCCGGCAGTGCTCCGGCAGCGCTCCGGCAGCGGGGGAAGGGTCTGCACTGACATGTCGGCAGTGGAAGTGCCAGGGGTACAGAAGCCCTTTTGAAGAAAGAGTTTATGGGTGACAGTTTGGCTGAAGCAGAGGGAGGGTCCAAGATGTGGCAGGCAGCGGGTGGGAGCATTGGGCAGGGCTTGGCAACACTGGGGACGGGGGAAGGGCAGCTCTTTGAAGGAGAGGTCGTTAGTCTCACGCAGCAGCATGGCCAGAGTACGTGTTGTTTAGGTTGGGAGAACTGAGGATATTTAAAGCAGAAAGGGAAGTCCCAGGGTAAAGGAGGAGACTTCTGGAGAATGGGTCCCAGGCCTACCAGCTCTGCTTCTCAGGAACTAAGGCCCTGCACACGTTGCCTTAGCTTCCTCATCTTCAGAATGGGAACAATATCTGCCCAGTCCCCTCCTAGAGTTGTAGGTCAAAGGTTATGTACATGACAATGTTTTGTGCTCAGAAAAGGCTCACACAGATGCAGGCAGCCTTGTTACTATTGCTGCTTGTGTGACAGCCTGCATGGTGACCCCCCCCCCCCCCGGGAGGTCAGGCAGCCTTCCTTCCTGGACCTGGGATGACATGACCTGATGCGAACTCCCCGCAGCCAACCCAGACTCCCTGACTTCAAATCACCTGGGGTAGTGTTGAGAGGAGCGCCTATCTGGAACCTGAGTCTGGGGGTCCCTGAGTGACTGATTAGAGCTAGGATGAGTTCACCCCCACTGACTTCCAGCATTCCCCTGATTGGTCCTGTGTGTGTGTGTGTAGAGAGCCCAGCGGGCAGGCTGGAGGCTGAACCCTCCTTTAGATAGAGAGAGGAGAGAGGGAGGGAGCGTGGAAGGAAAGAGACAGTTGGGGAAGGGGGTGGCTATGGGCAGGCTTAACCCATGCACATTTCGGAGTGGAACTGGAAGGGGGGTTCTCCCCTGTGTGAGCCTTGTGGGCCTCTTCCCCACAGGGAAATCCACAGAGCACTTGTTTCAAAGTTCCCAGGAAAGGGGGAAATGAAACATACATCCTGTTTTGCCGCCAGCCTAGGGAAGAGGACCCAGATGGCGACAGTAGATGGTGGTAGTAACCTAATATTGGTTGAAATCCTGGGACCCCTGGAGTTGGGGGAACGGAGAGAGCTTGAGGAGGGGACCCGAGGAGAGAGCCTGTGGCCTCCCTTCCTATTCTGTTCCATCCTTTCTTCATTCACGCAGTAGGGCCCAGCCGCCTGGTGCTTTGTTCCCAGCTGCCTCTCCCTCAGGATTGGCCCAGCTTTCCCTACTGCCCACAGTCCTGTCCTCCTGGCTTCCTTCTGGCTCACCTGTAGCTTCCTCTCTCCAGGAAGGGAGCTTCCTGTGCCCACCTTTCTCCCCTGCTTTCTCTGCCTTCCCCCCTCCCTCACCAGGGCCTTTGGCTATTTCCAGTCATTTCTCTCCCACAGAGCCTCTGCTGGAGTCACCTGCTCCCCCACCCCCACCCCAAGCCAGACTTTGTGTTCTCCTGCCAGCTCAGTTCCAACCCCAGCCCCTTGGAGTATTACTTTTCCTAAAGCGCAGCAGCTGTGTCTTTTGCTGGTCTACCCAGCTGTTCTTGTCCTTGACCACAGAGGTCATGTCACTTGTGACAATAAATAGGAAATGAGAATGAGAGGGTTGCCAGGTGCCTCTGGGCTGCCCTTCCAGCTGCCTGCATTCCTGCTGGGAAACAATAATTGTAATACAAAACATTTATAAACATGTTCTATGTTCACTTACCATTTCCCAGACACTGTGCTTAATATTTTACCCATATTATCTCATTTAATCTTCATAATGACCCGGTGAGGGAAGTTGAATTGTCATCCTCTTATAGTTAAGGGAAATGTGACATTACTGACAAGTAAGTGGCAGAACAAGACTGGAATTGCAGCGGGTCTGACTCCCATGCCCATTTCTTTTCTTTTTAAGTTTTTTTAAAAAAAATTTTTTTTTCAACGTTTTATTTATTTTTGGGACAGAGAGAGACAGAGCATGAACGGGGGAGGGGCAGAGAGAGGGAGACACAGAATCGGAAACAGGCTCCAGGCTCTGAGCCATCAGCCCAGAGCCTGACGCGGGGCTCGAACTCACGGACCGCGAGATCGTGACCTGGCTGAAGTCGGACGCCCAACCGACTGCGCCACCCAGGCGCCCCTCTTTTTAAGTTTTTTTTAATGTTTATTTGTCTTTGAGAGAGAGAGGGGGACAGAGAGAGAGAGAGAGAGAGAGAGAGAGAGAGAGAGAGAGAGAATGAGCGGGGGAGGGGCAGAGAAAGAGGGAGACACAGAATCTGAAGCAGGCTCCAGGCTCTGAGCTGTCAGCACAGAGCCCGATGCGGGGCTCGAACCCATGAACTGCGAGATCATGACCTGAGCCAAAGTCGGATGCCCAACTGACTGAGCCACCCAGGCAACCACCCAATGCCCATTTCTTAACTGTGGCCATGTCCTGCCTCCCATTGCCACGGGGCCAGGGACCCCCCACAGCCCACTTAAACTTCAAGTTCTTCTTTCTTCCAGTTGACTATTGCAACTAGTAACTCGTCCACATAAGGAACCCTTGTGGTGTCTTTTTCAGAGCTGTGCTTTTTTCTCTCTTCTCCATATCCCAAACAATGAAAAGACCTTCAGGTGGTAGGGGTCCTAGTATTTCTCTTTGCTGTGGACTCCCCCACACCAGTGTCCCATTTTATAGCTGTCCCAGTTTATGGCGGCAAATTCCTAGTCTTAGCATAATTTGACATTATCCTGACAAAGGAGCTTCAAAACTAGAAGTAAATAAGAGCCTGATCTCTCGATTCCATCTGATGCTCTTCCCACTTAGACCCTGATGCCATTCTATTCTGAGAGTGCTAGAAATATGCCCCAAAGGTTCCTCTTCTACACATTCTGTATTGACTGGGAACATTTCTACTGTTTGCAGTAGGCCTTTTGTGTTCTATTCTTGTCTGTGAGTGGTGATTGTCAATGAGAAAGAGAGAAAAAGAATAAAAATCTCTGGGGATTAGGGTATATATGAAGTTTGAAAAAGCATATTCCGTATCATAATCACATTTTAGGTTTGGAGAAGTATATTGTTTTTAAAACATAAGCTATTAAAAATGGAGTTTGACAAAACTCTTGCCTGATGTTCTAGTAATTCTCAAGTGGGGCATAGCACAATTTGGGTGCCACAAATTGGGTGGGGGTGTGTATGTGAAGTCTGTGTATCAAAAAGGGGAGTGTGTTTAAAAACACTGAGAGGGGCGCCTGGGTGGCTCAGTCGGTTAAGTGTCCGACTTCAGCTCAGGTCACGATCTCGCGGTCCGTGAGTTCGAGCCCCGCATCAAGCTCTGGGCTAATGGCTCAGAGCCTGGAGCCTGCTTCCGATTCTGTGTTTCCCTCTCTCTCTGCCCCTCCCCCGTTCATGCTCTGTCTCCCTCTGTCTCAAAAATAAATAAACGTTAAAAAAAAAATTAAAAAAAAAAAAAAAGGCTGAGAAACACAATCTTCCAGTAGGAGATTGTCAAATCCTGTCTTTCTGGGTCCTACAGTCCTCTAGGTATCTACTAGAGGGCTGGCAGGATGGTGTGCATGGTATGGGGGCATCCTGCCCGTCTTGTCTCAGTTGGACCAAAGCCTCTTGGGGCTCTGGGTGGCCTACCCAATGGCTTTGCCACTCACTTCCTGCAGTATGCCAGATGAAGGTAATATTAGTATAGATGCCTAGTCCTGGAGAGTTCAAGACTAATCTGAAGCACATACTGCCATAAAGCTCAGACGTGCATTGAGTTTCTACATGCCAGGACCCATGCTTGGCCCAGGGTGTGCAGCTGAACAAAACAGATACAGCCCTGTGCTCATAGAACTCTCAGAGTAGTGGGCAATTAGATTGTGCTCAAATAATAAAAATGTAACACATGCTATGAAGGAGAGAAGAGGGTGTTGGGAGAGAATTATGAGGTAGGAGGAATGGATTATTTGGCGGTACTGGATCAAAAAGATGGCCCTGAGAAAGATGGCTACGCAGCACCTGAACGCTGAGCCTGACGTAGCCATGTTGGTCTCCTATGACCTTACCTCTAGCTGGGGCTGTTTGCTGGTCCATGTGATACCTTTAGGCGAATCAGAATAAAAGGTGTCTGCTCTAGGCAGAGGCAGCCCTGCCAGGACCCGTGGCTGGTGAGTGAACATGAGCTAGGCTTCAACCTCCACTGGCCCCTGGTCCTGGCGCTGGGCACAACCCAAGGTTGGGGGCCTTATCCAGGCTGGGTAAAGGGAACCGTACATGTGAAGGCCCTGGGACAGAAAAGAGCTTGATGTCTTCCAAGAAAGAAGCCACTGAAAGAAGCAAGTGGCCACCTCAGCTTTTCTTCCCCTGGTGAGGAGGCAGCTTCCTTTCAAGGAGAAAGGAGAGGGAGGCCATGTCTGGAGCACAGTCTGGAGCTGCTGGGCTGGCCAGCAAGCACTCGTAGTCTGGCTTCGTCAGCGCCGTAGTTGGTGAGTTCTGCTCTGGCCTTCTTTCCATAACACATGTCCCTTCCACAATGCCCCAGGAAAGGAGAAGGACCATTAGGAGGGGGTTCTGGGGAAGCTGGGCCAGAGATCAAGGCCCAGGTCCTGCCAGCTTCTGTTCAGCT
The DNA here is from genome assembly GCF_028018385.1 of Neofelis nebulosa. Taxonomy (NCBI): domain Eukaryota; kingdom Metazoa; phylum Chordata; class Mammalia; order Carnivora; family Felidae; genus Neofelis; species Neofelis nebulosa. Next base: position 61,247,840 of record NC_080794.1, read on the forward strand.
TTTCCAAGACAAGTCCCTACTTTGTGCCCAGTTCTGTGCTAATCTTGTAAATTTGAAACTTCACGGACTTTTAACCTTTTTCTTTGTCTTCTCACCTGAGACACACAACCTTTCATTCCACAGGTAGGGATAATGGACTCACATGCAAATGACGGTGGTAAAGAGAGGCTCTGGTGGGTGGGGAGGGGAGGGTAGCGGGGCATGCTCAAGGAAGTGGCATTCAAGTTCAGTTCTAGATGCATGTAGACTATTAATATGTAGAGTAGGCTAACCTATGAGCTCTTGGAGGGAGGGATTGTATCTCCTTTGAGCGGTAAGTCTGCAGTGCTTAGCCTAATGCCTAAGTCATCATAGATGCTCAGCCCGATTTGGAGACGGAATAGTCCCCTCCAGCATCTCTTCAGGAAGGCTGTCTGAATTCTAACCCAGGTTTTCTGCCCCATTGCCCAGGGCCTACCATTGTGTCACAGCTGCCTAGTGACAGAGCAACGAAGGGATGTTTGGGGAACTTGAAATCATGTCTTGAGGAGCTGGGACTACTTAGCAAGAAAACACAAAGCAGAGGAAGATGGGGAAGGCGGTCTTTAAATCCCCCAAGGAACTGTTGTCATGGTACTGTTACCATTCATTGAGTCTTTCCTGCATGCCAGGTATATGGTAGGGGCTTCACATGTCTGATCTCATTTAATCCTCATAATAATCCGAAGGGGAGAATATTATCGTCTCTATTTAATAAAGGAGGGCACTGGGATTTAGATCAGATGATCTACTCGAGATCACCTGCCTGGGACTTGGAATGGGTCGGTCTGGCTCCCAAACTCATAACTGCTGAGAGATTTTAACTACCACACAGTATTACCTGGAGATTTTGTCGTGTAATTGAGAAAACAGAGCGGGCACTCATGGGGAGAAGTTCCAAGAAGGTAGTTTTTCTGTTCCCCACAGGGTGATTTCTCTTCCTAAAGGAGAATAGTCTGAAATTAGAAGGGCTGCCCTCGGAGAGTCCACCTTCTACTGCAGGACCTCCTTGCTCCAGTGGGATCTGCTTGTGCTAAAGTCGAAGCAGCCTGGTAGGGCCTTTTTCTGAATGGAGCTGTGAGGTCCACCCTCACACAGGCACAAGCAGCAGCACCCAGATTTCCCGGATCATCCTGGCCCAGCTCTCTTGTTTCCTGTTCCATTGTTCTCCCTGAAGCCCCAGCGACAGGGTCCGGGTCCAAGGAGCTGGATAGCAACAGCATGTGCCTGGCCCCCTGTGGGACGGGCCACACAACACCTGGTCTCTGGACCCTGGCACGGAGGCTGGCACTCGGATGAATTTCAGGGGAGGGCAGACCGGGGTGGGTGCACTTCCTGTGGGCTCCTGGGGCTACAGAGGTTTGCAAAACTGCACTGATTGTCCTTTGATTTGATTTTTCTTTTGCCCCACTGACTTCCTGTGGCCATGCGGCTGCCTCTAGGATGCAGAGGGGTGCCATATGGTTCTAGAGCCCCTGTCATGACATCAAGTGAGTTGATGTGGGTGGGAGCCCCTTTGTAAACCACAGAAGGCTGTAAACTGCCTGACAGCTGACTGAAGTTGAGCCCTGCAAGACATTGATGAGCTGGCCTCTTTAGTGCCAGAGCGTGTGGCAGGACATTAGAGCTGGAAGAGCCCGTAAAGGTGATGTGGTCCGCTGCCTACTCAGTGTGGGGTTTGCTCCACTCAGCACCCTGCAGGCAATCAGCCAGGCTTTCCTTGAGCAAAGCTAGCTTTTGATGGCTCTCATGAGGAGACCGTCCTTCCTTGCGTTGGCCTAGCCCTCTACAGAGCGTGTCCCGGTGTGCTGCCTTTGCTGCCCCTCACTGTGGCCTTGTGAGAGGCGTCTGCACTCCGTGAGCTTGGGTGAGGCCAAGCTCCCACCTGCTGGTTCTGCAGGAGCAGGTCTGCTTTCTTTTTGTGAAGTTTTCCTGTTTCTGTTCCTGGGATTTGAGTCCATGGTGAGCATTCGTGACCCTTCTTACAGTGTGGTGAATGTCAAAGAGAGAGCATTTGCCTTGTCCACGTCGTCCCAAATGTGTGGCCGGGCAGGAAACACAACCCCGGAGATGCTCAGTCTTGTCCTTCACTGCTTAGGTACATTCTGCCTCCTTCCTGACTCTAAGCACGCATTACAAGATTCTGAAAGCCCTTTCCAAACAGCAAGGTCAAAGCTTTTGGCTTCCTTCTTTAGAATGTACCTGGCTGGTAGGGTGAGGGTGGGGATGGACACATAGGAGCCATATGGTGCCAGGAATGGGACATAGCAGCTCGGAGGAGGGATCTGGAGGGGGGCCAGGGTACGACAGCAAAGTGTCTCTGCTGCCAGGGGCTGGGGCCACCCTGGTGACTCCTTCCTAATTCTCCTTTCGAGGGCTTTCATCTCCCAGTCTCTTCTTTTTCTGCTTTTCCTGTTTTACTTCTTGTGAGGCACCCCTGAGCTGTTCCACCTTCCAGCTCTGCCCGCCTGGAGATTCCCAGCTCTTACGCTTTAGCGTCCTTAACATATCATCTTTCTCTATAACATCTTCTCCTTCAGGGCTCGGCAACCATCCCCCCCCACTTCAGAGCAGCTCCTGTCTGCACCTGGGAGCTTTAACATCAGAGCCTCCACCAGACACTCTGGATGCCTGCCTGCTAGCCTGCCCAGAACATTTAATTGGCCCTTGCAGTAGGTGACATGTTATGGCACAGGGACATTTCACGACAGTGCCTTCATCCTGAAGGACGAGTCCGGCAACAGGAATTTTATGGATCGAGGCAGGCCAACAAGGAGGAGGACGTGTGGGGGTAATGGAAGGGAATTAGCATTTGTGGAGCATCTTCTCTCCTACATATGTACTGTAGTTTATCGTTGCAGTGGCCCTGTGAGGTGGCATCATCTCTCTCTTGTAGATTTGAGAACTAAAGCTTGCTCAGAGTCACAGGGCGGGTTAATAGGCAGGGTCAGCATGCGAATCTTCTGCTTGGCTCCAGAGCCCAAGCTCCTCCCCCTGATCTGTACCTCCCCTCTGCAGGGCCTCTGTCTTCTTCACTGTTTCTTCACTAGTGATGGTTCCAGAAGCTGGGCTAGAGCTGTCAGGGGCTTGACGAGCCCAGCGGAGCTGGGATGGCTGGGCTGATGATTCAGGGACCTGGGGGCTGCGGGAAGGCAGTAGCTGTCTTCTACCTTTGTACCTTCTGGTCAGGAGAGACTTGGTGGGTGTCCAGAGCGGGATGAAGGAGAGATGGCACTAGGTGCAGCAGACCCAGAATTAGGGCAGGACTGTTGCTCTCTGGGGGCCCGCGTGACTGACAAAGACACAGCTTCCCTGGTTCCTTGGTTCCTTCGTGGGAGGTGGTGTCAGTGAGATGATGCCTCCACCTCCTGGGCCGACTCCTTCCCCATTTCTCTTATTCTCCTCTTCCACCCGGTGACAGCCAGCCGGATGAGTGTGAGGAAATCCACAGAGGGGCTAGAATAAATGTTTGTGTGCATTTGGTTCTTCTTCCCGTAAATCCTTTCTTACCCACAGGACTCAGGCTTTTAAACCTTGAGGACCAGTTTTGTCTTTCTGGTCCCTCTCGTGGGTTCTGCTGCTGCCTTCTCCTCATTCTCGTCATGGTGCTCTTCCACCCGTTTGTGCCTCTTTACGTGTTCTTCCAGAACTTTTGCTCTGACTTGTACAGCTGCTTCGTGTCGCCTCTTCTCCTGACCCTGCTGGATCTTAGTGGGTTGTCCAGAGGTCAGGACTCCCCATTCCCCCATAGGCACTGAGAAAGGTGTTTGAGGATGATGCAGACTTACATCCCATTGCTGTAACAGGAGTGCATTCACTAACGTAAGGCTGTTTTTGTTTTTGTTTTTTCTGTAAAAGGGGGGCCTAATGATGCAGTGGCTTAAGGAATGAGAAATTAAGTTTTCTGTCTCACATAATGGCCCTGACGTCCCCGACATGAGCAGACCAGGTGAGGGGGCAGCTCTGCTGTTTGTGGTCATTCTGGTATCCAGTCCCTTTGGGTTGTCGCCACATCACAGGACATCTCCTCGTGGTTGAAGCTGGGTTACCAGCCCACTTGGGTTCCAGCAGACCAGCAGAAGGGAAAAGAGAAGGTGGAGGAGGCATGCCCACTGTCCTTGGGACCAGGTCCTCTACAGCTCGTGTCCCTACGGCTCACATTCTGTTGGCAAGAATGTAGTCACATGGCCACCCTGACTGCAAGGGAGTCTGGGAAACGTAGTCCAGCTGGACCGCCTCTTTCCAAGGAGGAGGTGAGGATGTACTTGGATAGACCACTAAAAATCTTGCCTCAAAGGTGGAGAGTATTTTCATTTGTGTGTGCTGAGAGAAAAATGTCTCCCTGCCAGTAATTGCCCTCTCTCTTCGATAACTTGCACACAACACTTCCCTCTTTGGCAAACATCTGTACACCAGATTTTAGGCTGTACAAACTGGGTGCATCAGAAGCTGAGGAAGGCAGTTCCTGCCTTTTAGCAGCTCAGTGTGGTCTGGAGGGCAAGTGTGGAGACCAGACTGGGTTTAAGTGCCAACGTAGAGCTTCCTCGTTCTTGTGTGTGAGGCATGGCAGATACAGAGCTAAAAGGCCTTGCGTGGCCTTAAGATGCAGGCAGCTGTACAGACCAGGAGATGGAAGTGGAGTGCTGTGAGCAGGTTTGGCTTGTGGAGACAGGAGGGCTTCACAGAAGCGGTGACGTTCAAGCTGGGCACAGAAGTGTTTCCCCTTCAATAGGGCCAGGAGGGGAATCTTCAGGAGAGAAGGCTGAGGGCAAAGACATGGAGACTTGGAAGTCCATGCAAGGTTGGTGGCTCAGGTGTGGGCTGAGTGTAGTGGGAGAGATCTTCATGGCTCAGTCCTGTCTCCATCTTGGCCTCTGCACCTGTCTCCTGGCACCTGCCTTCCCTGGCCACCCTTTCTACAATTGTGCGTTCCTCATCACTTCATTTTCCTGCTTTATTTAGCATAACATATAAATACCTGGTGCATCTATATTGACCTGTGCATTGTCTGTCTCTCCCACTGGAGTGGAGGCTCCCTGAGAGCAAGGTCTTTTTGTATACTACCTGGTAAATAGCAAGCACTCAAATATTTGCTGAAGGAATAAGTGAGTAAATAGAAATCTGTACTGCAGATCCTATTTTGGGGAAACCTTGATTTCTACACTAGGGAGTTTGGCTTTTATTTTGTAGGCAGTGGGGAGCTTTGGAAAGTTCTTGAGCAGAGGGAACGACATGATCTCTGCTGAGAGAATTACTGGCAACATCAGGAAGATAGGTTGGAGCAGGGAGAGAGTGCCCCTCTCCTGGCCCTAGCCTATCTCCAGAGCAACATACCCTTCAGCCCAGTGTCCTGTGTGTGCATTCTTAAAGCCTATTCCTGGACATAGTCGTTTTGTTTGGGTCAAGCAGAGGATTCACTCTGTAGCGATGGGGTGGATGTGAGCTTACCTCTGCCTTTCTTTGAGGGGGGGGGATGCTGAGAGGGTCTAATAGGCACTCTTGTGCATTGCTGGAGGAAATGAAAATTGATACGGTCTTTCTGGAAAGCAATTTGGCAAAGGGCACCAAGAACCTTAAAAATATCCCTACCTTTGACCTAGAAATTCTGCCACGAGGACTGTGTCATAGGGAAATAAGCTGAAGCATGTGCAAAGCTATATGTATGCAGTGTGAAAAATTAGAAATCATCTAAATGTGCAGTTCAAGTACCTCTCAGATCCATCCCTTATCTCCATCCCCGCTAAAACTCTGCCTGCTGCATAAGAGCCACTCAACGGAATCTGAGTGCAGGCCCTCACCATGTCTCCTGTGCTAATGCAGCACCCTCCTAAGTGGTCTTCCTGCCTCCAGTCCAGGCCCCTGAAGCCCACCCTATACTTGGATTCCAGAGTGAGCTGTCACAAACATACGACCTTCTTCTGCTTCACCTTTTGACAGGTCTCCCATCTTTTAGGGAGTAATGTCCACCCTGTTTCACTGGCCTAACAGCCCTTCGTGACCTGGCCACTTGCTACCTTGCATGGTACATTCCAACAGCACTGTTTATGCTTCCCGGACCTTGATCACCTCTGCACCCTTGCTCATATTGTTTCCTCTGCCTGGCTAACCCCTGCTCGTGCCTTAGATTCAGAGCAGACTTCAGGACCTGCCACAGGCTGGGTGAGATCCCATCTCCTGTGTCCCCATGATTCTGTGTATTTCACAGCACATGCATTTGTGCATTGGTTTCTATTATCTCCTTACATGGCTCTCTCTATTAGTACCTCTGACCTTGAGAGCCCATCTCATTAAAATTGTGTCCCTGTTCCCCATATTGGAGTCTGGTACATAGGAGAAGCTCAACTCATGTTTCTTGAATGAATGAATGAATGAATGAATGATGCAAGCTTTCTGTTATGAAGAAATGTATCCTGTACAGGGCCCAGCAGATAGTGAGTGCTCAATAAATATTTATTCAGTGATTCTACAAAATCAGCAGAATTTTAAAAACCATCTTATTTACTCTGGATTTCCTTTATTTCCTGAGTTGATCTCTAGGGGTGGAACCCAAACATCTGCATTTTCATGGAATTTCTGCAGGTAAATCTGTTCAGCAGCAGGGGATGCAAATCACTGGAATGGCAGCTGGCATCAGATTAAAATAAAAATAGTATTGAGGACATACCATAAAAATAAAAACAGTATTGGATTATACACCCCATGTGGTCCCTGCAATGAGTGTATGCATTGAGAAAAACAGAAGAAAATCCCTCGACATGCTATTGCCAGTTTTTGTTAAGTGCTAGGATTTCGGTGACTTAAACCTTTTTCTTTTTATGTTTCTACTGCATACTTTTTCTCCATTTAGCTTATGCCACCTTTTAAACCACATAAGAAATAAAAAGGAGGGCAGTTGGACAGAGGAGCCCTGACTGTGTGCAGTGCTATGAGTCCTGGGGCCAGGCCCTGGGCTGCAGACTTCAGCTGGCTTCTGGGGCTGATTTCGCATCAAGTCCAGAAGTTGACCCTTAGACCCGTTCTGCACACCAGTATTCTGGTGCTCCAAGAAACTGCCCAGTGATTGGGGATCTCAGAAACTGCCGCGGGCTATTCCTAGGCACGAAGCAGGCTGCCTTGTGGTTTCCAGGACCCCAGGTTAGAAATGTGATGGGATTTTGGTAAGGATTTGCCACCACAAGGTAGTCTCCAGATGGGTCCAGAGCAGAAAAGCTGAGCTGAGGTGGGGACAAGGCCACAAGGGGCATTGTGATATTAGTGACTGGGTAGTCAGCCACCTGGCAGGCAAGAGGTGAGGCAGGGCAGCCAAGTGGGACACCAAGGGTTGGGGAGCAGGTCGTAGGGGGACTGACTGGGTCAGGGAAAGCAGCTAGCCAGAAGGAGCACCCCAAACCAACGCGCTCTAAATTTGCGGTCTCTTGGCTCTGGACCTAACCAAGCAGCTGGAGTCGTCCACAAGAGGGTACGTGTTTGCTTGTTTGTTTGATGCTGTCTTTTTCCCTTTATGTTCCCTGTCAAGGTGAGCTCTCCTTTAAAGCCATGTCAGTCCTTGTTCATGCCTCTTGTGGCCTTCATCACTTTCTGATTTTGTGTTCTTGTTTCTGGGTGTGTCTTGGGCCCTCCCGAGAGCAAGACAGAGTCCTGTGCATCTTTGCAGTCTGCATGGGCCATGGTCAGGTCCAGAGAAGGCAGTGGACTCCTTCACATCAGCTGTCCCAGCTAGAAAGGTCAAGGCCAGTGTTAGAGCCTGGAGAGCTCCGCTCCGGCCTTGTGGCTGGCTGCTGGCTGGTGCTGCCCTGGGTCACCACGGCGACGACGAGATGCTCACTTGCAAGCAAATAGCATCCCCAGCAGGGCTGCCAGCCTCAGCAGTTCTTGACCTCCAGCTGAGTTGAAACCGAGAGGCTGCCTTTTCCAGCAGCCCAGCAGCAGGAGCTGAGCCCGCGGGGCTCCCTCCCTGTCCCTTTGGTGGCCTTGCTGAAAACAGATACCTCCTGCTGCCCGGGGTTTGCCGCCTCCGCCTCCGCCTCCCCACCCTGCTGCCGGGATCCATGCCTGTCTGCGTGGACCCATGGTGGGGAGGAGGCTTGGGGCAAAACAGGTGGTCTCCTCCTAACACATTTACCAGCTGTCTCCTGTCTGCAAGGGAGCCTTCCCAGGGCCTTGCTTTCTCCTGGGTTTTGTCAACTTGGGAGCCTACCTTTCTCTCAAGCCCTGGGAGTAGAGGGGGAGGATGAGGAGGCTGCTTCTGCCCAACCTCCCTGGTGGAGCACACCTGAGAGAATGAGGCCTGACCTGTCTTCCCTGCCCTCTTCTAGTCCTTCCCCCCACCCCTCCCCTGAAGCCTGACTCAGCTCTTGCTTGACACAGATCTTAAACCCTAGTCAGACTGGTCTCGGGGAGGGCAGGTGATGTGGGCCATGGCTCAGCTGTCCCAGATGGGGCAGGCCTGCGGCCTTCTACTCTGGGAAACTCTGCAGGCAGGGCCTTTCCTGGCCACCCAGCTGTCTGCCTTTCCCTGAGACAAAGACCTAAGCACAGCTCCACCCGGAAGTCCGCCGTTTTCTGCCTTTGGCAGGTTCTTTCTGTTGCCTCCTTTCCCGTCTCACCTTCACCTCTTCCCAGGAGCCCTGTTCTCTCATCACCCCACAGGTGACCCGTTCCTGTGTAATCCATTCCCTGGTCCGTGTCTCAGCCTTTATTGAGCACCTGTTGTGTGCCAGACACTGGCTTGAGCCCTGGGGCTCTCGAGATGCCTTAGGCCAGCCCTGCCCTTATAGCTTATTTGCAGTGCAATTCATTCAAAGTGGCTTAAATAGGAGCTTTATTGGATCCAGGACAGCTAGAAAGAGTCTTTCTTTAGAGGTGCCTTGTGGGTAGAAGACACCCACGGTCCTGGCTGAGCCATTTCAGCCTTGTCATGACAAGGATCTTTTATTGCTTTTCCCCGTAAGGCTCATAAAGTTTTCTACCAAACCATGTTGAAACAAAGCTTAAGGAACACACAGAATATTCTGGTTTAAAGTTAATACACACACACACGTATTGTTCTAGATAGTTTTGACATAGACATCTTTGCTGTGAGCATTTTTGCCACACTTTCGTTACATAGCTAATTGACTGTAAGGCAGTTTTGCCATAAAAGATAAAATAACTGACAGTTTGTTTTCATTTCTCCATTGGCAAAGCTCTTAGTTTTATATTATGTAAACCTCAGCTAGCCCTCATAATGGTCTATATAAACCTCAGCTAGCCCTCATAGTGGTCTATGCCATGACAAGTAGATGGATGGTCTTAAAGTAGGGGGTGATTACAACTCCGTACACAGACTTGATAGAAAATACAGTGATAAACCTCACTGGAAGTGTGGAGTAGAATGTGAAGCCAGACTGCGCACCAGGCTGTACTAGACAACGGTAACATGTCAGTCATAATGGCCAAAGCTCAGTTACAAACGCATTACCTCCGTATTTCCCATAGAACTTTGGAACGTCTATCAGCAGACGTGGGACAATCTGCCAAGAACAAACAACAGTGTAGAAGACTTTCACAACATAATACAAAGCTCTGTAACAAATATGCATCCTAGTATGTTGACCCTTGAACATCGTGGGGGTTAGGGGCACTGACCCCCTACGTAGTCAGGAATCCGTGTATAACTCTTGACTCTCCAAAAACTTATCCACTAATACAGCCTGCTGTTGTTCACCAGAAACCTTACCGACAACATAAGCAAGTTGATTAACACATATTTTGTATATTATGTGTATTATGTATTGTGTTCTTATGATAAAATAAATTAGAGAAAAGAAAGTGTTAAGAAAATCTTAAGGAAGAGCACAGGGTGATATATGGAAGTGTTGAATCGCTATATTCTACACCTGAAACTAATGTAACACTGTATGTCAACTAACTGGAATTGAAATAAAAACTTTAAAAAAAAAAGAAAATCTTAAGAGAAAATCCATTTATAATACTGTACTGTGTTTATTGAAAAAAAATATGCATGTAAGTGTACCTGTGCAGTTTAAACCCATGTTGTTCAAGGGTGAATTGTATTTGGACCTTGATACCTCTTTAATGAAGGAAGGAACTTTAAAAAAAAAAAAAGCATAATACTGTGAACAGAGACTTTGAAGACAAGTGCTTAGGTACAATCCATAATATATATTTGCTTAGTATTGCCATGAATCTACACACATTTTAAATGTATTAAAATATTTTATATTTCGCAGTAAAGTCTTTTTAATTTTGTTATCCATTTTCCACGTCCTGTTATGTCCTTTTTAATGAATGTCCTTTTTATTTTTCATGACTTGATATTTTATGGCACAATTGCCTTATGGCAATTTTATTAATTTTTTCATGTTTAATTGTGCCCTTTTTAATGTTCCTCTTTTATTCTTCATTCTTTTATGTTATATGGCAGAATTGCCTTACAGCCAGTTAGTTATGTGGTGAAAATGTTTGCGGTGGAAACACCGCAAAGATATCTACAGCAAAGGTGCTCAGCAAGAATGCCAGACACACAGATACCTACCCTCGAAAGTAAAAGGCCCATCACCCCATCCCTCCAGTGGAAAGGCTGGTGTGTGTTACCCTGGATTTTTCTTTGCAGATGTTAATGCAGCCTGTTATAAATTTGGGCTTATTTCCAGCTGCCGGCTTTCCTGGGAAGCACACAGCCTCCAGGGGCCACCGCCTGACCCCTGGCAGTTTCTCGAGATCTAGACTGCTGCCCAAAGCAGAAGTGGTGGTAAGCTCCCAGTCCTCCTTGGCAGCTCCCCCGCCCCCACCAGGTTGTTCCACCAAGGCAACATCTAAAACACTGTACTGAAAGCCTCGATTGGCCAGGATTGCCACTGCCCCGCTCCACCCCCACCACTCGCGGGCTCCTCTTCCCTTAAGGAAGGAAGACTGTGTGCAGTGTAGGAAATCTCACCTGGATCTACAGATTGGGGGACTCTGGGTTTTCCCACTCAGTCTTCTTCCCTCTGGCCATATCTCTTACCTCTGTTCTTGCCCCATCTCCTGACCTTGAGAAACTGAGTCACAGAGAATTCATAACCTTCCAGGTTGAGCAAAAAACGCCTTTTCTGGCATTCTGTCAGCTCAGTGTGAACCTCTAGTTTTTGTATGCTGACCAGAGGCTTAAATGGACAGATACGGCTTGAGCATTTCCATTTTTAAAAAAATAATCTAAATGTAGTTAAAAATTCTTTTGAGACCTGGGATTGGGGAGTGGTAATCAATGGTCTTTGTCATCACAAGGTTAGGAGTCGCCCTTCAGTCCCCTAGCAGGGGACTGTGCCTGGTGGTGGCACAGATGTTTAGAACCAGAGCCAGTCAGCCAGGGGCAAAGGAAACCAGAAAAGAAGAAAGCAGGCAGGCCGGTGGGTGCCACAGATAACATTTGATTTAGGAATGACCCCTGCTCACCATGCTGCAGAGTTGTGCTCAGATGTTTATGTAGTCCTGGCTTTATCAGCAAAGAGTGCACACCAGTGTTTAGTAAGAGGCCAGTGGGGCAAGGAGCAGGGCACGTCTCAGGGTCCAGGCAGACTCACCGGGCCTCAGCCCACCTTGCTGGCCTGCTCTTGTTATCCCGTCCCGACTCCAGGTCTGTGCTACTTCTGTACCTTCCGCCTGGAACCCCTTCTCCTCCACCCTCCTTGCAGGCCAAGCTCCCGATATCTGTCGTACCTCCTCCACGGAGCCTCAGAGATGTGCCCATTCCCTTCTTTGCTTCCCCACAGCCCTCTGAATCGTTTTTTATGTCACTTCCTGCTTGTCCGGTGGTATAGTCACTCATATATTCATTCATTCGTTCACTCACCTAATACTGAGGACCTACTCGGTAAGCGAAGTGCTGCGTGCCACTGTGGAGGAGAGCAGGGCCCGGCCTTTGAGCAGCTGTCATACTGCTCACTGGGGAGATGGAGAAACGAGTAAGCAAACCCCAGCAGAATTGGGATGGACACTGCTTAGGAGAAAGGAGGCTGGGGTGGAGAATAGGGGAGCCATTAGTTAGATTGTCCGGGAAGGCCTCTCTGAGGAGGTGCTCTTTAAACCTTGAGACGCACTTAAGGTAATTAAAATGTCATCATTTCCTCAGGTCCCTCGGGTGCCTGGCAGGATCTTGAACACAGTGGGTGCTGAGGAATTGTGTTGAAATGAATCTGGGCCATGACCCTTTTGTCTGGGCCTTACCACCCTGCGAGCCAGTTATCACTGCCCTTCCCGCCTCGGGCTCCCTGGCCCCACCTCCAGCTGTCATTTGACCGGGAAGAATTGGGTTACCTTGGGGGTGGGGTGGCAGGGTCCCGTGTACTTGGGTGCCGGCCAGCAGGGCTGCTCCCAGGCCAGACCTATCAGCATCAGGGGCAGGAGAGAGAGAGAGAGAGAGAATGGGGGCTGGGGACTGACTCCACAGACAGCCGATAGGCTCTGCGTGTGACTAGTCCTCTTGTATCTGGACCCTCCATCAGGGATGCTTCACCTCCTCTGCCACCACCATTACCCCAGAGGGAAACTGAGGCCCAGAGCTTGGAAGCTGCCTCTTCTTCTCGCAGCAGCAGAGGCCAAAGTGGGACAGTTCACTGTATGCAGAGGGTGGAGGTGGGAAGTCAGAAATGCGGCAGTGAGGGTGAGGCTTGCCCCCGCCCTGCCCTCAGCCAGCTGGAGCCTGCTTATTTCCAGAGTCCTTGTCACACATGGTCAGAGCTGGAAGCCGTGGAGAGGATGTAGCCCAGCTCCCGCCCACCCCTTTGGCAAATGCTTAAGAGGCCCCATCGGTCAGGGTGTGGGCTCCCAATATGTTCTCCACATACCTCTGCTCTAGTGTGTAGCAGTTTGCCTGCTTGGGGGTGGGGGTGGGGGTGAGGGTGGGGGTGTTCTTTGAACAAAATTTGCATGTATCATTTATTTATTATGCATTTGTTTATTTTTTTAATGTGCCACAGAGTAACACATTACAAAGGTTTCCTAAATTACACATTCAAGTATTTTCAAAACAGTGAGCATGACACATAATGTAGCACAAAACCAAAACGGATTGTCGTGCATCATTGGTGTGATTCCATCCCTGCCCAGATGATGACAGGAGCCTGTCCGGTCAGGGACTTGTCATGCCCGTCTGCATGTCCGCAGTGCCTGGCACTGGTAGGTGACTGTGGAAGAGACTGAGCAGTTTCTACTTCAGCAGGGTCCCCTTGGGTTTTTGAGAGTCTCCCCTCTGACCCTTGCAGCATTTTTTACAAAGAATCTTGTACGTCTTTCGTGTGTGTGTGTGTGTGTGCTCACGCACACGTGCACTTGCACTTCGCATCATCACACACATGGTTTGCCTTGCAGTTTTCTGCAGGGACTGTGAGTTTTTGGAGGGCAGGCGTCGTGCCTTAGCTAGCTGTCTTTGTGTCCCTCAGGAGCCCCATGCAGGCCTTTCCTCGGGGTGGATTTGAATGGAGTCTTAGAGCTAGAAGGCGTCCTGAATCCATTAGTCCCACCTGCTCATTTAATGGGTAGGGTCCCCGGTGAGAGGGGCTGTCCCAGGTCACAGGGGCTGAGGTATGCAACCTTCATAGCTGCATGAACAGAGCTGCCCTGGAGCCACGCCTGAAGGGTTCCTGTCCCTGAGAGGCCTGGTGGACAGTGCAGTTGGGAGCCTGGGGTTTCCTGGAGGTGTCAGGGAAGTGCCGGGAGGGAAGGGCCCATGGGTGTTACCCCCAAGCCCCCACACCAGATCTACTCTATCAGCCTCACATGGTAAGTGGGCTTCTCTGAAAGCCATTCACAGTTTTCTTTGAAATAGGGGTTTTGCTGCTTAGAAAAGCGCTCCCTTGCGGCTGGCTGAGGAGACCCTCTCCTTGTGTATTTTGGGAACCTGCCCTTGGGGACTGGAGGCAGGGTGGTGCTGTGTGGGAGAACTGAGAGGCTCTGCCTCCCCCTGCCCCTCCATAGGGATGCCAGGGCCGGCTCCTAGAGGCTGATCAGCCACTGTGAGCTCCCTGCCCTCCCATCGGGGCACCTCTCAGGCGTTGCCAAAACAAACAGCTGTGGATGAGGTACCTGGGCAGCCCTGAGGGCTTTCCACACAACTACCCCTGGAAGGCCAGGCACGGCAAGCACCTTTGGCCATTTCCTCCCCCTCTACTCCTGAGGACCTGGCGCCTCCTGACTGGAACCTTCCCTGAGGAAGGGGGAGGGGCATGGAACTGACAGGGTTGGGATCACTGCCTCTCGCTCCAGCAATCTGGATCTCGTTACCCTCCTGTAGAGGGGTGAGGAGGCCTTGCTTTATAATTTTTTTTATTTGTTCCTTTTATACTTTATATTTCACAGAACTTCAGATAACTCAGGCTGTACGCAGACGAGGACTCGATAATAAATGCTTGTGGATGGAAATGAAATTAGACTGAAAGAGGTTCATTCATTGATTCATCTTAGAAATGCTTCCTAAGCATCTGCTAGACTAGCTTCTAAGTACTGAGCACTTAAGTCATACCAGGCACCTGACACTCAGGAGGGAGGTGGTGGTATGTCGTGGGGGTTTCAGAACCAGCCCGCCACCTAGCCGTATGACCTTTGGGTTGGGCGATTTGATTCATAGAAGGGGCTTAGGACAGTGTCTGGCATAAGAACTTAATACATAGTAGTCGTGATTGTTAGTACCATAGTTACAACTGGTTATTAGCACAGTTATCACCATAGTTCTCATCGTGACTTGAAGGTAGCGACTGTTATTAGCCCCATTTTCCAGACGAGGAAACTGAGGTTCTCAGAGGTAAAGAACAGGCCCAAGTCATACAAGTAAGTGGCATTGCATCTCAGGTTTGGAATCTGAGGCTTTTGGCAGCTCGGCTGTACTGCTTCTCTGGCTCTAGGCTAGGGGCCGGGCATTCGGATGCCAGCGCTAACAAGACCAGGTGCTGCCTTGAGGAGCTCACAGCCTGGGGTGGAGGCTGACACACACACAGGCATTAGCGAGTGAATTTCCGGAGGCACCACGTGGGCTTGAGTCGAGCCAGGCCGGGTGGGAGGCAGGGCAGGACTGGCATCAATGCCATACTGGATGCAGGACTGGTCAGTAGTGTTGCCAGCTAGGCCTTCCCACCTGGGCTGGAGGCAGAGCTGGTGCTGTGCCTGTCAGCCGTGTGCATGTTGACACAGCCAGGGGCTTCTTCTCGTTGCCCTGGGACGTGGCATGTGGGACAGGGTCTGAGACCAGCACTGGGCTGGGAATGGGGATATGAAACCTCTCACTGGATTCTTCACATTGCCCCAGGGTCCCCGAACCTCAGTGTCTCATCTGGAAAACGAGAGTAGTAATGTTTGCCATACAGGGTTGTTGTAAAGATTGAGTGAAATGATGTAAAAAGCAATCTCTTTATAATCCTAAATCTAGCATTTATACGCCTAGTAAAAACTACCATTTTTGAGCTCCTACTTTGTGCCTCACGCAGTACTAGGAGATTACATGTAATGTCTTATTTAATCCTCAAAAGTCCTTTAAGAATTATTGTTCCCATTTTATGGATGTGGAAACTGAGGTCAAGAGGCTCAGCTGCCTGTGATCACACCTGTGAGAGGGCGAAGTTAAGAGTCAGGCCCAGGTCTTCTCTGATTCCAGAATCACCTCTCTGTGTTCCCAGCCTCAGTTCTCTACTCTTCCCAGCCCCGCCCCTTGGTAGTAAGTTACTAAACCAACCACAAGAGGGTGTGGCTGTGGGGGGACCAAGCTGAGCCAGGCACTCCTGCCAGGCCAGCCACCCAGGCCTGGAGCTGGTGGTGAGCGGGGATGGAAGGATGGGCTTTACCTGCCCATGGCCCCCGCTTGTGGTGGGAGCAGCAGGCTCTCCTCCCTGCCAGTCTGGCAAGTAAGTTTTGTCTGCCTGTGAGTCACACAGCACTGATGAGTCAGATTTTTCCTTTCTTCTTGCCTAGAGCAGCTGGGGAGGGGGTGGGAGATTTTCTTAGGAAATAGGACCTCCCTCCCTCTGCTCTCCTACCGTCCCCCTTGCCTTGGAGCTGCACATTTTCTCTCCAGAAGTTTGTGGCTCAGCTCTGGAAGAAGAATCTTGTGTCTACAGAAGAGGGTGTCTGGGTGCTGGCCACACGTGGGAGGCATGAGAGATGAGGCTCCGGGCTGAGTAGAGTCAGGAGGGGAAGGACCCTCCTTGCTAGTAAGGAGAGTAGGTAGCTAGTCCAAGCTGTCTGACTCCAAAGCCTCTTGTTTTGGCTTACTCTGTCCCTTCTGCAAGCAGAGGCTTAGGCCATATCCTCTGGACAGTGCAGCTGGGTTTCCCCAGGCACAGGGTCCCCAGAGCTATCCACTTTTTTACCTGATGACCAGTCTGACTTCAAGCCTTGAAAAGACTGTCCAGATGGTCAGCCTCAGGCAGGCCTGGGGTTCTCCCTGAGCACCCTCCCTGCCAGGCCCCCTCAGAGGCCTAATTAAACAGTCGGAGCGGCCAGCCAGGGTGGGCAGCCTGGTTCCAGATCAGTGCTTTTCAGCCCCGGCCATATATCAGAATCACTGGGAGAGCTTTTAAACCCTTCTGATGCTCAGGCCATATCCCATAGCAGTGAAATCAGAGTCCCTGGGGGTGAGTCCCAGGCAACCATGTTTTTGATACACCACGCTGTATTGCCTCTCGAGAGCCTGCCCTCCAGGAGCTGACAGTCAAGTTTCAGGGGCAGCACTGTGCGCAGGGAACATGCCTGTGAGGCAGTGTGTGATTCAGGGCTGGTGTGGAATGCTCACGCGCCACGGGGTCAGGGGAGGGGAGCCTGTGGGTCCGGTGGGAAGAGGGCTTGCATCCTGCATCCTGAGGGACGGAGGTCGCGACCAGGCAACACATGGGAAGGAAACAGGGAGGACACTGGCCTGACAGGGCTGGTGATTCACAGGCTGTAGATGAAGAAGGGGAAAGAATGAGTCAGGCACAGCTGCATGCAAGGCCTGAGCCTGGCTTGGGAGAGCGAACGTGCTCAAACGAGTTCTCTGTTGGTCCACAAACAGAAGGTTGTGGGTCTTGAGCTGAGCCACATGAGGAAGCGAATGAGCCTTAAAAAGACGGGGTTCCAGATCTCAGGGATGTCAGGCATCTGTTGTGTGCATGTCGCTCTCGACCACATCACTTCGCACAGAAACTCTGGAGCATTTCAGTGTTTCTGTAAGGCGCAAAGGAGAGAGGCATTCGCGTTTGGCAGATGTCCCTGGAGAGGTTAAGTGCCTTGCCCTGGGTCACACAGCATGGATCACAGTAGAAAAGGACCCAGGTCTGCTGACTCCAGGTTCACCCCACTCAAGACACAGACCTAAAAGACAGACGGTAACTTGGGGCTGGCTCCCAGGAGGAGCCAGGCTGTGAGCGAGCCCTGGGATTGAGAGAATGTAGAGCCACAGCCGGTGGGGTGGGGTTGGGGATTATGGGGTCTTTTCCAGCTCCAGCTTCAGCAGTTCTGGACAGACTTGTTGTGTTCGTTGTGGAGGCAGAGGGGTCAGTGCTCAGATCGAGGAAGGTACGAGCCCAGAGCGCCGTGGTACTGGGCAGCCCTCACCTGGGCCGGTCGGTGAGTTAGCTTAGTGCAGGGGAGGGTGAACAGGATGGCAAAGAACCCGGAGAAACCGTAGAGGAGGAAAAAGTGGGCTTCCGTCTGGAGAGGAGGAAAATGTCAACCCCGTCAGAGAGGTTGTGACTTGTTCTGTGTTGTTCCAGAGAACGGAGCCAATGGATGTTAGGTCAAAATAATAATGTTAATAATAACAATGGCAAAAACAATTTCAGTGGCCGCAATAAGAGCCTAATCTGTAGCAAGTATGGTGCGGGTGTGTGTTTGCCTTCAGTTGAGGAAGCAAGAGCCTGGCCTGGCTGGGTGTTAGGGAGACCACCCCGGAAGTGTTAGGTTAGTTGATTTATTATATATAATTTTCTTGACTGTATTAGTTAATTTTTTTTTAATGTAATATATATGTATATATCTTTCCTCTTCCCAACCTCCCTAAGAAGTGGGCTGTTACTACCTTCTACTTCCTAGAAGACTAGAAAGCTGAAGTCATTTACTCAAAGTCACGTAGCTAATTTACGATGGCGTCGATGTTCAAACCCAGGTCCCTCTGACTCCAAACTATGGACCTTCAGCCCCTGTGTTTCTCTGTTGTGTTGCCTGCTGCATAGCAGGTGCTCAGTGAAGGGTGACGGTGAGACTGTTGACTTTCTCACCTCTTGGCCCATCCAACGTGATAGGCTTCCTCTTGGTGCAGTCACTGCCTCATCTCTAGAAGTGCCTCCGGCAGGAGCGTTGTGTGGGGTAGGAACTCTGTCTCCATCACCAGGCCCCAAACCAGCCACGCGGAATTAGTCTGTTTCTGTCAGGCTCACAGAGGCCTGGGCGCATAGTTAGGCCGCAGTGTGCTGGGAGGGCCCAGCTCTCAGATTCCATTCGTCTCTAGTGAGTACAGGAGGGTCAGGCAGACTCGAAACTCCTCCACGCTGATGCTCACTCTGATGCGCGTTCTGCTTGCTGCTTTCCCATTGGTGCATCTGTCACCTCTCACACTCCTGACATTTTAGTAAGCTAGCTATAATTCAGCTTCCACTGGCAGCAGAGCGGTTTGATAGGAAGAATTTACCTCCCATCCCCACTTCACACACACACACACACACACACACACACACACACACACGGGCAAAAGCTGTGGATTTGGGACAGTTCACATCACCTCTCAGAGCCTCGGTTTCCTTGTCTATAAAATGAAGGGGTTAGGCTAACAGACTTTAAGGTCACTTCTGGCTTCAGGATTCTGCCATGCTCTGGGGCACCTGCCTGGGGGAGTGGCGCATGTCCGAGTAAAGCCCTTGAGGCTGTGCCTTTCGGCCTCCATGCACCTGGCCACCAGGCCCCCAAGCCCATAGGGACCCTCCTTGACAGCGGGGCTGTAGAAAGCACAGTGGCAGAGATGACCTCTCTTCCCTGGAGTCCTGAGGTAGCAAGGGGAGCTGGCCAGATACCAGAGACCTTTCTAGCAACCTCTGGGGAGTTCCTGTTTTATTTATTAGCCGCCATCCTCCCTCTTCTGCCCCAGGAAAAGTGCTGACCCCCTGCTGTGCAGCCGCACAGGGAAGCAGGCATACATCAAGCCCACTCTTTGTCCCTGTCAAACTTAACCTCATTTAACCCCTACATCCTCCTGCACTGTGATCTGGAGACTAAGAGTTCACTACAGCAGGAGTTTTTCAAAGTTTTCAAAATCACAGCAACTTTTTGGGGGAAAAAAGGATAGGAACCTTTCATTCTCTTAATTGCATAGTGATAATAAGCACTATTGACTTGGCATGATTGCTAATTACAATAGTACTGCCTTTTAAGCATTGGGTAGAGTGGTCTCTATGATCCTTACAGCAGTCCCATGAGATGGAGGTTATGTCCGCTTTACAGATGGGAACACCGAGGTTAGAACGGTGAAGTTGTCTGCCCGTGCTTACACGGGTGGTCAGTAGCCGAAGCAACACCCCCCCCTTCCATGTCTGAAGCCATATGTAAGTGGGTAGCCACATTGGAGAGAGAAGGTTTGCTAGTGTCTCTTAACTCATAATTACCTATAATCTAAGTTGCCAGAAAACATGTAATCAAGGTTCCTTCTAGAGCTGGTACCACTTTCACACTCCGGCCAGGACTTTGGTGCACCTGGAACAAACATCAGTATGTGATGAAGATAGGAAGGAAGATACTGGGGCACTGGGGTGGCTCAGTCAGTTAAGTGTCCAGCTTCAGCTCAGGTCCTGGTCTCACAGTTCATGAGTTCCAGCCCTACATCGGACTCTGTGCTGACAGCTCAGAGCCTAGAGCCTGCTTCAGATTCTGTGTCTCTCCCTCTCTCTCTGTTCCTCCTCTGCTTATGTTCTTTCTCTCTCTCAAAAATAAATAAACATTTTTTTTAAAAAAAGGATAGGAATATATTCACTACAAGAAAGGAACTGGCTGGGGTGTTTTGTTGTTGTTGTCATTGTTGTTTTGGTGGTTGTTATTTTAAATTTATATGAACCTGAGACAAGGAGAAGTGCAGTGATTTCCCAAATACACAATGTTTTAACTCAGGAAGTACAGTATTTGGTAGCCTCAGAAAAGGAGCTGTTGGTTGTATGTCAGGTTAGATCCCAGAATCGTCCCTGAGGATTTGGGTGTTCTGTTTGTAGTTGAGATCAGACAGCCCAGTTTTCCACCAGGGAATGGGACAGAGGGATGGCTGGGGGAAGTCAGCTCCGGGCAGGGGAAGAGTTCAGTCAGTGCCTGGCCCAGGAATGCCACCTTTTGTCCTGTCTGGCCACTTACAGCCTCCTGGCCGGGGGGCCAGGGAGCCCTGGGCTGGAAGGATAAGGCAGAGAGTAGATGAAGGCCCTGCTCCCCCTAAACTCACCCCAGTAAATGTGTCCGTTGTGCGCTAGTGCAGTGAAAGCGTGTACTGTCTCTGCAGTTATGTGTGCCCCCTTGTCCACACCCACTGCCCAAGCAGGGGGCCTCTGAGCAGGTTTATTTTTCTTGGCTGCACTCTCTCCAGTTGCCAAGAAGATTCCAGGCCCTCACTGGGCATGGTTTCTGACATCCAGCCCTTCTTCCTCCAGTGGGTTTCCTCCCTGTATACCTCAGGAACTGGTTTGTTCCCTTCTGGACTCCCTCCTCTACCGCCCCCTTTCTTCCTAACTAACTCTCTTGCTTACAGGGATTCCTTCCAGACAGCTCCATCTGCTCGCCCAACTTTGATCTTGCCTCTCCCCTCTCCAGCTCTCCCCACTTTTCCTAAAGTGCCTGTTCACTTCATTCACTCACTCACTGAGTAAACAGTTACTGAGACCTGCTGCATGCCAGACCCTGGGCCTGCCCTGTGACCCCAAAGATGAACTGGAGATGGGCCCAGCCCCAGGGGGGACAACCAGCCTCATCACAGAGAACTGCAATTGCCTTGGGCTGCGAGCATTGCCACTGAGCCTGGTACAGGGCTCCCAGAGGAGCCTTGGTTCCTTCAGCCCTGCCCAGGACCACCTGGGACCTGCAGGGCCCGGGTGGTGATACAGTTTAGGAAGCCTGGCTTGTCGCTTAGCAACTGGCTCCACCCCTTTCCCTCCCTGAACCCTGGAGCTGGGCCCAGGGGGAATGAATGGGGAAGAAGGGCCCGTGCTGAGGAGGCCCCAGCTAGCAGAGCTGCTGGCAGCACTTTCCCTTTGAAGGTTACCCCAGCTCTGAGGGTCATCCTGGGCTAAGTCTAACTATAAATACCGCGCTTCCTGAGGGGATTACCTGGGCTCCCCTTCCCCTGTCTGCACCCTTCCCTGGCTGGGGCTGATCCTTCTTCTGGGGCCTGCTGTCCTTTCTGACCTATTAACCCCTCCGCCAGGTGCCATACTTGAGCCCCATCTTACCAGTCCCCAGCTTCCCAGCTGTGACTACCAGGATGGGAGAGGAAAAGGAGAGATTCAAGTCTGCATCCTGGCCAAAGGGCCTTTGCAGCCCAAGATGTTGGGACAGGGAGATCCTTGTCCCTGCCTTCTCCTTCTGCCTGGAGCCTCATCTCTCACACCAGCCAGAGCAAGCCCAGACTTGTCACGTAATCAGTACTCCTGGGGAGGACACTGTTGGCCTCATCCCTGGAGTTCGGGGCCTGGGGATGGAGCTTGGTAACCGAGTGTGGAAATAGAGCTTGGGGATTGTCGAAGGTATAAATAGGGCCGTCTCCTGGCTTGGGCGGACTGACTGTCCTGGGAAATCTCTGGTTCCCTTGGCTGGCCTCAGACTTGGTGTCACATCCCAGTGGCTCTGTTGTACCAATCCCCAAGGCCACAATAAGGACCTCTTGAGGTATGATATCAAGAAGCAAAGGGCCTAGCTTCTCCTGAAAGCAGACCTTTCCCCTGCTTCCCCTGCCTGCCCACAGCTGCTCTCAGCCGTGATTCCTCCGTCAGGCTCCCCACCCTGTTCACTGGGTGTTCATCAGCTCCCATTTTCAACTCGGCAGACACTTGCTGAGACCCTGCACCAGGCCAGGCATGCTGTGAGGCCCTGGGGTGTTCAGAGGGAAGCAGCCGGGGCCTGTCCTCCTTCTGTAGGTTCTTGAGAATCCCCTCTTTGGCGTCGTCCTTCTGAATTCAGCAGGGCAAAGCAGGTGGTGGGCGTGCACAAACGCTCATGAGCTCAGAGACACAGCAGCTCCAGGCAAACTGGAAAGGACCTTTAGTGTTCTCTCCCACTCTTTTCAGTGCCCTCTCTTGGGGGTGGTATCGCCAGACACCATTCATTATCCAGGCCAGACCACAGCGTCCACCGTCATTATCCTCCTCCGACCCAGACATTGTGCCCTGCTGCTCTCCTCCCTCTTTGCTCCAAACCGGCCCTCAGCAGCAGCTTCGGGGGTGATCCGCTGAACTAACTTATGTGATGGTGCCATTCCCACTCCTGTTTTGCTGTGTTTACAAGTGGAATCAAGTAGGTGCTTGATACCCAACCGCTCTGATTGTGATTCAGTGGGTCTGAGGTTGGGCCTTGGAGTCTGCCTTTCTAACCAGCACCTGAGAAGATCCTAACACAGGTGGTACGTTGGACAGTCCTTTGAGATTCCAGCTTTGCCTCTGTACGCAGCAACCCACGCTCTCTGCTCAGTCACAGATACGTTCTGCTGTTGCTGTGCACGGTAATCACAGAAACCCACAGCTTTCACGGGCGTTTGGACCTCCCCGTGCAGGTGTGCACCTATACTACAGAATGGTCTTTTGTTGTTTCTTAAATCTCCCTTCTGTCCACTTCATTAAGGATAAGGACCGTTTCTTTGACTCCGTCTTTGATCTGGAGCTTATTTAGGACAGGTAGAGACAGAAGTACAAGCCACCAGATGGTCCCATTGCGGAAACCAGCAGCTCCCGCCCGGCCCCTAGACAGAATTGCCCAGAGTCACCAATAACGGAAATCCTAGAGGCTGTGGCCCTTGGGCTTTCCAGCTTCTCACCCACCACCCCCCCCCCCCGCCCCCGCCAAAACCCCTCACTCAACTTCCCAGACTCTTCCTACTTTTCTGTGGCTGCTCCCTGGAACTTTACATACCCTTTTTCTTTGTTAACACCTTCCACTGTATTATTATTACCAAACTCATAAATGCCTGTTGTGGAAAACTTGGAAGATAGAAGCAAAAAAAATTTCTTTTTCACTATGCCAATCAGCTAGAACTACTGTTAACATTTTGGTGTAAATCCTTCCATTCTTTTTAATATACATAATTTCTCATACTCTTTTTTAGAAGCAAAAGCTGGAGCATAGAGCACTTGCTGTTCTGTAAACTTTTTTTGATGTTTTATGGACACTTCTCCACATTACTCAGCATCACAGAGTGGCTGCTTACAGAATGCGCAGGTTTTCTTTAGTCTTTCTCCTGCTGGTGTGCATTGAGCTTGTTTTGAACTTTCCCTGTTTAAAACTGTGTCGAGTGAAACGGCTCCGTGGATAAACCTTCGCCACACACTTGTAATTATTTTCTTAGCATACATTCTTAGAAACCAAATATCTGAGCCAAAAGGATGCACATTTTTGAGTTTTTTGGTACCATACCAAATGCCCTCCAGAAAGTTGATACCAATTTGTGTAGCATATGAGAGTGTTCACACCCTGTCTACTGCCCAATGTTTTTGACTCAACTGTAAAACATCGTGTTTTTTTTTAAGTAACTGAAATTAAAAATATTCATCATCAATTTGCTTTTATGTTTGGGTTAAAAGCTTCCTTTTAGGTTTTTGTCTGTATCTTTGCCTAAATTTATAAGCATCAGATTGTAGGGATCCAGACATTTTGGCATGTCTCTTACCCATGCTTGCCTTGGGCCTGGAGAATTTTGCTGGGTATTTTTATGCTGTATTTGACTCACTGTTGAAGGGAGCCAGCACCTGGCCCAGAGGTGCTGTGGCTGCCCCCTACTGGCTCCAAAGTGCCATGACAGATGCAAAGGCAACTATTGGCTCCTGCTGTCCTTTCCTTACATCAACGCTCCCTGTTCCCACCATCACCCCCTACCCCATTCTCATATTTTCTAGTGTTTTCAGCCTGAAAGAACCAACGTACAAGGTGAGGAATTTTTAAATCGTTGCAGCCCAGATGACTGCAGGTGCTATTAACAGTTGCAGATGCGCACTTGCGTCGTGTCCATCTGCGGGTGGGTCTGTGATAGTTGGAAAGCATTCTGCTGCCTGTGTGCAGGGAAGGGGACTCTGAAAGCCAAGTATGTGAGCAAAGCATCCCTCAGGTGACGACTTTGAAAGGGGACGCCACGGGGCGCCTGGGTGGCTCAGTCGGTTGGGCGGCCGACTTCAGCTCAGGTCATGATCTCGCGGTCCGTGAGTTCGAGCCCCACGTCGGGCTCTGTGCTGACAGCTCAGAGCCTGGAGCCTGTTTCAGATTCTGTGTCTCCCTCTCTCTGACCCTCCCCCATTCATGCTCTGTCTCTCTCTGTCTCAAAAATAAATAAACGTTAAAAAAAATTTTTTTTAATAAATAAAAAATAAATAAAAAATAAAAATAAAAATTAAAAAAAAAAGAAAGGGGACGCCACGGGACTATTTTTATTTTAAGGAGACAGTGAGAGGCATGTGTACACGGTAATACTTCAGGTGCCCTGGTATCACCAGTCCAGCAAACTCAGTTGTCGGGAAAAGAGCAAAACCTGACCATTTGGTGGGGGGGGGGGGGGGGGGGGGGGGGGGGGGCGGGGAGGGGGGAAGGGCATCTGAGCAGGAACAACAGATGTCCTGGAGCCTAGTCACTTTCTTCTTTAGGAAGCCTCTTTCTTAGAACCAGATGCTCTCGATTTTGAAAGTACTGAAAAGCTTTTTCAACCCTTGGCAGATTAGGAGCTCATTAGCTGGACCTGACCTGGACCCATAGGAGCCACAGGTAGATGGAGACCAGTAAGGAGTGACATCTGGCAAAGAGGAAGGAGATAGGAAAATTGTAAAAATTGGCTCAAGAAGTTTAAAAGACAATCATGTCACCAAGTAGAGGGTCAGAAGTCCCACACCCCAGAGGTCCCACACCCCAGGGTGTCACTGCATGACTGTGAATCCTGGTTGATCAAAGTTCTTGCTAAAGGACTAGAGAGAGAAAGGGTCAGAAATCATGAAGCAGAGCTATTTCTTTGATCCAGGTTAAAACAATTCTGGGCCAAACTTCCACAAATAATGTTTGGACAAAACTGTAACCTGTCTCTCCAGTGCCTCCTTTCTCTTTCACACTTAAGGCTCTGATTGATCCGGTTTTGATGTCTGTGGCTGGTGTGAGGTAGGGATTCTGTCTCATGGTTTCCTGTATGGAGAACCTGTAGTCCTAACACCGTCTATCAGTAGTTCATTGTAAAGAAAAATCACCTGCGTTTCTCCTCTACTCACGTAGAGTACTTCTGATGCCAGTTTTGTGGGTGTTTTTCCCACACCAAGAAATTCTCCAGTTCTCTGTGGACACCAACTCACATCCTACTGTTCTATTCAATTGTGACACTACCCAGAGTTGGTGCAGACCTCACAGGATGAGGGATCAATCCACAAGACTGCCCCCAGCTTCAGTAAGTAGTGGGTCCCCAGGTTACTTATGCCCAACTTGACTGCAAATCAGAGGTTCCCATGACCCTCTCCCTGTGTTCAAGAATTTGCTAGAGCGGCTCACAGAACCCAGGAAAACAGTTTACTTAGTACTGCTGATTTATTACAAAGGACATTTTAAAGGATACAACTGAATAAACAGATAGAGATACATGAGGGGAGGTCAGGAAATGCCCTGAGCATAGGAACTTTTGTTCCAGACTTGGGGTCTACCATGCCTCCAGCACATGGGTGTG
Source organism: Neofelis nebulosa (assembly GCF_028018385.1). Lineage (NCBI taxonomy): Eukaryota > Metazoa > Chordata > Mammalia > Carnivora > Felidae > Neofelis > Neofelis nebulosa. The sequence goes on from NC_080794.1 coordinate 61,273,719, forward strand.
TTTACCAGTCTGGAAGCTCTCTAAACCCCATACTTTTGGGGGTTTTGTGGAGGCTTCATCACAGGTGTGGCCAATTATTAACTCAATTTATAGCCCCTCTCCCCTCACCAGAGAATGTGGAAGCAGGGCTTCAAGTTCCAAGCTTTTCATGAAGCTTACCAAGAGCTGCCTCATTAGAACAAAAGACACTTGTATTACCCAGGAAATTCTAAGGGATTTAGGAGCTCTATATCAGACATTCCTATCACTCAGGACATTATAAAGGTTTTGGAGCTGTATATTAGGAGCCAGGTGAAAGACCAAATATTATCAGAAACCAGGAGCAGAAAGCAATATATAGATTTATTTCACATCCATCTTACACACACACCCCATCTGCAATGTTCCTTCTCATTTTAATCATGTTTCTGTATATGCCTGGGTCTATTTCTGGGCGCTCTGTTCTATCCTGTTGGCCCATTTGTCTGTCCCTGTTCCAGTCCTGCACCCACTATAGTTTTATAATTAGTGTTGGTAATGGTAGTGCAGGTTCTCACCTCAGTCTACTCTAGCGGTGGCTTTGTTTTTCTATATAAACTTTAGAATCAGCTTGCCAAGTTCCTTTGGGGCGGGGAGGGGGGGGTGGTGGGGGAACCCCTCCCAGTTAGGAATTCCCAGTTAGGAATTTCCTCCAGTTTAGAGGAAAATGGACATTTTTATGATCTCTTTGAATATTGTTTCATCCCCATTCTTCCTGTTGTATCCTTCTGGAAATTCTGATTTAAAGTATTAGACCATGGGGGCGTGTGTGTGGCTCAGTCAGTTAAGTATCTGACTTTGGCTCAGGTCATGATCTCACAGTCCATGAGTTCAAGCCCAGCATCCAGCCCTGTGCTGACAGTTCGGAGCCTGGAGCCTGCATTGGATTCTGTGTCTCCCTCTCTCTCTGCCCTTCCCTCACTCATGCTCTATTTCTCTCTCAAAAATAAGTGGACCTTAAAAAAATTTTTTTTTATATTTAAAAATAAATGTTAGACCATGTAAATTTCAAGTATTATGTTTTTCAGTTCTAGAAGTCCTGTATGGTTCTTTTAATTTCCTCTTGGTCATTCTTTATAATCTCTTTTTCCCTGTTCATATTTTTAAGACTCACTTATTTTTTTTTATTTATTTTGAGAGAGACGGGGAGCATGAGTTGGGGGACAGGGTCGGGGGAGGGGGGAGCAGGCAGAGAGAGAGGCAGAATCCCAAGCAGTTTTCCCACGGTCAGTGCAGAGCTGAAGCAGGGCTCGAACTCTTGGAACTGTGAGATCATGACCTGAGCCGAAATCAAGAGTCAGACGCTTAACCAACTGAGTCACCCATGCGCCTCAAGACTCACTTATTTCTTAAACTTGGTATTTCATAGTCTGTGTCTGATAAATCCCATATCTGAAATCTTTGTCCGTCTGATTCTTCCATCTACTGTTTGTGCTAACAAGGCTAATATTGCCTTGTTGTCTTGTATGTTGTGAGTTTTAAAAATGACACAACAAAAACAACTATGACCTTGTCATTTATTTTCCTTGGACCTTTATCCTGGGAATTCTTTGAGGCCTGGCTTAAAGTTGTTTTCCCACAAAGGATTTGCGTTTCCTTCTGCTAACCCAGGAGCACTTTAAAGTAAATGTCTGGCTTTCAGAGTTTTCTGTCTGTGCTGGTAGCTGGTAGCCGGCAAACCCGCAGGAGGGCCGTTTGTGGATTCAGTCTGACCTGAGGTGGAATCCTCACTCTGTCACTTACTGTGTGACCTCAGGCAAGTCATTTGATCTCTCTGCCTGTCCCATCATCTGTAAAATAGCTATGAACACCTAGCGCCTAAGGCTATTGTGAAGCTGAACCAGGATAATATATATAAATACAGTGCTCGCATGGGGTTCTTTCACACAATTGGTAGGGAGTGGATTGCATGGTCTTCCCCCTGAGGAGCCCTCTCTTGCCCCAGCCCGAGGGGGTGGCCTGGGGGCAGACCCCACCTCTGGTTCTGTGCCTCGCCTGTAGGATCTGAGTTTTATCGAGGGAGCTGAGTGATTGAGACCTTCTTCCTGTGGATTATTCTGCCTTCAGCTTTGAGATGACTGAGCCTCCCAAAGCCTCTGAGAGATGGTTCTGCCCACAGTCTTGACTTGTCTTGGAAGTCACTTGGGGCTAGGTAACAAGAAAAATGACACTTAACAGAATTGTTTTCTTCTTCAGATGCTGCAGGGGGATTTTTGGTTGGTTGGTTATGGTTTTTAAAAAAAAAAAAAAAACGCTTTTTGTAACTGTATGCTAGAACATTAATAACAAGACATTGAAGTTTATCATTTTTAATCATGGGAGTATATGTTGACAGTATTTAAGTGTAATGTAAAGTATATTGGCATAAACAACTGTTAGGTCCTTTGCGTAACAACAAATATAAAAACGAAATTTAATAATATGCACGCAACTGTGTTGAGAAAAATGGGGAAAAGGAAATACGTTTAGGTGTCCACAGTGGTTATTTCTGAATAGTGGAAGTCTTGAGTAATTTTTTTCCCCAGCGGCAGCAGGGTACAGACGGCAGTGAGAGGGTGGCCTCGGCAATCAGAAAGCCTTGTGTTGGCCGCCTGGGTGACTCAGTTGGTTAAGTGTCCGACTCTTAATTTCAGCTCAGGTCCTGATCTCACGGTTGTGGGATAGAGCCCCACGTAAGGCTCCATGGAGCCTGTGTGGGATTCTCTCTCTCTCTCCCTCTCCCCTCCCCCTCCCTATTTGTGTGCACACACACGTGTGCTCTCTCTCTCCAAAAAATTAAAAAAATAAATTTTAAAAAAAACGAAAGTTTTGTGTTAAATCGGTATTTGTGTGGCCTCAGGCAGACGATAGCCTCTCTGGGTCTTTTCCCCCTCTGCTGGGTTTTGAGGATCAGATGAACAGTGGGACTAAAGGGCCTGCCCTGTGATCTGGCACAAACTGGCTCCATAAATGAGAGCAGTTTTTATTATCACACATCAACATTCTTTACAGATTTTTTAAAATTCCAAACATGTACTCCTTTGTAATCAAAGGGTACAGTTACTGAAAACAACAATAGCAGGCACTATATGTTCTGCTGACAAAAATAGTTTACATCCCCAGGTTGGGCGTGTGCAGTTTCGAGAGTCTTCCCTGATGGTGGGAAACGGCCCTGGTACTCAGGAGCCACTGCTGGGGAGGGTTGGGAGATTGCTGACGGGTGAGGGGTGGGCGAGAGGGCTGGCCGCAGCCTGGCTTTGGAGGTGCTCAGCCTGTCCCTTCTGTCCTGCCCAGGGCGCAACGAGCCCCTGAAGAAAGAGCGGCTGAAGTGGAAGAGTGACTACCCCATGACCGACGGGCAGCTGCGGAGCAAACGGGACGAGTTCTGGGACACAGCACCTGCCTTCGAGGGCCGCAAGGAGATCTGGGACGCCCTCAAGGCCGCCGCCTATGCAGCCGAGGCCAATGACCATGAGCTGGCTCAGGCCATCCTGGACGGAGCCAGCATCACCCTGCCTCATGGTGAGCGAGCAGGGCCGGGCTTTATCCCCGCTGGAGTGGGGGCCACCAGGCTGCTCAGGGTGGAGGAGAGCCGGTGGCCAGCCACACATCGGGAGTTTTTCTCCGAGCTTCCAGGTGGCCGGGGTGGCTATTTGCTTGTCCATTCAGGCACCCCTTACTGAGCATGGGCCAGGAGTGGGGACGCAAGGAAAAATGAGACACGGTCCCTGTTTGTCTAATGAAGAGGTAGAAAGGCACCAACAAACCTCAAAGCAGTGTGATGGGAGCAAGCTAGAGTTGCTCAGGTACTTCGGGATTGCAGAACATCTGAGGTACTAACCTTCTGCGTTGGGCATTATTATGTGCTCGGTACTGAGCGAGAAGCTTCTACTGTATTATCTCATTTAAGTTCCTAACAGTCTTATGGAGCCGTGTAAAGTAGAGGGTACCAGTGGAACTCTAGAGTCACAGACGTGGGTTTTAACAAATGTCTCTGTTTCTAGTAGTGTGCTCCTGAGAAGGGAGCTTCTCAAATTTAAAGTCTCAGGAACTTATAACTATGAAGGGGGATACCCACCTAATAGAATGGTTGTTAGGACTCAGAGAGATACACGGAACATCCTTAGTCCAGTCCCAGCACTCATTAGGTGCTCAAGGCACGGTAAATATATTACTACGTGCAATACATAGTCCAGGAAGGAAACTGGGGCCCACCAAGGTATAAGCCATGAAGAGCAGACCTGTGCTTTTTCATTCCCCCTTGTAACCCCGGCACCCAGCACATACTCAGGGGAGAGTTGTTGAATGAGAACATGGAAAGTGATGCAGTTGGCCAGAATTGAACAAGCTAGCACCTGGTAGAGCCCGAAGGCCAGCCCACATCTTCCCGAGTGTACCTTGAACTCCTCCCATCTGTATGTCCAAGGGACACTTGGCTGTAGGGGAGGGTTCGGGGACTGTGGGGTGGCCATGACAGGTGTACTAGTTTGCTCGGGCTGCTACCGCAGAATACCACAGGTTGGATAGCTTATTAAGCAGCAGAAATTTATGTCTCACCGTTCTGGAGGCCAGGAAGCCCAAGATCTAGGTGCCAGCTGATGTGAGTTTTGGTGAGGGCCTTCTTCTTGGCTTGTAGATGGCCATCTGCTTGCTATGTCCTCACGTGGTGGGGAGAGAGCATGCCTGAGTGTCTCTTATAAAGCTACTAATCCTGTTGGATCAGTGCGCCACTGTATGACTTCGTTCAACCTTAATTACTCCCAGATAGGCTCCCATCCTCAAATACAGTAGCATTGGGGGTTAGGGCTTCGACATAGGAATTTTGGGGTTCCCCAGCAGACTCTGATTGCCCTGCTTTTCCCACAGGCACCCTCTGTGAATGCTACGACGAGCTGGGCAATCGCTACCAGCTGCCCATCTACTGCCTGTCACCACCTGTGAACCTGCTGCTGGAGCACACTGAGGAGGAGAGCCTGGAGCCCCCCGAGCCCACGCCCAGCGTGCGCCGCGAGTTCCCATTAAAGGTGCGCCTCTCCACAGGCAAGGACGTGAGGCTCAGCGCCAGCCTGCCCGACACGGTGGGGCAGCTCAAGAGGCAACTGCACACCCAGGAGGGCATCGAGCCGTCCTGGCAGCGGTGGTTCTTCTCGGGGAAGCTGCTCACAGACCGCACGCGACTCCAGGAAACCAAGATCCAGAAAGATTTTGTCATCCAGGTCATCATCAACCAGCCCCCACCACCCCAGGACTGATGAGCCCACGGACCCTGGGAGGAGAGGCCGAGGAGGCCTCCGCGGGGCTGAGAGGCCTCCCGGCTGGGCACCAGGTCCCCCCACCCTGCTGCTGCCTCCAAGTGCTGTTACTTTCCTCAAGGGCGCCTCCCGCCGGATGGCTGCTGGGCAAGCCGTGAAGGGACCCTGCCTCCCAGGGGCACCGTGGGCCACCAGCGCCCCACACCCAGGAAGCAGTGCTGCCTCACACAGGCTTTGCCAACCTTGTCAGAGGAAGGGCAAACTGGGGTGTTCCACCCTGCCTCTCTCCCGCAGCAGGTTCGAGCCACAAGGGCCGGCCCGGAGGCGCCTGGAGCCCAGATCTGTCGTCTGGTGCTGCCGGCTGTGCTCACTCCGGTTTTCTGCTCAGGGTCTGAAGCAGCTGCTGTCCCCTTCCCCTGCCCCCACTCCCTGACTCTGCCCTGGGCCCGGTGCCAATCCCCTGGAGGGGAGGGGATGGCTTGTGAGCCCCAGGGGCAGGGAGCCCGAGGCCGGCCTCTGCCTCTCCCTGCCCCCCCAGCACAATTGGCAGAGATGGGGCAGGCTGGTGGCCGGAAGGCTGTGCTGTCGTGGCAGGGGTCTGCACAGGGCCATCTCCCGGCTGTAACCCAAGCGGTGGGGGGTCTGCAGCCTGGTCATGGCCCATAACAGGTCCCTGTGTACAGACATATCTGCATATTTATCAATAAAGCCTTTTGCTCCTTCCTTCTCTCTTGCCTAGCTTTGACTCCGGCTGTCTGGCAGCTCCGTGGAGCCCCGGAGCCAGTTCTGGTGTGGGAGCAGCTGGGTGTAAGAACCCCGGCTGCTCTGTCCACAGCAGAGACTGCAGGAGCCTCGAATCACTAGTGTTCCAGGCCCTGTGTTCACACAGGTCCTTGGGAAAAACCACTTCACTGCCGAGCCCACTCTGCTTATCTTTAAAGTAGAGACGATGCCGCCTGCCTCGCCTCTTCTTCAGTTGCTGGGAGGATTAAAGGGGATAATGGATGTGAAAGTGCTTTGGAAGCAGAGGCAGCATCTCAGGAAGGTGGCGTTAGTAATCCTCGGGTCTGCTCCCGTGACACACGGGAGGGTGCTGGCTGCCCGCCCCAGCGCCTCGGCCAGCCCCCCAGGACTGAGGTGTGTGCGAAAATCCTAGGGCTGCTGCACTGCGCCCTCGGCAATGGAAAAGAAAAATCTCTGACCAATTTAGGTTATGAGCATGTGTCAGCTTGCCAGCAAGGGAACCAGAGAGGAAAAGCAGCCAGTGCCTGTCCTTCCTTCAGGAAAAGTGTGCGTCTAGTCAGAGGGGGACCTTTGATCAGGTGGCTTAGCTAAGGGCAGGCCGCTTGAGCGTTACAGAACCTGTGGCGTCTGTGGCTCACTGGCAGGTTAATCCTGGGTCAGGACGACCCGGGGCTCACTCCCACAGTTCTAGGTATGGAGCTGAGCAAGTTCAGGTTCTGCTTTTTCTCCACTGACAGTTTTCCTTTTCAGCGAGCATGGCTGGACCTCGGTCAGGGTGGCCTGATGAAACCGGGAGGAAATGGTGTCCTCGTCAACTGGGCTTGGCACTGTACTCTGGCCCTTTTCGGGTGGCTTCCTGAAACCCCTCTTGAAGCAAGACTTTTTCAGTTTTACAGAGGCCTCCTGAGACAGATGGGTCAAGGTTTGTCCGAAGCTAATGGACATGCAGCCACGTACAGATGTCTCGCTAGGGGGCGCTGTGGGGCCCCAAAGAGGCAAAGGCCTGCTTGAGCGGCAGGCGAAGCGGGAGGCATCTGCTCTCACTCCTGCCCATCGCCTTGACACTCCAGCCCAGACATAACAGAGTTTGCCTCACCCCAGGGCAAGCAGGGCCTGTTCCCGGGACAGCTGGGGACACAGCCCTGTATTGGGTCCGCACCTTTGGCTTTCAGTTGCCCTCACTGGTACTGGCTGGGCAGTTTCCAGGCATCCAGCAGGTGGCACTGCCATCAAGGTTAGGGGCAAGCCAGCGGGTTCTTTTTGCCTCCCAGCTGTCCTGGCTAAGGCTCAGCTCTACCCAAGCACTTAGGACAGAGGCTGGGCAGGCTCCTTCCTGCAGCCCCGCTCTTGGGGTGCTGGGCCCTTCAGCTCTAATAGGCAAGGGGGTGGGGGGGGTGGGCAAACTGTCCCTGCCTCCCCCAGCTCCCTGGGGCTGCCCGGGGTGAAGGTGACAGGTGGGGGAGGCAGGTGGAGAATTGGGCCGGTGAGCTCATGGCAAAGGCGCCCAGCGGGGTGGGGGTGGGTACCCTGGCTTATAAAGCCCCTGAGGCCCTGTGGCTTGCAGAGGCTGGTTATGGACGGCACCATGGAGGGCTCTGAGGAGGGCTCTGAGGCGGTGAAGAGGGCCACAGCGCTTATCGAGGAGCGGCTGGCACAGGAGGAGGAGAATGAGGTACGGGCACAGGTGTGGGGACCCAAGGGGTTCTAAGGAGATCCAGCTGTACTGTCAAGGGCCACCACATCTGTAGTGGGAAGGAGGGCAGGTGTCCCCAGCAACCCAATGGCTCCACTCCAGCCACAGTGGGCTCCTGGTGGAGGAGGTTGCTAGCCGTGGGTGACTGAGGCTTCAACCCCAAGAACTGAGAGACCGCAGGGTGGGCGAGCCATGCGGGGTTCCCGAGACCCTGCCACACACCTAGGCCTCGAGGAGGTGGTCCGGGCTGCACAGAGCGGGACAGCTGAGATGCTGTCTGGGAATGTGGGAGTGTGGGGCCCGGAGATCTCCCACAGCTGCTGGGTGGGAGGCTGGGATGGGAGAGACTCCAGCGTTTGGTCCCTACAGAATAGAGACTGGGAGCAGAGCGAGGAAGGGTGCTGGGAAAGGAAGCACGGGTTTTCCCAGGAGTACCAGCCCCACCTGGGGAGGCCTGTGGAGCATGTGGCTCTGGGCAATTCCATTTTCTCTGGGATAAAGAAGTTGGGGGGGGGGGGCAGGGAGGAGGGTGCAGGCTTGTCTCCTCTTCATTCTATTTAAACTAATTCTCGACTTAAGAGTGCTCTGCCAAGTGCCAGGTGCTGGGAGGAATAAGAGAATCAGTGAGGCCAGCCTCTGCCTCCTTACCAAGCCCACATTCATTTTAGCCAACATCCATCAGGCGCACAGTCCACTAAGAAACAGGCAGTTAGGGCGCCTGAGTGGGTCATGTTGCTTAGGTGTCCGACTTGATCCCAGCTCGGGTCTTGATTTCAGGGGTGTGAGTTCAAGCCCCATGTTGAGCTCCATGCTAGGCAGGGAGCCTACTTAAAAAAAAAAAAAAAAGAAACAGGCAGAGTGTAGACACGGCGAAATAGGGGTGTTCAGTCAGAAGTGAAAGAGCACAAAGGGTGGGTGAGTCGTTCTGACCATGGGTGCTCAAGAACTCTTAGGGGCAGGATGGCATTTGAGTGGGGCCTTCAAGGCTCATGAGCAGAGATCAGGAGGGGAGGAAATTCAGGCTTAAGAAAAGACAGGCACTGAAGCTCAGGTGAGTGACAGTGGGACTGTCCTGAGAAAGTCTGGTAGTAGGAAGGGGTTAAGGCTGGGCACAAACCAGAGGGGGCCCTGGGAAAGATATTTATTCTTTGGGCAGTGGGGAGCCACTAAGTGTTGCTGAGGGAGGGCAAGTGGCACCATCTGACCTATTTTAGGAAGCTCTGACAGCCTGAGAAGGACATGTTGGAGGGGAAAGACTGGCCCTAACAGGAATGGGAGGGAGGAGACCAATCAGTTCGGAGGTAGGCTTGGTTCAAAACAGGAGCGACCGAAGGGGGGTGAGGAAGAGGGAAGGACCAGGACTCTGCTGGAAGAAGAGATGAGATGAGGGGCAAGGGTGGCAAGTTTGTGGGGGAAGGGCTTGGGCTAAACCCGCTGCCAAGTCCTGGCTGGGGCACCCCTGGATCTCCAGGAATGCCGCTTCTCCCCCGGCGCCAGTCAGGTGAGTCATGCCATTTCTGGAGGGCTGCCGCTGGACACAGAGACCTTCAGCAAGGGGACACAGAGCAGCCTTCGTCCATTCATTCACCTAACAAATATAGCAGCAGGCTGTCAGGACATTGGGCACCCACAGAGCCCACCTTCCCACCAAGTGCCTCCTACGTGCCAGGCACCATGCTGAGCGCTGTCCAGGCTTTCTTTCATTTGATCTGTAAAACCCTCTATGAAGTAAGGTAGGACTTTGTTCTGTTGTATTTCACCAACCAGCATCTAATTCAATAAACATTTATTGAGCACTTACTGTATGTCAGCCCACAAAGACATCTGAAGCAAGGGACTGTAGAGTCTGGGTAAGGCAAGGGTGAGCATGGGAGTCCGTTGTTGTTCCTGCCAGGCCCCAGCCCAGCAAGGTCCTCAGAGGGGAGCCTCTGTGCAGTCTGCACCCCTTTTTTGGTGTGGGAGGGGAAGGAGAGCCCGGGAGGCCGCGGCTGGGGCTCTGTTGTGGGGAGCATATCAGGTCAGGTCATCACTGAGGACTTCGGGGTGGACAGAGTTGCTGAGCCCACCTGTCATCATCCATTCGCTTATTCATTCATTTATCCTCCAAACATTCACCGACTACCTGCTCTATGCTAGGCCCTGTCACAGGGGCTAGGGTTACCAAGATGATTCAGACCCAAGCCCACCCTCTTGACGGTGGGACCCGGCCAGACCCCACCAGTAGTAGCCGCAGCCCGAGGTCATTCCTCGTTCCTGGAAGAAGACGCAGTGTTTCAGGTGAGGCCGGCACCGGGACACCTCAAACTATGTAAAGCCAATGCGGAAAGGAGAAGCCAGGGGGCACCAGGACCTCCCCAGTGAAGACCTGGGAAATCGGCGCCCAAAACCGCTCTTGAGGAGTACAATACCAGAGCTCAGTGGCAAATGCAAAAGGCAGCTGAGAGCTCTGTGAGGGTGGCCATTCCTCCCCATCTGGACTCAGCATTCTCCAACCTGGGCGAATGTTCCCGGCACACAGGCCTTCAGAGATAGCGTACAGCACTTCACAAAAAGTGGTTTCCTTGAAAACAGGAGGAGGCCATGAGGACGTGGTCCAGGCAAGTCAAAGATACAAATGGTGAGGAGACTTGGCAGGAGTTTCCCCCCTATAATTACAATGAGAATAAGGTTAATGCTAAGAGTCCCTTTAAAGTGAAAGCTAGTGAAAAGTGAAGGTGCAACTCCCATCCCTCAGACTCCCTGAGAACAGCAGGTTTCCAGCTCCAGGATATCATGAAGTGGTAAAATCTGAGGAAAAAAAAAAAAAAAGTTGGTATCTAACAGAGAGTTGCCAAAATTTTTTATTGGTATGTGAATCTATTTAAAAAATAACTATCAACTCTTACCACAATTATTTCATCAATGTGAAAATTTTAATTTTTTAATGTTTATTTTTAAGAGAGAGAGCGAGCGTCTGTGGGGGAGGGGCAGACGGAGCCGGGTACAGAGGATCCGAAGCGGGCTCTGTGCTGGCAGCAGAGAGCCCCAGGTGGGGCTCAAACTAAAAAACCATGAGATCACCACCTGAGCTAAAGTCAGATGCTCAATCAACTGAGCCACCCAGGCACCCCCAAAGTGAATTTTTAATGCCAGCAAAGTAAAATCACCATCATCTCAGTGCTTTAAAAAGTGAATATATTTAATTTCATGAAAACTCATTCCAGTAATCCTTAAACTTGTTTTGCTGAGGACCCACAACCATCAGTAGACAGGTGTTTGAGCTGAGGTTGGGGTCAGGGTTGGGTTGGGGAATTATGGGGAGCCCTGCTCTGGCCTGCGGCTCTCCAGTCAGGAGTGGGGCATGGAAGGGATCTGGGGTCACACAGGAGGAGGTCCGTAGGGCGCCCTTGGAGTGGGTTGGGAGAGAGGCTCCCTGCCTCCCTGGCCTGCTGAGGGCAGGTCCTGGAGCATGTCCTCTCTTTGGCTCACCAGAAACTCCTAGGAACGGCCCAGCAGAAGCTGCCCATGGACATGCTGGTGTTGGAGGATGAGAAGCACCACGGGGCTCCGAGTCTGGCCTTACAAAAGGTTAAGGTAAGTGTCAGGAGAACCCAACCTCTGTGCTTAGGGGACCAGACAGGCAGTTAGGGCTTTGTTGCTCCTAGTGTGGATGAGAACCAGCATCTCAGCACCCCTGGGAGCGTGTTAGCAATGAAGAATCTTAGCCCCACCCCAGACCTGGTGAGTCAGAATCTGCATGTGTACAAGATCCCAGGGAATTTATTTTGGAAGCCCCAAGTTATTGAGTGGCCCTACCGCAGGCACCATGCAGGTGTTAAGGGGCTCAGGGAGACTGTGTGTGCGGATTGGAGAGATCTCCATGCTCGTAAGAGAAAAACAGTTTCCCAAGCACTATTGTGGAGGATGATCCCATAGGATGCTTGTCTGAAGGACATCAACCAAGCCATACTAGAATTTACCTCTGGGAGAGAAGGGCTTTCTCTTCATACCTCTTATGTTTCTGTATTTATTCTTAATATTAATCATGTATTACTTTTATCATCACACACACACACACACACACACACACACACACACACACACACACACAAATGAAACTGCAGGGAAGGAAAGCTGAGGATTCATACTCCGCTCGGAAGGCCTGGGCTAAGGATTGCCTCTGAGATTCCCTCATCCTACCCTTCACCTACGTGAAGCCTTGAAGCTGGTAGCTCTTACGCAGTCCCCTCAAGTCTCCCCTTGTCCCCTGATCTGAGCCATCTGTGTCCCTGTCTCATCTGCTTCTTCTAGTCCTGGATTCTTTCTCCCTTGAGAAGCTCTCCCTTATCCTCCTCCCTCAGCTTAGCTCAGGGTCCCCAAGCCCCCAGCATGGGGGTTGATGAACCCCCCTCTATGCAGGGTCAAGAGCGTGTGCGCAAGACATCACTAGACCTTCGGCGGGAGATCATCGATGTGGGTGGGATCCAGAACCTCATCGAGCTGCGGAAAAAACGCAAGCAGAAAAAGCGGGAAGCACTGACTGCCCCCCAGGAGCCACCTCCAGAGCCTGAGGAGATCGTAAGGGTCCTGGGACGGGGGAAACACCTGTGTTGTCAGGGGCGGGGTGGGGGTAGGCAGGGGGCCTCTGATCACTACAGAGCAGCCCTCCATGACTAGATTCATGCCTTCCAGACAGGACCTGTGGACGAGGAGACATTCCTGAAAGCAGCAGTGGAGGGGAAAATGAAGGTCATTGAGAAATTCCTGGCCGATGGGGGTTCCCCGGACACCTGTGATCAGGTGATATTCCTACCTGCGCCTGTGCCTGCCTCCCTTTCAGAGTTGCCACCCCCACCCCTCCCACTTGTGGACCTGTTTGAGAACAGGCATTGGGTGTCCTTTAGGAAGGGGTCTTTAGAAGATTTGGGATGTCCTCTTGCCCGTGCGGGAACTTATCTAAATCTTTAGGCCCTTTTCAAGTTGAACCACCTCCAAGGAAACAAATGTCAGGTGGTCCTTTAGGGAAGGAAGAGGAATAGAGTTAAATTTAAAAAGACAAAACGAAGAATTTGAGGCTCAAATCCCATCTGTACGGGACCTTAGCTATGAGACCATTGCTAGGTTCATTACCTCTCCATGCCTAAGTTTCCTTCTCTGTAAAATGGCCTATTTCCCTCAGAACATGTCATGGGGATCAAACAGAATATTAATGCCTTAATAAGTCATTATTGAATGAAGGAAAAAACTATAAAGCACATACTAGGAAATGATATTATTTTTGTGTTGCATTATGTAATATGCTTCCCTTTAAAAATTATTTTTATTTTATTGTGGTGGAATACATATAGCATGAAATGGCCATTTTAATTTTTTTTAATGTTTATTTTTGAGAGAGAGAGAGACAGAGCATGCACGGGGGAAGGGCAGAGAGAGAGAGAGGGAGACACAGAATCTGAAGTAGGCTACAGACTCGGAGCTGTCAGCACAGAGCCCGACACAGGGCTCGAACTCACAAGACGTGAGATCATGACCTGAGCCAAAGTCAGACGCTTAACTGACTGAGTCACCCAAGCGCCCCCATTTTAGCCATTTTAAGTGCACAATTCAGTGGCATTAATTACATCCACCATGTCGTGCAATCATCACAACAATTTTCAAAACATTTCCATCATCCATCACACTTCGTTTTGTTTTCCCTGAAAACTGCCTCTTTCACACTTGGTACGGTGTTCTTTCACACTCATATCCCAGGATTAAGCAAATTTATGGTCACTCCCTTCAGCCTGTATCATTGTGGGCTTAGAGTGCATGGCCTTTCCATTCTTTAGACTCTGGAATCTGAATCCTCTCGGTCTATCCAAGCACCTCCTGTCCCTGAGCACTGTACCAGGCGCTGGGGCGGGGGGAGGGGGGTGTGCAAAAAAGGGAAGACCAGGGTTGAGGGTGGAGGGAGACTGGTGTATAGCCAGATCTTTAGACTATGGAAAGATATGCCCCATGGCTTGAGTGTTTCAAAAGATCAAAGCAAAATGCTGAAACTCGTTCCTTCTTCGGATCAGTCATTTGTGTGCACCTGCTCATTCTGGCCCTGGGCTAGGCACTGAGGAGAAGCAGAGTCTAGTAAGGCTTGGCTTGCCTTTCAACACCCTCTCACCATGGAAGGTTCTCTGGGTTACCCAAGGCACAGCTCTGGCCCAGAGGTTTCAAGATGATGGCACTTGAGTTGCCTTGCCTCTTGAAGGAGTAGCAAGAATTCATCAAGCACTCACAGGAAGTGAGGGCAAAATAGGCATTCCTGGCAGAGGGAACAGCCTGTGCCAAGGCCCAGCGTGACATGCTTGGGAGAGGGCACATGGAGAAGGTCAGAGTTCCCAGGGCATTAGAGGGCTCCACAGCTGGTCTAGATAGAACATAAAAGAGCTGGCAGAGCATGGAAGATAGGGGGACCGAGCATAGGGGTCAGAATCAAACTGGGTTAAGTCCTGGGTCTTAGCCTGGGGCCAGAGATCAGGCCCTGACAGTCTCTCTGGGGACAGTTCCGCCGGACAGCATTGCATCGAGCTTCCCTGGAAGGCCACATGGAGATCCTGGAGAAGCTTCTGGAGAGTGGGGCTACTGTGGACTTCCAGGATCGGGTGAGCTATAGAGCAGGTATTGGGCGGGAGGTAGGAGGTAGGCCCAGCACCAACAGACCCCCTCTTCCTGTAAACCTGTGCCAACCTGGAAGACACTCATGTTTCCTCAGGGGCCAGGCCTCATCTCTAGCAGATTGTATGAGCTGGGGCCACCCTTCGTTAATTTGGCATGGACCTGAGGGTTCTCCTGCTCTGCTTGGTCCATAGCCCAGGCATAGGCATGCCCCAGCCCCTTCCCTGCCCTCTTTCCCTCGATTCCTCCCACCCTCTTGGCTGGGGTCCTTTCCCCTAGGCTCCTTTCTTCCCTAAAGCCCCATCTTTCCCTTCTAGCTGGACTGCACGGCCATGCATTGGGCCTGCCGTGGGGGCCACTTGGAGGTGGTAAAACTCCTGCAAAGCCGAGGAGGAAACACCAACATAAGAGATAAGGTGGGGCAATAATGCTCACAGATATTAGGGTAGCTGGAGGGGGAGGGCAAGAAGCAGAGAACAGAAAAGCCCAGTAGGGCAGGAGGGTAGTGAGCTAGTCTGGTTTCTAGAGTGGCTGCAGAGCCCAGGGAGGGGTCCTTGCCATCAACTGTAGGTCCTTGGGGACCACCATCTGGGGATGGGAGCAGAAGGGCAGGAGAGAAGAGAAGAAATCCACTATCGGGGGGCTTTGGGATCACTCAAAAGATGCAGGATGTGTTCATCCATGCAATTCTTTATCATCCTTTATTTATCTGTCCATCCATCCATTCATTTATTCATCTGTTCACCCACCATTTTTCTGTTTATTCATTCCTTTGTGTATATCCTTGAACAAGTGACAGATAGGTTCAAGACAGCCTCTGAGCCTATGTTATTATCTGTCAAATGTTTTACAGAATTATTATATAATTAGACGTGAAAGTGTATGTAAATTATTTATTCAGCATAAGGCTGATGTTTTGTAAGCTTCTGCCATGCCTAATACATGGTCATCCTTCAGTAAATGGCATCTAGTATAATTATTTATTTTTTTTAACAATTTGGAGCATCTTTTTTTTTTTTTTTTTAAGTTTATTTATTTTGAGAGAGAGAGCCAGGAAGGGGCAGAGAGAGAGAGGGAGAGAGAGAGATTCCCAAGCAGACTCCACACCATCAGGACAGAGCCCAACACAGGGCTCCATCCCACAAACCACGAGATCATGACCTGAGCTGAAATCAAGAGTCAGATGCTCAACCCGCTGAGCCACCCAGGTGACCCTAAGATTTTTTTAAAGTAATCTCTGTACTCAACATTGGGCTCAAACCTACAACCCCAAGATTAGGAGTTGCATGCTCTACCGACTGAGCCACCCAGGTACCCCACATCTATTACAATTATTAAAAGAAGGGCAGAGGAGTAAGAAGTTGCTCACAGCTGGATTAGAGAGGAACCATAGAAGGCTTCCCAGAGAAGGCGGCATGAAATACTTCAGAGTTAAACCACT
The DNA here is from genome assembly GCF_028018385.1 of Neofelis nebulosa. Lineage (NCBI taxonomy): Eukaryota > Metazoa > Chordata > Mammalia > Carnivora > Felidae > Neofelis > Neofelis nebulosa. The sequence continues at coordinate 61,289,473 of NC_080794.1, forward strand.
GGATAAGATGGTGGAAACTGTAGCATTCCCAGCCCCTCCAGGGCTCAGGCCTTGACACTACTACTCAGGGAAGGGACGAGGCTGGAATTAGGACAGCCTCCCTTCCCGGAGGCACCACAGTCCAGGCTCCTTCAGCTAGCAGTTCCTGTTTCCTCCCCACCCAGCTGCTGAGTACCCCCCTGCATGTGGCAGTCCGGACGGGGCAGGTGGAGATTGTGCAGCACTTTCTGTCCCTGGGCATGGACATCAATGCCAAAGACAGAGTGAGTGTCCAGCTTCCCTTCTGCTCAGCCACCCCAAGGGGGTGCAGGCAGCCTGAGGGCTCCCACACGCCCCCATGGGCCATACTGAGTATCACACTGGCTCTAGGAAGGGGACAGTGCCCTGCACGATGCTGTGAGGCTCAACCGCTACAAAATCATCAAATTGCTGCTTCTGCATGGGGCTGACATGATGACCAAGAACCTGGTAAGTTCATTCCTTCCCAGATTCAGTAATCAGTGTGCATGACTCCCCCAGGCTCTGTGCCAAGAACCTGGAGGAAATACAGAGCCAAGCAAGACTCAGCCTGCCCTTGGAGCACCCTCACAATGGAAGGTCTCTTTGGGCCCCTGGAGATTTGGGGACCACCCACCTTCCCAACTCGCTCTTATGCTTGTCTCTGTCTAGAGTGCAAGTGCAGAGAAACGGCCAGGAGGGGCAGTAAGAGGACTTCCCAAAGCCCCCTCCCAAAAGATGCAAGGAAGTCCTAATGTCCAGGCCCAGGGAGGCCAGAATCATGGAGAGACAGCTAGAAGGAACCTAACTAAGCACTTGGTTGGCACAACCACTGCTAGCACATTGTGTTGGCCTGGCGGGCCTGGAGTTCTCCGAGGGTCCTATATCCCCTAGCCCAAGCTCTTCTTTGGGGCCCAGTGCAATAGCAAAAGAGGGGGTAATGGGAAGGTCCCCCTGCCTCAAGAAAGGCTAAGGGGATAATGGGAAAGTCAGGACGATGTGGGGAGGAAGTAGATGAGGGCTTCTCAACCACAACATTATTGGTAAGTGGGGCTGGATAATTCCTTGTTGTGGGGACTGTCCTGTGTACTGGAGCCTTTTAAAGCAGCATCCCTGACCTCTGTGCACCATATGCCAGTAGTTTCCGCTTCCCTGATGGTGACAACCAAAGGCACCTCTAGACACGGCCAAGTGCGTCCAGTTGGAAGCCCTGGTTCAGATGAAGGCGCCTTCTGGTACAAACTTCTGAACAGTGACGGCATCTCCTCTTGGTTCCCCCAGGCAGGAAAGACCCCCACGGACCTGGTGCAACTGTGGCAGGCTGACACCCGGCAGGCTCTGGAGCACCCAGAGCCAGGGGCAGAGCAGAACGGGTTGGAGGGTCCTGCTGAGAGTGTGCAGGAGACCCCCCAGCCTGTGCCAGCCCAGTAAACACCTGCCCCTGGCACCCAGGCTGTCCCTTGGGTACAGCCAGAGGATCACAGTAATGGCCCCCAGAGCTGACAACCCTGCCATTCTTCTGCATATGACCCGGGCATCCACAAGCTACCGCAATTAAAAAAAAAAAAAAAAAAAAAAAAAAAGTGTCGTTTTTGCTATTTGTGACGTTTGTTTCTATTTGTGTCTGAAATGTTTAGGAATGAAGGAAAACTTTGGAGCAAGGGCAGGCTCGGGGAAGAGGGGAACTTAGAGCCTTTCGGCCCCGGCCCTGTTGCTTTTCCTACAGGGGTGTCTTCTTGCTTCTTTCCTGCCAGCCCTCCTCCCACATCCCCAGCGCGGACCAGCTTCCCCGCGCACCCATCCCGCCCCTCCCCCGTTCCGTACCGGTGACCGCCGTCCTATGGGGCTATGTGGCCAGCACAGCCTTGTCACGTGGCAGCCCGCACAGGAGGAGCCTGGCGGGGGTTCAGGGGCTCGGAGAGCAGCGCCGCGCTGCTGCCTGCAGTTTTTCCCCAGCCGCGCCTCCCGCAGGGCCGGGCCTGCTCAGCCAATCAGCTGGCTTTGGGGCTGGGGATTGTGGGAGGAGGGCCCAAGCCCCGCTGGAGAAGCCGTTTAGGGTCGGTACTCCAGGAACCCGCCCTCTGGCCAGAGGGACGCTGGGTTGTGGCATTTCTCCAGCTGCTCCCTACAGAGAGAGAACCCATGGGGCCTAAAGTCTTGACCTCTGACCCTGGGGACGCCCAGCCCAGGCCTGCCCCAACACCAACAGTCAGAGGGCAGCAAATTTTTAACTAGACACACTGATCATTAACAGGGTAGGAAGGAGTCCAAACTCAGCCTCGCGCAGGGGCAGAGACCAGCTGGGCTTCAGGCCTCTTGCAGAGATGCTGGGCCGTGGAGTCTGGTCTTCCCTGAGGCAGGGGCTGAGCAGGGGCTTGTCCAGGAAGGTGGGGGGCTGGGCCTCAGGAGAGGGAAGGAAGATGGACATTGCAGGCATCTACCCCCCTGTGACCACCCCCTTCACTGCCACCGCGGAGGTAGACTATGGGAAACTGGAGGAGAATCTGCACAAATTGGGTGCCTTCCCCTTTCGAGGTAAGTGGGGCCTGTCCTCTGGGGGACTTGGGGGGAGATGTGGATGACCCCAATCTCCTCAGCCAGTGAGCTACTCAGAGACAGTTGGGTACCCCGGTGGTCCTTTATGGGAAAGGAGCAGGGGGCACTGGTCTGGAGTCAAGAGACAGGCCAGAAGCTCCTTGCTGCTTGGCAACCTTGACTGAATCTCACTGCCAAAGTGCCTTCTTAGCGCAGCATGATTGTGGGGATCAAACTAGATAATGGGTATAAAAGTCCTTGTCAACCAAACACTGTGCAGTTGGGAAGGCAACTGGGGGTGTCACGTGGCAACTCAGCCAGTGGGTTCGTCCCCCTAAAAGCCGTGTTAGCCCACTCTCTTCTGGGCCAAGCCTCCCTTGGCAGAATTCCTGTTCTGGATCCTCTGACTCATGTCTCTCTTTACACGTGGATCTCCCCTCTCTGAGGCCTGGGACCAGACGTCTGTGACAGTCAACACACGACACAGCCACAGGCACAATAAATGAAGGAAAGAAGTGGTCAGTTCCTCCCATCCTGCCCTGCTCACCCTCATCTATCACCCATGACGAGTCCCTGAGACAGTCATCTCATTAGCCCCATTTCACAGATGGGAAGCTGGGGCTCAGAATGACACAATCACTTGCCCAAGTTCCCCAGGTCTGACTGCAGGACCATACTTGGTTTCACTCCACTGCACTAACCACTGAATCACTAGACCAGATTGTTTCAACAAATAAAGTATGGTTGGCACCAGCTTTGGGAATGGAGAGGTTCTGACTGAGGCAGGGCAGGGGGGAAGGGAGTCTAGATTTAAATCACAGCTCCGCCGCTGACTTAGCTTTGAGATAATCTTTCTAAACCCCACTCTCCCCATCTGACACGGGAGTAATAAGGTGTACATCATAGGATGGCGGGGAGAAAAATCCAAGAGAGTGCAAATGAAAGCATGCTATAAATAGTTAAAGGGTGATATACATTAGAAGGTATTGATCCAGTGATAACAATTGCTAGAATGACAGCACCATTGGCATTGTGGGAAAAGCTGCTTTATGACAGTGACTGCTGGCCTGACTGAAACCCCATCCCAGTGCTGAGGTGATGCGATGCTTCCCTAGGGCACAATGAATGCCCTGTGGATGCCCACATTGAGCAGTGACACAAACTCTAAGTAAATTTCTACTTGGGCTCAGTTCACTGGGGCCTGAAAGTCTGGACCGAGGCCTGGGTCTTTTGAAGCAAACTGAGAATTTTGAATCTTTTATTCATTAAAAAAATTTTTTTAAGTAATCTGTACACCCAATATGGAGTTTAAACTCAGGACCCCAAGATCAAGAGTTGTATGCTCCACTGACTGAGCCAGCCAGGCACCCCTAGCTCCTTGAATCTTAAGAGGAGGGAAGACAAGACTCTTCTTCACCTTCCAGGTTCAAGGACACCCGAGTGCAAGGGGTGGGGAGGGTGAACTTTGCATCCAGTGTCTGCCTGCTACCCAGAGAATCCACGGATACCCACAGGCTCTTCTCTGGACCCTTCCCTTCCTTCTGCCCACTCACCCACTCCTGCAGAGGGCATGGAGGTGCCCAGGAGCACAGGCTGCAGTGGATTTGGCAGGCCGCGGGCCACAGGTGCCCACTAACCTGTCTCCCGTGCAACCCATACAGGCTCCTGTTTCCGCCTCATCTCTCTCTTACCCACACGCCAGGGAGGCAGTGGGCTGTGTAGAAGGAGCTCAGCATCGAGAGTGAGAAGGCCTGGATAAAAGTCCTGGTGTTGCTGGTTATGACGACCTTGGAGAAATCACTGAACCTCTCTAGTCTGATTTCCTCATTTTAGAATGGAAACTGAGCCACCGGGTTAATGCATTCCTCTCAAGGAGCTCAAAGTGGGAGGCCCTGGCACAAGGAATAGAGCCATAGGGTCCTGTCACTGCTCCCAGGACACAGCCAGAATGCCCAGGGAAGGAGCTGTGAGCAACTTTAGCTGTACAAACAATGTTTCTCTGGCCCTATCCGGGCCCCCAGGGCTGGCTCTGCAGCCCAACACTCAGGGGCAGAGGAAGAAGCCATCGCATACCACATTGCCAGGGCCTCCTGTGATAAGTTAAAGGTCCTCCAAAGAGGAGGTGGGAACCTACTCTTGATGAATCAGTGAACAGTTAAGAGATTCTTCTGGAAGGTATTGCCAAAACTGTGTAGCTCTCTATTTCTACTTGTTTTTGCATTGTTAAATGTTCCTGATTATATGAATAAAGAGTATCATTCTTAAATGAAAGTTATAACTAGAGACTGGAAGGTAAGATTGTTGCAGAGCGGCCATTTGGCTCTGAACTCACTCTCGCAAACAACCTCAGAGATGAACTTTGAATTGTTATTTCCACATGAGGTTAGTGGATGACCACAGAGCTACTTCAGCAGGACTAGAGAGATGTTACCCATAAAACTATGAGCTTGTATCTTATTCCCTTAGTATGTAGACTGGGGATATTATGGTATATATTGAAGCCGTTACTTTGTTAAATAAAATATTTTGCTTAAAAAAAAAAAAAAACCCACAGGGTAGGGGAACCTGGCTGGCTTAGTCAGAGGAGCACGTGACTCTTGATCTTGGGGTCATCAGTACACTCATGTGTACACTCCACATTGAGTGTAGAGATAACTATATAAACAAACTTTTAAAAAAAATCACAATTTCTACAACCCTGTTTTGGTATTTCTTCACTTTAAAAAAGTGAAATATACTGAGGCACCCGGATGGCTCAGTTGGCAGAGCATCTGACTTTGGCTCAGGTCATGATCTCACGGTTCGCAGGTTCGAGCCCCGTGTCGGGCTCTGTGCTGACAGCTCAGAGCCTGGAGCCTGCTTCAGATTCTCTCTCTCTCTCTCTCTCTCTCTCTCTCTCTGCCCCTCTCCCTCTCATGCTCTGCCCCTCTTTCTCAAAAAAATGAATATTCAACAAAATTTTTAAGTGAAAATTATTTTTAAGGAAAAAAAAATTTTTTTAGTAAAAAATATATTTTTTTAAATGTGTTATGTGCCTCTGGAAGAAAAATAGAGTGGCCCAGGCCTGTTTCTCCCCCCGAGACGCTCTGATATAATTTCGGATTGTGGGCCAGGCTTTCCATTGTCTGTACCCACAGAGAGCCTGGCCAGGTGGTCCACCTGGTCACAGTCTAAACTGTGCCCTTTAACCAGGGCACATGGGGGAGGGGGGCACATTCTGGGTTTGCAGATGCCTCACTAAGACAAGAGGTAGCAGCCCCCATCCTGGAATGGCCTCTGAGATCTGGGATCTGGTGAATCCCTCTGTCCTGTCTGCTCTGCCTTCTCAACCCACTGCTTGTCTCCCCCCAGTTATGACCTCATGTTATTCTAGAATGAGCTCTTTCCTGGACCCCTTTCCTTCTGGACTCTGCTTAGTTAAGGCGGTTGGGGCTGCAAATGGGGATGGGATGTGCTAAGCTGCCAGCAGGGGTGGACCTTGAATGGAAGGAGACACCTGTGTCAGGCAGCCAGGGATGGATGCCAGCCTGGCCAAGGGGGTCCTTCAGCCATGGTCAGTGGCTCCTGCCTCCCCCCACCCCCGGGGAGGGGGCACAGGAATAGAGAGGGAGAGAAACCAGAGATTGGAAAATAAGAAGGCTTGAGTTGCAGAATGCGTCTTAAGCAGAAGGTGGAAGAAACTCAGAATTGGGGAAGCTGCTTTTCCACTCACCTTGGGACTAGCTGTCAGGTGGGAGACAGGACTTGGGCCTCAGGAAATGCCTACCAGGTTGGACATGAGGGATGCTGTGGCCTCTGCCCCCCCCCCAACCACCTTCCTCACAATGGGGTTCATTGCTGAGGTGGGAGGGGCATCCTAGGAAGGGTACAGCTGGGGCCCTACCTGCCAGACAGCCTCTGGGAACCTACCCTTTCAAGCATGAACCATACCATCCGGGCTCCTCCACTCCCAGTGTGCTCTTAGCTCTGCCCGCCCAGCCTAGGGTCCTGGAGGCCTTCTTGGAGCTCATCCAGCAACCATCATGCAAGGTGGTGCTGGGGACTGCCCTCTTACTCGGAGGGGGAGGCCTCATGCTGTGGATTCAGAGGAAGAGGAGAAGGAAGGCATCCGCCGCGTCAGCACAAAATGTGCAGGAGCCACCGGAATGTCACAAAGCAAAGAATGAGAACTGGATTAAATCTCACTTCAGTCGCCTCTCTGAAGAGAAGCTGGCCGCCTGCAGCAACACGGCCGCCCCACCACCCGAGAGCGGCAGCAGAGAAGCCAGCACCACCATTCACATGGAGACTCTCACCACAAGGCAAAGAGAGGCGGGCACAACTCTGCACCGGGAGTCCTTCACCAGCAAGCAGAGGACGTCTGGGGCCTCAGTGACCAAAGAGACCCACAAGGAGTCTGCAAAATCCTCGTCCACGGACGAGCCCACATGGGCCACTGTGGCTGCCTGTACCAAGGAGATTGACACCCTAGGACAGCAGCTGGCTAATTCCATGTTGCAGCGTGCCATAGCTTACCAGAACTCAGGCCACCTGGAGTCCAGAGACGTCAACCAGGAGGAGCTGAAGGCCCTCGAGGAGGTGGAGTTGAAGCTGAAAGGGAATTTCCTCACCCAGCAGGAAACCACCGTAGCTGGCGCGAACCACACACACGCCATCCATGGCCACGGTCACTATGGACACCAGGGTCATCTGAACCACCAGAGCCATAGCCTGCCCAACCGCAGCCACCAGACCTACCACCCCTTTGAAGCCACCTAACCACGGATGGAGACACCCCTTTCCCCCAACAGGGCTGGCACACAATTGCAGGCCTGTTTTCTCTCCTGTGGCGAGATGGTGCCACCCAAATCCCTTCTTCCTGAAGGGCAGGCCCTGGGCCCCTTTGGCTCTGTGAGTACGGTCTGCCACAGAGGATGGCCCCCGATGGAGGGGGCGGGGGTGGAAGGAAGAGAAGCAGCTGAGACAGACTCGCAGGCCCCTGAAGACCCACCAGGAGCAGCTGAGAGCCCCACACTGATGCCGAATGCCTGGAACTGAGCCAATAAAGCCTTGTATACGCTCACTCTGGGTCTGGGGGCTCTGTGGCCAGCCTCAGCACTGGGAAGGGATATGGGGAGAGGCTTCCTGCCCCCAAAGTCCTCTTTGTGTAGGCCTTTATGCTAGGCTGATTCAAGACTCCGTAAATCAGAAAAAAAAAAAAAAAAGTCCATAAATCTTCTCCGGGTCTCAGGTTCTGGGGGTTGGGCTGTCTCCAGGGAGCTCAGCACCCACCAACCTGCTATTGCCAGGGAAGGAGGAAGCAGCCAGGTGTGGGTGGTGGGGGGATAGACAGGCTTTCAGAAGCTCGTAAGCAAACTGGGATGTGGGTCTCCTGTCCTTTTTGGGGTCCTCTTCACCCTGCCTGCTGCTTTTCAAGTCGTGTGGCATCCTGCACTGCAGTGCCCTCCCCCGGCCCCCCCTGCTTCCCCCAGCCCACTGAGACCTGCGTTAGTGCCTCCCACCACCTGCCTACAGAGCCCCTGTGCCCCATACTCTCCCTTCTTGTTTATGTTCTTAATGCCGGGGCTGCCGCTGATGCTAGTGCTACTAATTAGTAGTATTACTAGTAATTTTTTTTTCTTTTCCTGTTCAGACTTTAGTCTACGCCATGCTGTGTGTTGTTACAGCAAGGCCCCATAAGGAAGGATTTGCAGTGTCCCCGTTTTGCAGATGAGACATCTGAAGCTCAGAGGTGTCATTCGCCTGATAGGGCATAGACACTATGCGATGTTGTTGGAGGTGGAGCCCAGCTCTGCCCGACTCCAAAGCTCAGACCCCAAATCCCTTCCCTGTGCTGCCCCTTAGGCCAGTGCCCCGCCATCCCCACACGGGTCTCCCTCACTCATGCTTATCCCTGCCCTCTTCCCCCGTGTCCTGACACTCTCTGTGCCCTCCCACAAGCCTGGGACTCTCCCTGCCTCCTCTTCCTGGGTCTAAAGAAGCCGTTTCTGGGGCAAGGGATGATCTCCAGTGAGGCAGCTATCTCTCCGGTGAAACTTGAGAGAGGTCAGCTCTACAGCACTGTCTAACCCCCCAATGACTCCTTTACATAGAAGTGTCCCATTTGCATTGATTGTGAACTTACCAGTGTTTCCCAGCCTGTTGGCCTCAACCTGTGGGAAGAAGGTCCCCCGAATCCTTGCAAAGGATGGAAAAATCTACAAACACCCTAAGTGTGGTCAATTGATTTTATGGGACATAATTGGAAGCATTTGAATATTTTTATTTTTATTTATTTTTAAGATTTTATTTAAAATTTTATTTTATTTTATTTTATTTTAGAGAGAAAGCACAAGAAGGAGAGAGGGGCAGAGAGAGAGGGAGAGAAACTCTTAGGCAGGCTCCACGGTGAACCGACATGGGGCTCTATCCCGTGACCATGGGATCAAGACATGAGCCAAAATCAAGTGTCGGGACATTCAACCGAGTGAGTTACCCAAGCACCTCTGAAGATTTTATTTTAAGTAATCTCCATACCCAGCGTGGGGCTCGAACTCACAACCTGAGATCAAGCGTCACACGCTCCAGGTGTGTCTGGGTGGCTCCATCAGTTAAGTGTCTGACTTTGGCCCAGGTAATGATCTCATGGTCTGTGAGCTCGAGCCCTGAATGGAGCCCCACGCCGGGCTCCACTCAGAGGAGCAGAGCCTGCTTGGAATTCTCTCACTCTCCCTGTCTCTGCCCCTTCCCCTCACTGTCTCTCAAAATAACAACAACAACAAAAAAGAGTCACGTGCTCCAGTGACTGAGCCAGCCAGGTGCCCCAGTATTTGAATATTTTTAACATTATTAATAGTGACTTTATATAAATACTAATATACATATGCTTTAAAAAATTTTTTTTAACGTTTATTTATTTTTGAGACAGAGACAGAGCATGAACGGGGGAGGGTCAAAGAGAGAGAGGGAGACACAGAATCTGAAACAGGCTCCAGGTTCTGAGCTGTCAGCACAGAGCCCAACGTGGGGCTTGAACTCACAAACCCCGAGATCATGACCTGAGCCAAAGTCGGACGCTTAACCGACTGAGCCACCCAGGCGCCCCTATAATATGCTTTAAATTTAAAATACTTCATAACTTCATAACAGGGGTGCCTGGCTGGCTCAGTTGGTAGAGTGCACAACTCTTGATCTCAGGGTTGTGAGTTTAAGCCCCATGTTGGATGTAGAGATTACTTTAAAAAAATAAATAAGGGGAGCCTGGTGGCCTCAGTCCGTAGAGCATATGACTCTTAATCTCAGATCACGGTCATGAGTTCAAGCCCCAACATTGGGTGTGGAGCCTACTTTAAAAATACAGTAATTAGATAAAAAATAAAAAGGTAAAATACTTTATGACAAAAATATTAATGGGAAAAAATGGGGTCTGTCATACTAGAAAATGTTGGAGGCTGCTAAATTAGACAAAAAGCAAGGGTGGTGAGGTGTGACTTCTGAAAGTGATTGTAAAAATGCATAAAATGCATGTGTTTATTTGGAAGATCTTAAATCCCTTATTAAAAGTTTATTGCATACAATTTCAGATTGGCTAATTAGGAATTTGGAATCTTTAAAGAAGTTTAAAACTGGCAAAATTCAACTAAAGTCTGCAAGTTAGTACCTTACCAGCGCTATTCTCTGGTTCTGATCATTGTACTAAATAAATAGTAAGATCTTATCATTGGTGGAGGTTGGGTGAGGGAGGTGTGGAAATCCCCTGCACTATTTCTGCAACTTTTCTATTAATTTAAAAGTAGTTCAAAATGTCAAGGTTTTATTACAGTTGTGCCATAGGGAAAATGGCCACTAAGCCACCAACTCAAGTATATTCTCTTGGTAAGGAGATATGCATCCCCAGCCCCAAACACTCACTCCTCTTCCCAGGCCGCTCTGGCTCCCTGGAGTGGCCAGCCTGACCATGGGGCCAAGAGAGAGTAGCGTCTGTGATGAGCCCCTTTCTCTTGCAGCTGGAGGGGACGGGAGAGGTTCCTGAGTGCGGCCTCCCCTCCACACCAGCCATCCTCCTCCACCTCAGATGGAAAGCTGCCACCCTTCTCATTTAAGGCTTGTGCACTTTCTCCTGACTCCATAGTAATCACAGCTAACACGGCCGGCAGGCCGGGTTCTCATCCAAGCACTTTATACATAGTATCTCATTTGAGCCTCACAACAATGCTTTAAGGAGAGCACTGATACTCTCCCCATGTTTCATGTGAGGAAGCTGAGGTTTGGTTAAGCCGCGTACCCAAGATCTCATAGCTGATCAGGGGCTGCACTGAGAGCTACACCCAGGTTCCTCTGAGTTCAGAACCGCTCCCTGTCTTCACTCCCCGACCCATCCGGGACCCTGGCCCTTCCACTCCTCCAGTCCCCTTGCTGCACCAGCAGAGAGAGGCACATCGGGCCCGAAACTGGGCATCCCTCCAAGGAGAAGGAGGGGGCTCTTGGCAGCATCAGTTCACAGATTTCAGGGTGCTTTCTCTTACCTTTTCTTGTTTGGGCCTTTAACATAGCCTTATAAGGTAGGATCAAAATGATTTTATTACCATCCCAGAGAAAAGGAAACAGGGACTCAGAGACCTGATATAACTAACTTCCTCAAAAGCCAGAGGGGAGGGGCGCCTGGGTGGCGCAGTCGGTTAAGCGTCCGACTTCAACCAGGTCACGATCTCGCGGTCCGTGAGTTCGAGCCCCGCGTCGGGCTCTGGGCTGATGGCTCGGAGCCTGGAGCCTGTTTCCGGTTCTGTGTCTCCCTCTCTCTGCCCCTCCCCCGTTCATGCTCTGTCTCTCTCTGTCCCAAAAATAAATGAAAAACGTTGAAAAAAAATTAAAAAAAAAAAAAGCCAGAGGGGAGTTGGGTCCAGTGCGTCCCCGACTCTGTGATACTCCCTCTTCCCTAGTCTGGCCTGGCCTCCTCCTCGGGAGTCAGGCCTGGGTCAGATGCTCCTTTACAGGAGACAAGGGAAAGGCCACCGGGAGTCTTGACCACAGGGGCCTGCTTCCTCTCTGAGAGCGCAAGACCCAGCGGTCTTAACTGCTCAGGGGCCCGTGGCACTGGCCGCCAGAATGAAGCAGGACTTGGGAGTGAGTGGACATGGCTGAAGAAGCAGCTGGAGTAAGAACTGGCCTGGGCGGTGGGGGCAAGGTGGGGGCAAGCAGGCAGGGTTGGGGAGGGAGGGAGATGTCTTTGGCATTTGCACAGAGGGACTGGTGAAAGCCTGACCTCAGAATCCTAGTCAGAGGGTGCTGGTCCAGTCCTCTCCAGGGTTGGCAACTCAAGAGTGGGGGTGACCCACTGGGAAAGCACTAACACCATTTGTACCGAGACAGAAGGAGGCTCCCGGCCTGACACGGAGAAATGGATCCTGAGGAGGCAGCACAACAGAAGCCAAAAACTATTTGCCTCAAGATGCTCCCTACAATATCACCAAGACAAAAAAGCTGGCAGGGGGTGGGATTGCTAAGTATCCAGTGAGCCATTCTGGCAGTCCACTGAGTGGAATCTAATGGTGTAGCGAACAGCATGGAAAAAGGTTTGTGGTGAAAAGTTGACTCTACATCACATTGTGTCCCTTAAGGATGACTCACGGGAACAGTCTCTCTTGGTCCCGATGCCAGGAAACTGTGTGTTTCCCCCGGGCAGCTGCTTTGCTTTTATCTGGAGTTCTGCATATCTGTCAGCTGATCACATTTCCCTTTTAGCTTGGACTGTCAGGAAGCTCCAAATCAAAATGATGGCCCATCTTCCTCAACGGTGCAGCGGGGATTTTGTATTGTAGATCAGTATTGCCTCCAGCTTTCTTTTCATTCCTTTCTCCCAAGCAGTCTCCTGTTTATTAATAGTCTCGCCGTGCCGTATGCTGTATTTGTCACCTATTTAAGAACAGTGTTTTGAGGATGGACTGGAGTAGAGAGGAGGAAGAAGAGGGTAGAGAGAGTTAAATGAAAAAGCGGAGAGGAGGACGGTTTTACTAACCTTCCCTTCAGATTCAGTCAAACAGCATCAAATCTCCTGGTCTCTCATGGATTTATATAAAAGAGTTGACACCTTACCTGGTGATGTTAGAAACTTCTCACATGATCAATAAAACAGGAAAATGTGAAGTAAAATAATGAGGTATCACTTTTCACCCAGAAAACTGGCAAATATTAATTCTGACAATACCCGGTGTTGACACGGATGAACACTAACGGACTCTTCTATGTGCTGATGGGGTATGAACTGGCTATTGAGAGAGATGTTTGGCACGTGAAAATGCACATACGTGTGACGCAGCAATTACAAACCTAAAGAAACCGTGGAGAAGCTCAGACATGGGCACAGAAGACTGTAGAACATGGTTGTTTCGGCATTGTTTGTAATAGCAAAACTAAGGAAACATTCTGAGTGTCCTCGAAGGGAAAATGAAAAGTAAATTGTAGTCTGACTTCAAATAGAATATTCTGTAGCCGTTAAAATGAATGAATCAGACCTGTGCGCTGCTAGGGACAAAGCTCACAGCATAATCTTGAGCAAAAATAGCAGACTGCAGAAGGTTGTATGATCTTGATTCCATTTCTATACAGTTTAAAATGGCCACACTGTTATATGTCGTTTATGGGTCCATATGTATGTCTTAGGGTATAAGACTTGAGTGGGAACAATAGCACCTGAGTCAGGACGGTTAGAGGAGGAAGAAAAACGTGATAGGGGAGGGTTGCCATGACTGTTGGGTACACACCTGTGGGTTACATTATCATCGATTCTTTGGGGTATAGCTGAACCCCAAAGAATGTTAATGAACATTTCATTAACACAAAGAAAAACGGTGTGGACACTGTGACCGCAACTGGGTGAAACATTCTGCCTGCCTCAGGACAAAGATGAGAAGGAGATATGCGCAAAGCTATGGTGTTGGGGAGGTAGGAACCTGTGTGAGTGTAACACCAATATCCTGGTTGTTCATCAGGCTTCGTGGTGCAGGGCTCCAATGGCGAGTTCCCCTTCCTGACCAGCAGCGAGAGGCTGGAGGTGGTGAGCCGAGTCCGCCAGGCCGTGCCCAAGGACAAACTGCTGCTAGCTGGCTCTGGCTGCGAGTGTGAGGCCACAATGCTCTGGGCCCTAGGGGTACTTGGGGGTGCCTGGGGTGGGAAGCCAGGCTCCTTGGCCCTGGGGTTGGTTCAGCCTGCTGGTTCCTTCCCTTCTGCCCCCCTTGCTTGCCCCAGGGTCCTAGCCCTGCCCTTCTGCCTCCTGCTCTCACCCTCCATGGCCTACAGGGAAGACTCCCTCTTTCCTCCTGCAGCCACTCAAGCCACAGTGGAGATGACTGTGAGCATGGCCCAGGTTGGGGCTGACGCTGCCATCGTGGTGACCCCTTGCTTCTATCGTGGCCGCATGAGCAGCGCTGCCCTCATTCACCACTACACCAAGGTAGGGTGTGAGGGTTGGGCATGGGTTTGGGGCCTGGGACCAAGGGAAAGCTGGACGAGGAGAGGAGACTGCCTGGGGAGAGGAGACAGAGAGGCCAGGGGCCAAGGGGCGAGCCTACTTCCATGAATGACACCTGTGGGACAGGAGGGATGCCCCCAGGCGCTAGCCGCCACCTGGTGCCGGGCCACTGGCCCGGCCACACTGTGTTGCTGTTTCCTCCCCTCTCAGATGGTCAGAATGATGGTGTCTTCCTCACAGGGTTGTTGTGAGGACTAAGCTCCATCAGAAAATAGAGGACTTAGAACTGAGCTTGGCACACAGAAAGCACTCATGAAATATTACTCATCAATTGCTTACAAGCAGGGCACGTGGCACTGTGACTTCTAGTCCAGGAGGTAGGCCTGTCCAGGGGCCCCGTAGCGCCCCAGGCCCGGAGCTGGTGGTGGTGGGCTCGTGGCGGGCCTGGGGCAGCTGCCCTCTGCCTCTCTCCTCTTCTCTGCCTCTCACAGGTCGCTGACCTCTCTCCGATTCCTGTGGTGCTCTACAGTGTCCCAGCCAACACGGGGCTGGACCTGCCGGTGGATGCGGTGGTCACGCTTTCCCAGCACCCAAACATCGTGGGCATCAAGGACAGTGGTGGCGATGTGAGTGGCAGCAGCTCCTGGCTGGGGCTCCTTTCTCTTCTCCTGTGCTAGCGACTTCAGGGCAGCTCTGGAACCCACTCCAGTCCTGGGCTCCTGTTTGGGTTCTTTCCATCGTGTGGGCTCTCTGGGGCTTTGTCTGAGTTCTGGGGCGGCTCTCTGGGGCCTGGGCTCTCCTCCCACCCTCGCTCGGCCCCCTTCTCCGTTGGTGTTGAGGCTCTGGGTGCAGCTCTCACCTGGGTTTGCTGTTGCAGGTGACCAGGATGGGGCTGATTGTTCACAAGACCGGGAGGCAGGATTTCCAGGTGTTGGCTGGATCGGCTGGCTTCCTGCTGGCCAGCTATGCCGTGGGTAGGCCTCCCGCCGCTCTCACACCGTCATGGGTGGTATACCCAGGACCCCTGCCCACCCGCCCCCACCGCCCTGGGTGTGCTGGGAGAAACCATGCAGGCTGCGTCTGGGTCTGCAGGGGGCCCTTTGCCAGCCTGTCTGCTTGGAAACCTCAGAAGTCTCAATATTGGGTGCTTACGAGTGACCTTGGGCAGAAGAGGGTGGCTCTGTACCATCCTTGGTCTGTAGCAGGGATGCCTGCTGTTCTAAGTCCTGAGCTCGGTGCTTCGGTAACAGACTTAGCTCCTCTGATGTCACCTTGTAAATCATTCTCTGAGGACACAGGCCTTAGGGCCTCTCCTCTCATCCAGGAGTCTGGCTTCCTCTCACCTGGGTGCTAGGCCGGAAGGAATTGTCAGACCTGTAGGAATGGGCCAGGGACCTTCAGCTGCCTGATTCTGTTCCAGTTCAAGGTCCTGGGAATGTCACCATTGGACCAAATGAGCTTGTCTGTTGTGGGTCAAGGTGCTTGGGTTCGGGTTGGTTTTAAGCCCTCAAGGGGGAGGAGAAGAAGCATTTTCTCCCTTTGGCTGAAGCCCCAGCAAGCGCAGATCTGAGTTACTTTTCTGGTGCTGCAGAGGGCAATGCCCATTCCTTTTTCCTGGTCTCCACAGACTTTGGCTTATTGTCTAGGACCTTGCACGTCTCTCCTCTGCCACGTCACAGTCTCTAAAGAGCCATGGCAGAAGAGGGGACCAATTGAAGCCTCGTTCCTGAGGGGGGCAGCTGGAAAGAGCACAGGCTCTGGAGGCTCGGGGATGTGAGCTGGAATCTCAGCTCTGCCATGTACTGAGTACCGCCCGGCAAGGTGTTCAACCTCTCTGGGCCTGAACTTCTACCCTCTAAAGCAGGGGGGTGTTACGAGAATTTGAGAGCATTGGCCCCGTGTCTGCATAGTGCCTGGCACAGAGTGGGGATCAGTAAATGGCAGCTATATAAGCTCATTCCAAATTTCTCACTCTCCAGCCTTGAGGCCACTCCTAACTAGACGTAGAATCACATCCCGGGCTGGCAGAGTGGCAGGGCCTCCTGAGATCACAGCCAGCCCGTTTTCACTGCCCAGATAAGAACAAAGAGGACCCGGAGGTCTATGACTTGTGCAAGTTCATGCAACCAATGGGAGGAAATGCCTGGTCTCCTGACTGTGTCCCGAGCTCTTTCCACTGACCCCCACCCCCAGCACTGTCCCAGGCTGAATTCACTGGGGGGAATAAGATTTCAGAAGAGCAAAGGCTTCCTGTCCACTCCACCCCCTTCCCGCACGGATGAGTCAGGGGGCTATTAGAGGATCATGGAGGTGTCAAGTGGCAGGTGGGACTTTACTCTGGGAGGTGTATTGGGTGGGGGGAGGTGCACGGAAGGAACTGTTCTCAGGTTAGCCTCAGGCTCTGTTCCCTGACCTTCAGCCTGTGGGATTCTACTTCAAATATGCTGGCAGCTTTTCTCTCTGGAAATCTGTTCTCTGTGGACTCACAGAGCATGCCTTTGACATGGCCGGCCAGTGGCACAGAAATCCACATCCTCTCTCCCCAGAATAAGGGGTGCTGGGGACCAGGGTCTGACATTGTCTGTGAGAAGAGGCCCTGACTGATGTTCTGCATCTTACTCTGGGGCAGGAGCTGTGGGGGGCGTGTGTGCCTTGGCCAATGTCCTGGGGGCTCAGGTGTGCCAGCTGGAGCGACTCTGCCTCACAGGGCAATGGGAAGATGCCCAGAAGCTGCAGCACCGCCTCATTGAGCCAAACACTGCGGTGAGTTCCCAGCCAGTGGCCCCAAGGCACGGGGTGGGGTGGGGGTGGGGGGGGGGTGTCTGTGTCCTCACTGGAGCAGGAGCCAAGGCAGGCACAGTGGTCCCCACTTAGCCTCTTCCCTTTCAGAAAGTCCTTTTAGAGAATATCCCAGTGTGGGAACTCCTTGTGCCTCTCCAGAAAATCATGACTTCAGACAAAGTTGAGCCCTATTGGTTGCATTGGAATTCATCTAGGGTGCTAGTTAAAATTCTAATCCTGTAGGCCCAGGAATAAGCCTTGAAACAAACATCTTGGCTGATTGTGGTGACATAAGTAATCCCGGGACCTTGCTTAGAGATGCACTGCCTAGAAAGAGTGAGCCGTGGGCCTTTTCATCAGCTTTATAAAGGGCCAAATCCTGGAAAACAGAATGATTGGGAATAAAGGAATTGGAAGGCTGGAGGCATTCAGAGCCCAGATTTCCCAGGAGAGTTTTGTCTTCAAATAGTCTATTTCTGAGGCATCTGGGTGGCTTAGTCAGTTAAGCATCCGACTCTTGATTTCAGCTCAGGTCATGATCTCATGGTTCGTGAGTTTGAGCCCTGCATCAGGCCTTACCCTGAAAGCATGGAGCCTGCTTGGGATTCTCTCTCTCTCCCTCTCTCTCTGTGGCCCTCCGCTGCTCACACTTGCTCATGCTCTCACTCTCTTTCTCTCTCTCTCTCCAAATAAATACATAAACATTTAAAAAAATCTATTCTGCAGTCAGACGGTGTACTTGCCAGACGGCAAGTCAAGGAGAAGAGCCAAGGTGGAATGCCTGTCAAGAGCCAGGCAGTGCTGTTCAGAGCCACACTGGAGTCTGAGGCAGGAAGGAAAATGTGTGTTCCTATAGACACGTTTATATATATTTTTTATTTTATTTATTTTCTTTTTTTATTTTTTAAATGTTTTATTTTATTTTTGACAGAGAGAGAGTGAGACAGAGACAGAGACAGAGACAGAGCATGAGTGGGGGAGGGGCACAGAGAGAGGGAGACACAGCATCTGAAGCAGGCTCCAGGCCCTGAGCTGTCAGCACAGAGCCCAACACGGGCCTCAAACTCACAGACCGAGAGATCATGACCTGAGCTGAAGTCGGACGCTCAACCGACTGAGCCACCCAGGCGCCCCTCTATATTTTAAATTAAACTTTTAATTATGAAATAACTGTAGATTCAGATGAAGTTGTAAGAAATAATACAAGAGAGTCCATGTGCCTGGCCTCTAGTTTCCCTCAATGGAACATCTCACACAATTAAAGTACAATATCACAACCAGGATTTTGACATTGATATAGTCAAGATACAGAGTATTTTTTTTTTTTTAATTTTTTTTTCAACGTTTTTTATTTATTTTTGGGACAGAGAGAGACAGAGCATGAACGGGGGAGGGGCAGAGAGAGAGGGAGACACAGAATCGGAAACAGGCTCCAGGCTCCGAGCCATCAGCCCAGAGCCCAACGTGGGGCTCGAACTCACGGACCGCGAGATCGTGACCTGGCTGAAGTCGGACGCTTAACCGACTGCGCCACCCAGGCGCCCCAAGATACAGAGTATTTTTATCACCAGAAGGATCTCTCATGTTATGTTTTGATGGTTACATCTACTCCTACCTCCATCCTGTCCTTAACTCCTGGCAACCACAAATACGTTCACTGTTTTTATTGTTTTGTCAGCTCAAGACTGCTACGTGAATGGAATCAGAGTATATAACCTTTTTTTTAAAAAAAATATTTATTTATTTTTGAGAAAGAGAGAGCATAACGGAGGAGGGGCAGAGAGAGGGAGACAGAATACCAAGCAGGCTCTGAGCGGTCAGCACAGAGCCCTACGTGGGGCTCAAACCCATAAACCGCGAGATCATGAGCTGAACTGAAGTTGGATGCTTAACCAGCCACCCAGGCGCCCCAGAGTATATAACCTTTTGCAATTGGCTTTCCTCACTCAGCATAATTCCGTGCAGATTCAAAGTTGTTGCCTGGGGCAATAGCCCATTCCTTTTTATTGATGAATAGTGTTTCATGGTACAGCCATACCATAGCTTGTGTAACCATTCACTTGTTGAAGGACAACTAGATTGTTTCCAGTTTGGGACTGTTTTTTTCTATTTTATTTTTTTTTATGTTTGTTTATTTTTGAGAGATACAGAGTGCAAATGGGGGAGGGGCAGAGAGAAACACAGAATCTGAAGCAGGCCCCAGGCTCTGAGTTGTCAGCACAGGGCCAGACTCAGAGGTCGAATCACAACTGTGAGATCATGACCTGAGCCGAAGTCAGACACTTAACTGACTGAGCCACCCAGGTGCCCCAGTTAGGGCCTATTAAAAGTTGCTATGAACATTCATGTACAAGCTTTTGCGCGACCATAAAATTTCATTTTTCTGGGATAAATACACAATTGGTAGGTCATATGATGATTGCATGTTTAGTTTTTTAAGAAACTACCAAAATGTTTTTCGGAGTGTTTTACATTTACATCAGTGTAAATGTATGACTGACTCATTTTCTCTGCGTCTTTACCAGCTTTAGGCACTGTGACTACTGTTTATTTTAGCCATTCTGATAGGTGTGTTGTAACACTTCATTGTGCTTTCAATTTGCATTTCTCTGATAGCTAATGCTATTGAACATCTTTTCATGTATTTATTTGCCACCTCTATATCTTCTTTTTGTCCTGTCCCACCATCTGTATATCTTCTTTAAAAAACTTTTTTTTCAATATTTATTTTTTGAGAGAGAGAGAGAGAGAGAGCGAGCAGGGTGGGGCAGAGAGAGAGGGAGACACAGAATCTGAAGCAGGCTCCAGGCTCTGAGCTGTCAGCACAGAGCCCAACATGGGGCTCAAACTTACAAACCACGAGATTATGACCTGAGCCGAAATCAGACACTTAACCGACTGAGCCCCGCCTGAGCCCCAGGCACCCCTATATCTTCTTAAATTAAATGTCTGTTTATGTCTCTTGCCTATTTTATGATTGGATTTTTTTTTTTTTTACTGTTGAATTTTGGAAGTTCTTTCTTTATATCTTTTAGATACCAGTCCTCTGCGAGGTATGTGGTTTGCAAATATTTTCTCTGAGTCAGTAGCTTGTCTTGTCATTCCTTTTTTTTTTTTTTTAAGTTTATTTGTTTATTTTGAGAGAGAGAGAGAGAGAGAGAGGATCCCAAGCAGGCCCTGCACTGTCAGCAAAGAGCCTAACATGGAGCTCAAACTCACGAACCATGAGATCATGACCTAAACCAAAACGAAGAGTCAGACACTTAACCTCCTGAGCCACCCATATGTCCCTTGTCATTCTCTTAACAGGTTTTTTGCGGGACAAAAGTTTTTAATTTTGATGAAGTCCAATTTATCAATATTTTTATTTGTATTTATGCTTTTAGTGTCAACCCTAAGAAGACTTTTCCTAGCACTAGATGGTGAAGATTTTCTCCTGTTTTTCCTAAAAGTTTTATAGTTTTACAAGTCCATGACCCATTTTGAGTTAATTTTTGTATGATGTGTGAGACTTAGATGGAGGGTTTTGTTTTGTTTTGTTTTGTTTTGTTTTTCTTTTCGCTTCTGGATATTCACTTGCTCCAATACCATTTATTGAAAAGATGATCTTTCTTCCATTGAATTACTTTTGCACCTTTGTCAGAACTCAGTTGGGCATATTTGTGTGGTTCCATTTCTGGGTTCTCTGTTGCTTCCATTATCTATGTCTATCTATTCCTCTGTAAAACCATACAAAATTATTCTAAAGTTTATATGCAAAGGCCAAGGAATTAAAAACTAGCTAAAACAATTTTGGGAAAAAATAACAAAGTGGGAAGAATTAGTCTACTGATTTTAAGATTAAAAAAAAATTATTTTATGTTTATTTTTGAGAAAGAGTGTGTCAGAGTGTGAGCAGGGGAAGGGCAGAGAGAGGGTGACCCAGAATCTGAAGCAGGGTCCGAGCTGTCAGCACAGAACCCGACGTGGAGCTCGAACCCACGAACCATGAGATCATGACCTGAGCTGGAGTCAGACGCTTAACCGACTGAGCCACCCAGGCGCCCTTGATTTTAAGATTTATTATATACCTACAGTAATCAAGTCTGTGTGGTTTTGCAGAAGGTATTGAATTTTGTCAGATGCTTTTTCTTCATTGATTGATATGATCATGTGATTGTTTTTCCTCTTTAGCCTGCTGATACGGTGAGTTACATGGATAATTTTCTAATATTGAACCAGACTTGCATTCCTAGAATAAACCCCACATAGTCATGGTGTGTAACTTGTTCATATGTTGCTGAGTTACATTTGCTAATTCTTAGTTTAAGATTTTTCTGTCTATGCATAGGAGATATTGGTATGTAGTTTTCCCCCTTTTTTGGCACTGTCTTTGTCTGATTTTGGTATCAGGGTAATAATAGCTTCATCAGTTGACTGGGAAGTATTCCCTGCTCTTCTGTTTTCTGGAAGGGACTGTGTAGAATTGGTGTTAAATCTTCTTTAAACATTTTTTAGAATTCTCCAGTGAGGCCATCTGGACCTGGAAATTTCTTTTGAGGGGAGGTTTTTAAAAGTACAGCTCTGCCCTTGGCCTCCACTGACACCTCCCTGACCTGAAGGGGTAGGAATGCTTCCTTACTGCTTCCCACCTGGCCTCCACTGACTTTGCAAATATGTCTGGGGGGAGTAGCTTCCTTAAGTGTGGGCGGTGGTGTGAAAAGTTCTGACTTTCCTCTCTGGGCCTCTGCTGAAAACATCTGTTGTGGAGGGGGTAAAGTGGGGGGTAGAAGTTCTGGCTCCCAATTCAACCTTTGCTGGCCTGGGTGGGGGTAGGGCTATAGTTTTTTTCTGGGGTGCTTGGCTGGAGCAGAGTGGTGATGGCCTAAAAGTTTTCCATCTTGCTGGGCTGCAACTTCTTGGTCCTTGGCTTGAGTGAACAGGCTTTTTTGGGAGCTTTTATTATCTGTACCCATTGAATGCATTTCAGCATCGCCGGCTGCTTCAGCTTCAAGTGGAGGCCGGGGAACTTACTGCTGTGTTCCTTGGGTCCTGAAGTCCCTAGTCATTCTTCTTTCCCTCTGCCTTTTGGAGTCTCATGTTTGTTTCTATGTAATGTCCAAGGTTTTTTAGTTATATTTGTTGGGAGGAATAGGGCAAAGTACATTTATTCCCTCTTCCTGAAAGTGGAAACTCTAAGTTTCTTTCTCTTTCTTTCTTTCTTTCTTTCTCCCTTCCTTTCCTTCCTTCCTTCCTTCCTTCCTTCCTTCCTTCCTTCCTTCCTTCCTTCCTTCCTTCTTTCCTTTCCTTCCTTCCTTCCTTCCTTCTTCCCCTTCCTTCCTTCCTTCCTTCCTTCCTTCCTTCCTTCCCTTCCCTTCCCTTCTCCT
Source organism: Neofelis nebulosa (assembly GCF_028018385.1). Lineage (NCBI taxonomy): Eukaryota > Metazoa > Chordata > Mammalia > Carnivora > Felidae > Neofelis > Neofelis nebulosa. The sequence goes on from NC_080794.1 coordinate 61,311,598, forward strand.
TCCTTCCTTCCTTCCTTCCTTCCTTCCTTCCTTCCTTCCTTCCTTCCTTCCTTCCTTCCTTTTCTCCAGCCCTGAGATCAAGAGTTGTAGGCTCTGAGCCAGCCCTCTAAGTATTTTTCTAAATGGTAATCCCTCCCCGTAGAACATTAAACTATTTGGAAAAAAATTTGAAAAATTAAAAAGTAAGTATATTAAAACATCCTTCTTCTAGTTTTAAGTATTATATATATTAAAAACATAATTTATTATAATTTTGCTTTCCCAGCTTGAATAGAAACAACGTCATCAAAAATTTGTTTTTCTGCATCTACTCCTAGAAAAAAAAAATGAACCAATGAAAAATGCATAACACATGTATAGAAGGGCCCGCGTTTGCTTTTGCCTCAGGTTACATGTGGCAGGGCATGGGTCTGTTGGATCTGGTCTTTGTTTAAAACATTGACACTTTGTTCATTTATGGATTTTTTTTCTTGCATCGGTTTTGATTTTTTTAAAAATATGGCACTAAATATTACTTACCTTGATGACTGATTTCTTTGGCATTCCCTTAAGTTTTGCATCTGAGCTGGTAGTCCCAGGCTAAGCGGGTAATGTTTTGTTTGGGTAAAGTGGGGGGTGGGCTCTAGATCTCCCTCACAGCTTATAGGTTTACCTCCAAGGGGCAGATTCACTCAGAGTTAGAGAAGGGACAGCTGGGGAGGCAAGCACGAGTCTCCTGGATGTGACGGTCCTCCTGGGATAGGATAGTCTATTCAGAGGGTGGAAGAACTGCAGAAGTGAGGCCCATCAGGGAACACACTGTCCTTTGTGTACTGGACATGCCACTGGGGTGGGACCTCTGCTCTCCACTCCCACCCACCTGCAGGAGAGTCGGTCCCAGAAGCTGCATTCCCCCAGTACAGGAAAAGGGGTAACTTTTAGGTCTCCTGGGATCGGGTCTCACAGTGGCATTTTTCTCGTATGACTCTTGTGACGTGGGGTCGGTGTTGTCCTCTCCCTCGTTCTACAGATGAAGCAGCGGGCGGCCCCTTGGGAAGAGAGGATGTGTGCTGCCGTCCTAGCTCTCTGCATGCCATCCTGCCTTACTCTCCACTCTGTGCCTCCTCCTGTGCCAACTCTGGGCACACACTCAGGAATGCCTGGAACACCTTTCTGCTGCCTGGGCTGTGGGCTCAGCCACCCCAGGAGCGGCTTGATGTCACCCTATTGCCCTGCTTGAACACAATGTCCTTCCTCCGCCTTCCCACCCAGCCGGCCTCCTGCCCTGGCTATATTTAGGACTTTCCATGCTCTTTACACACCAAAGCATTCAATTCTTTCTGGGTCTGAGGAGGGGGCAACTCTGAGATCTTATACAACTATGGTGGACGAAGACTTTTCTCTAGGTACTTCTTGTTTCTATCCTCTCTCCTAGGTCTTTCCCACCCCGCTCAGGTTTTGGGTGAAAAGCCCAGGTTATTAGAACATCATGGCTGAGGCCAGGCTTAGGAGGAGGGTGGCTTGTCACTCATTCCAAGAAAAAACTCCCTGGCGTCGAGTGGTAAATAGTTACTAGTCAGTCATTCATCAGTGGCTCTCAACTTTTTTACCCCAAGAAACCCCTTTTATTATTTTACCCTTCGTGAAGCCCACCCTTCTAAGGTTTTAACTTCCCTTCAAATAAAACTTTATTAAGTAATGATTACATTCTTAGTTTTTGGGTAGTCAAAGAGTCTTCTAACACTTCTGATCAGCATGAAATAACCAGTTGCTATGCCAAAAGCCAAGAAGCTCGATAATTCATTTTCTGTAAGACCCCATGCATGATTTTAAGTTATGACAATAGCTTTAGGTCCCTCATGACAATGGGTAACACTTTAGAGATCATGTCGTCCAGCCCCCTCATTTTTTTAGACAGAATTTGCTCAGATACAGTAAGTTCGTGATATAAGGTTACACAGTGAAACTTGTCAGGGCAACTGATGCGTTGTTTTTCAGAGTTGGGGTCAGCGAGGGACTATGGGTGGGTGGGGGTCCCTGCTGCAGGGCCAAAGTCTGGACTATGCCTAAAGTTCTCACACACCCTTCCCCTTCCTGACTCCCAGGGCACACCAGGCCTGGGAACTGGTTCCTGGAACCTGGGCTGCAGACCTGTGATGATCTAGTGCCCAGGCCCAAAGTATTGCTATCTTCTTGCATCCCAGCTTGATGACCAAATGCCACTGTTCTCCCCAGTGGGGTGGTTTTACCCCTAAAACCAGAGGAGGTGACTTCCTTCCTTAATCTGAATTTTTGGCATCGTGTTCTCTACTGCTGACCTGCCTTCTGGTCTCTCAATCCGGATTTCCAATCTACCCTGGTGTCACAGATTTGATAAAGTTACTTTACAAAGGCGGGGCGCCTGAGTGGCTCAGTTGGTTAAGCGACAGACTTCGGCTCAGGTCATGATCTCTCAGTTTGTGAGTTCGAGCCCTGCATTGGGTTCTGTGCTGACAGCTCAGAGCCTGGAGCCTACTTCAGATTCTAAGTCTCCCCCTCTCTCTACCCCTCCCCTGCTCACCCTCTGCGTCTCTCTGTCTCTCAATAATAAATAAACGTTAAAAAAAAAAAGTTACTTTACGAGGGGAGGAGGGTGGGAACCTTAACTTTCTGAGAGTGACACGTGTCTGGATCCCAGACATGTGTGGGCAGGGATTCCCCAGTTTCTTCTAACAGGCCCTGCTTCACAGGTGACCCGGCGCTTTGGGATCCCCGGGCTGAAGAAAACCATGGACTGGTTTGGCTACTACGGAGGCCCCTGCCGCGCCCCCTTACAGGAGCTAAGCCCCACGGATGAGGAGGCGCTGCGTATGGATTTCACCAGTAATGGCTGGCTCTGAGAGCAAGGAGAGGACATGCCTGGCTTGAGCCCATCTCGTCTTCCTGCCTTGTACCTGGAGCTGAAGAGGCACATGGGCCTGTTTCCCTAGTTCAGCCTTGCAGGTGGCCTCTGACCAGGCTCTGCTGTGCACACCCACTTCCTATTTTCATAGTCCTATGACTGCTGGCATTTGTATCCTGAACTCTGGCTCTCTAGAGACCTTCAGTCTGGGAAGGAGCAAGTGCTTTCCTGTGCCCCAGGACATGTGACTAGGAGCCAGAGGGGAAGAACAGGGCGGGCAACCAGGTGCAAGGAAGGTCATGTATCTTACTGATGGGAAGACCGCTGAGACTTGGGGTATACACCTGAGCCCAGCACATGCAGCACAGAGCCCGGGCTATTCTTAAGAACCCAAGTTCTTACTCCTTCCAGGGAAAGTGGTCAGTTAGGAAACCTGATCAGAAAAGCATCACTAGCCTTTGAAATCCAACCCCACCCCCACCCCTTCTGCATTCCAGACACAGCGCTCTTTCCTAAATCCATTTTGATCATCTCATATTCTTATCTCTAGCCTTGATCTTAACTAGAGAGCACAGACCCGGCCCAGTGACTTACCAGAATTGGTAAATAATGACACCTGGTGGATAAATGTTACATTCTAGGAGACTTCTAGCTAACCTAGGTCTGAAACATTAGGGAAGAAGACTTGGCCTGAGACCTGGCCATCCTCTTGCCTGTAGGCACTGTGCTTTTATTGTTAAAAATAATATTTTGTTCTTGCAATAAAGTTGAGTAAGTTAAAACAGTGTGGCTATGTAAAAATTGACACTTCACTGCTAAGCAAGCCTTAGGTTTCCTGCCTAGATGTCAAGAACCTTCCTAGAGGCAATTTAACTTTTTTTAAGTTTATTTATTTTTGAGAGGAGAGGAAGCGTGTGGTGGGGAGGGACAGAGAGGGGGGAGGGACACAGAGGGGGGAGGGACAGAGGATCTGAAGCAGGCTCTGCACTGACAGCAGAGAGCCCAGATGTGGGGCTTGAACTCAGGAACCATGAGCCAAACTCAGGAACCTGAGATGAACTCTGACACTTAACTGACTGAGCCACCCAGACGCCCTGAGGCAATTAAACTTGTCAAGGCCTTCTCAGCTTTGAGAGAGGCCTTAACAATACTCAGCAAACATAGGTATTAGATTAGCAGTGGCCTAGAGGAAAGGCTTAGTTGAAGTTTTGAGTGGGAGGCAGGAGGCAAAAAAGTTCAACTAAGATATTTAGAAACATGTAGCCCATTAATCAGAAAGGTTGCTTTCTCCAAAAATGTTTAACTTTTAGTGATACTTGACTAGTGGCAGTAAACCAGGGATGAATTTTTTAAAAATTACTCTGGCTGAAAAGAAAGGTAAACAGATTCTTGTTTAGGACAGAGGCTAGAGGGAAGGTGTGAATCTTCAACAGAAATCCACCATCTGGATGGTACTGAGGCTTGGGGCTTAGCACTTGGGTTCTTCTCACAGGCAAAGTCTGGCAGATCTGGGCTCGGCGGAGAATCTAGCTTAAGGAATGGGGCAAAAAATTAGGGCTCGGGAGGCTGGCTAGTACACTGGGAAAGCACTCAACCTCTGGGCTTAAATTAAGCAGGCCTGCTTATAAGTTCTTAGACCTGCCACTTATGGTCTGGGGACCTTGGACAGCTACTTCGCTGCCCAATCTGATCTGTAATTTGGGGATAGTAACAGTCCCTTTCTCTCCGGGCTATGTAAGATCGTGTGTGTAAAAGGGGTTAGCATGGCAGGTGAATGTTGCACATTAGCTCAGCTGGGGAAGGATTACTCTACTTGTTGCAGGAAAAGGGAAACCCCAGCAGGAGTGGAGGTCAGTTACCAGTTAAGGTCAGTTACCAGTTGACCTGGTAACCCAGCAGGTGTGACAATAACTGGTCTCAGGACGTGGGTACTCTTGATGCTCCGGGCAAGAGATACAGTAGAAAGTGATTTGGAAATCAGAAAGACTGAGAGACAAATCCCACTCAGTGCTGCCACTTCCTAGTTTGGGCAACCTGAGTCTGTCTGATTAAAAAAAAAAAATGCCCCTACCCTGCAGAGGTCTTGAGAATTAGGTACTCTGTAGTAAAGCGTGCAATGTCGGTACTAAGCCCCCATCTGTGATTAACTTTTAGAAACAGCAAATGGGTTGATTCATGAGGATGCAGAGCAAGAGTAAAGTGATGAAGTATAGGCAGTTCTGGTGATTTGTTTATTCCTCATAAACACTCGTTTCTACAGTACAACTCAGAGAATACACGGAGGCACACGGCTATAATTTCCACCACAGTCTGCTGTTGAAGAGACATTCAGTGTGAGGATAAGGGGCTGGGAGTGGGCTGGGCGTGTCTGGGTCACAGGATAATTGGGGGGCCTCCATGATGAACTACATAGGGATCCTATCGGTCAAGATCTGACCTCCCAGGCCTGATGGCCAAGCTCATGGTGGAAGAGTAAACAGTGGACCAAATGCAGGGAGCCAAATTCTCTTTTGGTTCACTGCAGTCCTAGAATGGGTCCAATTCTACCAAAACCCCAAGGGGTTGAGGTGGGTCTGACCTCCTAGTCCACTGGGAAGGGGCTGTGTCAGCCCAAGCCATCCCTAAGGATTCAATTACTCTGTGATAGGGCCTGAAATGGGCCAGGGATGTCTGCCCTTCACCCTGGAGTAACTAACAAGTACAAGTCCTAAAGTGACTCTTTACATCAGTGTCTTGACTATCCCCAAAAGGGATCCTGTCCCGTCTAAGAAAGGAGAGGCACAAATAGGGCACAGATTAGCTGCTGGAACTCAGGTAAGGAAGACAGCCTATAAAGTCAAGGGACAGGGAAACAGCACTCTTACCAAACCCTTCACAGGGGGAATAACCAGACACAAATAGCAGTCTGGAAAGACAAAAGGGGAGGCCTGGAGCCATGAAGTTGACCAGCAGCAAATGGGGAGGCGGCGGGGGGACACGCAGAAAAGCTCTGGCTGTGGCTTTCACAGGACTGCTGAACTGCCTAAGCCACCCCTGCCTCTCTCCCTGTTTCTCCGGGGGGGGGGGGGGGGGCCACAAAGCACTAGCCCTAATTTGGGGCTGGGATCAACTGCCCCAAATACAGGCGGAACGAAGAGGCTCTGCCCCACTTGGCAGGAAATCAAGGAGAGGCAGGTCTGCACTGGGCAACCCAAGGTGTTAGGGACATAGAATACCAACAAGTGAGAGAAGGAAAGAGAACTGGTCACCCTGCTGTGGGCAGCGGGGCTCGAGTCCTCAGAATTCTGTGATGGAATCCCTGCCTGGCGGGTGTGGGGGCGTCCCAAGGCTTCTGCTCTCTGCGGGCATCCTCATGTCCTCTCACAGCCGGTACATCTGTTCACCTTGAGTGAGTAACGGGGCCTTTGCTTTACCCAGTACTTGTCAGCTGGCGCACGACGCCCCGTCAGGCAGTGAGATTTCTGGCAGACTTGGAGGCGCTCTGGGCCCGCTGCACGACTGCGGAACACTTCTCACGCCGTAGCAGCTTGTTGTTCTCAAACAGGCCTTCATTGCGAGGTATTCCATGCGAACCATCGGGGAAAGTCAGCAGGCCTTGGAGGGGGACAGAGAAAATTCGGGATGGACGAGGGCGTTAGTGACTCAGGGAGCGGCCTGATGCCAAGCCGTGAGGAGGACTCACAGGTCTGCTCTGGAGCGCAGTCCGCGGGCTCGATGAATAGGAGTGAGGGCCCGGTCACTCTGGATCGCTGGACACCCATAAAAGCATTACAGCTGACAAGGTGTACCTCTGCCCGTATGATGCTCCCCCCAGTCACCCATCCTGGTGGGCTATGACTTACCAAAACCATCCACTCTGCCATTTTTAAATTCCCCTTCAAATGTCATGTTGTCATGTCGAATGAAGACTCCAACGCCGTTAAACTTGCCCTGGGCGAACTCCCCCTCGTACCTGCAGAAACACGACACGTTAGCCTTTAGAGGGGTAGTGGGCAGTCCAGGTTAACTGCATGAAGCAGCTACCAATAAGTGTTGTTTATTTATTTATTTTGAGAGAGAGAGAGAGAGAGAGAGAGAGAGAGAGAATGAGCAAGGGTGGGACAGAGAGAGGGAGAAAGACAATTCTCAAGCAGGCTCCATGCTGTCAGTGTGGAGCCCGCTGTGGGACCCAATCTCATGAACCATGAGATCATGACCTGAGCCAAAACCAAGAGTCAGACACTCAACCAGCTGAGCCACCCAGGCGCCCAGTAAGTGTTCCTTATTAATGCCAAGGAGCAAGCTCCACCCTGCCCCCACTCGCCCCACTCCCAACCGGCAGAGACGGGCCAGAGAGCGAGTGTGATGCGAGGCTCTAATTTCAAGGAGATAACAGAAGAGAATGGCAGTGGGGTGGAAGGTCGCTCAGCGACGCGCCATTTCAAATTTTAGATCTATTTATAAAGTAACTAATAAAAGAACTGCTTCCTCCTTGCCTGTTTTCAGAGGACCTGGGACATCTCAGGTCTGACCAGCTATTTATCACTATCAAAGCTGAGAAAGGAATGACCCAGTACTCGCCTTGAGCCGTCTGAGAAGGTCAGTACCCCGAAGCCATTGAAGAGCCCATTCTCGAAATGACCCAGGTAGGTGCCGCCATCTGCAAACATCAGTTGACCAAAACCATGTCTGCGGCCTGAGCAAAGAGAAAGACAGTCGTCAGGCTGGGATGGGGCAGCTTCAGGGACCCCCCTCGCTGCCTAACATCTCTTGCCTTTTGTCACCCCACCCACAAAGGAAAGAAGAGAAGCAGTGACGCTGGCAGGGCAGAGAGCTACTACCCAGAGTCAGGCAGGAAAATCTGGCTCCCGGGACCTTCCCATCTTGTCACAAATATCAGATTGGCAGCAGGTCTCTGTAGGTATGAATGATAAGAGGCCCTCTACTGTGTGTCACACACTCTTCTGAGCTCTTTGTGCTTATCATCTTATTTAATCCTCACGGCGTTAGGAGATGGGCACAGTACTATTATTGTTCCCATTTCACAGATGCAGAAACCAAGGCTAGGGAGAAGCCAAATCGCTTACTCGAGATCACAGAGCGGGTAAGTAGCAGAGCAAGAGAGCAAATGCGGCAGGCATCCTGGCCGGAGAGCCCTCAACACCTACTTATGCTGCCCTCTGAGGAAAACAAGTGCCCCTCTGCACCTCGAAGCCAGGGGGCCAACCTACCAGCCAGACTGGCGACGCTGGTTTGGGCTTGGTCAGGTCAGCGGGGCTGTGCTTACCCACTGACCTGACCAGAAAACAGCAAGATGCTGGAGGAGTAATCCTGTCCTCTAACAGAGTACGACGGAGCCCTTCTGGGGGACAGAGGGTGGCCGCTCTAAATGGCTGGAGCCGAGGGGACAGCAGGTGCTGGGGAGGCAGGGGAGAGGCACGGGGGTGTACTGAGACAAGGTCACACCCAGTTGCACAGTTTCTCCTCTCGAGGCTCAAGGATTCATCAGCTGCAGGGATTTAGCGTGAAAAGACGTGGGTGCGTGTCTGGAAACAGCCTGAATGTCTCTTCACTGACTGTGGGAAGTGAAGGCTCCTCTCCTCGGGGTGGTTCCTGGCTTGATGGGACTGGACCCATGAGGCTTTTAAGTGGCCAGACTGTGTTTCTCAGGCTCTGAAGAATTTCACCATTCCTATGAATAGTTACTTCCGAATGTAATGAGCTGTCACAGGAAATTCAAGGCAATGGATGTCATTTGCTCTCAAGCGTCTGTGCTAATTTCTAGATCTTCCTTAACTTTTTAAGATGCACTAGAACCAAGTCATTACAATCAATTCTGCACTTTCTAATTTATGGGCACTTAAAATAATTCATTGTACTCTGCCTGGTACATAAGCATTTATAAAAACAATTCCCACATAATAACATTAAAGGGTAAAAGGATACTAAAACACTTTATATTCAGAACTGGAAAGATTTAACTCGTTGCTGGAGGCTGGGCAAACAGCAGCATTTTATAATTCCTTTACTTAAGCCTAAAATCAAATAAAGGAAAGGCGCTCTTCAGATTAAATCCTGGACTTAGACATGAAGACTCATCCAGCTGGCTTCTATAGCTTTATGTATTTGTCCTTTAGTCATATGAAGTATTCATCACTTGACCCCTAGGGGCCCTCTCACCTTCCTTCCACTCGCCACGATATTCCTCCCCACTAGAGTAGGTGAAGGAACCTTTTGTGAGGGTCATGATGCCAGCTTATGGAAGAAAAGTATGAAAACTGCAGGGAACAAGCAGAGGAGAATCGGAGTCACAGGATGGCTGGAGGAAAGGCCAGCAAAGCAATTTTACAGATATATTCTATATACTTACCACCCTGGTAAGTATATAGATATTACTGTAGATACATTTAACAAATATACCCACCTTTCCAAACCCCCCCCCCCCCCCCACAACCATCTCCTCTGTTCAAGCAGTCTTATCCTCCTACTGATCTTAAAAGTTATCAGCCAGGGGGCACCTGGGTGGCTCAGTCAGTTAAGCCTCCGACTTCGGCTCGGGTCATGATCTTGCAGTTCATGAGTTCGAGCTTCACGTCGGGCTCTGTGCTGACAGCTCAGAGCCTGGAGCCTGCTTCGGATTCTGTGTCTCCCTCTCCCTCTCTGACCCTCCCGTGCTCTCTCTGTCAGGAACTGAATAAATATAAAAAAAAAAAAAAAATTAAAAAAAAAAGTTATCAGCCAGTTCCAATTTTCTATGACCTGGGATAGAAACTGAGGATTAATCTACAAATATTGGCTTGATACCTACTATGTGTTTAGTTGATGTATAAAATATAGTCTCTTCCCTCAATGAGTTTGCAATCTAGTTGCTAAGGCTAATAACCGAACCACTGAACAAGACGAGAGATCATGTAATTAAGCATCAGACTGGATGGCAGAGATGAACAAAGACAAGATGGCATGGACCACAAACAAGCAGCGAAGAGGGCAAAGGGCAGCTGCAGATAGAGAAAAGCTGGGCAATGAACGCACAAGGAGCAATGATGCCTGTATGTTCGGTGGAAAAATATTAATGTGGGTTTTACTGCAGTTGAAGGTTTATTTAAGGAGTAACAGGAAACAAGTTTGTCTTAGGTACTCAGCCGAAATCTGAAATCTGAAAAAAACCTTTCAGATTTCATCCAAACGCCCTCATTTTATAGATGGAGACACAGAAGCCCAGAGAAGTTATAAGCCAGTCTGTGCTCTGGAACAAGTGCCCTGGCTTCCCCTGACTGCTGCTGGTTCTTTCTCTCTTGTATTGCAGGCTCTGCTTTCAGGGCCAGGCTACCTTAAGGAGACCTTTGAAAGCTAGGCAGAAGAGTCCACAGCTAATAAGACAGGGGAAAGGGGAAGGTTCTGGGGGTTTGTGAACAGGGATGTTAATATGAAAGCGGTGCTCATGGAAAATGAATGTGGCAGCAGGAAGCAGGATGCTTTGGAGCAGCAAAAGCCTACAGCCAGAAAAGCTTGCAAGGCGGGAGATGTGCTAATTCAGTAGACTGTGAACATGAGCACAAATTACTCCCCCTCTGCTCATGCCCTTGTGATGTGACATGGCAGCACCTCCATTAACAGGCAGTTTGTTCCTCCACGCACTGGGTCTGGGTGGGTTCTATGACTTGCTCTGGCTAATGGAACGCGGACAAACGTGATACAGAAGAGGTCTGCAAAGCGCCTATACACTGGGCTTGCCTTCTCACTGCACTTGGAACTGTTCTGCCCCCATGTGGACAAGCCCGGGCTAGCCGGCCGGTGACAAGGGATCACGTGGAGCTGTTGTACCAATTGACCACAGATGCAGGGTGAGCTCGGGCATGACCAGTGGAGCTGCTCTTGAGCCCAGCTCCAAATTAATGACCCACAGAATCATGGACAAAATACATGGCTGTTATTTTAAGCCATGGTGTGTTATTACCCAGAAAAAGCTAACTGATACACCCAGGTACAAGATCATAAGACCTGAACTAAGGGGATAACAGCATAATGGGAGCAGAAGGAAGGAATAACTAGGACAGAGAGGCTGGCTAGGTATGGCTTCACAGGTGTAGTAAAAGAATGCTTGTATTCGATTCAAAGATATCCAATAAGAAGGGGGTTAAGGCAAACCATAAGAGACTCTTAAATACAGAGAACAAACCGAGGGTTGCTGGAGGAGTACTAGGTGGGGGATGGGCTAAATGGGTGATGGGCATTAAAGAGAGCACTTGTTGGGATGAGCACTGGGTGTTATATGTAAGTGATGAATCACTAAATTCTACTCCTGAAATCATTATTACACTCTGTGTTAACTAACTTGGATTTAAACAAAATTTAAAAATTAAAAAAAAAAAAAGAAGGGGGTTAAGATAACCCAAAATATCATTAAATGCATAGACAAACAGAATCATCTGACATATTTTTTAAAAATGCAATCCCTAGTCCTTTTATAATTTCCTAGGTCTTTTTACTCACCTCATCTTTTCCAGATCTAAGCAATAAAACATTTTTGCAAGTGACTGTGACAATGCAGAGTCCTAGGCCCACTACCAGATCTACTGAATCAGATTTTGTAAGTGAGAGCCTGGGAATCTGCAGTTTCAACAAGCACATCGTTAGACTGTTAAACATTTGAAAGCATGGGAACTACTACTCTAATAAACAGCTATACTATGTGCGAAAGTTCCCTGACCTAGAAATCATCATTGAAAGGTCCCCTGTTATTAACAGTGAAGCTAGAGTCTGACCCTCAAGCATCTGATTGAGTTACGACAGGACAAGTGCACCCCTTCTTCACAACATGGGGGCCAGACCTGGAGGACCAAACAGGAGTGAGATTTTAAATCCCTACAGGCCTGGCGCCAATGGCTAGCTTCTTTCAAGTCCCAGAAAAGCTCAAATCACACACAACATTAAGGGTTGTATTGCTGTCTCCATTATGGAACATCAAGATGGGGTCGCCAAAAGTAGGTTCCACAGTACAAGAGGGATCTGGCATGTTTGATACTAAAATGCTTTAAATGTTCAACTTGGAGGGGCACCTGAGTAGCTCAGTTGGTTAAGCGTCTGACTTTGGCTCAGGTCATGATCTCGCGGTTTGTGACTTTGAGCCTTGCATTGGGCTCTGTGCTGACAGCTCAGAGTCTGGAGCCTGCTTCGGATTCTGTGTCTCCCTCTCTCTCTCTGCCCCTCCCCTGCTCAGGCTCTGTCTCTCTCTCTCTCTCTCTCTCTCTCTCTCTCTCCCTCAAAAAATAAATAAACATTAAAGAAATTTTTTTGAAGATAAAAAATAAAAAAACAAACCAGACACCTAAACTCACACATTCACATCGACTGTAATGGAAATTTCTTTAAAGTCTCATTATAAAAATGCTACCAACGTGATTCAAATAACATTTTGGAAAAAAAAAATCAGCCAATGTTGACTAATGAGGTGAAAACTCTAAGGTGAGGAAAAGTAAACTACAATTGCCACTCGTGTATTCTTTATCACCACCCTATGGGATATTTTAATTTTGGCCTCTGTCATGGTGCTTTTTGATACAGATGCCGCAAGCCCAGAAATGGTGTGATGTGCAAACAGCTGGGCCTGAACAGAGTGGGGCTCAGTGACATCTTCTGGGCCCTGGCCCTGTCTCAAAGCTCGCGTTTCTTCCCAGCTATGAGGACAGATGAGTTTTGAGAATCCCTTGCTCTCACCCAAACATGGAGCCGCATTTGTTTCTACCTCCTTAATGAGGCCAGCTTCGGAAGCTCTTCCAGTGATGTCTGGGAGCCCCTTCCACAGCGTCCCCAGGGATTTTCTCGCTGTTGCGGCGACTTGGGAGCTCCATGTCCAGGGTCTCTCACACAGCAGAAGATATCCCGAGACAGGGGCCATTTTCTTCGTGTGTTAAAGCCCCTCAAAACCTCTGGGGCTATCTTCTCTGAGAGATGACGCTGGTTCCTGGTGTGCCATCTCTGTCCCATCAACGTTCCACAAGGTCAGCATCCAATTTCAGGTCCACAAGCCTCTTGTTGTCAGCCCGGCATCAGTGTGCCTGGGGTAGAGGCCAGCATGACTGTGCTGCAAATACAACATTAATGAGAGGAAGAGAAGCAGTTTCCCACTGAAACTGCCAGAGGAAAACTTTCCAGTCCAGACAGGCTTTGATAACTACAGGCCGTCTTCAGCTCTTCCCAGAACTAGTGAGGTCAGCACGTTGAAAACGTAGCTTATGGCACAAAGCTGAAATATTTCATTCCTTCAAAACAAGTCAGAATCTTAAGGGCCACATCTTATAATAAATCTTATAACTAAACCACCGTTCCAAAACATAAAACACAAAATCATTATTCAGGCAGTAAGATGATAAGATAAAGGCATGTCCTTTTGATGTTTGGCAGCTGTTAACTTGTCTTCACTCAGAGGTCTGGAAGGAGTTCTTGTGGTGTCATGTGAGGAGTCAGTTTGACTGCCCAATGGCTCATGGGGAGAGAGAATCCCAAGCCAGCTCTGCGCTGACAGCACACAGCCCGGCGCGGAGCTCAAACCCACGAACTGGGAGATCATGACCCGAGCCAAAGTCAGATGCCTAACTGACTGAGCCATCCAGATGCCCCTATTTTTTTTTTTTTTTTTTTTAAGTAGGCTCCATGCCCAACGTGGGGCTTGAACTCAAGACCCTGAGATTAAGAGTTGCATGCTCTACCAACCGAGCCAGCCAGGCACCCCTGTTTGCTTTTTCTCAAGGCTACATGAAATTTCCACATAGTGGCATCCCACTCCTTTCAGATGGACCAGTAGAAGGTCCCTGAAAGAAAGTGAACAGTGTTTCTCCAGTTTGAAGAGTATCTTTGGACAAAGTATTAGCCGGCCACTCAAACTGTAAACTTTGCCACTCTTTTGGTATGCTGTTAGCTCTTAGGGAATAAAATTTTCCAGTGAAACTTGAGATCATCCTCTACCCAATGGGACAGGTTGTATTTTCCAAAGACGTTTGCAATCATATCTCCTGTATTACACGTTCTACAATTTGACCTTGCCACTGTTCCATGATAAAGATGGAGTGTAACTCTTCTTCTCTGAATCTGGGCAGGCTTATGAATGCTTCAACTGACAGAACACGATGGAAGCAATGGTGTGTTCTAAGGTCAGATCAGAAAAGGTGATGCATCGGGCGCCTGGGTGGCTCAATGGGTTAAGCGTCTGACTCTTGTTCGTAGCTCACGTCAAGATCTCATGGTTTGTGGGATCAAGCCCTGAGTTGGGCTCTGCACAGACAGTTTGGAGCCTGCTTGGGATTCTCTCTCTCCCTCTCCCCCAATTTGTGCACGCTCACTCTCTCTCTCAAAATAAAGAAAGAAAAGGTGATACATCTACCCTCTTCCTCAATGGGACACTTATGCTTAGAGACCCGAGCCACCACATGAGAAGTCTGACTACCTGGAGGCTAATGTGCTGTGAGGAAGCTAAGCCACAAAGAGCCACGTGTTGGTGCTCTAGTTGGCTGTTCTCAACTTTGAATCAGCCCAGCCCAGGCGCCAGCTGTGAGCAAAGGAGCCTTCAGATGATTCTAGCTCCAGGCCATTAAGTCAGCGTCCCATCTAAGGCATCATGGAGAGAAGGAGGTCATCCCCATGATGCCCTGTACAAATTCCTGACTCACAGAACCTGTGAACATCATATGGTTGTTTTAAGCAGCTAGATTTGGGGTAATATATTATATGGCTATATAGTAAGTGGAACATCATCTCTCCACGTAACCCTGCCACCATCATCTGTCATTTGTTTTTCAAAAATACATTTCCATTCCTTTTTTTACCTAGGGAGACAGAGCAAACTCCCTTCAACAGCTGGTCAAAATGATGCCCATCCCCAAGAACATAATCAGAAGTGCTAATTAAGGAAACACATGTAGACTCTATGGCCTCAGGCCATGGTTGAACACATTTGACTAGAAACTTCTACCTAGTCCAAATAATTGATACTGTCACCACCTGGGACAGTGTCGGGATCATTTATAACTTCTGTAACTAGCCATGCTAAGTAATAGTCACTTTGCACATCCAACGACCCAAAAAGAAATCATGGTCATTGAGACAAATCTAGTTCAATACAGTATAGCCAGTGCTAATGAAGACTGAAAACCCAACACTTTAATAAGCATGTAAACCAGTATTTGTGTCAGTTACCATAAAAAAGTCTTTTTAAAGAGAACAGGTGGCCTAGGAGTTTAGGCTTCAGCTATGCATATGGAATCTAGTCACAAAAGCAAGAAGATTCATGCCTCTAAACAGATACCCACCCTTTCTGCTCTTTTGATAGATGGGTTGCAAAGGATCAATCCAAACATTTATCTAAAAGAAAAGAACTATTTTGTCCCTGAAATGAATACACGATTGGTCTGCACAACAGACTACCTCCCTGCTATCTTTACTTTCTCTTGACCCTGACATTTCCAAATAGAACTTGGAGACAGGAATGTAACTTTTATTTGTATTCCATTTGTCTTTTTTCAGATTTTAGAAATCAAACTTGTTAAAAAAATACTTATGCATTCACAATAACTTGTGTCCAAATTCAGAGGATTAAAAACTAACTAACTAACTAACTAACTAACTAACATAAAAAGGAACAGATTTTCAGTTTAAGAATACTGTTTTGAGGCAGCCAGCTTTTCCCACATATACCTTTACATGGTTCCTCCAAAGCCTCCCCAGAATATGAACGTCTTGTCAAAGTTTTCTTAATTATAAAGGAAGCAGTCTTAGGCTTTCAGAATCCTAAAGAAAAGAAGAGGAAGAGCTTGATGAACAAAACTTAGGCTGGTAAGAAACCTAGAACAAAAAGTCAAACATTCTTTTTTAAATGTTTTAAATGAGCTTGAAAAAACTGTTTTTTTCTTATAAGTCTGCAAGTCTTTTTACTATAAATCTCCCTTGAACTCGAGAAGTAAAAAAAAAAAAAAAAAAAAAAAAAAATTAATAAAAATGTGTTGCTACTAGATAAAGGTCTTATTTCGGAAGACCGGTGTGGCGATTAGTTGGAGAAGAAAGTGGGAAGAACTGAAGATAGTAAAAAACGAAACAAAACAAAACAAAACAACCTGGGGGTGATAGGGACGGCCACGATACTATTCTGTTTTATGGAAAAGAAAATGCCTGGACCGGGTTTTAATAAAGCCGAGTTACGCCCGCGGATATCTAAGCAGTTTGGAGGTGCCACCCAGCAGGGGTGCCACCATGAATTGAGGCATCTCATTCCCCAAGCCTCGTTGTGTGGGACGTCTCTCCACCAGAATGTGAGAGGCGGACCCAGGGCAAACAAAGCCCTAGACCCAACTAACAACACTTCCTAGTCGATTTCCCACCCCGTTCTTGCATCCCAGCACCGATCCTTCCCTCTACCCGAGCTCTGCTCTCCCGCCTGGGCCAGGTCTCTGCTCACACTGGTCTGCCACCCACTCCGGACGCAGCCCCCACCCACCCGCTAAGCCGGGTACCGTGGGCTCTCTCGGACCTCGGCCCCAGCGGTAGAGACTGGAGGTCTGGGTTTGGCACCCTATGGACCCCACCCTCTGGTCAGCGCGTCCTGGGTGGAGTCACGATCCCCAGCCGGTTATCTCGGGATGGTCTTCTCAGTCCCTTCCTCACCGACCACATTCTCCTGGCCCCCTCCCTCCTGCGCTGCCAGCCAACCTGAGCTCCGCCTTTCGGGATGACAGTCACGCCCTGACGCGGGGATCCAGCTGCCGGGACCGCCGCTCCGCCGGGATCGCCTCTGCCACCTGCCTCTCCACCACCTCCACCAGCGCCTGCCCCACTTGACGCCGCCATCCCCGGCGGCCGCACTGGGCGCAATTCCCGCTGCCCATTGGCTGTTACCTAGGCAACCGGGAGCAACGCCACTCTCCATTGGCCCGGCTCGAACTCTGCGCCATCTTTGTGCGGGGCGAAGTGTCTCTGGATCTCTGGACAAACATCCGAGAGAGGGGTGGGGCTGAACCCATGATCCCACCTTGGCCACCCTGGTGAAGACCTCAGGTCTTACCTACCCAGAGACAGCCTAGCCGAAATGTCACACACACAACAAAACAAAACAAAACCTGAGTCAGAAGCAACAGTGACCACCCTCTCAAGGGGCTCCGATCCTGTGCGGACCTTCAGAGTTGTAAATGGCCCCTCCCTGGAGTTTAAGGGCAGAACCCAAATCTGGCTTTTGAGGTTCAGTTTTGTAAATGGTAACATGCTAGACTAGGCAACTGCAGTTGAATGAGCTTCAACCCTGTGCCAGCATTGTAATATCGGGACACTTCTGCATTCATTCGTTGTTAGGATTTGTGTTGTCATTACTCAGATCCTTTGTATTTAAAATATAGTGTTGGGGTGTCTGGGTGGCTCAGTCCTTAAGCTCAGACTCTTGATTTCGGCTTCAGGTCAGGATCTCAGACGATGAGATGGAGTCCCGCCTGTGACTCTGCACTGAGAGCACGGATCCTGCTTGGAATTCTCCCCCCACCCCCCGGCTCTCTCTCTGTGCCCCACCCTCAAAAAATAAACATTAAAAAAAAAATAAGTATAGTGTCAATATTGGAGCAAATCCTCCAAATACCGTGCACACCAATCCGTTTATCCGTATACAGTATTTATTTACTGAACAAAGTGAATGCAGCTAGAAAAGACACAGATCGTTGCCCTCCTGGAACTTACTGCCTCCATGTGGAGAAGAAAAGATTCATGTACATGTAAAATTCAAGATTATATTTAATTATTAAAAGAAGGCAAACGCATGAAGAGAATAAGCAAACTGCTTCTCTGAATTGGGGTTTTCCTCATCTGTGGAATAGAAAATGAAAATGATAATAATAATGATAAAGACTCCCCAGGACTTATATGACAGTACAGTGTATAAGTGCTCAATAAACAACATTTTTACATTATTTTAAAAGACTTGGATTCTGTGTTCAAATCCCATGCCTGCCACCAAATGTGTGGGGCTTCAAACAAGTTATTAAGCTCTCCAGCCTGTAAAATGAGATTGGACTAGCAGGCCTATAAGATTCAACCAGCTCTAACATTCAATGGTTAAACATGCTAAACTGTGTGGTAATGAATATAGATATAATTAGTTGTTGAGAGAATGGAGTGTCAGGAAAATAGATCTTATTACATTGAAGTATATATATCAAAATTTGATGAAATAAGGATGGATTGTGGTTAAACTATGGAGAAAAATTAGGGGGAAGATATGTTTTGCAAAATGTAGTGTTTTGAATAGGAAAATTCATAGATACACAAAGTAGAATAGAGGTTACCAGGAACTAGAGGAGGAGGGAGTTACTGTTCAATGGATATGGAGTTTTTGTTGGGATGATGAAAAAGTTTTGGGTATAGGCAGTGGTGATGGTTACACAACATTGTGAATGTATTTAATGTTAACGAACTGTACACTTGTGAAATGGTTAAAATGATAAATATTATGCATATTTTACTGCAATGAAAATGTTTCCTTTTCAAGAGACCTCATGATCAGGGGAGAGGAGCAAAGGGAGAGAGAGAGAGACGGAGAAAGAGAGAGAGAGAGAGAGAGAGAGAGAGAGAGAGAATCCTAAGTAGGTTCCAAGCTCATCTCAGAGCTTGATTTGGGGCTTGATTCCATGACCTTGGGATCATGGCCTGAGCAGAAATCAAGAATCCGATGCTCAACTGACCGAGCCACCCAGATGTCCCAAAAATGTAGTTTCTTTTTTCCCCCCAAAAAATGTAGTTTCTTGATCAGAGCAGTGACACAAGGAAACCAGTGTTGTTGTTATTTTTAATCTTTTAGCTCAGTCTCCTCATTTTTCCTGTTTATTTATTTTTGAGAGAGAGAGAATGGGGGAGGGGCAGAAAGAGAGGGAGACAGAGGATCCGAAGTGTGCTCTGTGCTGACAGCAGAGAGCCCTATGCAGGGCTTGAACTCATAAATCGTGAGACCCTGACCTGG
Organism: Neofelis nebulosa; assembly: GCF_028018385.1. NCBI lineage: Eukaryota > Metazoa > Chordata > Mammalia > Carnivora > Felidae > Neofelis > Neofelis nebulosa. The sequence continues at coordinate 61,330,422 of NC_080794.1, forward strand.
GCTGAAGTTGGATGCTTAACCAACTGAGCCACCCGGGAGCCCAAAGGAAACCAGTGTTTTAAGAAAATTAATCTGGTAGTGATACTCAGAGATAATCAGAGAGATTGGAAGCAGAGAAACAAATTCATAAGCTATTTTAATAATATAGCTAAGACATCTTGAGAGTCTCAAAAGTAATGTGGCATCCATGAAAATGGACAGAAAGGGGGTTCATATGAGACACATCCCATAGAGATATTTAATAAGAAGCAATATAGTGTTAAAAGCATTGAGTTGGTGTGCCTGGGTTTGGATCCAGCTCTGCCACAGACCAGCTGCATACATTACTCAGTTTCTAACATCATAGGAGCTGTAATGCCAGTTACATGTAGTCCATTTACATCCATGGAATATACAAAAAATAATGCCTGGCACGTGCGTAGCATTTGGTGAGTGCTAGCTCTTCATAGGTAATAGGGAATGTATTGATCCCCCCTCCTTTTTTTTCAGTAAAAGGAAAATCAAGTTCTAAGGGGTAGATTCAGAAATAAATTCTGAGAGTTTTCCATAGAGAAGACCCAGAATTCAAAGGAGAACTCTAAATCTTGCAGCTTTCCTTGACAATTTGAAGCTTAGGGGCTAAATGAGATCAATACCAAGAGATCATCTCTGTGACTATGATCCCTCGGCAAGTACAAGGGCAAGTACTACTGAATCATTTGATAATCTGTATCGGGAAGGGAAATATATGTCTTGTAACTGAAAGGGGAAACTGTATGGACCTTTGCCTAAAATGGGTTACATGCCAAAAAAACATTAAGACACTGTCATACATGTAATTAAATAATAAGTTGTTTTGGGGTGGCCGTGTGGCTTACTTGGTTGAGCATTTGACTCTTGGTTTTGGCTCAGGTCACAATCTCAAGGTTTGTGGCTCATCAGGGGCTGAGCTGGCAGTGTGGAGCCTGCTTGGGATTCTCTCACTCCTCTCTCTGCCCCTTCCCCACCTCAAAATAAATAAATAAACTTAATAAAACAAAAAACAAAAACAAAATAAACAATAAGTTGTTTTGATTCAGTACTTTTACTAGCTGTGGCAATAATTTGATTCAAGAAAGAATGATTATGAAATATTGGTTACTATTTGGCTGGTCATCTCTTGTGAAAACCCATAGTCTAGTCTGCTGGTTATTTTAAGCACAAAACAAAAACAGCATCAACAATAAAAAAGCTACCATTTGTTGAGTGTACTAACCACTATGCTAAGTGTTTTACATACCTTCTCTTAATTTTTATTTAATTGAGGAAGGGATAATTCCCATTTTACAGATGAGAAAACACATTCTTAAGTGTTCAGATGGGGTTCAAACTCAAATGACTCTCATTCTCTTTTTTCTTTTTTCCTCCAGTAATATAATTACATTATTCCTTCATAGCACACACCCCCTTTAAGGCGTTTGCTGAAGGCCTACCCCCAAATCGTTGAACTTCTATTATGGAGTTTTCAGTTTTCATTGTTGGCTCCTTTTCTGCTGCCTCAGAGGGCTGTGTGTCTTCAGCTTGATCTTCCTTCTCTTTTCCACTACTAAAAATATACTGAGTCCCTATTGTGTCTAGACACTGAGGTTTTACAGCGGTGAATAAAACGGTCATGGACTTTTGCCTCATGGAACTTTTTAGTCTAAGACCATATCTTCCATCAATTAATAAATAAGCATTAAGCATCCGGGCCAGACACTGTGTAAATTGCATTAGGGCTGTGATTTTTTTTTTTTTTAACGTTTATTTATTTTTGAGACAGAGAGAGACAGAGCATGAACGGGGGAGGGTCACAGAGAGAGGGAGACACAGAATCTGAAACAGGCTCCAGGCTCTGAGCTGTCAGCACAGAGCCTGACGCGGGGCTCGAACCCACGGACCGTGAGATCATGATCTGAGCCGAAGTCGGACGCTTAACCTACCGAGCCACCCAGGCGCCCCAGGGCTGTGATTTTTAAAAACCTTTTTATTTAGGCAGATTAGGTATTTTTCTTTGCTTCATTTTTGTCTCGCTAGCACTTTAGAACATAGTAGGTACTCAATAAATATTTTATGAATGAGTGCATGATTGAATGAATGCATATACAAAGACTAGATCTCTCCAGTTTCACAGCTGGTTGGTTCATAGCAGGCACTCAACAAATGACTGATTAGGTAGGCTACTTTATTGAAAGCTCCCAGAGACAGGTCAGCAACAGGAAGCTAGGGGCGGGGCGGGGCTAGTAAGAGCAAGGGGCGTGTCTGACCTGGGTCTGGCTCCTGGAGCATGCGCGGTCTTCATCGACGGTGACGGGCGAAAAATGCGGAGGGCGCGATTACGTAGACAGTGGTTCTGATTGGCTACCGTTCGCGCGCGAGGGGTCGTGCCTACGCGTCGCCAAGTAAACAGGCTAGGTAGGGGCGGGGCCAGCAAGGCGCCGCGACCTGGTTGGTCAGGCGGGGGTTGGGGGTGTCTCCGATTGGTCCCCGCCCGGGGCTCAGCTGTGTGGAGCGCACCGGGACCCGGAGCCGGCGGCCTGAGGGATGGACGAAACGAGCCCACTGGTGTCCCCCGAGCGGGCCCAACCTCCAGACTACACCTTCCCGTCCGGCTCGGGCGCTCACTTTCCGCAGGTGCCGGGGGGCGCGGTCCGAGTGGCGGCGGCGGCCGGCCCGGCCCCCTCTCCGCCGGGCTCGCCAGGCCACGACCGGGAGCGGCAGCCACTGCTGGATCGGGCTCGGGGCGCGGCGGCCCAGGGCCAGACCCAAACCGTGGCGGCGCAGGCCCAAGCCCTAGCCGCTCAGGCGGCGGCGGCGGCGCACGCCGCGCAGGCCCACCGCGAGCGGAATGAGTTTCCGGAGGACCCCGAGTTCGAGACGGTGGTGCGGCAGGCGGAGCTGGCCATCGAACGCGGCATCTTCCCCGAGCGCATCTACCAGGGCTCCAGCGGAAGCTACTTCGTCAAGGACCCTCAGGGGGTGAGAGCGGGGTGGGGGCTGCCGCCGCTGCCTTCGGGGAGGGTGGGCCTGTCCGGGGGAATTAGCAGCTTCGCACAGCCACGGGGAAAAGGGGGGTTGAAAGGCTGCAAAAGGGAGAAACTTCACAGTGCAGAGCCCCTTGGCAAGATTTTGGAATGCCCCTGAGGACTGGAGATGGAGAAGCTCTGCGGAATGAAGAAATAAATCAGAACCTATTTGGTGGGGGAGGAGTGAGCGGAGAATGAAAAGAGAAATTGACCAGATACAGGCGAGGGGCCCAGCGGTGTGGTGGGACAATCGGCTTCTCGACAGAGACGCGCGGGGAGATGCTGCTTTCTAGTAGGTTCCTTAGCTTTAAACTACAGAGACTGCTATTCGGCCATTGTCCTACAGATTTGAGCTTTGGTCTATTTTCTCTTTTTGGACTGAACCAGCGTTGTCCATTGTACTACAGATTTGAGATTTGGGCCCATTTCCTTTTTTTGGACCGAACCAGCGTTGTCGCTGTTTATTGAGAAGGACGGGTGACCCATCAGGGCCGCTGAGGGTTCAGTTCCAGCCTTCTGTGTCGTGGGGATGTCTACCACTGCCCCAGGCCTCTTACTGGCAAACGTCGGTGATGAAGTGGGTGGACTTACCAGTTTCATCTGCCTTGATTATTGCTCACTTCTGGGAAATTGTTCAAATTCTTTTTCATGTCTTCTCAGTAAAGAATGTGGAGTTTTAGAAACACAGGACTACCTTCTACATTTTACTTTCATTTCTCTCCTAGGACTATCAGCAGTTCGCTTTTTAGCTAAGGCAAAGTGTTTGCTGGCCTTTATTTTGTCCCCTGCATGTGTATAAATAGGGGGATGGGGATGAGATGGGTTGGGATGGGACATGGGGTGACCAGGGCAGCTGAGCGGTGACCTTTATTCTTTTTTTTTTTTTAATTTTTTTAATTTTTTTAACGTTTTATTTATTTTTGAGACAGGGAGAGACAGAGCATGAACAGGGGAGGGTCAGAGAGAGGGAGACACAGAATCGGAAACAGGCTCCAGGCTCTGAGCAGTCAGCACAGAGCCCGACGCGGGGCTCGAACTCACGAACTGCAAGATCATGACCTGAGCCGAAGTCGGCTGCTTAATCGACTGAGCCACCCAGGCGCCCCTGACCTTTATTCTTTTGATAGCTGCAGAAGAATTTAAGGCATTTATATAAGACCAGAGGGATCAGTGGAATATCAGTGGGTCAAAAAGTATTAACTTTTCCCTGTCAAGAGTTCTTGGATAGATCAGAATGGTTTCTTGGAAAAATGTATTATTGTTATACTTATTAAAATGATGATTGTCAAATCTCCCACAGATTTTCCCTGCATCTCTCCTGTGTGAACTCTTTACATGGCTGGCGTGCTGTTCTGATAGGAGTGCCGAGTGGCCAGGATGGACTGACTTGTAGCTCTTGGTTAGGTTCATTTAATGATCTGGTCATTCTTCCAGATGTTGTCCCTGAATTATCAAGAACCAGAAAGCAATATACCATCAACTCAGTTACCATAAACTGAGCTGGGGAAAAGGTGGGGAAAACTTTGAGAATAGTAAGTCTTTGCAAGTCCCTCAAGTAAGGGGAGGAGTGAGTTAAACTGAAAGCTCAAAGGGGAACCATTACTTCTAGAAAAAAAGTGGGTCTCCTGAGGTCTAAATGCTAGCAAGATGCTTTCATCTTTTATATAAGTGGTTTTTATTTTTTGTTTATTTTACTTTTCTTTTTTTTAGCTTGTTGGCTGATGTAAGGAGGAGCTGAGTATCTTTGATAGGTATAGGAGCAGTAGGAAGGTTTTTATTTTTCTTTCATGACATTGTTACAGTTTTTTTGGAAGTGTGTCAGGTCAGCTGAGAAGTGACCTGGTGCTCTGACAGATGGGAGTAATAAGATCTTTCACTTCTCCCTGGCAGGTAAAGTATTACCGCCTCTGTGCATGGGCCACAGAGAATAACAGACTGTGGGTATGTTTTTTGGTGATTTGCAGGATCCCAAGGTCTAAAATTTCCTGGCCACTGTCCTTTCGTAGAGAGGAAGTCAAAACACATATGCCCTGGCAAAACTTATTAATATAACCATCTTAGTCCCACTGAGTAAAATATGGTTCAGAGCAGAGGATCACTTCCTCAACGCTGTGGTGGGTCAGGTTAGGGACCACAGACTCACTGTAGTTGTTCGTGTGGTCTTTGGCCCTGTTCCAAATTAGTTTATTTTATTGAACAAATACATAGGTAGCACTTACTATACGCTAGATACTGTTTTAAATGATTTACAAATAATAATTCACTTAGTACTTATAACACCTTTGAAGGTAGGTACTATTATTATTATTCCAACAGGTGACACTGAGACACACAGTATAACTAATTTTCTTCGGGTCCTAACAGCTAGTGAGTGGGAGGCAGGATTCAGGCCTACTGAGTCCAGAATTCATGCTCCTAACCTCTATGCTCTGCTGCCTCGAAGTCAGTCATCTGAATTTTTGGTTTCTTTTTGTTTACCATATTGGTTAGGATTAAATTGGGCTATGTGTGACAAAATTTAAAACAACAATGCCTTGAATAAAAGTACGCCTAACTCTCATAGAAGGAGTCTATAGGCTGCTTAGGGCTGGCATGGCAATATGAACAATGTGCCTCCTTCCATCCAGCTGATGGGCCATCCCTAGAATGTGGCTTCCACTACATAATCCAAGATGGCTACTCAGACTGCACACAACTGGTCTGTTTTTCAGCCAGTTGGAAGGAAAGGACGAGGGAGAGTATGCCCTCTTCCTTCAAGACGTTTCATAGAAGTTGCACCAGACTCTTTTTACATCCCATTGTCCAGAACTTAACCGCAGTAGTGGCTGGGAAGTATAGTCTTTATTTTGCCCCACTAAAAATCAGGAGTCCTATGTCCAAGGAAGAAGGGGGAACAGAGTTTGGGGAAACCCGCTGTTTCTGCCAGAGCTGCTTTTGGAGCTAGAGAGACTAGAAGGTTCTTGGAGATAATAACCCTGATTCCCTTTCCCAATTTAGGATGGTTTCTCCCTCAGGGCGAGCAAATGGGGACCTAGAACAGTAAGATGGAAACGGCTAGATCAGAAGGCCTGATAGAGAACGCTCATATTACCCTCCTCACTTGTATTATTGTGCTTCTGGTCTTAAGCTCAATCACCTATGAAAATATTTTTAAAGCTTTTTTTATTTTGCGAGGCTAGTAATATTAGATGTTCATATTCCACGAATCATAGAATAGCATGTGATTCACGAGTTTACTAAGAAGATTAAATGCGATATCCCACATGAAAGCCCCTGGCGTGGTTCCTGTTGCTTAGCAGGGGTTCAGAGTGTTTTGGTTTTTATTAAGTTGTATGCCCACTGACCCCTGGATTAGGCTTTGTTGGACACATGGCATGGAATAAAGCAAAAGTAGCATAATTTTGAGAAGATTTTATGACCACTGAGAATAGTAATTTATTAGCTAACGCTAATTTGTATTTGCTTCAGAATTTTACAGATACTGATCACATGTGCTAGGACCTAGGCCTTGTATCAGTAATATTCAATCTTTTAAACAAACTTATCGACCAAGAGTTTGTCATAAAATGATACAGGTTTTTCTTTTTTCATTTTTCAAATATAAAATTATGTTATAATATTGAATGTGCTTCTTCCAACTACCTGTGCCGTCCCAAGAAATTCTGATGTCCTTACACGTGGTTGAGAGTAACACTGATAGCCTGATAAAGAATAAAGATCTCAAACAGAATAATTAATGCTTTTTACCTAAATGTTAAGAGGCAGTCAAGTTTGTATGTCATCTTTAGATGTAGTTCCTGAGATTTTTTTTTTAATGTTTATTTTTGAGAGAGACAGACAGAGCACGAGTTGGGGAGGGGTGGAGAGGGAGGGAGACACTGAATCCGAAGCAGGCTCCAGGCTCTGAGCTGCCGGACGTGAGGCTAGAACTCGTGAACCGGGAAATCATGACCTGAGCTGAAGTCAGATGCTCAACTGACTGAGCCACCCAGGCGCCCCTGAGATTTTGAAGCATCATTACTGTCTGTTCTAGGGACCTGTCCCAGACCACAAGTTGTAATGGATGAGGAAGGTTGGGTCAATGGCAGTGGATAGGAAAATAAATACAGGCTAAATCTCTTCTATTGCCTTCTATTTGGATCCCATCTTCTTTTAGGGTCTCATACATTTAGAGTAGCCCATCCCTCTCTTTTCTGAGAGTTAGCATGTAAATAAGGCTTCTTTGCCTAAATAGCCAAGTCAGGCAGTGCTATTTCTATCCAACTGCTAATACAGAATGCAGCAGTTCTCAGAGTGGGGCCAAAGGACCTATAGGAATCCTATTAGATGTCCACAGGTCAAAATTATTTTTAATACAATTTTAAGACTATTTGCCATTTTCATTCTCACTTCTGTATAAGTGTACAGTGGAGATTTCCAGAGGCTACATGATGTGTGATATTGAAACAGACTGAATATTAAGGAAGATGTAAGAATACAGTGGCCTTTTATTAAGCCAGACACTAGAGAGATTTGCAAAAATGTAAAACAGTGCCTGCCTTCTCACTAAAAATTGTTTCTGAAAATAGTTATTTTTCATAAAAACATATCACTTAGGTTAACATGTAACAGGTCTATTTTTATTATTAAGTTGAATTAACAGTCATAACATTTCAGTTTTAATTTCTAATACAGCAAATGTAGATTTTACATTACCCCCAAAAGTTTTGGGAGTCTTTACTAATTTTTAAGAGTTTAGAGGGATCTTGAGACCAAAATTGTTTGAGAACCATCAGCTTCATGTTTAACAAATTAAACAAAAACTTTTAAAAGTTGTGTTTGTATATTTCACGGTGCAACAGTGAGTGATATGCTTAAACTATCTTTTCTTTTTTTTTAATGTTTATTTATTTTTGAGACAGAGACAACATGAACAGGGGAGGGGCAGAGAGAGAGGGAGACACAGAATCCGAAGCAGGCTCCAGGCTCTGAGCTGTTAGCACAGAGCTTGACGCAGGGCTGGAACTCATCAACCATAAGATCATGACCTGAGCCAAAGTCAGATGCTCAACTGACTGAGCCACGCAGGCGCCCCAAAACTATCTTAAATGTTAGCACAGTATAATACCCTCCTTTTTAGGGCTGCTGGACAGATAGGAGAAACCTGTGAGTTCCAGGTCTCTTAGTATTTGTTGTGGGTTCTGACACTAGCCGGTGAGTGGTCTCTTCCTGTGCAGTTCTGTTTTTATCCCTAGCCTCACTGACTGCTATTGCTTAAACTACCTGTACCTCACCTTCTTTATTAAAGAGGGTTAGTAAGGGGATGTTAAGGAAAGCCTTTTTAAAAATAATGGCATCGGGGTGCCTGGGTGGCTCAGTCAGTTAAGTATCTGACTTTGGCTCAGGTCATGATCTCAGTTCGTGAGTTCGAGCCCCGCGTCGGGCTCTGTGCTGACAGCTCAGAGCCTGGAGCCTGCTCCGGATTCTGTGTCTCCCTTTCTCTCTCTCTCTCTGCCCCTCCCCTGCTAGTACTCTGTCTGTCTCTCTCTCAAAAATAAATAAAACATCAAAAAAATATATATTGGCATCAGGAGCTCCTGGGTGGCTGAGTTGGTTGAGCATCCCCGACTCTTGATTTTGGCTCAGGTCATGATCCCAAGGTTGTGGAATCGAGCCCTGTGTCAGGCTCTGTGCTGAGCGTGTATCCTGCTTAAGATTCTCTCTCTCCCCCCACCTCTGCCCCTCTCCTGCTCGCTCTCTCTCTCTCTCTCTCTCTCTCTCTCTGTCTTTCTAAAGATAAGATAAAATTACAATAAAATAAAATGAAATAAAATAAAATAAAATAAAAATAGCATCAAACCAAAGCTTACTACTAAATGTAATAAAGAAATTGAAGTTATAGTAGGGAAGAGAGAAGACAGAAAAATTAGGCAGTAGTCATTTTCTTTCTCAACCAAATAATGGTGGGTATCTTTCTAATTTGAATGGTTCTAGAGTTTGTTTTCTGTGAATAGGAGAGTATCCTTGAGTATTCAGGAACACAGTTGAAAATGTGAAGTTCGGGGCGCCTGGGTGGCTCAGTCGGTTGAGTGTCCGACTTCAGCTCAGGTCACGATCTCGCGGTCCGCGAGTTCGAGCCCCGCGTCGGGCTCTGGGCTGATGGCTCAGAGCCTGGAGCTTGCTTCCGATTCTGTGTCTCCCTCTCTCTCTGCCCCTCCCCCGTTCATGCTGTGTCTCTCTCTGTCTCAAAAATAAATAAACGTTAAAAAAAAAAAATTTAAAAAAAAAAAAAAGAAAATGTGAAGTTCACATTAGCTTTGGAAATTGGGCCCAATGTTGTTATGTATCATTTGGCAAGCCTGTAGTGCTCACACAAATGAGGTACTGAGCAAATGTTAACAGAATTGAATTGAACTGAGGCCACACTTAGTCCTGAAAGGCACTTGTCTTCCTTTCTGCCTAATGTCCTTTGGTTCCTCCATCCTTCCCACCCACCATTCCCCTTTATCCAGTCCACACAGCTTTATTTAATGAAACCTGTGTGATTCCTGATGATAACTGATGCTTTTAGAGTTGTTGAAATGCTTTCTGATTCTCTTTATGTTGGAAGGAAATTGAGAAGTTTGAGAGGTCAGTCTGTAAATGATGCTTTGGCTGCAATCTTGGCCTTTGAGTTCTGCTTTGTTTTTTGTTTTTTTAATTTACATTATTTCCTTTATTTTTTTATTTTTGAGAGAGAGAGAGAGAGAGAGAGAGCGAGAGAGGGGAACAGAGGATCTGAATCAGGCTCTGCACTGACAGCAGTGAGCCTGACACAGGGCTCAAACTCACGAACCTTGAGATGATGACCTGAAGTCATGACACTCAACTGACTGAGCCATCCAGGCACCCCAGAGTTCTGTTTTATTTAATGGAAGTATTTAAGCCTCAGTCTGGGTAGCTGAAAAATACTACTAGAAAGAATGTCTCAGTCTTCCTTCCACTGGAGACCAGGTTGCTGAACTCCACATTGTACCTCAGTCGAACTGACTGTTGAGTTGTAGGGCATGCCTCAAGTTGTCCTATGGTTTTACTGCCCAGTTCCAGAGAGTTACAATGGACTCATGAGTCATTCTGTGAGTGACAGGAGCCCCTTGCTATTGCTGCTGTCTGGTTCCGAGCCCAGGGTTCCAGGGGGTACAGAGACAAGAAGATTGCTGTCCCTTAGGCCTTTTGCTAGCCATTTTGGATAAGAATGTAATCCTGAAGACTTAGGATATGAATATATGCACTTGACTTTTCCCACTGAATATGTAAGGTTGTTTGTGTTTAAGAATAAATTGATTTCCTTTGAAGGGAGGAGACTTCTGTGTTTTTCTTGCTCTCAAATTCTTGCAAGGCTTCTTGAAAGAACTAGCCTCCAGATGGACCAATTATTGTTGGAGACACGCACCCAGCCAATTCCTAATATGAGTACATACTTAATGCAGGCAGATGGGTGTATGTTTTTTGCTGTGACCTGCCTGTCAGGAAGTGACACCCACAGGAAAATGTCTTATGACCCACACTAGCTTGAGTTGGCTGTGGGGTGAGGGGAGAGGGAGAGTCATATGATATGAAGATGAATCACTGAGATGGCATATTTACTTTTCTTCCTCTTCTTCATATTTACCAGGTTGGGGACTGGGGGGAATGAGGTAAATGTGAAATAACCTTGGAGGGCTCCCTGGCCTGGGGAAGAAAACCTCAGGAGGGAGGTCCATAGTGTATAGATTGCTTCACTGTCCCATATTCCAAGGACCTCTGAGGATTAAGTTACCACCTGCAAGAGAAGGTGGATTTTAATCTTTGGGGACTCTCATGTCCTGATCTCTTGCTTACCAGAGTTACTTAAAAGAACCCCATTCTAACCAGGTAGCAGATTCTTTTTCCTGTTGTGATTTTTCCCTTCCATTGCTCTCTTGGTTTGTCTTTCCTAAGCTTTTTAAGGTTTTGTTAATACCCTGCGAGTGGAATAGTAAGGCTGCTAGAGGAAATCAGCCATTGATGGAGTTTCCTTAATCTCATTCCATAATACTTTACTAATTTCCTCTCAACTGATACTTTTTTGAGTCTTTACCTGATTGATGCAGAACAACAGTTTGTATGAATGTACCTTGGAAGTTGGGCTTTGAGTCCGTTTTACCATGTATACTAGACTTGGCATCTTCTTTGGCCACAGCCCTTTCTGGCACTGGGTCTCTTAGCTGCACACATGAGCTGTATCTTCCCCTTACAAGCTGGGGAGAAGCTAGTGTCTGTCTATAGCTATTGTCTGCCTGTGCCTTCTCATTTCTTTCTAGAGTCTTGCTGACCTGGTCTATGAGCTACTTGAATCAATTGCCTTTAACATCCTATTTTTCTTTTCTTTGTGTAGAAGATCATTGCTGTCTTCAAACCCAAGAATGAAGAGCCATATGGGCACCTTAATCCTAAGTGGACCAAGTGGCTGCAGAAGCTATGCTGTCCCTGCTGCTTTGGCCGTGACTGCCTTGTCCTCAACCAGGGCTATCTGTCAGAGGCAGGGGCCAGTCTGGTGGACCAAAAACTGGAACTCAACATTGTACCCCGTACAAAGGTCAGTAACCTTACTGCCTATCCAGAGTTTTCCTGGGCCTAAGTCCTGCTACATGTTAATGGGGCTTAGGTCCAGGGAGGGCTGTTTATGTCCTGAGTCTAGGGTTCTCAGCCTTTTTGGGGGGGCAGGTAGTAGATTTAGGCTCATGAGTTGATCATCTGATGGAAGCCATCCTGAGAAGGATATGCATTAAATTTTTGCACACAATTTCAGGAAATTCACCGACCCTCTGATGCACACTTATGGGTTCCCTGTGTTTTTCAATTCCTGGTAACTGTAAACTGGTTAGAAACCTAGCTACTTTTATAGCTCATTCTTTTAGATTTCTGAGCTATTCCATGATTTAGAGATAATCTAGAATGGACTAGCTTATGTCAGCTAATCACTTATACAAGGTCTGGCAAGGAGGAATCTAGGATGGGATGAGAGTCTGGCTTGAGCCTGTGCAGGGAACTGACCTGGAATTCTCATCCATCTTTTTGCTGTGAAATTCTTGTACTTATCTGAACATAGTAAAATCAGGGTCCCAGATCCAGGCAAATCCACACTTAGAATGGATTTGCACATCCCCTATGTTTGTTATAGACTTAGCTGAGGTTCTAAGGGAATAATGATTCCCTCCCCCTCCCCCAATATGCTGAAATACAGAATTGTTTGCTTGCATTTTCAGGACATTTACTGATGCCAGGCTAAGAATCCCTGTACTGCGGGGTGTTACATGAAACTTTCCAAGAGTTATGAGGGGAAGGAATCTGCTGGTCAGCATATGAACATTCAAGGACACATCATCACCCATTTAGTATGTGGCTACCTCAGGTTTAGTAACAAGCTGGAGCTCTGATCTGATATGCCCTGAGGCTGCAGGAGCATCTTTGTAGCTATGGGCTTTAATCCTCTGAGAATCTGATGAAAGCTATACATCTTGTTCCCAGAAAAAAAATCATATATTTGCAGTTGTTGTTTGCATAGAATTTCAGGGGGATGGTTCATGGACCAGTTGCAATCTACTCATTTACCTTGTAAGGACCATGCCTCTAGCTTAAAAACCCCTGCTTAAGATTTTCTTTGAAGGTTTAGATAGTAGACTGTGGGCAGAGACTGATCAGCAGATAGAAGCTTTCCTTCAAACCTGTTTTTTTTCTGTTTCCCAGGGTGTTTTAGAAGAAATTGTGATTGTTGTGGTTGTTTAACTGTCTGCTCCTTTGCCACCGAACTCCAAACCATAAGCCAGCTGGTTTGTAAGTTTGTAGAGGTCAGGGACCATTTCTTGAAATTTCTTCTTATATTCAGCACCTAAGCAAAGTGCTGTTTTTATAGGAAGTATTCCATAAGTGCCAGTTGAATCAGTAGCGAGTATCAAACCAGGAGGGACAATTCTAGAGATCCCCCCGACTCAGGTCCGTGGGGAGAGCGTATGCTTGTAGATCCCATGGACATCTGATTCATTGCCTGGTCTTGTACAGTTCATTCCTTCCCTCTATGCTTTAGTTCTCTCTGTACACAGAGTTAAATAGCACACTTTGAACATCTTGTATGATAATTAATGCTTTAAAGATCTCCTGCCTAACCAGAATTCCTCCTACTAGGCCCCTCCTAGATTCTAGAAATTGTTTTAAATACTCCTTGCTCAGCACTGTCATTCCCTTTCTTCACTAGGTAAATAGTCAGCGCCTAGCCATGTGCCTGCTCTGCGTGTGCTTCTGGAGTGCAGTGCCTGAGAATCAGAGGTTGAGGCCACATTCTGACTCTGCAGCTTTTTATTGGGTGACCCTTGGCAAGTCACTTAAAACACCCCCATATCCCCTGCTTGCTCAGTTTCCTTACTATAAAAATAGGGATATAAATAGTTCCTACTTTATGGGGCAGCTATTAAGATTACACAGGATAATCCATGTAAAACACGTAGCCTAGTGCCTTTGCACAATATAAACACTCCACACGTCCTAGCCTGTAGTATTTTTATGTCAATGCTAATCATAATAGAATGTCACCCCCCAAAATCCCATTCTTCCCCATCTCTGGTCTTCCTCTGTCCCTATGGAGAATTTTAATGTGGCCTGATGATCTTTTGCATGAGAAAGTCAGCAACAATAAAAAAAAATACTTGTCTTCCATGAGACTGAGATGAGCTAGAACGTTGCAAGTTTAACAAAGAGTTGCTAAAGAATAATGAGAGGATGTCTCTCCCCTCCCAGCCTACCCACCCTTGTGACAAGATTCTATCCAGTTGATTAGAGCATCTGTCACTATGGAAACGGGGCTCATGTTGTGATGGAGCTTCAAATAGTAAGGCTCTAGTTCTCATTCAGTAGCTGTCTCTGCTCTGTGTTCCTGTGGGGTTTCAGGTTATGATAGCTTCGTTAATCATACGGAAAAAATGGGTTGTTACAGAGAACGATAGAAAATAAATCTGACTGGGTGGGGGGGAAGGGTAGTTTATCACTTGAGAAAAGCAAGGGTTGTCACTGTGGAAACTGGCAAGGTAGTCCCTAGGAAAGACTTTTTTCCCCTTGATTCCTGTGCATGTGTTTCCTCAGCAGAGAATGCCAACTTATAGGAACTTGCACATCCATTTTAGATACTCTGTTAACATTGGATGGACAGATGGATGGGTAAGGAGGGAGGGAATGATTTCGTCCCTAAGATTCATAGGCACAATATTTAGTTATTTGTAATGAGTTCTGCAAGGCTTAGGAAAAGAAAGAATTTTCTTTTAAATTTAATTTTATTTAATTTAGGTATTTATATGCTGAAACTCACTTGTTGCTATCTCCGAAAGAATATGCATTTACTTAATAAATATTACATTCACTTAATAAATATTTAATGAGCATGTACCAAGCACTTTGTTAGGTACCGAGGATGCTAATGTGAATAATATGATCTCTTTTTCCCCAAATCTCTTTAATCTTAAGAGAGAGGTTAGATAAATGAATGGATAATCACAAGACAGTGTGATAAAGGGTGATAATGGACACACATACGGATTGTAGTGATATTACTATAATTTGACAATCAATCATGGTTATCTTTTTTTTGTTGTTTCATGTTTATTTATTTTTGAGGGAGGTGGGGGGGAGGGGCAGAGGGAGATTCAGAATCTGAAGCAGGCTCTGCACTGTCAGCTCAGAGCTTGACGTGGGGCTCGAACTCAAGAACTGTGAGATCATGACGTGAGCCGAAGTCAGGTGCTTAACCGACTGAGCCACCCAGGCACCCCAACAACCAAGTGTAATATTGGTGGCCCATTAAAAAATGTTTTTTTGAATAGGCAATGCATACATCTAGTGTAGAGATCAGAAAGCACAGTAGGGTAAACAGAGTAGTTCAGCCTCTCTCCCACCTCTTGTCTTCCAGCCACTCTGTTCCTTCCTTGGAGGCAGCTATTAGTACTAGTTTCTTGTATAATATTCCAGATACAGTCTGCATAAATATGCCTATATATAGTAATCTACTAAAAATTAAAACAAGTTTTAATGTTTATATTTATTTATTTATTTGTATTATTATTATTTTTTTTTAAAGTAGGCTCCATGCCCAGTATAGAGCCTAACACGGGACCTGAACTCATGACCCTGAGATCAAGACCTGAGCTGAGATCTAGAGGCAGACGCTTAACCTACTGAGCCACCCAGGCGCCCCTAGTGTTTATTTTTTAAATGTGAATAATTGTACATAGTACAAAATTCAAAATTAAATATAAGGGTATGGAGTAAATTACAATTTGTTTTTATGTGGAGAGAAATTAGGTGTTGGGCCCTCTTCTCCTAACCCAGGTGGTGGCCGTATTAGAGGAATTCATGCTAGCTGCTGTAACAAATCCTGGATCTCAGTGGTTTAATGGATCTTGCTCACATAATAGATCCATGCCAGTTAGTCAGCTCTCCTAGATCCCTTGTCACTCCATGTAGTAACGAGAGATCTAAAATCCTTCCATGATGTGTTTTTGCCATCTCAGAGCCCTTCGTTTCCAGCTGCACAGATGGGAGAGTATGAACTAAGGATCATGGGAGATTTTAGGGGCCAGCCCTGCAGGTGATGTACATATATCACTTTGTCAACATTCCATTGGCCTGAACTAGTCCTTAGAAAGGCTGAGAAGTGCATTCTTTCTGCATGCCCTGGGAGAGGAGCAGCACTGGTGAGCGTCCAGCTGTTCCCTTCCAATGGTATAGTTCTTATACTCGACTGTAACCTAGATATCTCTTCTCTTTCCACTATAGGTAGTGTATCTGGCCAGCGATACCTTCAACTATAGTGCCATTGACCGAGTGAAGTCCAGGGGCAAGCGGCTTGCACTAGAGAAAGTGCCAAAAGTTGGGCAGCGGTTTAATCGCATCGGGCTACCGCCAAAGGTATAAACTGCACATGTAAAGGTGATGATTTATGGTGGCATAACCATCCAAGCGGTGAAACAAGGCACCTAGAGACTTGCATGTGGACATGCGAATAGCCTGCCTCGAGGCTCCTGTCTTCCTCCTTTTTAAGGTTTGGGGAATAATTTTCCAGAGAACAGAACTCCTAACTTCTCACTTTACTCCTCTGGCCCATTTAGATAGGCTTCTTGAATTTGGATTGGGCAAGCACTCCCATGACCTTTTTCTGACATAAACTCCACAGTGCCTTATGGGCGACCTGGCTTACTCCTGGGCTCTTTGGACTTGAGCTACAGGGAAGTCTCTTTATTCCTCCTCTTTGGCTGCAGGTTGGTTCGTTCCAGCTCTTTGTTGAAGGCTACAAAGACGCAGACTACTGGCTACGGCGTTTCGAAGCAGAACCTCTCCCTGAGAACACTAACCGGCAACTACTGCTGCAGTTCGAGCGGTTGGTGGTGCTGGACTACATCATCCGCAACACTGGTGAGCAGCTGTGGGCGGTCCCGGTGTGCTAGACGGTTGGGAGGCGCGGGGAGGCCTGGAGGCCTGCCGAGCTCCATGCCCGAGTGCCTTCTCGGGATGAAGTTTGTCTGTGAGTCAGAAGGGCCTCGAAAATAGGTTGCCAAGACACGCTTTGTCCAGTTGTGCAGTTACCAGAGGTAATGAGTCCTGGAGCCAGTAGTGCATTTTATCTTAGCCTGTTTCCCAGTCCCAGACAGAAGACACATTGGCCCTTCCGAAGCAACATCGAGAGTACTTTTGTCCTTGATCCCTAGTCACTCAGAGTAGCAAGACCCATCGTAGGACAGTTTTGTCTTTAAGTACCTCATGTGCGTCGACTCATACAGTAGTTGTCATTTGGTGACTGACTTATTTCACTTAGCATATGCCCCTAAGGCTCATTCATGTTGCGGCATGCATCAGAATTTCTTTCCTTTTTAAGGCTGAATAATATTCCATTGTGTGCATATACCATATTTTACTTACCTATCCATCGATGGACACTGGGGTTGCTTCCATGTTTTAGCTATTGTGAATGATGCTGCTATGAACGTGGGTGAACAGATATCTTTGAGACACTACTTTCAGTTATTTTATATATATACCCAGAGGTGGAATTACTGGATCATATGGCAGTCCTGTTGAATTGTTTCGTTTTCCTCCTTTTTTTTCTTTTGAGAGAGTGTACACGTGTAAGAGGGGGAGGCGCAGAGGGAGAGGGAGAGAGAGAATCTTAAGCAGGCTCCATGCCCAGCTCAGAGCCTGACACAGGGCTCAATCTCATGACTGTGACATCATGACCTGAGCTGAAATCCAGAGTCAGATGCTCAACCAGCTGAGTCACCCTGGTGCCCCTGTTTAACTTTTTTTAAATTGAAGTATAGTGACCTATGCTTAGTCTTTGGAGGAACTGCCATACTGCTTTCCATTCCAGTGCACCATTTTACATTACCTCCAGTGTTGGACAGCATTCCAGTTTCTCCACCTCTTCATCACTGTGTCATTTTCCGGGTTTTGTTTCCTTTTGTTTTTATCTTTATTTATTTATTTATTTATTTAATTTTTAATTAAATTAATTAATTAATTAATTTTTATTTTATTTATTTATTTTTTTTATTTTTTTAATTTTTTTTTTGAGAGACAGGGCATGAGCCGGGGAAGGGCAGAGAGAGAGGGAGACACAGAACCCAAAGCGGGCTCCAGGTTCTGAGCTGTCAGCACAGAGTCCGATCCAGCACTCAAACCCACGAACCGTGAGACCATGACCTGAGCCGAAGTCAGACTCTTAACCGACTAAGCCACCCAGACACCACTCCTTTTGCTTTTAGATCACAGTCATCCTAATAGGTATAAGGTGGCATGTCATTGTAGTTTTGATTTGCGTTTCCTAATGATTAGTGATGTTGTGAACATCTTTTCACGTACTTTTTGGCCATTTGCATATCTTTGGAGAAATAACTATTCAAGTCCTTTACCCATCTTTGAGTCAGGTTGTTTTGTTGTTGAGTTGTAGGAATTCTTTATATATTCTGGACATTAATTCCATCTCAAATACATGACTTGCAAATATTTCCTCACATTCTGTGGGTTGCCTTTTTATTCTGTTGGTAGAATCTTTTTTTTTTTTTAATTTTTTTTTTCAACGTTTTTTATTTATTTTTGGGACAGAGAGAGACAGAGCATGAACGGGGGAGGGGCAGAGAGAGAGGGAGACACAGAATCGGAAACAGGCTCCAGGCTCCGAGCCATCAGCCCAGAGCCTGACGCGGGGCTCGAACTCACGGACCGCGAGATCGTGACCTGGCTGAAGTCGGACGCTTAACCGACTGCGCCACCCAGGCGCCCCACTGTTGGTAGAATCTTTTGATGCAACTAATTTTTATTTTTTTAATTATTTTTTTAAGTTTGTTTATTTTGAGAGAGAGGGACAGAGCACAAGTGGAGAAGGGGCAGAGAGAGAGGGAGGGAGAGAATCCCAAGTAGGCTCTGTGCTATCAGTGCAGAGCCCATCTCAGGGCTGAGTCTCACGAACCATGAGATCATGACCTGAGCCAAGATCAAGAGTCACACACTTAACCAACTGAGCCACCTCAGTGAAATTAATTTTAAAGTTTTCATGAAGTCTAGTTTGTCCATTTCTTAATTTTTGTCTGTGCCTTTGGTGTCATATGTAGGAAATTACTGCCAGATCTAATGCCATGAAGCTTTTGTCTTACGTTTTTATCTTAAGAATTTTATAGTTTTTGGCCTTAGATTTAGGTCATGGATGAATTTTGAGTTAATTTTTTGTGTATGATGTGAGGTAAGGGTCCAACTTCATTTTCGGTGTGTGGATATCCAGTTTCCCCAGCACCATTTGTTTATAAGACTGATTTTCCCTGCTGAAGGGTCCTGTCACCCTTGTTGAAAACCATTTGATCACATATGCAAAGGTTTATGTCTAGAATCTATTGGTTTACATTTATCTATTTAATTTACCTATATGTTTGTCTTTATGCTAGTATTACACTATTTTGATTACTATAGCTTTGTAGTAAGTTTTGTAATAAATATAGTTTATTTATTTATTTATTTATTTTTAATTTTTTTTTTTTCAATGTTTTTAATTTATTTTTGGGACAGAGAGACACAGAGCATGAACGGGGGAGGGGCAGAGAGAGAGGGAGACACAGAATTGGAAACAGGCTCCAGGCTCCGAGCTGTCAGCACAGAGCCCGACGCGGGGCTCGAACTCACAGACGCGAGATCGTGACCTGGCTGAAGTCGGCCGCTTAACCGACTGCGCCACCCAGGCGCCCCTAAATATAGTTTATAGTAAGCTTGAAAGTTTTGGAGGACGTATGAGTCCCCCAGCTTTGTTCTTCTCTTTCTGGATTGCTTTGTCTATTTGGGGTCCCTTGAAATTCCATATGAATTTTAGGATGAGTTTTTCTGTTTCTGCAAAAAACATCATTGGGATTTTGATAGTAATTGCATTAGATCTCTAGATTGCTTTGAGTAATATTGACATCTTAACAATATTGAGTCTTCCAGTGTATAAACATGGGGTGTCTTTCCATTTATTTATGTCTTCTTTAATTTCTTTCAGCAATGTTTGTAGTTTTGTTTTTTATTTTTTGTTTTTTGTTTTTGAGAGACAGCAAGTGGGGGAAGTGGCAAAGAGAGGGAGACAGAATCCCAAGGCAGGCCCCGAGCTGCCAGTGCAGAGCCTGTCACAGGGCTCGTACCCATGAACCATGAGATCATGACCTGAGCCAGAAGTCAAGAGTGGGCACCCTGGCGCCCCTTGTAGTTTTTATTATACAAGTCTTTCACCTCCTTGGTTAAATTAATTCTTAAGTATTTTATTCTTTTTGATGCTAAGTGGAATTGTTTTCTTAATTTGCTTTTTTGGATTGCTCATTGTTGGTAAATAGAAATGCAAATGATTTTTGTGTGTTGACTTTGTATTCTGATACTTTGCTGAGTTTACTTATTAGTTCTGGTGTTTTTCTGGTATGTCATCTTTAGACTTTTCTATATATAACATCATATCACCTGCAAACAGATAATTTTACCTCTTTCTTTCAAATGTGGATGCCTTTTATTTCTTTTTCTTGCATAATTACTGTGGTCTTCCAGTATTGTGTTGGACAGAAATGTTGAAAGTGGGCATCCTTGCCTTGTCTAGATCTTAGAGAAAAAGCTTTTAGTCTCTTACCATTGAGTATGATGTTTGCTGTGAGCTTTTCATTTATGACTTATATTGAGGTAGTTTTCTTCTATCCCATTTTAAGTGTTTTTATTATGAAAAGATATTGAATTTTGTCAAAGGCTTTTTCTGCATCAGTTGAGATGATCATGTGTGATTTTTATCCTTCATACTGTTAATGTGGTGTATCACACTGATCAATTTTCATATGTTG
This sequence comes from Neofelis nebulosa, assembly GCF_028018385.1. Taxonomy (NCBI): domain Eukaryota; kingdom Metazoa; phylum Chordata; class Mammalia; order Carnivora; family Felidae; genus Neofelis; species Neofelis nebulosa. The sequence goes on from NC_080794.1 coordinate 61,350,802, forward strand.
AACCATATTTACTTTCCAGCAATAAAACCCACTTGGTCATGGTATAAAATCTTTCTAATAATGTTGCTGATTTCAGTTTGCTAGTATTCTGTTGAGGATTTTTGCATCAATATTTGTAAGAGATATTGGTCTGCAGTTTTCTTGTAGTATCTTTGTTGGGTGTTGGTATCAAGGTAAGGCTGGTCTCATAGAATGCGTTTAGAATGTTGCCTCCTCTTCAAATTTTTGAAAATTTTGAGGAGAATTGGTGTTAGTTCTTCTTTAAGTGTTTGGTAGACTTTACCAATGAAGCCATCGGGTCCAGGGCTATTGTTTGTCAGGAGACTTTTGGTTACAGATTCAGTCTCCTTACTGGTTATAGTCTATTCTGATATTCTATTTCTGCATGATGTAGTCTTGGTAGATTTTGTTTCTAGGAATTTGTCCATTTCATCTAGGTTTTCCAGTTTGTTGGCATATAGTTTCCTATAGTTCTCTCTCTCTGTTTTTAATTTAGAAAGAGCGTAATGGGGAGGGGTAGAGGGAGAGGTAGAGAATCTTAAGCAGGCTCCATACCTAATGCAGAGTCCCATGTGGGGCTCTATCTCATGACCTTGAGATCATGACCTGAGCCAAAATCAAGAGTCTGACATTTAACTGACTAAGCCATCCAGGCTCCCCTATTATAGTACTCACTTAAAATCCTTCTTATTTTGGTAGAATTGGTAGTAATGTCCCTACTTTTGTTTCTGATTTTAGCAATTTCAGTCTTGTATATTTTTTTCTTAATCTAAATAGCTAAAAGTTTTTATCAGTTTTATTCATTCAGTGAAACAATTGTTATATTTTAGTTTTAGACCATTTAGTTTATGTATAATGTACATGTAGATGAAAATCTACCATCTTATGTGCTTTCTATGTTTGTGCCTATCTTTTTTTTCTTCCCCTTCTTCCACTGATCTTTTTTCCCCTCTTTCTTGCTTTCTTTTAAATTACTTTGTACTTATTTCATTTCTCCCCTCTTTTAGCTCAGAAGCTGTACACTCTTCTTTTTTTTCTTTTCTTTTTTTTTTGGTGTTACTCTAAAGATTACCATGTGAATCCTTGATTTCCCAAAATCTAATAGTAATTGGTAGAAACCCTTAGCTTCATTTACCTTTCTCCAGACTTTCATACTATAAATGTCATATGTTTTAATCATATATGCATATATATGTATATGTGTCTGCATGTATGTGCATATGTAAAACCACATTTCTATAAAACTATTAAGATGGTATTGTCATTATTATTACTGTTATTAATATAATTATGGAGACTTTTGAGCATATACAAATAAGCAGAATAGTGAACCTGCATGAACTGGTTATTCCGGCCTTAACAATCATTGGTCCATGACTAATCCTGTCCCACTCACACTTCCATTTAGTTACCTTCTTTTATTATTTTAAGGTAATTTCAGGTATAAATTTATTCCTAATTATTTCAGTATGTGTCTAAAAGACAACTCTTTTAAAAAAATACTATTACACTCCAACAAAACTAATTAATATTTATCTGGATTTACTAATATATTTACCCATTATATTGCTCTTTAAATCTTCCTGTATCTCCAAGGTTCTATTTGGAATAATTTTCTTTTGACTTAGAGAATATTTTAGCACTAGTCTGCTGGTGATGAATTTTGGTTTTGTTTGTCTGAAAATGTCATTATTTCACCTTCATTTTTTGAAGGCTATTTTTGCTGGGTATAGAATTTGGGATTGGCAGCTATTTTCTTTCAGTAGTTAAAAAAACAAATATTCCATTGTCGTCTTACTCCCATGATTTCTGTGGAGAAGTCACTTGTCCTTGTATTATTGCCGTTTATTTGAAGGTAATCTCTCTTTTTCTCTAGCTCTTTGTGAGATGTCCCCTGTAGTTGGTTTTCAAAATTTTTACTACAATATGCTTGGTATAGTTTTATTTGTATTTATCCTATTAGGGATTCAGTTTTCCTTGAATCAACAGTTTGACCTTTTGTCACTTTTGGAAGATTCTCAGCTATTCTCTCTTTAAATAATTATTTCTGCCCATTTTTTCCTCCACTCCTTCTCAGAATCCAGTCACATTTTTCCTGGGTGCTTTGTTTTGCTCTTTTCTTATGACCTGTCTTTCAGATCATTACTTCTGTCTTTGGCACAGTCTAATGGTAAACTCATCTATTGAGTTCTCAATTTGGTAACCATATTTTTCAGTTCTTGAATTTCTATTTGATTCTTTTTTATGGTCTTGTTTTCTACTAATATTATTAATCTTGCCTTTTATCTTCTTAAATAGTAAGGATTTTATGTTGAATATTTAAGAGTCTGTATCTTCATTGTTTGGAGCCCCTCTAGGTTTGTTTTAATTTTCTGTTTCCTTTGTTTTGTCATCCTGTCTCTTTACCTAGTTATTTTGATTGTCAGATATTATATATCAAAAATGGTAAAAATATTTGGAGGCCTAGGATGCAGAAAGTAGTAGAAGATGTGTAGTGCATCTGTGTAGAAGATGATGTTTGTTTTGGCAAGCAGCTAAGGGTACCAGCAATCCAGATTCACTTTAATTTCAGGTATTAAAGGGAAACTCTGCTTAGTTCCAAGGTGTAGTCCTTCAGGTTTCAACCCAAAGCATGGGTGATTTACGAGGGTCTCCTCCCTGTATCAGTCACTGGACTATGATTTTTTCTCCCTAGCTTCACAAGACTATTAGAACACTGTTCTTCTACCTCTCAACCTCTTAGCTACCTCTTCCCAAATCAGCAGGTGCTCTAGGAGAAAAGAAGCCACAAATGCTAGACTCTTCTGTCTGAATTTCCTTTCTCTCCCAGATCTTGACATTTTAACTCTAAATGGACTTATTCAAACCTCTGATATCTTAAAGAGATCTAAAAATATTTTATTGGGACGCCTGGGTATCTTAGTTGGTTGAGCGTCTAACTCTTGATTTCAGCTCGGGTCATGGTCCCAAGCTTGTGGGATTGAGCCCTGTGTCCACACCTAGCATGGTACCTGCTTAAAATTCTTTCCTTCTTTCTTTCTTTCTTTCTTTCTTTCTTTCTTTCTTTCTTTCTTTCTTTCTTTCTTTCTCCCTCCCTCCCTCCCTCCCTCCCTCCCTCCCTCCCTCCCCCCTCCCCCCTCCTTCCCCTGCTCACACACTCTACAAAATAAAAATTAAAAAAATAAAAATACTTTATCAATGTTTTCTAGTTGTTCTCAGTGGAATGATTGGTCCAAGTGTCCAAAATATGTAGTCCATTATTACTGAAAGTGAAAATCACCCCGGTTTTTTCTAACATCATGTTTCTGTTCACAGATCGAGGCAATGACAACTGGCTGATTAAATATGACTGTCCAATGGATAGTTCTAGCTCTCGGGTAAGAGGTTGATCTATGTCTTGAGGAAGAGGTTGAGGTAGTGTATATGCATAATGTAGAAGCATATAATAATCAGAAATTAGGTCATATAAGTTGAGAAGAATCAGGACAGCACATGTGTTTAAAATTGATAGGTTAATATTTGATAGAGGTTTTCTCAATCTGTTTTTTTTTATTTAAATTTTTTTTAATGTTTATTCATTTTTGAGAGACAGAGTGTGAGGGGGGAGGGGCAGAGAGAGAGAAAGACAGACAGAATCTGAAGCAGGCTCCAGGCTCTGAGCTGTCAGTACAGAGTCCGATGTGCGGCTCAAACCCACGAATTGTGAGATCATGACCTGAGCCAAAGTCAGATGCTTAACTGACTGAGCCACCCAGGCACCCCTCTCAATCTGTTTTTTAAGGAATATCCTATTGAATAATGTTAATAGAGGTAGAAGAAAATTCGAAATAAGTTTGGAATATATTACATACTTTATGCTTTTCTTGGAGATTCACATTGCATAGTAGTGTAGTAAAGGTCTGAGAAGTAGTCCATTAAATGAACCTATTTAATTTTGTTTGGCCCATGATTTCTAAACTTTTTAGAATACTTTTCTCACAATAGACCATAATTCCACAGAGCCATCAGTTTAGAAAAAGCTGCTTCCTGCAATTTCCCTTACTGTCTCATTGCTTTCATATTCTACCATGCTTTTCTAGTCCTGCTCAGGCTGCACATTAAAAAAAAAAAAAAAATTTAGTGGAATAGGAGAATGAGGTTGACTTCTATCCTTATAGTAGTTTTTTTGTCTAGCGTTTATTTTTATTTAAAAAAAAATTTTTTTTTAGATGTTTATTTATTTTCTTTTTTTTTTTTTTTTTTTTATTTTTTTTTAAATTTTTTTTTTTTCAACGTTTTTTATTTATTTTTGGGACAGAGAGAGACAGAGCATGAACGGGGGAGGGGCAGAGAGAGAGAGGGAGACACAGAATCGGAAACAGGCTCCAGGCTCTGAGCCATCAGCTCAGAGCCTGACGCGGGGCTCGAACTCACGGACCGCGAGATCGTGACCTGGCTGAAGTCGGACGCTTAACCGACTGCGCCACCCAGGCGCCCCTAGATGTTTATTTATTTTCGAGACAGAGAGAGACACAGCATGAACGGGGGAGGGGCAGAGAGAGAGGGAGACACAGAATCAGAAGCAGGCTCCAGGCTCTGAGCCATCAGCCCAGAGCCCGACGCGGGGCTCGAACTCGCAGGCCGCGAGATCGTGACCTGAGCTGAAGTCAGACGCTTAACCGACTGAGCCACCCAGGCGCCCCTGTCTAGCTTTTAATATAATTGACATATAACATTGTACAGGTTTAAGATATACAACGTAGTGATTTGATGAATGTATATTTTGCAAAATGTTTATTTACCACAGCAAGGTTAGTTAACACATCCTCATAGTGTTTTTACTTTCTTCTCTAATAGTGGTTTTCGTATTTTGTACATATCAGAATTACCTGGAAGCCTTATTAAAAATAGCACAGATTCTCCAAGGCTTTCCTTTTCACCTGTCCCTGAAATGGCAAGAAACTCTCTTGTGCAAGAGTAACCAACTGTTATCTTCCATGGTCCTCTTATCTCATGGCAAAATGTGGTCACCAGTAAAGTAGCATCTGGTCCAGGTCTACAGAAAAGGATCTTGGCTGGCTGAATTTGATTTTTCTTTTTCCTTTTCATACTCTCAGGACTCTCACTGCCTTTTCCTAGGAAGAAAGGCTTAGAGTTACCTTTTGTTATTGTCAGTTTCCTTCTTAAGGAGGGCTGTGGCAACTCCTGGGGAAGTGTGCCTTTTCTTAGATAAGGAACTCTGAGAACCTTAAATAAGCCAAGTCAGAGGTGCCATAAATGTACTAAGCTCAGGTAACTATGGAAACCAGTTCAGAGGTTGAATAAGGATTGGTGCCTGAGGGGGTTGGGTTGGGCTATTTTGCTACTACTTTAAAGGGCCTGAGACAGGTGGGACCCTAAGTATTTTGTCTTTCCTTGTTCTTCAGGACACAGACTGGGTGGTAGTGAAGGAGCCTGTTATCAAGGTGGCTGCTATCGACAATGGGCTGGCTTTCCCTCTGAAACACCCTGACTCCTGGAGGGCATGTAAGTCTCAAGACCATTGCGATCTGGCTTTTTCTTGCTCTTCTCAATTTTTTCATCTATGGGGTGAAGATAATAATACCTCTACCACAGGATTGTTCTAAGAAGTTGTAGAATGACGCAGCTCATGCATTTAGCACAGTAGCTGACACGTGGGGCAAGTACTGCCAAACGCAAGCTACTCTTGTCATTTTTGCCTGACATTAGTCCTGTTAGAAGCACAGAGTTGAATTTTCTCATCTGTGCTTTGCATTTTTCTCATTTTTTCTGAGGACTATCTTATTATAATTTATTCTATTTGTGTTTCTAAATATAAGCTATCGTCAATGTTTTCTGTCTTCCTTGGTGACATCTTCGAAGCCAGCCCCTGCCCTGGTAATAACTGAGAAACTCTTAGAAAAAGAAAGGGAGATACAAGTAGAGGGTCACTAGCCCCTTTGCAGTACCAGTGTGTCTTTTCAGAAGGCGCATCTCAGTGTCTCGTTGGTAGATAACTAGAAGTAACTAGAAGGTCATGTGATGTCCGGGAAAGAGTACAAGCTCTGGGATTTGGCAGTCCTGGGTTTGAATCCTAATTCCTTCGCTTACTCTTTAGGCTTTAGGATTAACAGCCCTGGTGACATTTCTTTTCTGTCCTATGTCAAGTAAGAGGGCTGTTCTACCTTTGGCAGTGCTCTGATAGGTGGAGGACAGAGATGGGCAGCTTTGTTTTTTGCTTTTCTTCTTTTCAGATCCCTTTTACTGGGCCTGGTTGCCCCAGGCAAAAGTCCCGTTCTCTCAGGAGATCAAAGATCTGATTCTTCCAAAGATATCGGACCCTAACTTCGTCAAGGACTTGGAGGAGGACCTATATGAACTCTTCAAGGTTAGCCCTGGGAACCTCAACCTTGTAACTATATGGAAGAAGGAATTTCTAATGGCTTTTCTAACGGGTCCTGATACAAGCCAAGAGAGAATGGCTAACACTCTTCTGACTTGTGTCAGCCAATGAAGAGCAAACAAAATTCCCACATGTGGGCATCAAGACCTAGTTCGGGTTGGTTTGAAAAAAATTGACAGCCGTGATGAATCAACGTGGGTTTGTCTTGCGTGTCACGGGGCTGCAGTGTATCTGTAGAGCTCGCCTTTTCCAATGGAGCACTAGAGGCTGGAGTTCTACACAGTTCATAATGAGACTCGGGACAAGATATTCACTTGTTCTTTCTTTCCTCACCCGTGAAACAGAGAGTTTTTAGGGTGGTAGCTAACTTCACTAAGCCTCATAAACCTCATGTAAGTTTTCTTCACTAGAAAGTTTTTAATCGGGGGAAGAAAGTGGGTTCTTCTGAGAGATTCACGCAGGTTCCGTCTCCTGCCCTTTTGCAGAAAGATCCTGGTTTCGACAGGGGCCAGTTCCATAAGCAGATTGCTGTCATGCGAGGACAGGTAAGCCTGGGACTTCCTCCTGTTGTCATCCCCGGACTCTCTCCGGGAGGGTTATATGCTCATGCTGAGTAAATGTAAAGCTTGTGTTTTACACCCTTTTAGTCTATGCCGTACATATTTGTGACTCTGACTTAGCACATGGGTGAGGAAAGGTAGCCCTTTCAAATCTCCCACTTCTTCCACGGTGTCCAGTGCTTGGTGAGGCATTTATTATGAGCTCAGCTCTGTGCCTGTTGCTGGCTAGTTCATTGGTAAATTTACCCAGCGGCCCCTGTCTTCAAGTTGCTCAAGGCAGGCCATAGGCCTTGGTGGTTAAGAGCCAGCCTCTGGGGGCGCCTGGGTGGCGCAGTCGGTTAAGCGTCCGACTTCAGCCAGGTCACGATCTCACGGTCCGTGAGTTCGAGCCCCGCGTCAGGCTCTGGGCTGATGGCTCGGAGCCTGGAGCCTGTTTCCGATTCTGTGTTTCCCTCTCTCTCTGCCCCTCCCCCGTTCATGCTCTGTCTCTCTCTGTCCCAAAAATAAATAAAAAACGTTGAAAAAAAAAAATTAAAAAAAAAAAAAAAAAAAAAAGAGCCAGCCTCTGGAGTCCTTCTTCACTACTTACAACCCCTGTGGCCTTGGGCCAGAGCCTCGGTTTCCTTGTTTATAAAATGTGACAATAATAATTCTTTGCAGAGTTGGCCAAAGGATTACATAAGATAAATGCATATCAAGTGTTCAGTAAAAATAATTACCTAGCATGTGGTTAGCACTCATATATTGACCGTGGTTATAATTTTTGTTGTTATCGTTATAAGTTGTATTATTTCTTCTTTCTCCACTTTACCTTCAAAGAGAGCTAAGGAATCCCCTAGGGCATTCATTGTTGATCTTCAAAAGTAAAGACTGTGCCTGAAAATTGTTTTAAAGCTCTGTAGAGCACTGACATTCTGCTTATCACTTTGATATTTTCTTTCTTTCTTTTTAATGTTTATTTATTTTGGGGGGGACAGAGAGAGAGAGTGTAAGTGGGGCAGAGAGGCAGAGGGAGAGAGAGGATCCCAAGTAGTCTCCGTGCCCAGGGCAGAACCCAACATGGGACTCAAACCCACGAACCATGACCTGAGCGAATATCAAGAGTCAGATGCTCAACCAACCAAGCTGCCCAGGTGCCCCAACTTTAAAGTCTTAAAGACATCTGGGATGGCATAGTGGGATGACTTAGTGGACACAGTGCCTGTGTTTGAATCCTGGCTCTGTCATTTATTGGCTCTGTCATTTATTGGTGAGGTCTTGGAGAAGTTGTTTAATCTCTCCTCCTTTTAGTGTGTCCATATGTAACATGGGGTTAATAATAGCTCCTATCTCATAGGGTTATTATGAGATCAATGGTTTAGAGTAGTACGTGGTGTATTGAAGTAATCAATATGTATTAGCGGTTTTGATTATGATTTTGTGTGCAGAAAAGGTAGGTTCTCACATCTTTAAAGGTCAAGAAGGTCTTTCCAGTCATAATTATGCATTTACCTCTACCTACCATTTAGGTAAAGGCTTCTTGTGAGAGCAACTCTTGGGCTTACTGAGTTCATGTTTCCTTGGAAGTGGGATGTACAGAGGTTTTAAGAGCTGCAGTTATTATAGCTGCCTGAATACCAGTGACGTGGTCTTCCTCCATTTCCCAAATAATGTAAGGGCCCAGTTAAGCTGGCAGAATTTTTGGAGACCTTAAAAGCCACATGATGTACTGTGGTATTATGGAACTCAGCATAAAGGAATGAACTTCTCAACCTCATGTAGGCTATGCCTCTGTCCCTATTATACTATCTTCTCTAATCCCTTTCCAGCTCAGTCCCTTGCCAAAACCATAGCAACCCTCCTCTCATCATATCGGTCAGGGCTGTTATCTAGAGTGGCAAAAGGGGGGGTGGGGTGGGAGAGTACAATTTTATCTTTCTCTCTGTCTTGTGCCCTTAATGTCCTTTGAGGGCCTTTTGGCCTCTCACGACTTAGAGTGCCTCCCTCTCAACACCGTAAGTTTCCATGAGCATCCAGCTCATTTCAGCAGGTAGGTGGCCAATATATCGGTCACATCCTTACTTGCCTACCAGTCACACACAACGAGGCAAGACGACCCGCCGCCTTGCAGAAATCTGACATACCACAGGGAAAGGAGGTCACAGCCCTTTCCGTACCTGAGCTGTAATCACAGAGTGCCTATATGAGGGCCCTCAGCCAAAGGGGAAGAGTAAAGACCTTCCAGAGAGCTGGAGTTGGATGCCAGTTGTTACTCAAAGACTTTGCACCAGATGTTAGATCTACTGCGGGGTCTGAGGGAAAGCCTCTTTAAATGGCACTTTCAAAGATTTTATCCTTTAGCTTTATGTGCTACAGAATATGTGCTATCGATTTCTTGTCAGCTTTTTAATTTGAAGAATTTCAAACCTTAGTAAAGTAGGATCTTCTCCTAGATTCACCGGTTATTATAGTTAGCCATGCTTGCTTTATCTCTGTATCTATTTGCTTGTATCTCTATAGGTTATCTATCTGAGGAATATCTATCTCTACAAATGTATCTAATTTCTCTCTTTAATATAACTGTATAATTTGTCTCTCTCTAGATAGATAGATTGATACATTTTATTTTTGGCCAAATCTTTTGAAAGTAAGCTGTAGATAATTTGACATTTTACCCCAAATAACTTCAGCATGCATAAAAGGCAGCTTGTAACCCAAAGAATAATAGGGGAAGCACAGGAAGAACCAGCCAGGGCAGGTTTAAAATTCTCTGTCTCTTGGGGCGCCTGGGTGGCTCTGTGAGTTAAGTGTCCAACTCTTGGTTTCGGTTCAGGTCATGATCTCATGGTTCATGGGTTCAAGCCCCTCATTGGGCTCTGTGCTGACAGCATGGAGCCTGCTTGGGATTCTCTCTCCCTCTCTCTCTGCCCCTCCCTCCCCAAATAAAGTAAAGAAACTTAAAAAAAAAATCCTGCCTCTTAAGTTGGGTGGTTTCCTACATAATTCACTCCAATTCCATTTGAAACTCCTTTTCGTTCTCTACCCAGAGTTTGTGCTCAAGGCTCTTTGAAGCAGTGGAGGATGCTGGCAGATACTAAAACAATGAAGTAAAACAGAATTAATTACAGATAGGATCCACTTCTGACTTCTCACCTCTGTTGCAGGTGTATCTCTGCCTCTTCATGGGCAGCGTTTGCAGGCCAGGGATATTTGTGGCTTAAAGGCCGTGTGTCTCTGTGATTTGAGGGTCCAGCCTTTCTTACCCTCCCCTCTGTCTGTGGCCTGACCATGAAAATCTTCAATATCTGGCGGTTTAAAGAAGGCTATCATAGGGGTGCCTGGCTGGCTCAGTTAGTAAAATGTGTGACTCTTGATCTCGGGGTTGTGAGTTCAAGCCCCATATTGGTTACAGAGATTATTTAAAATAAAATCTTTTTGGGGTGCCTGGGTGGCTCGGTCGGTTGGGTGACCGACTTCAGCCCAGGTCATGATCTCACGGTCCGTGAGTTCGAGCCCCGCGTCGGGCTCTGTGCTGACAGCTCAGAGCCTGGAGCCTGCTTCAGATTCTGTGTCTCCCTCTCTCTCTGCCCCTCCCCTGCTCGTGCTCTGTCTCTCTCTGTCTCAAAAATAAATAAAAACATTTAAAATAAAATCTTTTTATTTGTTTAACTTTTTTTTTTTCTTTTTTTTTTTTCAACATTTTTTATTTATTTTTGGGACAGAGAGAGACAGAGCATGAACGGGGGAGGGGCAGAGAGAGAGGGAGACACAGAATCGGAAACAGGCTCCAGGCTCCGAGCCGTCAGCCCAGAGCCCGACGCGGGGCTCGAACTCACGGACCGCGAGGACCGCGAGATCGTGACCTGGCTGAAGTCGGACGCTTAACCGACTGCGCCACCCAGGCGCCCCTGTTTAACTTTTTAAAGAGACAGTGTGTGAGCAGGGGAGATTGGCAGAGGGAGAGAGAGGGAATCTCAAGCAGGCTCCGTGCTCAGCATAGAGCCCAATGCGGGGCTTCATCGCACTACCCTGGGATGGTGACCTGAGTTGAAATCAAGAGTTGGGCCGTCAACTGACTGAGCCACCCAGATGCCCCATACTTAAAAATAAAAGCTTTTTTTTTTTAAATTTATTTTTAATGTTTATTCATTTTTGAGAGACAGAGAGAGACAGAGTGTGAGCAGGGAGGGGGAGAAAGGGAGACACAGAATCCAAAGTAGGCTCCAGGCTCTGAGCTGTTAGCACAGAGCCTGACGCGGGACTCAAACTCACAAACCGTGAGATCATGACCTGAGCTGAAGTCGGATGCTTAACCGACTGGGCCACCCAGGTGCCTCTTAAAAATAAAATCTTGGGGCGCCTGGGTGGCGCAGTCGGTTAAGCGTCCGACTTCAGCCAGGTCACGATCTCGTGGTCCGTGAGTTCGAGCCCCGCGTCAGGCTCTGGGCTGATGGCTCGGAGCCTGGAGCCTGTTTCCGATTCTGTGTCTCCCTCTCTCTCTGCCCCTCCCCCGTTCATGCTCTGTCTCTCTCTGTCCCAAAAATAAATTAAAAATGTTGAAAAAAAAAATTAAAAAAAAAAATAAATAAATAAAATAAAATCTTAAGGGGCTTCTGGGTGGCTCGGTCGGTTGAGTGTCTGATTTTTTTTTTTTTTTTTTTGCGTCTGAGTCTTGCTCTGAGCTCAGGTCATGATCTCATAGTTTGTGAGTTCAAGCCCCACACTGGGCTCTGTGCTGGCAAGGTGGAGCCTGCTTGGGATATTCTCTCTCTCTCTCTCTCTCTCTCTCTCTCTCTCTCTTCTCTCTCTTTCTCTCTTTCTTTCTCTTTCTCTCTCTCTGCCCCACCCTCTCCCACCCCCTCTCTCTTCTCAGAATAAATAAACTTAAATAAAATCTTAAAAATAAATTGAAAAAATCTTAAAAAAAATTTTTTTTAAGATTTACTTATCTTGAGAGAGAGTGTGTGAGCAGGGGAGGGACTGAGAGAAAGAGAATCCTAAGCTGTCTCTGCGCTGTCAGTGCAGAGCCTGATGCAGGGCTCAAACTCATGCACTGTAAGATCACGACCTGAGCGGAAATCAAGAGTCAGTCACTTAACCAACTGAGCCACCCAGGTGCCCCACAAATAAAATCTTAAAAAAAAAAAAAAAAAGAAAAGAAAAGAAAAGAAACTGGGGAGCTTGAGTGGCTCAGTTGGTTAAGCGACTTCGGCTCAAGTCATGATCTCACTGCTCGCGAGTTCGAGCCCCGCATCGGGCTCTGTGCTGACAGCTCACAGCCTGGAGCCTGCTTCCGATTCCCTCTCCATCTCTCTGCCTCTCCCCTGCTCACACTCTGTCTCTCTCTCTTTCTCTCAAATATTAAACAAACAAATAAATAAAAACCTAAAAAAAAAGAAACTGTTTTAGAAAGCAAGCAAGTAAGCAAGCAGGCTATTATCAGACTACTTCCACTTTTGTACTCTCCTGTCAGAGAAGATAGATGGTGGTGATTCTAATTTTGGCAAACGTGTCCCCATGGACACATTTCTGAAATGTCTGTAAAAAACAGACTAAAGTTGGTAAAGAGCTATGTTGTATCCTGAATGGGATCCTGAAATCAAAACAGAACTGTACTGGAAAAGCTAATGAAATCCAAATTAAGTCTGGCGTTTGGTTAATAGTAATGTTCCACTGTTAATTTCTAACTTTTGGTAAATGTGCCATAGTTCTATAAAAATTTAACATTAGGAAAAACTGGTAAATGGTGTACAGGAACTCTGTACTATCTTTGTAACTTTTCTGTAAGTCTAAAGTTATTCCAAAGTAAAAATTTTACTCAAAAAGACTCACAAAAACGATGATAAAGAGACAGCATTAGGGGTGCCTGGGTGGCTCAGTCAGTTAAGCACCTGACTCTTTTTTTTTTTTTTTAAATTTTTTTTTTAAGTTTATTTATTTTTGAGACAGAGAGAGACAGAGCATGAACGGGGGAGGGTCAGAGAGAGAGGGAGACACAGAATCGGAAGCAGGCTCCAGGCTCTGAGCCATCAGCCCAGAGCCCGACGCGGGGCTCGAACTCACGGACCGCAAGATCGTGACCTGAGCCGAAGTCGGACGCTTAACCGACTGAGCCACCCGGGCGCCCCAAGCACCTGACTCTTGATCTTGGCTCAGGTCATGATCTCATGGTTTGTGAGATCGAGCCTCATGTTGGGCTCTGCGCTGACAGTGCGGAGCCTACTGGGGATTCTCTCTCTCTCTCCCTCTGCCCCTCTCCTGCTTGTGCTCTGTCTCCCTCAAAATAATAAATAACCTTAAAAAAAAAAAAAAAGATAGCAGTAGAGGGAGAAGCCAACTGAAATGTTGGCTTTTTCCCAAATATATGGTCTTTGTAGGAAAATCAGAAAATAAGTATAAACAACCATGAACAAATAAAAATCACCTATAATTCCTTGACCCAGAGATAATCAGTGCCAAGTTCCAGAATTTTTTTCTCTGCAGATAGGTAGATAGAATTTTAGAAAATGAAGGTAGAGTCTTTACATCATAATACTGGCTCCTGTCTCTGTCCTTTGCTATCTAATGACATTGTGATCAGCTTTCCATGCCAATAAAATCTATCTTTTAATTGCTGTTTCTTAGCCCTTACATTATTAACTGTTCCCATACTCTGAGGCATTTATACCATTTTTACCGCTAAAAACAATACTGCACTGTATTAGTTGAAACTAAGTGTTTTGTGCCTATCCATGATTGTTTCTTTAGTTCCTAAAAGTGGAATTGCTGAGTCAGAGGGCCTGTTCACTTTTAAGCCTTTATCGTCTGCTTGCCTTTCTGAAAAACTGGCCCAGGGTCCAGCCCCACAGCTTGGCTCTGAACTGTCCCCACCTCTGAGGCATCTTCTTCTTCTGTATCCTTACTAATGGGAAGGGGAAAAAATGGGAGGTTTTTGTTTTAATTTGTATTTTTTAAATGACTGGAGAGGTTTCCATTTTTCGTATTTTGCCCGTTTATATTCCTACTTCTGGAAATACCCTAGGTGTATAGTTTTTCATTTGTGTGTTGTTTATTTTTGTATTGATTTATGGGAGCACTCTGTCAGCAGGTCTCCCTTCAGAGGCAGACCAGGATGCCTTGGTCTTTTCCTCACTGATCTTATTTTTCCTACTGCAGATCCTAAATCTGACCCAGGCCCTGAAAGACAACAAGAGTCCCCTGCACCTTGTCCAGATGCCACCCGTGATTGTCGAGACGGCCCGTTCCCACCAGCGGTCTTCTAGCGAGTCCTACACACAGAGCTTTCAGAGTCGGAAGCCCTTCTTTTCATGGTGGTAGCCCGAGAGTCAGACAGAGACCTACCGTTCGAGACTCGGGCTGGGAGGAAGCCTGGGGGTGGGTTGCAGGAAAAGCCCGAGAAGCTGGTGGAGAGCAGTGCCCTTGAGAGCCCTTCTTCTCTGCTCGTCACCCCCCTCAGGGCTTTCCCAAGCACAGGGAGAAGCACAATCAGAGGGACAGTGTGTGCCTGTGGGCCCTTCTGAGTGCTAGGGAGGGCTGGAGCCTCCGCGCAGGTAGTCCAGATGCCCAGGAAGGAGCAGCTCCCTTCCAGCATCCCCTGGGGCAGGCTGGGAAATTCCCTTCCCTCCCTGACACCCTGCTCTGTGGCAATTCCTCATTATATTCTGCATCAGAAAACAGACAGACAAATACACATTTAAATATTAGTAGCAAAACCGAGGCAGATTCCCAGATCCTCTCAGGTCAGAAACCTCTGATCCAGACCTAAATTTGCATGGACCCAGATGCTCAGGTGCCTCACAGTTCCTTACTCCCGTGGACCAAGGCAGCTGGGTGATTCAGAGGGCAACTGGGTGACTCACCAGTTGGGACAGACAGAAGCCACACCTTTCCTTTGGGTTTTTGCCAAGTTTTCTTCCCCTTCTCCCACCAGTGCAATAGGGTGACTGAAAGCCTCCCGATCCAGTTCTCGCAGCGGGGACACTTTTGATCCAGAACTCTTAGTGGTTGTGCATATGATTGTAGAGATTGGCTCTGCTCTCTGCCCTTCTAGGGACACAGTGTCTCTAGTCCAGGCTTGCAGTTTGCCCGTCATTCAGGCAAAGGCAAGAGGGCAGAAGCGGCTCCCCCAGTATGCACAAGCCATCCATTTGGCCTGAGTACATGCCGGGGGACGTAACTGGTCTGTGGGCAAACATCCCAGCCTTGCTTCCCCAGTCTTGGTGACAGACACCCCGGTCCTCTTATTTGTTTCAGATATTTTTTTTTCTCGACACTTTTCCCTCAGGGGGTTCAGTTTTGGGTTCTGGAGTGGGTCTCTGAGGATTCTGGGATGCATCTCAGCTCATAGGAGGACAGAATATTAGGTCCCTGGACTTCTTTTTATGCTACCACTGCTGCTGCTTGGCGGAGGTAGTGGGACTCATATTCTCTTCCTAGTCGGCAGCTTCCCTTTGCTCCCTGACTTCTTGTTCTAGGCCAATTTTTCCATGGCTTCTTGAGAAAGGCAGGGCCCAAAGGAGAAGGGCCTTCAAACTGTCCCCTAGAGCCTGCCCAGTTCAATGTGCATCTTCCTGCTTCCATGTGTCTTTTCCCTCAGCTGTCCCCCTTGCCAAGTGTCCGAGCCCTTTCTACACCAAAGCAAAGAATGGCCTCAGGAGAGAGTAGAGAGGGTGCCATCTGTGGCTAAGGGGCAGTTCTGTGCTACTGGACACTTCAAGATTCTGGCACCCTGCGATTGGTCAATCAGTCTTGGAAAGAAACGATCTTGAAGGTTTGAAAAACAACCAAAGAAAGGGAGCGAGGACTATGGCTGCGTGCCCTCTGCTTGCCCAGCTCCCACTGCCCAGGAGGCAGAGCAGAGATGTGCAGCCCTCTCATCAGCTGGGCCAAGCTGGTCCCTTTGCATCCTAGCCCCCAGGGGCCAGCTTGTGCCGGCGTGGGGGGGGGGCCGCAGCTGACAGGAGGAGTCTCTGGGAGCTGGGTACGCATGCCCTGTGGACAAAGGCACAGCTCCTAACCCTGACAATCTCATTCAGCTGGCCTGGAATCTAACCTTGGGGACCATGTTTGTGGCAGTGCCTGCCCCCAGACTGTAGGAGCAGCAGGGCTCCCAGAGGCCAGAAGGGACCCAGGTGTGCTTGGCTCTCCAAAGATCTCTCTCCACAAACCTGTCGGTAAAGCTTCCCACCTGGGCGTCAAGAGAGCCTAAGCTGTCTTAGAGGAGGCTGGGGGAAGCCAGCCTGTGCAAGTAGGTCTGCACATCGCCCTCATCTAGACCAGCTCTGTGATGAGAAGGAAATCGAGTCCAATGTACGAGGGGGCTGGCCCCAGTCCTGGCAGGCGGGAGCGTGGGCCATCCTTTCCTGGCATGTTTCCATTCTCCTTGAAGCCTGGACTCAGGTTGCCTTGAATGTGGACTAGGGAGAGCCAGGAGCCTCAAAGTGCCAGGGCAGGCTTCTGGGTGGCACTTACAGAACAGCTGGGCCCTCTGTCAGCCGCAGGCCCTGTCCCCGTGTCAGGGAGGAGAGGCCGGGCTGGGAGAGTACTGCTGCCTGTGTTCTTCCAACGCACTGTAGAACTTGTATGTAATGTATTTAAATCAATGCAAATGTATGAATAACAAGTCCAATTCTGACCTTTTTTGTCTAGTTTTCTTGGGTGAAAGGAAGACAAGGTAGAATGCAGTTTTAAGGACAAAGAACCATGTGTTTCCATGGAATTGCTGAGATACAGCTCCTAAGTTATACAGGTCCTCATTTCCAAGGTCCCAGTGCTCTAAAAACCAGAAATATTTTCATTGACTCCTTTGACACCAAAACCTGACCTGACCCTACACTGGTGTGAATTGAAGCTATTTGTAACCATGATGTTTTCCTCTTAGTGTATTTGTTGCAGAAATACTCATGTTTTTTGATGAGATATTTCCCTACTAGGGATTATACAGTATTTGCACTGAGTACTTCTACAAGCTGAAAAAATTCTGAGTAACAAAATCCTGTAGCCCTATGGGTTTGGGATGAGGAATGGGCTCTGCTTCTCTTCTTGGCCACAAGAGGGCAGCCTGTCCTTTGTGTGCATCACTGCCTGCTTGAAGCACTTTGAACCTTGGGGTCCTTTAAAGGGTGGGTAATGGGACAGACAGGATGCCTGGGGAACAGAGGTGAAGGCTAATGAGCACATAATATGCTATTGAGGTGAAGCCAGTAGAAGTAGTCAAAAATCCTCCCCTTAAAGGTTATCAGGCTACAGGGAATCTCAGATAATGCTGGAGGCTCAAGAACGATTGGTCCAACTGTTGACCCACCTCAGGATGTTTGGCCCATGGGGATAAAGATGCCATCTGAGGAGCTGGCAGCCACTCCTTTGCAGGCTCACTGCCCACTGTGCAAGGCGGACTGGAATAGTCTTTCCCCTTCTAGAACTGGCCAGAGGCCAAGAACCCTCTCCTATGGATCAGGACTGCCTACGGAAATGCTTCCATCTCCCGATCTCTGGAAACGGAGGCTTTAGCACAGAGGATCTAGGGGATGGGGGGTGGTGGGTGTTGCTCTCAGGGGAAAAGGAGGCTTGGCCTATTTTCTCCTTCCCGGGAACACCCCTTCCCTGCAATAAGTGCAAGCCCTCACCCCCTGGCTCCAGAATGTCCATTGAAGAAGCCTCCCTTTCTGTGACAGACTCACACAGTTCTTGATGCAAATGTTTTTATTTTGCCACTTAAACCACGGTTTCCTCGCGCTAGCCTGACAGGCAGGGGTGTGGGCAGGTGGCTGGACCATGGGTTACAGTAGTAGCAGGAGGGTTAGAGCAGGAGTGGTGAGATGCTCAGTCTCCGTGCCCATCGCTGGACTCCCAGGGGGATATCATGCAGCCCGAGTATACTGTCGGGTGGGAAGAGCTGAGGCAGGAATGGGTCCCACATGGTGTAGAGCTCAGGGGACACCTCCAGTCCTGTTCTGAACGGAGCAGGCCAGTGGTAGTGGCCTTCCATTTACCACTGTGGGGCTGTCTGCCTCCAGTCTGTCTTCCTTCTTCACTTCCTGGGCCCTTTGGCAAAAGTCCCTATGATTCCTGGGGAAGTTACTGCCGTTCCCAGCCCCTTCCCTGGATCAGTGTCTGATCTGATGGAGGTAGCTTGTGGGTCCTGGCTTCTTCCAGTTCCGGCGGATCCTGGCACTTGTCCTCCTGGAGTTCAGATACTGATCGCCAGAGGCCATCTCTGTGGCACCACTCTGTGGGTCGGCCAGTGGAGCACGGGGCTCGGGGATTCTGCAGGGAACAAGTGTGTGATAGGCCCAAATCAATAGGAAGAACAGAATACAGGCTAAAGAGATTTTGGTCAGGATGAACTAAACACACCGTTTGGGGCAAAATGAGACCGGGGCTCTGGACTCGTCCGCCCCCCTGATTGCTAAAGACTAGGCAAAGCTTTCAGATTTCTTTTCTGTAAAGAGAGCTGGACTAGATCGGGGTGTGTGACAACTCAGCCTTTCTCCAGCTTCATGCTGTACTTGTGGCAGCCATCATTAGTCAGCCGTGATATGAGACTGGAGGAACCAAGAATCCTCCTTAGCAAGATGTTTTAAATTGGGATTGCAAGTCAGCTAAAGTTCATATGAGCAAGAGGCTGATTTGCTCCCCCTGGACCTGATGACTCGGAAGACCTATCCAGGGCTAATATTCTGACTCTGGGGCCTGAGAGGGCAGCGGGAAGAATGGAGGGCAGAGTGTAACCCACAGTGATTGGCTAGGCTGTGTGGCTCCGCTCAACCCTGTGGGGCTCACTGTTCCTAGGCTGTCAGTGACCTAGGCAAAGAGGGGGATGACTAGGGGAAGTTGGAAGTTCCTCAACAATTTTTAACCCTCAGTGCCTCTACCGAACCTTCCTACGCTATATTCTCTGTAATTCCACAGGCAAGATCTTAACCAGGTTTACTCTTGATTTGTTACCTCTTCTGCAACAGGGAAACACGTTTTTTTCCTCCCAAACAGTAGTCCCTCCCACTTGGCTGAGAATCACTGCAAAATGAGGTGGCACTGATAGGACCCAGGCATTCCCTTCTGTGGAAGTTCACAAGATCCTACAGGACTCCAACAGTAACAGCAATCGTAGGCACTGTGTACCTCCCCCCGCCCCCCCCCCCGCCCCCCCATGGCAGATACTTTACGGTGAGGCCAAGTCAGTAGCTCCAGGTCATACAGCCAGAAAATGGTGGAAGGAGCATCAGTAGTGCCCCCCTTCCCTCAGGCCTCCAGTTCCAGGAACCCACCTGAGCCGGCTGCAGTGGTGCAGTGAGTGGCCCAGGGGTTTTGGCCGGGGGGGCCTCTTCCTACGCAGCCTCCTCAAGGCCTCTGCCACACGGTGGTCTCCCGCACACTCCCAGATGATCTGTGCCCGCTCTTCGGCCAGCTGGTCCCCACTGCGCTGAAACAGGCCCTGGATCTGCAACAGCTCGGCGTCCTGGAAGATGTTGGCTGTGGCCTGCTTGCGGCCCCGGGCCTCAGCCGGGGCCTGCCAGGGGGGCGGCTCGCTCACCACAGAGGCGGGCGTTCCCATCCTGGGTGCTCTGGGGAAGGAAAGCACGGAGAGGCATCAGCTCAGCAGGCCCTTCCCAAACCTGGGGTCCTGACGGATACAAGGGCTTCTGGTGTTTCTGTTCTCCAGGAGCCAACGTGCAGTAAGTCTTGACTTAAAATCACTCCAATTGCCAGGGCACCTGGGGGAAATTACACGCATAAGGATAGCCAGACTTTATTATAAAGTGCTTATGAGTGCGACACATGTACTACCTCCCTGAAGAGGCCCGGCAACCAGTGAAGTAAGACTTGTTTATCCCCACCGTGCAGATGAAGTACAGCTCAGTTGAAACGATCCTTCCACAGACACGAAGCCTTGGTTAAGTGCAGAGCCAGGAGTAGCACCCAGGTCTGTGGTTCTAAAGCCCAGGCAGACCCCAGGACATCCAGGTCGTAAGGACGACGCAGCAGCAGCCACGGAAATGTGTCGAGCATTTCACATGTATTGGGCACCGCTGTAAGAGTCGTAGTCACGTAATGTCATTGAAATGTGAGCACGACAGCCATATGCGGTAGGGGCTGTGCCCTCGTTTCACAAATGAAGAAACTGAAGGACAGATCCAGATACTGCTGATGCCAAGGCCCAGGCTCTTAGCACAGAAGTGAGAAAGGGGTATGATGTTGGGCTACCCAGGCTGGAATCCCACTTCTAGCCACCTCCGCCACTTACTGGCTCAGCTGCTTCCTGTGTAAACTTCTCAAACTATACCAATTTCGGCCTGAGTTGCAGTGAGGACTGAGTGAAGGCAGCGTTAAGAACAGTGTTCAGTGTTCTATTCTGCTTTTCCATCTGTAAAATTGAGAACAGTCATCCCACCTATTTTCAAGACCCTCAGAGACAAACCAAGTCCGTACAGTTTGTTAAAACAAACACAGTATGAAACAGACCAGTCAGATCTAACTGTAGTCCAAAAGGCCATGGAGAGGAACGTAGGGACGAAGACACAGCTACAGGGTTAGAATATACAACCATGGGGAGAGGCTGAAATCTTGGAAGTTTAATTAAAAGGAAGACTTATGTCCAAGTCCTCCCCCACCTTGCCGAAAATGAAAATTAAATGGTCTTCCTCAGTTCGAGAGAGTTCCACCTTGAATAATAAAGGCATAAGAGGCTCACTCACCCTATCCTTGTCTAGTACAGCATGAAAAAGTTATGAGATTGGAAGGCAGACTAGAGACAAGGAAGACCAAGGACTCTGGCACAACACAGAACTGGGCTTGAATCCCAGCCCTGCCACCTTCTTAGCTATGACCCTAGGCAAGTTACCCAACCTCTCTGAGCCTCTTTGCTCAGCTGTAAAATGGGGCTCATAACCGCTTCCCAGGATTGTCGTAAGGATTGAATGAGTCTAGTGTGGTATCCGGTACCCGATAAGAGCCAAATAAACGAAATGCCCACCCGCTGCCCTTTTGACATTAGCTTAAAAGGGGGCGGGGGGAGCAAAAATTAAAGCATTTAAACACAAAACGTCCATGCTCACCGTGACAAACCCACACAGAATGGAAATCATAAAAAACGCGTTCCCAGCTTCCAGTGCTCAGCCTGCTTGCAGAATGGCCCTGGCTCGCACCTGCCTTTACTCTTCTGAGAGTTTGAACCATCTCTCCATCCCGTTTAGACTCCTCAAATGTAACTGGCCCTCCCTTTCCCTCCTCACCTCAACAGCCACCCTCCTCATTCCAGTAATTTCCACACTCCCCCTGTCCCAATGTCTAGGCCTATTAGAACCTCACTCTCTTCAAAAGATTTAATAACTAAAACCTGTAGAAGATTTTCAGGTAAATTAACTTCATAAAAATTGTGCTTTTTATCTGGAAATGGGAATTTTATTTTTTTTTTCAACGTTTTTTTTTTATTTATTTTTGGGACAGAGAGAGACAGAGCATGAACGGGGGAGGGGCAGAGAGAGAGGGAGACACAGAATCGGAAACAGGCTCCAGGCTCCGAGCCATCAGCCCAGAGCCTGACGCGGGGCTCGAACTCACGGACCGCGAGATCGTGACCTGGCTGAAGTCGGACGCTTAACCGACTGCGCCACCCAGGCGCCCCTGGAAATGGGAATTTTAAAATCTACCTCTTCTTGGGCACTATTATGGAATCCAGTTAACAACCTTGTATGTGTGGTAATTAAATCCCCTGAGCTGGATAATAAAAATACACTGTGACCAGAAAACAGTCACCAAGTAACACTGTCAAGCTGATAAAGGAAAAAAGCTAACTATGGGGCATTTACTCTGCACCAGGCAACGTGGCAATATGCATGATATCATCTGATCCTCAAAAGCATTCTAGGAGTGGACGCTGTTACCCTCACCCCAGCGCACAGTGGGGCAAAGGAAGGCAAGATACAGATGAAATGCCGGTGGCTCAGCCAAGGTCAGGACCCGGTGTAAGGGGACTGCAACTGTGTATGAAAACCACAGCTGCCTTCACAGCCAAGCAGCTCAGAGCGTATTTCTTCCCATCGCTCCTGTGGGGGTGTCTCACTGTTTTTACCTGATTCACAAAGGAGGAAACCTCCAGTGGGAAAGGAAGAACAATGAACACATGCACACGAGGCAGGGGCGGGGTGGTAGAATTTATTTTAATCTTTTTGTTAACGTCAGAGCTGTTTACTGTTTGACCAGCTGTTCTAGCCTTAACCTGAGGCACTCTGAAGAGGAAGATCCCCAGCTCCCACAAAAGAAATCTGGAACTGCAACCCAGCCCAGTGCACAGAGTACTGGCTCATGAGTCAGAGGACTACGTCCGGGCCCTAGTTCTGCCACTCAGCGGCCAAGGGGCCTCAGGCACTTCACGTCACCTCCATGGGCCTCGGTTTCCCTCTACATCTGTAAGAAGAACAGGATGATTATGCTCTCAGAGGGCGTGTGCAGAGTCCATGATTCTGGGGAGACTAGGTCTGTATAGAAGCAGCAGTTGGATTTGCTTGTCTGCCAAGGCCTAGAGGCAACGTGTGGACAGGTCTGGCTAATATCAGGTGCCAGGAAATTCCCCAACCAATAGTTCCCCTTTTCTGCCCTCCTCAATCTTCCATGGAGACAACACACTGTTTTGCTGCTGTGGGATGTGGGGTTAGGGCGTGGGAGAAGGCAGAGAGATCACTGCTGTAAAGCACTCCAGTGACCCAGGCTGGCTGTGGCCTAGCCCGGGGCAGACTCCTCCTCTGGTCTGGGTGGTGGGACAAGGGGTGATCCTGCTTCTCTCAGACTCAGGCCCTCTTACCCTCCCTTCAGGGAAAATGGCAACAGGATGAAGCAGCAGCGGCCTCAGGGATGGCTTGGAGCCTGACTTCCCAGATGGCCCCGGCCACCTCTGCCAGGCTGCAAGGGCCTACAAGGCCCTGCCTCCAGCCTCTAGCCTCCAAGTTACACACACCAACAAACCATCTGGGGGAGTCTGGGCCAGTTTCCACTGTACCCTCCATGCACCGTGGGGTGGGGAGCCTTGGCACCCTCAGATTTTGAGATCCTCTCTCTTGGCTCTGCCTCCCACCCTGGGATTCAGCCAGCAGTGAGACTGGGAATAAAAATCCATGTATTTCACATAGGATTAGATGTAAACTTGGGGAAAACTGAGTCAGAACACTTTTATTATCAAAAGAAACTTGTAAAAAAGATTTTATTTTTACTTATACACTTAACTGACTGAGCCACCCAGGCGCCCCTACTTTTATTATTTTTTAAAGATTTTATTTTATTTTTTTAAAGGAATCCTAACCTCTCTCTTTTTTTAAGTTTATTTTTATTTATTTTGAGAGAGAGAAAGAGAGCATGAGAGAGGGAGGGGCAGACAGAGAGGGAGAGAGAGAGAATCCCAAGAAGGCTCCACACCGTTAGTGCAGAGCCCGACGTGGGGCTTGATCCCAGGAACCGTGACATCATGACCTGAGCTGAAATCAAGAGCTCGACACTTAACCAAATAAGCCACCCAGGCACCCCAAAGATTTTATATTTAAGTAATCTCTACACCCAATGTGGGGCTCGAACTTTCAACCCTGAGATCAAGAGTGGCTTGCTCTACTGAGCCAGCCAGCCTCCCCAGAAAAAACATTTCCTATCTTATTCAATGTGTGATTCCCCCCCCTCCCCCAATTTCTTAGATAAGACCTGAATCCAGGAAAGTCAGTGCATGCTTGAACAATGGTACTTTTCTACACTGGAAAATGACACCACAGGGCTATTAAAAGATTACAAATGGATCTTTCATTCCAGAGTTGACATGAAAGAATATAAACATGGGTCCATAAGCAAATGAGTAAAAACTCATTTGCAAATTGCAATTTGACACAAGCTAGCTTAAAAAATGAACCCCCAAAGTAAATACCAAATGTTGAAAATGACAAAGTTCAACTTGCTTTGAAATAGGCAATAAATGAACTATAGAGCTTTAACAAAGGCATATATTTAAAAAGTGACTCACCACGCAATGAATTTGCAACATATGTAGTGCGCAATTGAGCATCTTTTGTGGTATATGAAGCTCAGTTCAGACAGCTATTCTGACTGGTCTCAGGGAGGCACAGGTATCCACAAGAGGCAGAGCACACTTTGTGTGAGCCGGGGGGCAGCTGCTTCCACACTCAGCTCACCTCCTTCAGATAACTCTGGTGATGGTAATAATCTGTAATCGGAGGCAAAGGGCCTCTTGGAAGAAGAACTGGAGGCTCTGGCCCAAGGCCCAAATCAACACTTGTGGCCCTGGACTGCTTCCCTGACCCTGGACAGCTGCCAAAATCTGTGGCTCTTCCAGTGGGAGGTCCAGTCCACATGGCAGTGTGAGCCCCCGCCCTTTAGGGCCTAGCCCCGGCCAGGAGCGCCTGAGAGAACTGCACACGTTGGTCTCCAAACCTAACGTGGACGTGGAAAAGGGAACGGGGACCTACCCCCAGACCAGTTCTCAGATATGACCGGAAGAGAAACTCTAGATCTAGCAGTAACTCTTTTCAATGGTTCAGGAACCCTGAATTCTGGCTGTGCCACTGATAACCGAGTGACGTTGGCAAGCCCGTTTCCCCTGCCTCATTTTGCTCATCATTAAAATAGTGAGAGGAGTGAGAACAAATAACCCTCAAGGGAATAAGGGAGATAAAAGTACGTGAAAGCGTCCATCTCGGTACATTATACCATGAATGAGTGATGTTAAGGGAAAGGCTGTTTAACAACCAGACAGTATAGAACCATTTTCATTTTCATGAAACTCCCTCAAAAGGGGGACTACACTCTTGGGGAAAGAGGGTAAAGGGAGATGGATTCATCTGTGGACTTTTAAGTCACGGCTGCCATTGAGGCAGCTTGCTTTGTGTCAAGTACAGAACATCATTTTCAAATAGGTAATCTCTTTAATCCTCACTCCTACGAGGGGCACTCTGGTTATACCCATTTTACAGATGAGAAACCTGAGCTCAGAAAGGTTAAGTAACTTGCCCAAAGTCAAACAGGAGGTAACTGATGATATACTCAGGTAGTATATGATCCCAGCGCCCAGGCTCTCAAACACTCTTATTTTTGTTCCTGCCAGATGGCTGACGAGGTCTTCGGGGAAAGGAATGACCCAGGAGGCTCTGAAACCTCTCGAGCCTGCTATCTGCTTCTGCGGGTTTCGGAAGGCGCAGGGATTGAAAGTCAGATCTCCCAAGGCAGCCTCGGCGCCCTCAGCACTCCGCGGCCCCGCGGGGAGTCGGAGCGATTACTCACCACGCTGAAGGGCAGCGTCGACAGACCTCAAATCGGGATGGGGCAAGCTAAGATGTGCCCACCCCAAACCCTTCACGGCCTTTCGAAAGGGCGGGCGTAGCTCTGCGCTTCCTGCCGTGAAGGTGCTCACAAGGACCGGGCGGCGTTCGCCCACAGGACGAGAGCTTGGGAGGGGATATCCTGGCCCAGATCGCTGGGCGAAACCCCCGGCACAGATCGGCCCCCGGGGCTCAGACGTGGCCGCTTCGCACAACGCCGTGCCCTAAAGTGGCCCTGCGGGTTCGGGTCCCAGCGGCACCCGGGCTCTGACGGCCGGCCCGCCCGCTCCTACCGCAGCGCGAGCCGGGCCGCCGACCTACGTACCTGGCTGCCCAAGGCGGGCCACCTAGGTCACAGCCGCGACTCCCGGGAGAAAACGCTCCCCAGCCGGGGAAGAGCCAATCCTCGGCCAAGCCCTGGTGAGAGCTCCGGAGAGAGCCTTCCAAAATCGAACGCGGAGACTCTGTGGGCCAATCATCAGCAACAGAGCAGCGAGGGGCGTGTTCAGGCTCCGCCTCCTTCCCTTCGCCGGCCCGAAACCCGAGTGCGAAGATTCCCCGGGTCCAATCAGCAGCGGAGTGGCGGCGAGGGGCGTGTCCGCCGGGGCCCCTTCCCTCCTCCCTCGGCCGCCCTAGCGCGACGCCCGGAGGCTCCCCCTTCATTGACGTCAGTCCCCTGGGAGAGCGCGGTTTTGCTGGCGCGGGAGCGGGCGGGGCCGCATTCCAGCCTCCGGGTGCGGCGGCTGCGAGCCCAGCCGGGTACACGTGACGGGTGCCCCCTCTCCTGGGCCCGAGGCCAGCGCTCAAGGCGCCGCGCTCCTTGCCGCGTGTGGCCCTCTGCAAATAGACCTGCAGTTCCTTAAATTCACTTCCCAGACAGACCACTTGCCTTCAGGCTCCTGCTTTGAGGGAAAGGAAGGGATAGTCAGACCTTGAGCTTCAAAGCTGGAATGTCGTGGGTTCGAGTATTACAGCAGCTGTGTCACCTTGGGCCAGTTACCTAAATGACAGTATTAAGAAGGTTTTATACATTCATGGGGCAATGGTCAGTCCATTAGGGACCCACCCTGTCCAAGTTCCTTAACAGGCAGTGCCTAGGAGACCCCTATAAGCCCCTGCCCTGGGGGAATTTACAGCCCAGTAAGGGAGGCAGATACTAAAAAGCTTAAAACATTTTAGCAGTGATTACAATTGTAATAAACATTATAGCTAGAAAAGAGTCAAATGGAGGAATCTCAGCTCCTTGTAGGAGGTCCTGGGAGATAGAAGCAGCAACATCTAAGCTAAGATGTGAAGGAGGAGTTGAAGTTGGTCAGATGAAAAAGAGTGGGTCTGGGAAGAGTGTTTAAGGAAGAGAGTATGGCATGTGCTAAGTCTAGGAGGTAGCTGGACTCCTGGAGTAAGGCTAGCAAGGGAGAGATCGGTGAGGAAGCAGGAGGCAGAGGGGGGCCGTGAAAAAGTTTCCATTTGATTCTGTGCGGGGAATACCATTACATATATTTGTTTAATAGGCATTTTATTTTATTTTTAAGTTTATTTTTGAGAAAGAGAGAGAGAGCACACGACTGCACACAAGTCGGGGAGGGGCCGAGTGGGGAGAGACAGAGAATCTGTCTGAGCGGAGCCAATTTGGGCTCCAACCGTGAGATCAGGACATGAGCATGAGCAAAGTCAGACGCTTAACAGACTGAGCCACCCAGGTGCCCCTTAATAGATATTTTATAGCACTCACCATGTGCTAGTAATGCCAGTCAGCACTTTACAAATGTTAGCTCGTTTCATCCTCCTGACTAATTTGTGTTTTTAGAAGGTCACTTCGGCCATAGGTTGGAACTTGGATTAGAGGGGGCGGGTGTGGATGCAGAGTGCCCAGTAGGTTCTCGATGAATGCTTGTTTACTTGTTTGGAAGATGAGGAGTTGTTTGCTCACTGGTTCAAAAATGGTCAGGAAGGTGCCTGGCAATAGGCAGCTAGGTCTCCCTGACTTCTTCTGAAGACCTGGGGAAATGGCAAAAAGAACAAAGAAATCAGCAATGTTCATCTCCAATAGAAGGCACTGATTGCTGCAACGCCTTTCAGCCAACTGCTTGGCTAAAGAGAGGACTGTGTGGGCTCCTAAACAGGATGGCTGGGCTTCTGAACCAGGGACTGCCTGTACCCTGTATGCTGATGCCAGGAGCTCAGATGAGCCTACCAGGATAGGAACTGGGAACTTGTGGCTTCTGGGTCAGATGTGACTAAGGCTGGGTGGAGAATATCTGGTCTCTCCAAACACTTTTGCAGGCATGTGACCGTATGCTTACCACACAATGGAACCATTTCTGTTGTTACAGCTTTATGATTCAGTGTTTCTGATGAGAAGATAGGGCACTAACATCATGCCAGAGTGCAGGGTCTGGGATCCACACCCCAACAGAGCCCTGTTTAGAAGGGAAGGTCAGCTCTGAGGAGTAGAGTCCTGGTGTAATTCAGGCCAAGAGTCGGTTTTACGAGGTATCAGATTAAGGTGAGGTGAGTGAGGAATACTCCTTGGGTGCAATATTTAAGGGGGCACTAAATAATCCAGATAAATATTTTAATGTAGTATTTTTAAAAAGCAAAATGTAAAACATCCACGGTGAACAAAACATCAGCACTTAAAATAAAGACAGACCGTTGTTTGTTTTATGACCTGGCGTCATTTTGCAACAGGAATAGTCATTTCCAATCAGCCCACAGTTCCATGCAGGTCACTATTACGTTCCCTGCCAATTAGCTTTAGGAGGGTTGAAAATAGCGTGTGAACAGATTGGGCAACACAAGGCTTTATGTGTGGTCCTGTTTTTTGATGGTAGGGCTTTCATCAGCTTTTTCCATTTGACTCAAAACGTGGAAGGATATTTCGGTACGTGCATATAGGAGTGCATATGTTTCCTTTTGCTCCGGGCGCCAGTATGGCTCAGCAAGGTGCTAGTTTCTAGGGGAGTAGAGTCTAGGAAAGGGGCTCCAGCTGTTCAGCCTTAAGCAAATACCTAACCTCTCCACTTTTCTTTTTCTTTTTTTTTTTTTTTTTTAATTTTTTTTTTCAACGTTTATTTATTTTTGGGACAGAGAGAGACAGAGCATGAACGGGGGAGGGGCAGAGAGAGAGGGAGACACAGAATCGGAAACAGGCTCCAGGCTTCGAGCCGTCAGCCCAGAGCCTGACGCGGGGCTCGAACTCACGGACCGCGAGATCGTGACCTGGCTGAAGTCGGACGCTCAACCGACTGCGCCACCCAGGCGCCCCACCTCTCCACTTTTCTATTTTCTCATCTATAGAGTGGGAATAATCATGCCCATCTCTCTGTGTTGCTGTGACGATGAAGTGAGGTGTCACAGCACTCAATATAAACCTTGCTACAGACACTAAACCAGCATTTGACTCCTTCCCTCTCCGTCCTGCAGGAGTTGTTCAAGCAACTCTTACCAATGCTTCCCCACTGGGGTTGAGATTTGCTCCAGTGGGTTTGTTCTGGGGAGAGCAGAGAGAACGTTCACCCTCAGCTGACAAGCAGTAGTGTGACTCTTGAGTCAGCTCCGTTTTTCCTTTCCCTTTTTTTTAAGATTTTTTTTTTTAATTGTAGAGGGGGGTGGAGAGTGTGAACGGGAAAGAGGGGCAGAGGGAGGGAGAGAGAGAAAGAATGCCAAGAATGCCATGTTTAGCCCAGTGCAGAGCCTGATGGGGGCTCGATCCCACGACCCTGAGATACGACCTGAGCCGAAATCAAGAGTCAGACACTCAACCCCCTGGGCCACCCGGGCACCCCGACTCTGTTTTTCTTGATAAATGATCCTGGTACTTCTAAACTTTTTTATTTTTTTTTATTTTTTTTTTTATTTTTTTTTCAACATTTTTTATTTATTTTTGGGACAGAGAGAGACAGAGCATGAACGGGGGAGGGGCAGAGAGAGAGGGAGACACAGAATCGGAAACAGGCTCCAGGCTCCGAGCCATCCGCCCAGAGCCCGACGCGGGGCTCGAACTCACGGACCGCGAGATCGTGACCTGGCTGAAGTCGGACGCTTAACCGACTGCGCCACCCAGGCGCCCCACTTCTAAACTTTTTTAAAAAGCACCCTTCTTCTTAGGACATTATACAAGGCAACTTACTACAGCCCTCTTCTCTGAACTTAACCAAAAACAGCAAAGTCCTACAGGCAAATAGTACAATATAGAAGCAGTAAAAAACAAAACACAGCGAACAAAAAACCCACACCTAATCTAACCCATGTAGATTATAATTAAAGGCCAGTTTTATATTAGTCTGCTCGGATTGCCATAACAACATACCACAGGCTGGGGGGCGGTTAACAACAGAAATTTGCTTTCTCACCGTTGTGTGGACGGCAAGTCAAGGTGCCAGGCCATTCAGTTTCTGATCAGAGCTCTCTTCCCGGGTTGCAGACAACAGCCTGCTCACCGTGTTCTCATATGGTGAGGAGAGAGAGCTCTCTGGTGTCTCTTCTTATAAGGGCACTAATCCTATCAGATCAGGGCTCCACTCCTCATTTAACCTTAATTACTTCCTTACTCCAAACACACTTATATCGGAGGCTGGAGCTTCAACATGTGAATTTGTGGGGGGGCACAATTCAGTCCATAGCAAGTATGGACTCACAGTTTTTTGTTTGTATTTTTTTAATGTTTATTTTTGAGAGAGAGAGAGAGAGAGCGAGCGAGCAGAGAGAGGCAGAGAGGAAGACACAGAATCTGAAGCAGGCTCCAGGCTCTGAGCTGTCAGCACACAGCCCGATGCAGGGCTCAAACTCACAAACCTGAGTACGTGACCTGAGCCGAAGTCAGACACTTAACCGATTGAGCCACCCAGGCGCCCCTGAACTCATGGTTTTTAACAGATAAGTAGGTATAGAAGTAAGTGAGTCGTAAATGTATGCATATGTTTAAATGTGTATGTGCACATGTGTACATGTGTATGTATACACACGAACACACACAAACACACACATTCCCCAGCTGGGTCTGCTGAGAGGGCCTAGAAGCAATGATACCGCAGTAGGAACAAGCACATTTACAGCCCACATACTGAGTTCCCAGTACCATGCTCCACAAAAGGAACCACGGTTCCTTGGAGAAATGAATCAACCACTGGGGTTGAGAAATTTCAAGATGATTCTAGAACATCTTGTGCTGGAAAGTAAGGAAGTACTCAAAGAATGATGGAGACATCAAAAGGACTAGGAGTCAGTTGATGAGGGCTCCCATCAGCAAATGCAGAGCATCAAAACAAAGCAAGACAGTAACAGATTATAACCCAATGAGTGAAGTAATACCTAAGTCCATAGCAATATATAAATGAATAAATGAGTACACGGAGGAGAAGAAATAGGCCTCCCTTATAGTAGAATGCCAACCAATAAGTGTAGAAGCAATGAGGCAGCCAGAAAATCCTTAATGGTTCTTACAACAGCCTGTGGCCAATCATAAAAATAAGGATTGCGGTAGTTTTGCATATTTTCTTTCTGTTGTATATACGTGGTGGTTTGGTACATATTAACCTGTTTCTTTTTCTCTCTCTTCACATTTTCATTTCATTTGTAAGTTTTGTAAGTCATCGGAAGTTAACGTTACCAGTTTAGTCTTTAGTTCACAGTACATTCTGAGGGACTCTGGCAAACTCAGAAGTATTGAATACAGACTGTTGGGACTGTGTATCTCCCTATTTTGGAGAGAGGATGTGAGAACTTCCAAGAAAGAGAGCTGTATCTCATTCGGTGGAAATAAGGAGTGGTTTCATTGTAGTATGGAAGTCCGAATGTGTGTAAAAGTTTGCGTACAGAAGATGCGTCTCCAAAGAGGTAGACTGTGCCAGTTATCTCTGGGATAACGGAGCAAAGGCCTGCAAATATTTCTTTTTCCAGCTGGCACAATGCTCAGCTTTGTCAGTAGAGGGAGCTGGCAAGACACCGTAGGAGGAAGAGTTTCTCTCCTTGGTTCTGGTGTGTCCCTGAGCTCCTGCAGCCTTCGAGGCTTCTCCAGGGCCCGCTCCTGGAGTGCACGTGATTTTTCAGGCACCAGGTCCTGCCGTGTGGGCTCCCGCAGTGTGGGCTCCCTCAATGTGTGCGCCTCGTTCAGTGCCTGCAACACACAGTGGCTAGTAGCTTCCCTGAGCCACCTGAGTGGCTTTGCAATAACTTTTGAGGTCGCTCCCTGTGAATGATTGCTCCCAGCACCCCACATTGCTAATTTCTGGCAAGTTCTACAAGTGCGGCACCTCAGTGAGACTTCTTTGCCAGCCACTGAGCCACAGCTACTACGTCCTTTCTAAGCAGATCTGAATCTTGGCCTCAGTGGGAGGGAGGGGGAAGAAACCTCTTAAGGGTCCATCTCAGCTCTAGGGGTAGGGGCTCTTCCTTATATCATCTTTTCCTGTGTTCTTTAGAGTTATCTTTAACTTCTTGTGAGCCAATGCCTCAGCACTCCATTATAGTAAATAATTCCTTGTATTGAGGTTTCCCTATTCAAATGACGTGTGGTTTCCGTCTCATGATTGGACTTCGGCTGATCCAGTGGACAATGGCGAGACTGGTAGGTTGGCGAGGATAAAGAACCTCAAGTGGAAAAAAAAAAAACAAAAAAACCCTCAAGTGACAGCAGGCTTCTGTCTTACAATCTAGTGATGCACTGGGAACCAGTGAGCTGGGTGTCCAAGTTCGTTCAGAAAACAATATTGAAAATAAAACTAACACATGTGAGCGCTAAGCTCTTTACATCTCATGGAATCCACACAACAGCCCAGTGAAATCACACTGTTAATCTCATTAAACCCGTGAAGAAGCTGAGGTTGAGAGATTTGCAGGATGTCAACGTGCCCTCCAGGTACCTCTACTGCTTAACAAATCATCCCAACACTGAGGGGTATAAAATGACTATTTTATTATGCTCATGGATTCTGTGGGTCAGGATGTTTTGAAATGTACTCCAGCTCAGGGCTCCTGGGTGGCTCAGTCGGTTAACTCTTCGTCAACTCTCGGTTGACTCTTGATTTTGGCTCAGGTCGTGATCTCGCGGTTCATGAATTGGAGCCCCGCGTCAGGCTCTGTGTTGACAGTGTGGAGCCTGCTTGGGATTCTCTCTCTCTCCCTCTCTCTCTGCCCCTTACCTACTCTCACCTTCTCTCTCAAAATAAATAAGTAAACTTAAAAAAAAAAATGTACTCGGGATTTTGGTTTTGTTTAGGAATAGTGAGGCCAACAGATCAGGAGATGGCTGCCAGTGAAAAGACAGTTTGTTACTCACAGTTCCCCAGAGGAAGGGACAGGCCATGCCATGTGGTGCCACATGGCGAAGCACCAGGGTCATTCAGGAGGCAGAAGGAGCAAGAGAAAAGCATGGACATGAACTCTTACTGTAGTTTTTATGGGAAGAAATGGTTGCAGCAAAGTAAGCAGGCTAGGCAGGTTTAGGATAGTTTGAATAATTCCAGCAGGCACGGGGCTTAGGGACTGTCTCCAATTGTCTGATACCTTCCCCTGGGATGATTAGGGCAGAGGAGTGTTGCCTCCTGGAGTGTAAGAACCAAAATAGAGGAGGTGGTTTGGAGTATGGGCTCAGGATTGGTTGGTTTGCATGTCAGAGGCATGCTCAGCATCACATGATCTGCTATCTTTAGGAATTAGCAAAATCTGGGAGGGAGAGTCCCTCCCTGGCTCTGCAAGGTCCCAAGATGTCAAAACATCATAACACACAGAAAATAAAAAGCACGAATGATACACAGGAATTCAGAGAGTGCACGGAGGAAGCGGCTTGTCTCTACTCTACAATGTCAGGACATCCGCTGGAAGTCTTGAATGCAGATGTTGCCTTGACAGCCGGGGGTTGGAATCATTTGAAAGCTCATTTCTCATGTCTGGTGCCCAGGCTGGGGGAACTTGAAGGCCAGAACTTCTGACTGGAGTGCTTCAGTGGCTTGTCAATGTGACCTAGAACATGGGCTTCTTCCATGGCGGCTCAGGGCTACAAATATGAGTTCTCGTGAATCAGGCAGGAGAGGCTTTGTCTTTTGAACAGAACTTAAAAGTCATACAGTGTGGTTTCTATCATCCTCTTAGTTATAACCGAGTCACAAGCTTACCCAGATTCAGAGGAAACATAGACCCAACCTCTTGATGGAAGAGGAATCAAAGAATTTGGAGCCATTTTGTTTTTAAACCTCTGCGGAGTAGAACTAGGAGTCAGACCCGAACAGTTAGGACCCGAACCCTCCTTGCTTCATTAAGGTGCCATCATAAGAAACAGAAATCTGTTTGTTATCTCAGGTAAAGAAGTGGGGAAGGAGGTTACTGTAAAGCAACAGTGAGCGCACAGAAATGAAGTCTCGCTGAACAACCTGGAGTAAGTCATAGGCAGCTGTTCTTCCTCATCATCGTTCATCTCTGCAGAGCTGCCTGTGATGGTTACTTTTTTTTTTAATGTTTATTCATTTATTATTTATCTTTGAGAGAGAGTGTGTGCCAGCTGGGCAGTGACAAAGAGAGAGGGAGACAGATAATCTAAAGCAGGCTCTGCGTTATCAGCTCATGAGGCTTAACCTACAGAACCACCCAGGCACCCCGCTGTACTGGTTAATTCTATGTGTCAATTTGACTGGGCCACAGGGTACCCAGATATCTGGTCAAACATTATTCTGGGTGTGTCTGTGAGGGTGTTTTTGGATGATGTTTTTGGATGAGATTAACATCTGAATTGGTAGACTGAGTAAAGCAGATTGCCCTCTCTAACGTGGGTGGGCCTTGTCCAATCAGTTGAAGGCCTGAATAGAATAAAAAGGCTGACCCTCTCACAAGTAAGGACGACTTTCTCCTGGGGCATTTGGCTGGCTCAGTCGGAAGACTGTGCAACTCTTGATCTCAAGATTGTGAGTTCGAGCCCCATGTTGGCTGTAGAAATTACTTAAATAAACGTAACACTTAAAAAAACAAAAGAGGGGCACCTGGGTGGCTCAGCTGGTTGAGTGTCCAACTTCAGCTCGGGTCATGATCTCATGGTTCGTGGGTTCAGGCCCCGCGTCCAGCTCTGTGCTGACAGCTCGGAGTCTGGAGCCTGCTTTAGAGTCTGTGTCTCCCTCTTTCTCCACCCCTCCTCCGCTCATGCTGTCTCTGTCTGTCTCAAAAATGAATAAACACTAAAAAAATTAAAAAAAAAAAAACAAAAAAACAAAAGAACCGGGTGCCTGGGTGGCACAGTTGGTTAAGCTCGGCTCAGGTCATGATCTCACAGTTTGTGAGTTTGATCCCCGTGTTGGGCTCAACGCTGATGGCACAGAACCTGCTTGGGATTCTGTCTCTCCCTCTCTCTGCCCTTCCCCAGCTTGTGCTCTCTATCTCTCTCTCAAAATAAACTTAAAAACTTAAAAAAAAAAAAAAAAAAAGAAAGAAAGAAAGAAAGACTTTCTCCTGCCTGACTGTCTGAGCTGAGACGTTGTTTGCTTGTTTTTCCCACCTTTGGACTCTAACTGAAACACTGACTCTTCCTATATCTTGAGCCTGCAGCCTTTAGACTAAACTACACCATGGCTCTCCTGAGTCTCCACATTGCCAACTGCAGATCTTGGAACTTATCAGCCTCCATAACTACACCAACCAATTTCTTATAATAAATCTGTATGTGTATGCATATCTATATCCATCCATCCATTCTGTTTCTGTAGACAACCCTAATACACTGCCCTTTTCTCTGCAGATCAGCTTCCTCTGCCAGCTCAGAATTTCTGTTCCCCCTAAATTTGCCTCATGCACCGACTTTGGTTACTGCAGCACTAGCTCCATTTAGAAATGACCATGTGGCCAAATTCCAAAAGAAGGAATCTGATAGGTCCAGCTTGGGTCAGACGTGGAGGTGGGGAAGTAGAGGCAGAGCTTCATAGCAGAAATATACCATCTATATCTAGAGCCACCACTCCGACAGGGGCTGTGGGTACAGGCAGAAGACTGCCATGGGAGAGATAGGCAGGCCTCCTAAAGCATTTCGATGCCACTGAAGACTCTCGCTCTTCTCTTGATTCCTGAATGCCATGACATTAGCTATTTTGGCATCTTCCTGGCGGGTCAGGACAAGGTCCCCTTGGTCTCTAGTGGCTTCTAGTGGGTTTGATCTCTTTCAGCCACGGCAGCCGTGTCCCACTCTGCCTGTCTAGGTTAAGGGGGGGTGGGCTCTCTTGGCAGTAGAGCGAAAACCGGAGTTGGAGAAAATCTCCATGATGCTCCCCATCCGTAAGAAGCCCCAGTGGTAATGGGAGTTGGAGACCAAGGGGTAGTGGAGGAGAGACCACATTTGCTTTTGCTCTGTGGTTTCAGTGAATAATGTCTTATAAAGGGTCTTATGAGACTGGACCTAAGGGGCAAGTTCATGGTTAAAGTAGGTTCAGGGAATCTCAGACAGATGTAGTGTTTCCAGTGGTCTAAAAATCTAAATTTAGTTCCTACCTTAATCTTTCTGCCTCTCATTTTCCTCAACTGTCAAGTGGAAATAACGAATTACCTATCCCCCATGGCTGTTGCCAGGGCCAAGGAGGAGACGCAGGTGAAACACTCAGCACAAAGCGTCATCTGATGGCAACCCTGGGCTCTAACTCAGCCTTTGGGCCTCATTCCTCTGGCTTTAAAGCTCCAGCTGTGGGTGAGGTAGAGAGTTAGGGGGACAAATCACCCCTTCCTGGAGACCCTTCACATGGTAGGCTAGGGTATGGAAACAGCATACACAGGCTCCCCAGGTGCAGATCTTGGGACCTGTGACAGCCACACCCACTCTCGTGGCCCCCTGCCTGGCCCCCTGCCTGCTGACCATTCTACAACAGGGATCGGTCTCTTTGTCGCCGTTCAGGGGCAGTCCTCTGATGTGTCCTCCAAGACCAAGGCTGAAGTCCGAGATATACGCACTGATTAAAAGCCCTGATTTAGTGGGGCGCCTGGGTGGCTCGGCCGGTTAAACCTCTGACTTCAGCTCAGGTTATGATCTCACGGTTCGTGGGTTCGAGATCCACATCAGGCTCTATGCTGACAGCTCAGAGCCTGGAGCTGCCTCAGATTCTGTGTCTCCCTCTCTCTCTCTGCCCCTCCCCCAACTCCCTCTCTTTCTCAAAAATAAATAGACATTTTTCAAAAATTAAAAAAAAAAAACACCTGGACTTGGGGATCACATATTTGAATTCCATTCTCCATTGGATGTGTGCCATTAGATAAGTCACATAAGCTCCCTGTGCCTCGGTTTCCTCATTTTAAAAGTGGAAGTGGTTTTAATGACCCTCCGTCACAGAGCTATTGTGAGAAGTAAGCGAGACAAGTGTGGACAGCACCTGGCATGGTGCCTGGCACATGGAAGGCACTTTTCAAATGTTGGTTCTTACTATTGAGCCACTGCCGCTTTTATCCAAGGCTGACTGGCAGGGTGGTGGTGATTGATTCAATCCATCCCGGCTCCAGGTGTCCATCCTCATAGGTGAGGCCCTTCCTTTCCTCAGAATTGCGGTCTGCTGAGGTCTGCACATCCCCATGACGGGTTCCAGTAGGAGGTGATCTTCAGCACCTCATGAGTGGCGGATTCATGGCGAAGTCTCAGGGGCATCTACCTTGGTCACTCACGGTTACTTAGTCTTACGGACCCAGCCTTGCCAGCCAATGTTCTGGGCGGCTTCACGCAAAGATAAGCCGCAGAGGGTACTTGCGGCTCCTAGTCTGGTCCTGGCCAGCTTCTCCTGGAGCGTGAGGGCTGAGCTTTGCCAGAGTCGAATGCCCTTATCACATCCACGCCCCCGGGGCCCCTTGCTTCCATCTGCCCAAAGGTGCCCAGAATCCAGGCTGCCTCGCAGCTCCAGCAAAGGCCAGGTACTCTGTGGGGGCTGGGATAACAAATACAAGAGCCACCCAGATTCCTACCCAACTCCACCCAGAGGGGGCCCCATCCACCATTCCAGAGGCCCCTGTTCCTACAGCCTGGTGGGAGTTCCCTCGGGAACAGGACTGGAGGTATGAGCCACTTGACTGACAAATGAGAGTTCACGTCCTGGGCTGGCATACAGGGCCCCTGCCCCAAGTAAACAGTGGATTGTGAGTCAGAAGACCTAAGTTCTAAATCTGGCATTCATGTCATCAATCAGCTGTGTGACCTGGGCCAGGTCACTTACCTTCCCCAGGCCTTAGTTACCCCTCCATAAAATGAGAAGCCTGGAGTAAATGATCTTTAAGGCCTCTTCCAACCCAGGTATACGACTGTAGCCTAATGCCAGGTATAGACGTGGTAGGTGTTCAGGAAATGTTTATTTAGTAATTTAACGATAAGATTCAAGGCAAGATTCTGCAGGTCCCAGCACCCATATACTTCCTCACTATGAGTTTTGCCTCTGCTGTTAGTTAATTTGTGTCAAGTGCCAGCTCAACAGGTATTAAACCAAGGTGAGTTGAGTCTATATATGCGGTACATTGCCCGTAGCCCAGAGACTGAAGACAGAACTGACTGAACATTAAGAGCTGGTCATGGGATCTCCAGGTGGCCACGCATTCCTTCTTGTTCTGGGCGTACTGAAAGTCCTTTGCTTTGGGGCTTTGAGTATTCAGCCTCAGTACTTCCTGTTCCCCGAACAGCCTAGTCCCTGCTTTCGCTCACACCGTGCCCTCTGCCTACAGCACCTGTCAGGGTCTGGGATTTATCCCGCTTACAAGCCAATAAGCTAGCCTGCTGTTGTTTCATCAATGCTGGCAGAAGGCGTGGCTTCCTGAGTCGGACACAAAGAATTTGCCACTCCTGGCACAGGAAGCAGGGTGAGCATCATCAGTATGTCTCTTTCCCTTGTTCCTTAGTTTCACAGGGATGTTACACATGCGAGAGCTTTGTGTCACAGCTGCGGAGCGCTGAGCTTGGGAAACCCACCGCTGTCCCCTCCTACCGCCGCTACTTTTATCGTAAGCAATAAGCAAGCCTGCTGTCTTGGAGGAGATGTTCCCTCCTCCCTCAAAGTTGCCGGCTGCAGAACACAACACTGAGAAACGGTTGGCAAACGAATAGGCGGCCGTGGCTTTGCATCCTTTGCCGCTTAGGACCTGTGGTAGACTGCCTTGCCCAACAATGCCTAGCCCCCATCTCTGCTTGTCAAAATTCTATCCACCCTCTAAAGGCACTTCATTCTGAAAGCTTTCCCCAGCCTTCTCCCTTTTGTATTTCCTTGCATCTTCCTCCCTCTTTTCTGTCCACAGCTGTCCCTCCACTACCAGAAGAGTGCAAACACTGTGAGGGCATGAGCGGGTGCTCCTTATTCCTACACTCCACACCCAGATCGTTTGCATCCAGCAGGTGCTTAGACCATATTTGTTTTGGAGGAATCACGATCTGGCGTGCTTATGCTTTTGCAGAGTCTCCCGGACTGCCCCTTGGAATGTCTTCAGGATTCCAGAGGCTAAAAATATCTTCCCAAAGCCACCACTGGCTTCCTTGTAAGGAGCTGGACTTAGCTGTGAGGCTGAAGGTTTGTGCCCACCAGGTGGCGCTCCACCCTCAAATCTCCAGATGCCTTTTTTAGAAGAGGAAGGACTCTTTTCTCTCACTCTAAATGTTTATTTGGTTAGGTCCCCTGCTCACAGAGATAGTTTGTGCGGCACAACTTCGTCATCAGCCCTGCACCCAGATTCGGCCGCCAGCTGCCCGTCCTCACTCCAGCCCTTCTCAAGACTGGTACCCTGAGAACATTGAGAATGTCCCTCCAGGAGCTGCTGAGGGATGCTGAGAGGAAAGCCCCAGAATTGGCACCAGAAGACCTAGTTTTGAGTCTTCACATTGATACTCGCTAGTTCTGTTTCTCTGAGCAAGTTACATAACTTTTCTGGATCCCTGTAATAACAGCTGAGAATAAAATACGGGAAAGTATATATAAGCACTTTGAATATGGACCTGGAGCCAGCCACGCCTGGGCTGCTCCGTCAGCTCCTTGAACATGTTCACCTCCCTTAACCCTCTGAATCCTGGGTTCCCCAC
Source organism: Neofelis nebulosa (assembly GCF_028018385.1). Lineage (NCBI taxonomy): Eukaryota > Metazoa > Chordata > Mammalia > Carnivora > Felidae > Neofelis > Neofelis nebulosa. Next base: position 61,390,033 of record NC_080794.1, read on the forward strand.
CAGCAAATCAGAGTATATAGGAGCACCTGGCTGGCTCAGTTGGTATCGCATGTGACTCTTGATCTTGGGGTCAGTGAGCTCAAGCCCCACACTGGGTGTAGAGCTTACTTAAAAAAAAAAAAAAGTGCCTAGAGGGGTTCCTTGGTGGCTCAGTCGGTTAAGTGTCCGACTTTGGCTCAGGCCACCATCTCGTGATTCGTGATTCCAGCCCCGCGTCGGGCTCTGTGCTGAGAGCTCGGAGCCTGGAGCCTGCTTCAGATTCTGTGTCTCCCTCTCTCACTGCCCCTCCCCTGCTTGCACTCTGTCTGTCTCTCTCAAAAATAAATAAATGTTAAAATAAAATTTAAAAAAACTGTGCCTACAGTATAGTAGGCATTCAATTAACAATGATTGCATATATATTATGTATCCCTAGACCCTAAAATGGTGCCCAGTGTCTAACAGGCGTTTGGCGTCCATGGCTGAAAGGATTTCACAGATGAGGAAACTGAGGCACAAAGCAGTTAAGTACCCCCCCATCCCCCCACCCCTGGCCCAGCACGAGGGAGTGGTGGAGCAGTGATGCATAGCCAGGCAGTCTGCCTCCAGGGTTTGCACCTAAGCCTCTATACTATGTCATCTCACACAGATACGATGTTTACTTCCCCTTTTATTCACTTAAGATGTGCATTCGGAGCTTTCTCAAGTCCCTGGAGGCGGGGCTGTGTTGGCAGGGAGGGGCATTAGCCCCTGAGAAGCCACATAAACTTTCTCCCACCAAGAGTGACAGTCTGCTGGGAGACAGACCAGCTCACCAAGCCAGGGGGCCAGTGGACACGTCCCATGACCAGGAGATGAGGGACTAGTTCTGGAGGTAGGGTCAGCTGGGGGACTAAAGTGTGCGTTGTCCCCAAGGTAAGAGGGCCCTCTCAGTTTCTTTGCGGTTCCCACAACTGAAGAGATGTGGAGGGGATCACATTAGACCAATGAGGAGGAAACTTCACACGGGAGTCTTAAGATCAGCAGCCACGCTAATCACTTAGGTGGCGGTCCCATGCCCAAGACAGACAACTTTATATGAGGACAGGAATTAAGAGAGGGCATCAAGTTTCTGGGTCTTATTACCATTCTGGCCGGAGTACTAACTTCCAGCCAGATGGCAGGCTTTCTCCTCCCTGTAGAGTTGCCACGGGGGACCGGATTGCAGCCTGAGCAATCCACATAGAAGTGTCCCAATAAGGCCATACTTCTCAAAAAGCCCCTGAAATGAGAAGAAAGGAAGAAAGGAGAAAGTACTCACCAGGTTTGCACTGGTTCAGAGTCCAGATGAAAAGACTCGAAGCCCCCTGTTAAGGGCACCAAATGATGGGTTTTGGGGGTGATGATGGGGGTCTGTAGCCTATGGCCAAGAAAGAGTTATTTTGTTTAAAAATTTTTTTAATGTTTATTATTTTTGAGAGAGAGAGAGAGACAGAGAGAGAGACAGAGAGGAGAGAGAGAATGAGCAAGGGAGGGGCAGAGAGAAAGAGAGACACAGAATCTGAAGCAGGCTCCAGGCTCTGAGCTGTCAGCACAGAGCCCAACATGGAGCCCAAAGTCACAAACCCTGATATCACGACCTGAGCCCCAGTCGGATGCTTAGCCAACCCAGCCACCCAGGCGCCCCAAGAAAGAATTCTTGAAGACATCTTTGGTGCAAAAAGGTGATTTCATTAAAGCACAGGGACAGGACTTGTGGGCAGGAAGAGCTGCACTGGGGTTGTGATGGGTAAGTGATTACACACTCTCAGGTTGGGAGGGGGGCAGGGACAGCGTAAATCTCTAAGGAATTTTGGAAGCAGGATTTCCAGGACCTTGAGGGGCTAGCTGTTGTTAGGGAAACACCATTTATTACTGTTTAGTAAAACCTCAGTCATGACAGCCTTCAGACATATATCAAGGGGTCATAATCATAATACTATGATTGCCAGCACATACCTTGGCAGAGTTGAGATAAAGGAAGTTTCCAAAGGAATTTTTATATGTTAAAGAAGACTTACAGGATCCTGGAGGTTGGGGTAATGTTAGGCCAAGATGGCCTTTTGCCCCTAGCAAAGTGTCACCATCAAGGCAGCTGAGCTCCTACAGGAGGGTCACTCTGCCTGTTTCAAGGACTTACCAATGGGCTGTCGACAGTAAGGGAATTTTTCATTTGCCTTTGTTTCCCACATCACTTAAGTGGGAAGCACTTCAACCCCCTTACATCTTGATGAGGGTGATATTAGGGTTCCAGGAAACGGACTCTACAGGTCTGGAGATAAGGCTACGGATAAGATTAGCTTTTTCTTGCAGTTTACTAAGTTTTCCGTACACTGAAGGAGACTCCTGTCCTGCGTGACCGTGACCTCTGTCCGTCAGCCATTTGCTCTCTTTCCTTTCCCCTGTTCTTGGGCAGCCAGGAGTGTCCGAGGAATACCACGCACATCCCACCTGGCGGGGGGTGGGGGCTGCTGTTAGCCTGTACTTTGCCCTCAGCTTGCCCCACACTCCCTCATCGCTACCACTCAGTCATCCACTCTGCTGACGTTTACTGAGCCTCCTACATGCCAGGCAAAGGCAGATAGAGGTGACAGCCAACAGTTGCAACGTACCAGACTCGAAGTACTGGAGAACTAATGGATGCACCAAACGAGGGCCTGACGAGCCGGGAATCAACAGTGTGGGAGGCTGGACCAAAGGGAGGAGCATCTAAACCGGGCGTTGAAGGATAAGTAGGAGTTTGCCAGCCAAGTGCGGGCCTGGGGATGAAGGGCATTCTGAGCTTATTCGGGTGAACTTAAGAGGTTTGGTGGGGTTGGCATGCTGGGTGGGAGCGTGGGTAAGGGAAGAAAGTGGAAAACAAGGAAAGTGAAAGTCAGTTGGAGCCGTTTTGTGAAATCTGCCCCCCAGAAGAGATAGAACTCTATCCCGTGGTCAGTGGAGGAAGCAGGGCAACAACGGGACTGTGCTTTAGAAAGATGTCACACAGTGCACAAAGGCTGGATGGGATGGAGAGAGAAGAGAGACCAGCTGCGATTACCAGCTTCTTGTCTTAGCCCCTCTAGCCCTCATTTCTCCTCCTCGATAAAACCAGGAAAATAATCGTGTGTATCTCTGAGGCTGTCTTGACGCTTAAATGGGCGTACAGGTAAAGGACGGTGTGAAGCATCATCAGCTTCCACCACCGGCCATTTTGCCTAGCAGTTAAGCACACGGGCCTTGCTGTCTCTTACCCCAGGGTCCGTGTCCCGGCCATGTTGGGTAGCACATTTTTAATCTGGGCAACCCTGGACGGCAAGGAGGTTTGGAAAAAGTCGGATGGACCGACAGGACTTGGTTTTGTGGTGTGTGGGAGGGGCAGTGGGGCCTCTGGCGGGTGCCGGTCCCTTTCTCTGATGTCTGAGAGCCCAGGAGAAGTCCGAGGTGGACCCTGGTAGCATATTCCAGACGTCCACGTGAGAATGGATGTAAGCTCAATACCAGCACTGCTCTCCTCCAGCGCCAGGAAAAGACCAGGGGGCCCGGGTGGGCGCTAGGGCAAGAGAAAGTAGAAAGAAAGGGGCCCAGCGAGAGGCTGAGAGAACGCTCCAGAAGACAGCTTTCCCCTCCGAAGCTGGACGGGAGCAGAGGAGGCCGGGCGGGCAGGGCGGCCCCAGATGTGCCAAACTGGGCCGGGGCTGCCAGAGCGGAAGGCCCGCGGTCGGCTGGGGGGTGCGAGTGCCCTCCGCCGCGCCCCGGGGAGGAAGGAATCCGAGCTGGGAGTCTGGCGCCGGCAGAAAAGGGGGGCCAGGGTGGTGAGCGAGGCCCAAAAAGAGGTGGCTGGAAGCCTCGAGGAGCGAGCGGGGGTGGAGACGGGGAGGAGAAGGGGAAGGGCGGGTAGGAGGGGTGGAGAGAGGGAGACAGAAAGAGAGGAGGGCTGTGGGGAGGAGAGAGGGGAGGAAGGGTGGGGAGAAGGGGAGAGGAAGCGCCGGGAGGTCTCGGAAGGACGCGCGGAGGCCGCCGCGGGCACGTCGGCCGGGCCGCCCCCGCGAGCCGGGCGCCGCCATTCCGCTGCTCGGGGCGCCGCCGCCGCCGCCACCGCGCCCGGGGGCCATGCTCCCGCCGCCCCCGCGCCAGCCGCCGCCCCAGGCGCGCGCGGTCCGCGGGGCGGTGCGCCTGCAGCGGGCCTTCCTGCGCGGCCCGCTGGGCGTGCTGCGGCTGCTCCAGCTGCTGGCCGGCGCCGCCTTCTGGATCACCATCGCCACGAGCCGGTACCAGGGCCCCGTGCACTTCGCGCTCTTCGTGTCGGTGCTCTTCTGGCTGCTGACCCTGGGCCTCTACTTCCTCACGCTGCTGGGCAAGCACGAGCTGGTGCCCGTGCTGGGCTCGCGCTGGCTCGTGGTCAACGTGGCGCACGACCTGCTGGCGGCCGCGCTCTACGGCGCCGCGACGGGCATCATGATCTCCCAGACGCAGAGCCACAGCTACTGCAACCTCAAGGATTACCAGATGGCCTGCGCCTACCACGCCTTCCTGGCGGCCGCCGTCTGCGGCGGCCTCTGCCTCGGCCTCTACCTGCTCTCGGCGCTCTACGGCTGCTGCCGCCGCTACCAGGGGGAGCAGGAGGTGGCGTGAGCCGCCGCGCCGCGGGGCGGGGACCCTCCCGACACCGACGCCCCCGTCCTTCCTGCCGCCGCCGCCCCGCGCCCGTGCGCCCCGGCGCCCACCCGTTGCCCCGCGCTCCCGCCGCCGCCCGCGCCCAGGCCCTCAGTTCCCGCCCGACGGCAGCGCCGCCGCCCACGCCGTTCGTTTCCAGGGACCCGGGCAAGGCCACGTCCGAGGAGGTGGCCCCCACGCTCAGCCTGGCCGCCCGAAGCGAAACCTCGCGGTTCCTCGTTCCCTTCCCTGCCGAGAGCGAGACGTGTACAGGCGCCGCGTAGATCCGGGGGAGGCTCCCAATTGGAACGAGCGTTTGGCTGCGCCACTGCCCCCTCCTTCCCCACCCCGCGGTCGGAAGAGCACCCCCGTTCCCTGGCCCCTCTTCCAGCCGAGAGTGCCGTGAAGGGCAGGCTCGCAGCCGCGGGCGGAGCTGGGGACAGGCCTCCACGGGTCCTGGGATGAGCGAAGAGTTTTCGTTTTAGTTTGGGATTGTGTGAGCATCCAGCGCAGTCTGTGCTGTGACGTTGGGGTGGGGCCTGTCTGCAGAGGTGAGGATGGATTGGAAAGGCCCGCGGGCTGCACCTTTGCACCTTTGGAGTCTTCTCTCCCTCTGCCTGTTCAGCCTTTGTCCTCGCGGTTCTTGGAGGCCAGGCCCAAATGCACACGACTTTCCCAGGCCTCACCTTACCAGCCTTCCTCTCACGGGCTTCTACTCCACCACCCCCCACCTCCCAGTTTCTTTTTGCCTTAGGGATCCCACAGGACCGTAAGGAATGTCAGGGTGAGCCTCACCCCTTGCTCTTGGGAAAGCCAGAATAAGATTGGAACCCCGTTTGCGGACTCCCATTAGAACCCTGTTTCCAGACTCCCAGTCCAGCAGTTTACATTAGAGCAGTGGGTGTTCCCAGGAGCTCTGACTCAGGAGCTATCCTCTAAAAGGGGGCTTCACTGCCAAAAGGGTTTCTCAAAGGTGCTATCTCCTCTTGGAGATTCACGAGGCTCGTTAGCATATCAAAGGTTCTGAGAAGTCCCGCTGTAAAAGAAGCCCAAGTAATTTAGTTTACAGTGTTAACTGCCTCTGGACCTGGACCAATTAGTTTTTGCCACCTAAGGCTTCCAAGCATCCCTGTGCGGGCCTGGCTGTCATTCATTCCTAAGGGATACAACCCACTGGCTACAGTATGATTGAAGATCTGGGGTGCTCCTTTTATTTACCAGGGAATTTCTGTCGCCGAGGGAGGGCCTGACCCAGTGAGGGAGAAGATGGCTGTCCCTGCCAGGCCCCTGAGAGACCTGGGAACTGGTGGATCTGAACATTCCTCTACGTTGTTTGCAAAATGAAGCCAAAGTCATCCAGGTGGTTTCCAAGTCAATTGGAACATTACCTGTAAGAGATGCTGGCATTGACTGTGACCAACTGGCAGGAGTGGGGCACAGTCACCAAAGAGAAGAAAACTCCGAAGCTGGGGTGAACAGCTGGCCCAGCCTCCGTAAGGTAAGGTGCTTCTTGATTTTTCTGGAGGGGTGATAGGCCTCGGAATGAAACGCACAGAGCTCCCTTTTCTGAAAGTTAAGAGGTTTTTATTCGGAGCAAGTTGGACAGGTGACCACAGTGTCCCAAGAGTTGTGCTAATTCAGCCTTTATGCTAAATCCTTCAAAGATCTGCTCTTTGAAAAAGTTCAGCCACGTCTGGATTAGAAACTAGAATAGGGAAGGCCAGAGTGTGTTTGCGAGAGTGTGTTTTTAAAGCCTAGGCAGAGAGGTGTGAGGCTTTGCTGTTGCATTTGTGAAGATCTGGATGGGAGTGTGGAGGGTCACAGCATCTATCCAGGGCTCCTTTGTGCCTGGCACTGCCTGAGGCACGTGCCATTGTGTTTCGTTCTCTGAACAACCATACTGAGGTGAGTTCTGGTGCTCCCATGTTGCCTAGGAGGGAGGTGAGGCACAGAGAGGTTAAGTATCTTGCCCAGAGTCTCGGGGCTCTGACTGGGGAGCTCGGATCTGGACTCTGGCAGTTTGGTCTCTTCAGGACCGGGCTGGACTGTGCACAGTAGGGAGTCAATACATGTTAGATGCTGTTAATGTGGTTACTTTAAAAAAAAGTTGGGGTGAAGTATAAATATACCTAGCATAAAATTGACCATTCAACCATTTTAAAGGGTACAATTGGGTGGCATTAAGCATTTTCACATTGTTGTGCAGCTGTCACCCACCATCCATCTTCAGAACGGTTTTCATCTTGCAAAACTAAAACTCTGTCCCCGTGAAAATTGTGGTTATTTTTGTGGTTGTTGTTGTTACTGTTATCTTCTGCCCTTCGGGAAATCCTGGAACACCGAGCCCTTCGCTGTCTCATTTAGGCTGGAGTCCTGCTGCCTTACTCCGGGAGGGGCACCAGTTCCTTCAGCTCTCACCACTGGTGCCAGCCAGAGCCTGGGGCTGGGCTTTGCCGGGGTACTTGGAGGTGCGTGGGACGCCCAGTGACTTTGGTTCTTCTGTTGCAGGTTTCCACGTTGCTGAGGCCGTGGAGGTTCCCATAGCCGGTCATGCGGTCATGCGACCTCTCCCCCCGGGCTTGCTTCCCTGGGCAGGGGACGCCTTTCTGGCCTGGGCCAGCAGAGGGCTGCGGAGTGGGGAGAGCCAACGACGACCTCTGCCCAGCAGCTTTCCTCCAACACTATCCAGTGGGAGATCCGAGATGAGTGAAGATTCGTTTTACTGTAACACAAGAGAAATCCTGATTCTCCTTGTGCTGACTTACTTGGGCACGAGATTCCAGACACCTGGAACTGAGCCATGCACCTCTGTGCTCTAAACAGTGGGTTTTGGCTCCAGCTTTTTTCTTTTTCTCTTTTTTTCAGATCACCATTTAAGCTGAGTATTCAGCTCAGAACCAGCCCCCCGAGGATCTCTTCTTAGTCCCCCTGCTCACGGTGCTCTGTCTGTGGCCCGGCGACCTTACTCAGGAGTAGACATCTCCTTGGCCTTCCTTCATGCTACCTTATCCATCCAGATGTTCCTGAAACATTCCAGAGCTCACTGGCTCTTCTAGATGTGCCTTTCTGCTTGGCCTCCAGCTGCCTCTCGAGATGTGAGAAGGACCTGTAAAACGGCCCCCTCCCCCACCCCCACCCCCTCCTTCCCCTTGAGACCCTGTACCGTGGAAAGGGCTTCCTGACCTGGCCCAGAATTTTTGAATACTGGAGACAGTCTCATTGGCCTCCCTCATTAGACTCCAGGATTCAGTCCAGCCCGAGACCACTGTGGGCTCCTACCAGTCCAAAAGTCTAGGACCGCTTGCGGACCCAGGAAAGGAATTTTCTAGTGTTCTACAAAGGCCAATAGAGAGGGTGGGAGTGGGTGGGGTGAGGGCCGGTGGCGAGAGGGGACCAATGTGCCTCATTTAATAGTTTAGTTGTGATGACTAATTTGCTTTTCTGAATAAAGTTTGGTTTGTCTGATCTTGGTGTACATGTCTTCCCTCCTGGCCTCCTGCAGTAACTCCGTGTACTGGGTGCTCCCGGACTCCCTCCATCTTCTCATTATGCCGCACTGTCCTTTTGTCTGCCTCCCCAGCTTCCGATTTCCTTCTGGGAGGAAAAGAAACATCAGTTCATGGCTTTTCAGCGCACTTAGGGCAGGACACAGGGACCAAAGGGAAGAAAACTGCCTGTGTCTGCCCCTGACAAAAGCTGGTGGGAATTCCAGAGGCTCCTATCCTGGCTCTCAATGGTCCCTCTGTTGTCGGAAGCTCCACTGCCCAACTGGCAGGCACAGAATGACTGTGGTTATGGAGCCACAGAGTCCTGTTCTTATCCGACTCCGGTATTTTGTAGAAAGGGGGATGAACCCCAGGGTGGAGTGGCAGCTTGCCTCATGTCACAGAGCTGAGCGGGGTCTCTCGGGGCTCAGGCTCCGGTGCTCTGGCATTGCCTCCTGGACACACCCTACCTGCTTTCCTCTGGGTTCCAGCCATGCCTCGGTGAAGAGATGTTTTGGAAAGGGCAGGAAAGAGGAGTTAGCAGGCTTCCTTACCAGCTGCTCCTTCCTGTGCCCTGAACCTGAAGTCTGCAGCCAGAACATAATATAATACTGGCAGATTGCAAAACTCACTTAGAACAGCTCCAGGCAGGGATCTGACGCTGGGTGTGTTCACACACCCTTCATGGTTTGGATTTCCAGGGTTGAGCTGAGCATCCGACATTGGCTCAGGTCATACGGTTCATGGGTTCGAGCCACGCGTTGGGCTCTGTGCCGACAGCTCAGAGCCTGGAGCCTGCTTCAGATTCTGTGTCTTGCTCTCTAGGCTCCTCCCCTGCTCATGCCCTGTCTCTCTCTCAAAAATAAATAAACTGTAAAAAAAGAAAAAAAAATATGCTTCTCCTTGCATGACCTTGTTTGATCTAGTCAACAATCTTAATGGTTGGCATTGTCACCCACTGTTAATGGGGAAATAGAGCCTCAGAAGAAGGGCCTTATCCACGGTCACACAGCTGACAGCGGTAGGACTGGGACTGGGAGGTAGATGTTCTCTCACTATCCTTGGCAGCTGGTAAGTCCTTGTTGTCCTCTGGCATCTCTGAAGTTTAGATGGAGTTTGGTTTTCACTCTTGGAGACGAGGTGTTCAGGCATGGTCTAACCTGACATTTCCTGCTTATGGGGGGGAGGGCACTTTGAAATAAGACACTGCTCTTCAGGGACATAATTGAGCCCATTTGAGTCTGGGGAACGCGAGGGATTTGCTCTTTTATGTCTATTACTTTTCCTGTTTTTCTAAGGATGGGGGTGTGGGGTGGTCAGTGGTGAAAAAGGAAAGCTAATAAACCTACATTTTCAGGGATAAAAGGGAAGAGCAGGGGTGTGAGAGAGAAAGGTCTGGTTAGCACCATTGATTTACATTTTTATTGTTTTATTTGTTACAGTAGTTACTTGTAAAATAAAGTACCAATATATACCCATTAAAAAAATTAAACTATACAGAAGGATACAAAGTAAAAAGAGAAGCCATTTAATCATCCTAATCTCAAACCCTAGAGATAAACCATTGCTAACTATTAATTTCCCTTCTTTAATTTTTATAACTAATGAAACTTCTATGGATATGTGTGCACACACGTGTATACATATATACATTAGACTCTTCTACAACTTGCTCTTTAAAATTAATGATAATATAATTCTAACCCTTTGTAAATGTCCATGTAAATAGGGACTGCCAAGAATTTTTTTGTACTTTCTGGAATCTTTGTAAATTTCTCACATTGGTTAACTTTGTCACTCCCTTGGCTGCTTCCTGTAGAGATCTTAGTAAAACCCTTAAAAGGGGGTGGGTCCTCTTTTACAGATGAGTGAATGGAGGCTTAGGAGGGGATGGGACTCTCCATGTCTGTGCTCTCTGTACCTCAACACGGCCAAGAGTAGCAAGGAGCGGAAGGACCACCGGGGTGGCTGCATTCCACTTTATAGCCAGTCTTGGGGGAGAGGAACACCAGGGACCAGGGTGAGGGGACAGCTGAAAAGAAGTGGGGAGGGCCTGAGGCTCTCTGGGCCCTGTAAGGCAAGGGAGAGGTATGTTGGGGAGGTGGCCAGAACCCAGAGGAGGGCACCTGGCAGAGCCAGCAGGAAGGTGTGGAACACCCACACGAAATCCCGGTTAGGTTCCTCATCTAGGTTCCATTTTGCTGCCCCGTCCCACAACCCCATTCCTTTTGAACTGGATGGCTATTTGGGATGCCACAGGCACCCAGGCTGTGATGGCCCTTCCTCAGCACTGAGATTAGGGCAAGCTTCCAGAGTCAGTTCCTCTGCAGGCTCTTATCTGTATCTCCCCCAGGCTGAATGCAGGGTCTCCTTGCTGCCGTCTCCAGGAGTCCTGATGGGGCGCTCTGATGCCCCACTTTGTAAAGTGCTTCTTCTTCCTCTTCTTCTCCTTTTCCTTTTCCTCCTCCTCCGTCTTCTTTTAAGTTTATTAATTTATTTATTTGGAGAAACGGAGAGAGCTCAAACGGGGAAAGGGCAGAGAGAGAAAAGGAGAGAATCCAAAGCAGAGCCCAGTTCGGGGCTTGAACTCACAAACTATGAGATCAAGAGTCAGATGCTTAACGACTGAGACTCCCAGGCACTGCATAAAGTACTTCTGAGTCAAGGTTGGCAAGAGGGGAGAAAGGGAGCTAACTTGCCAAAGTGGCTGCAATGAACCAAGAACAAGAAGAATGAATAACTCATATAACATCTCTTAGCAACCTCACAAGCCCAAGAAGTATTAAATACCTCCATTTGCTAGACGTGGAGATAGGCTCAGAAGGGTAAGCTGATTTCCCCAGGTCACTTGACTTAAGTGACAGTAACAAGATTCAAACTCAAGTCTGTGCTACCATGCCATGCTGTTTCAGAGGATTTCCCAGCAGAAAAACTGTTTCTTCCTGCCATCCAAAGACCCTATCTAGAGCTACGCTGGAGTTTGTATAGTTGTATTTTGAGCTAAAGCAGGAAGGAAAGCCTGTGAAGAAAGTTATATCGTTACAAATCCAAATTATGTCAGTTACTCTCTTCTCAGTGGACGATGAAGTTAGGTTTAATCAGCTCCCTATACTGAAACCACGCTCCGGATTCCTGGAGACAGTCTCTCTGTCTGCCTGATGTAAGAAGGACTAAGACTGCCCCTGCACTCAGCCCCCCTTCCTCTTGAGGCCTCATGCGGTACGTATGGCCACCTGACCTGATCCCAAACGTGGATACAGAACCCTTTGCCTTTCGAAATCTTGTTCTGTGCTCTGTGCTGTCTCCTGTGTTCCCCTGGGCAGTTAATATGACTGGCTCTGATTTTTAGGTGAGCTCATCCTGTGATGTCAGAAGTGAGGCCAATCTCTTATTGTCTGCTCCTAGGCCTTTTACTAAAACTCTTCATGTCAGTTTCATCACTTACTACATGGAGTTAACGCGGGTGGCTACCTCACTGGTCTGTGGGAAGGGCTCACTGAGACGATGCACCCAGATCAGAGCTCCTGGTGACTGATCACTGCAGGTCAGCTCTCAGCTATGTCATGTTGACCTGGAGAGGGGAGGAGGGGTTCGGATATAATGCTTATAAAATGCTGAGCCTGAGCCACAGTAAGTGCTCACAAATGTTAGTTCCCTTCTCCCCCACTCCACCCTGGCTCTTTCCCCACCTGAGAAATGACAATCTCACCAGCCATGGATTGATCCCTCTACTGTTCTTTCTTGCGTTCAGATTTGAATTTTCTTGAAAGACAGCACAGAAGTGTTAAAAATTAGTTATCTGTGTGAAGGTCGGGACCTTCGTCTTTTCCCGAGGATCCAAGGGCCTTCTTTGCTTTCCTTTTTATTTATTGCTTTTTCCAGTCCTGGGAGCCTGCTTTGTGCTCCAAGCTGTATCCCCTTCTGCCTCCTTTCGGCCTGGAAGGAGGACTCCCTATTCTCATCTAGTTTCTTTAAGTTCTAGTCTATCTAGAGAGAGATGAGCTGACCATGGATTCTCAGTGCCAGCAGTGAGATGTTCACAGACTCCCCTCATTATGTTTGCAGGCTCCTTCATGTGTTTGCAGTCAAATCAAACTTTGTCCAGGCGCGGGGGGCGGTGGGTGTTTCTAAGTGGTTGGCTTCCCTAGCTATTTCGTATCTGGGCATTTCACAACATGTCTTTCCTCACTTCCCTGGTAAACTGTAAACTTTGCTGTATTTATTGGCTTGTCACCTTCTCCTCCCAGCCATCCCTAGGAACCTGCAGGGTTTGTTTTTTCTTTTCAGTTAAAATGATGAACTCCTGGGGCACTGGCTCAGTTGGTAGAGCATGTGACTCTTGATTTTGGGGTTAAGTTCAAGCTCCTTGTTGGATGTAGAGATTACTTAAAAATAAGGTGCCAGAAGATCTAGGTGATGGAGTGTTTTTGTAGTGACCATGACAGTAATGACAATACTATTGTCGATAATGGCATTAGTAGTAATAAAGATTATACAATGTCCCTGTATTCTCGTATTCACAGTTTGTAAAATATTTTTACATCATTATTTCATCCCATCCTTATATGAACAGATAAACAGTTCAGATAATAACTGCATTTTGTAGGGGCGCCTGGGTGGCTCCATCAGTTAAGCATCTGACTTTGGCTCAGGTCATGATCTGACAGTTGAAGAGTTCCAGCCCCACATCGAGTGAGCTTGAGCCCCGCTTCACGTGAGCCCCGCCTCACGTGAGCCCCACTTCTCTCTCTCTTACTCCTGTCTGCCTCTCACTCACTTGCCCTCCTTTCTCTAAAAAAAAAACAAAAACAAAACTGCATTATGTAGATGATGCTCAGAAGGGTGAAGTGTTTGCCTAGATATTTCTTTTTTTAAACAGGTTTATTAGGATATACTTGATGCACATTAAACTGCCCATAGTTTAAATGTACACTTTGATAATTTTTGACATACGTATACACTCATGAAATCATCACCACAATTAAGACATTAAATATATCCACTGTTTTGTGTGTGTGTGTGTGTGTGTGTGTGTTTTATTAAAGTAATCTCTACACCCATCATGGGGCTAAAACTCACAACCCTGAGACCAAGAGTCCCATGTTCCACCCACTGAGCCAGCCAGGCGCCCTGACATTAAACATATCCATAATGCCCAAAAGCTCCCTTGTGCCCCTTGATAATTCCGTCCCATCTCCCCTACCCCCAAGCAACCACTGATCTACTTTATGTGACTATAGATTAGTTTATATAAACATAATATATATGTATGGTATATGCTTTTTTTTTTTTTTTCCCGGGCGGAAGGCGAGGTGTTTGGCTCCTTTTAACGCAATAATTTTGAGATTCATTCATGGTACTATGGTAATAATAGTTCATTCATTCCTATTGCTGAGTATCATTCCATTGTATGAATATATTATAATTTGTTTATCCATCCTCCTGTTGATGGACATTTGTGTTGCTTCAAATTTTGGTTATTGCAAGTAAAGCTGCTGTGAACGTTCAGGTACCAAGCTTTGTGTGGACATAGGACTTCATTTCTCTTGTATAAATAGCTAGCGGTGGAAGGGTCAGTCACATGGTAAGTGTACTTTTATTGTTTTTAAATTGGCTATGTTCAGGTGATACTGTTTGTGTGTGTGCACTATTATCTGGCTCTTGTAACAGTGATGGTAATTCTGGACTCACAAATAAATTGAGAAGGTTTCCATCTTGTTCTGTTTGGAATAGTTTAACTATATCATTTTATTGATGGGCTTGATAAAAATTGTCTACAAAATAATCTGGGCCTGATGCCATTGAGGAAGTTTATTTGTTAATTTTTTTCTTTTTTTAAAAAAATGTTTTAATGTTTATTTTTGAGATAGAGAGAGAGAAAGAGAGAGAGAGAGAGAGAGAGAGAGCAGTGGAGGGGCAGAGAGAGAGGAAGACACAGAATCCAAAGCAGGCTCCAGGCTCTGAACTGTCAGCACAGAGCCCGATGTGGGGCTCGAACCCACAAACCGTGAGATCAGGACCTGAGCCCAAGTTGGGCGCTGAACCAACTGAGCCACCCAGGTGCCCCTGTTAATTCTTTCAATTTCTGTAATGGTTAATGGTCTATTAAGGTTTTTTGGTGGGTTACCTACTGCAGTCCATTGGTAGCATATTTACTCAAGTAGTCTCCCATCTAATTCTCCAATTTGTAATTAGAACTTTTTTTCTTTAAAGTAATGTCTACGCCTAATATGGGGCTTGAACTTACAACCTTGAGATCAAGAGTTGTGTGCTCTACGAATTGAGCCAGCCAGGTGACTGTAGAATTAGAACTTTTTGAGGGAAGAATTCCAGGCTATTCATTTCTATATTCCCCATGAAAGGCACATAATAAATAGCCATTCAGTGGAATAAATGAATATTGATGTTTAACTGCTGTAATAAATATCTCCCAACAATTCAGTAGCTTAATTTAATAAAAATCTCTTTGTTATTCATGTACAAATCTATTCCTCACCTAACTGTCCATTGTGGGTATCCCAGGTCAGTGGGAGCCTTCCCACTGTGATGATTCAGGACTCAGGCTCCTTCCACTATGTGGCCTGGCCATTCCCTCTGCGTTGAGCTGGCATTTGGGAGAAGAGAGGAAGGAGTAGGTTTCTGACTTTTAAATGCCTTGGTCTAGAAGTGACACTCAATGCTTCCATTCACGTCCTTTGGTGAGTCACGTGACCCAATCTATATGCAGCAGGGGGGCTGGGAAATGTAGTTCCTGGCTGGGCCTCGGCTGCCCAGCTGCAACTCTATACCATGAAGTGGCGAAAGAGACTTTTTAGTGGACAGTTAACTGTCTCCTTCACAGGAGGCCACAAAGTTTTATTGCTGAGGTTTTTCACTGCTTTGCCCTGTGAAGCTTTTTTTTGCTTGTGTTTGATGAATGGCTGTTTTCATGGCTGCCAAGAGCTATTGAGTAAGAATGTAACTGCAGACATTCATTTCCTTGCTGTGTTTGTCTGACAACTCACTGTCTCACAGCTGGAAAACTCATTACTCATGGGTACTTCTTTCCCAGGTACAAGAACATAAAGATGTATTTATTGAACTCTTTTCAGAGCAATGGCGATGAGCTATTAATCAAAAACTATACTCAAATATTAAGTGTAAATACTAGAGAAAATGCAAATATTAAAGACAACCAAAAAATACATACCAGTCAAGTATTTCATTTCACTCACTTTTTAATTGAAATATAATTCATATAACACAAGATTTCACACAACATAACATAAGAAGTCTCATTTTTAAAGTGTACAATTCAGGGGTTTTAGTATACTCACAATGTTGTGCAACCATCACCACTATCCAATTCCAGAACATTTCCATCATTCCAAGAAGAAACCCTGTAACTGTTAGAAGTCACTCCCAGTTCCTGCCCCTCCCTCTCGCCCCCAGTGCCTGGCAGCCGCTAATATACTTTCTGTCTCCATAGGTTTGTCTGTTGTGAACATTTCATGTAAATAGATTCATACAACACGTGGCCTTTGTGTCAGTTTCTTTCATGCAGCATACCGTTTTCAAAGTTCATCCTTGTTGTAGCTCATACGAATACTTCATTTCTTTTTGCAGCTGATTTAATATTTCATTGAATGGATATATTCCACTTTGTTTACACATCAATCTTTCATTTAAAGATTTTGAATTGTGGGGGCCTGGCTGGCTCAGTCCGTCAAGTGTCCGACTTTTGATTTTGGCTCAGGTCATGATCTCAACGGGCGTGGGATCAAGCCTCATGTCAGGCTGAGCGTGTGGGCCCTGCCTGGGATTCTCTATCTCCTTCTCTCTGTCCCTACCCTGCTTGCACACTGTCTCTCTCAAAATAAATAAATAAATAAATAAATATTAAGGAATTTTAATTGTGGCCAGATACATATAACATAAAATGTACCATCTTAACCGTATTTTAAGTGTACAGTTCAGCAGTATTAAAGTATGTTCACATTGTGCAGCCATCTCCAAACACTTCTCGTCTTGCAAAATTGACAATCGATTTCCATTAAACAATAACACCCCGCTCTCCCCTCCCTCCAGCCCCTGGCATTTGTATTCTACTTTCTGTCTCTATGAATTTGACTGCTTTAGGGACCTTGTGTAAGTGGAATTGTACAAACTTGTTTTGTGGCTGGCTTATTTCACTTAGCATTCATGTCCTCAAGGTTCATTCATGTTGTAGCATGTGTCAGAATTTCCCTACTTTTTCAAGGCTGAATAATTGTGTATATATATACATATATGTGCATATATATATATATATATTTTTTTTTGTTTATCCTTGCATATTTTGTTTATCTGTGCATTCATTAACGGACACTTGGGTGACTTCTACATTCCTGGTTATTGTGAATAATGCTGCTATAAACATGGGTGCATAAATATCTCTTCGAGATCCTACTTTCAGTTCTCCTGGGTATATACTCAGAAGTGGCATTGCTGGATCATTTAATTTTTTGAGGATATGACATGTCGTTTCCCATAGAGGCTGCACTGTTTACATTCCCAACAATGGTGCACAAAGGGTCCAGTTTCTCCACATCCTCACCAACACTTGTTATTTTCTCTGTTTTATTCATTTATTTAAAAATAAGCATTCATTGAATACTTACTGTGCCAAAGCTCTATACTTGGCAGAAACTGGGGCTGCCAGGATTTTAAGTTTCAGTTTCTCTGCTCTCCCGAACAGAGGTTGGGGGGGGGTGGATTATAGACACAGGTTGAAATGCAAAGTGATAGGTGCTTAATAGGGATGGATCAGAGTTCTGTGTAAACACAGAGGAGGAAATGAGAAATTATTTGGGGAAAGCTTCACAAAGGACTTGACATTCAAGCTGGATGTTCAAAGGTCTGCAGGAGGAGGTCAGGTGGAGGAGGAAGGATATTCTAAGCCCACAGAGCAGCACATAGCAGCAGTTAGCCTCCAATATGGCCTCCAGGATGGCCCCAATGATTCCTCCTGGCAGTCATGCTCTTGTATAAGCCTCCCATTATACATTGGGACATTGAATAGTTCTGACCTGTAAAACCAGTAGGATATTGTGAAAATGACGGTGTGTCCTTCTGAGGATATATCATAGATCTTGTGGCTCCCTCTTGGATCTCTTGCTCTGGAGGAAGTCAGCCACCATGCCAAGAGGACGCTGAAGAGGCCTTCTGGAGAGTGCCAAGCCGTGGGGAACTGAAACCTCTTCCCAGCCTATCAGCATAAGAATGCCAGCATCAGGGCGCCTGGGTGGCTCAGTCAGTTGGGCAGCCCACTTCGGCTTGGGTCATGATCTCTCGGTCCATGAGTTGGAGCCCCGCGTCGGGCTCTGTGCTGACAGCTCAGAGCCTGGAGCCTGTTTCGGATTCTGTGTCTCCCTCTCTCTGACCCTCCCCCGTTCATACTCTGTCTCTCTCTGTCTCAGAAATAAACATTAAAAAAAAAAAAAAAGAATGCCAGCATCAACTTGTCAGCAGTGCAAAGAAGCCACTGTGGAAGCCAATCCTCCAGCCTCATCAAGCCTTCAGATGATAGCAGCCCTGTCCAACATCTGCAGTCTCACGAAAGCTGGAGCCAAAACCGCCCACGAAGCCACTCTCCATTTCCTGACCAAAATCACCCAAAAGCCAAACACCGGAGTGAGAAAATATATATTTATTATTGTTTTAAACCAGTAAGTTTTGAAATAATTTGTTACACAGAATGAAATAACGAGTACCGCTCGAAGCATGACAAAATCTGGCGTGTGGTGGAAATGGTGGCAGGAAAGGCCACAGACAGAAACTCCCAAATTCAAAGGCAGCTCTGAAACCCCAAGGTTTATGTAAGAGTGGGTGAGGGAGCCATCTGGTGGAGGTAAGCTGCTTAGACATTCTCTTCTCTCCCCACTCCTATTTTCCAGCTTGTTCTACCCAGCATTTCCCACTAGTATTTCTCCAAGGGCCACAGTGAGGTTTATGAGTCAATCATGTGGGTCATACACACTGTCGCTTAGAGATGCAAAGACTAACATCTGGAAAATGTCAAGTTATTACCTATCTTCTTTTACTAGTTTGTTCTCCTTCGGGCTCTTTCACTTATCAGTGGCACTAGGATTTGGAGCAAAGAATGAAGACTCGGAATGTTGGAGAAGGGAAACAAGGAACTGGGAGAACTTCATTATACTAAATTCAGAGGTAGATTCCCAAAAGCAGAATCCAGCTGACCAGTCTCTAATTACCAAGGGAAGTCTTTGTTCATCGATATTGGCCATGACTGTTGTCCCTTTCTGGCCTTTAGAGCCTTCTTGTATCCTCCAGTGTTCCCCCCGAATAATGTCTAGTTCTTAAATAATATCTCTCAATTGCACAGCTGCAAGAAGAGAGAACCAATTATACTACTAGCCACAGCCAGTGTGAGACCAGTGATCCAGGCCCACTCAAGGAGGAGCTGCAAAGACACTAAAATTTACCTTTGGAGTAAATTACTGATGGTGAAATTTCAGGTAGTTAAGATATTAAAGAAAAAAAAAATCTTTCTATATTTCCTCTGGACTCATCCTAAAGGAGCAGAGGCAGAGTGCAGCCGACAAGCCTGACCTAGACACAAAGCCTCCTCTGAGAAGGGAGAGGATTTCTGAATACAGCTTGGTCCGGGCGGTGATTTCGAATCTGTTCACATTCTAGCTGTTTGGAAGGGAAAGTGATAGTTTCCAGTTGGGGCAATCAAGGAAGGGGTACAGACATTTGACTCCTGCTTATACGAATCGGTTCGATTTGTACCAGAGTGGCGCGATGCGTGACCCTGAAGCACGTGCTCCCACCGATCTGCGGTATTTTGCGAATCCTGATCACTCAGGGACCCAGATGAGTGTGGGCGAGGCTGAGGGAGGAAAGACCGCGGAGGCACAGGGCTGAGGTGGGCGCTCACCTGTGCTAGAGTGGGCGGAGCTAAACGCAGCAGCAGGGGCCGGA